>NC_044569.1:36144029-36829862 GCF_007565055.1 Rhinopithecus roxellana | reverse complement strand
AGGAATTTTAGAAATATGAATCACTGTGTAATTTTTCTTCTGGGAAATCTCAGAAAAAATAAACGCGGTGCATTTCCTACATTGACACTCTCCAGTGTGACGGACAGGGCTTGGCTCAGCATGTTTAATTGGATAGTCGCCATCTGACATTCTGGGCTTGCTTTTCTAGCTTTCTTTTTGAAGCACCTGATTTGGCTTACTACCTTATTTTCTTTGTATGCTCAGCTCCTGGGCAGGGTTTGGTGCAAGCATGGGTGGGAACGAGTGGGTGAGTGGCAAGGTACTGAGGACACAGAACCAGACAAGACTTTTATCTGCTTCTAGGCCAGTGATTCTCCACTCAAGGCTTCGAGTGTCCAAGGAGAGAATATAGTCATGGGTTCTTAGTTTCTGTTTCTGGTTGGGTCAGTAAAAGCCGCTTCCTCATCCCTCTGTTCTGGTTATCACTAGAGACAGAAACTAACATGGCTTCAGGTTGCGAAAAGCCTAAAACAAAACAGAACAGAATAGCAACAACAAGATAAGACGGGCTGGACAAGCTTAGGACATCTCGGGAAATGCAGTATTTTTTAAGGGAATGAAAAATTCTCAAAATCAGTTCTTAGCTGTGTTGAATAAAGCAGCCTGTGGTGGACCATGACTCCAAGTCTAACATACAACTGTTTTTGCAGGTGAGAGTCACTTTGTAACATGTTTCAACACCTTCCTCTCGTGATAAGCAGTTTCTAGTCTGAATCAGGACTTTGAGAATATGCTGTATAATGTTTGTAGCAATAGCAAGCGTTTTCCTCTCTCTCAGCCTTTTTTGTGGTGATTAGAAACTTACCCTCTGGGCCATTCCTCCTGAAATTGCCACCTCCAGACCATCAATCTTTTAAAAATGTAAGGCTAATTATAAGCGTATTTTCACCTACAACGTGTGTGTGCGTGTGTGCATGTGCGTGCCATGTGTGCACGTACATGAGTAGCTGTACCTAGTAGGAGATCTCTCAGACTTGGCTGGACGCTCTGGCTACGCAGAAACAAGCAGCTGAGTGGGGTCCTCAAAACCAACCAGGATTCCACCTGCCGACGTCCTGGCTGTGACTGCTTTGGAAAGTTTGACTCCATGCTATCCTTTGCTTCTCCACTGGTTCTGATGAAGAAAACGGAATTGCACTTCCCCGGGGCGGGAGAGGGTGGACCTCTGATTTCCCAGAGCCCCTCCGGTCACCTGCCCCAGAGCCCTGTGCCGGGCCACACTGACGCCAGGGAAAACTCGTCACTTAAGGGTTAGCGGTCAAGGCTGGGTAGAGGTTTTTTGTTTTTGTGTTTTTACACACAGAGAAAATGAGACTAATTGCTGGTGTATAATGGATTAGGAGACTGTCATTTCGTTTGTTCCAAAAAAAGATACACTTTTTTCTCTGTCGTCTTTCACCATGCGTGTTGACGTCCCGAGCTGTTCATGCTCCTTACGATGCAGGAGAATGTGTTCGCTTCCTGGGGCTTCTGCGGCACATTCCCACACACCTTCTAAAATTGTTATGGATAAGAAGTAGATTCTTACACAGGTCAGCGCCCACATATTTAGGCTGATGAAAAAGAAAATTGCTGCAAATAGTATGAAGCAGCCATCCTTGCTTGAAATGCATGTCGACACCTACAGTGACAGGTTCCATTTGGACTCAGACTTGAACTCTTTTGGGCAATGGCGCAGGGGGGCCTGAGCCACCAGGACCCATCCCCTCTTATAAGTCTGCAGGAAGCTCTTGTTTTATCATCATGAAAATCACATCACTTTTGACACATCATCTCCATTATTATTCATTCTGCTAGTAGACATTTTGCTTACAGGAAATGTGTTCATCGTAGGGCATTATTTTTTTTTTTTTTTTGGAATAGCAATATCGGGTCTCAAAAACAAGCCTTATATTTGAGTAGAAATTAGTCATGAAATTTCCCAGGCCAGTGTGTACTTTCTGCACACGTGCTGTGTCCCTGTATGACCTAGAAATGTTGAACCATCAGAGTTGAGTTGAGAAGGTGGAGAAAATGGCAGCTTTGGAGTCCTGTCTGCCATCACTATTCACGGTCTACCTGTGGCCACTTTGGTGTGAGGGATAAATAGAGTGGACGCACCATCGCGGTGGGACCGACGTGCGCACAGGCTGGTGCACAGGACACAAACTTCCTCTTCACGCTTTTGCTGCCCACAGCCTCGAAACCAGCCTAGGAAGTGGATACAGAGAAGTGGCTGCTGCTAGGTTACCCTCTCCACGCACTTAAAGCAAAGTGATGTGATGTAAATATCAGCTTTCACTCCGCACCTGAAATGCCTCATTTCTAATATGCGGCATTATTCTACTCTCCAGTGAGAAGGGCTACCCACGCCAACGGGAAGACGCTGCTGGTCCTAGCCGTGTCCCGCTCGGAGAGACATTAAGCATGAAGAAAATGCATCTATGATGTATAACGGTGGTAGCTGAATCGTACTTAATTAATTGGTTCTTAAATAACACTTATTATTTTGTCATTAGCGAAGAATATGATCTGCTATTAGCATAGAAGCTAGATGTAAAAAAAAATATGACATGAATTCGTAGCTGAGGAAAGACTATCGGGAAATTATTTATTTTCCAGGTTTTACTGTCTTCTAAAATTAACTGGATAGATATGAAAAGTGTACATAGTCAGCTATCTTTGGCTCCCTCTGCTGAAAGAGAAACAATCCATTTTACCTATGTTTAAAAAGCTCTCGCTGGGTGCCAGGCACTGTGCTAGGCGTGAGGGATAGGAAGGTGTGTAAGGCATGGTCCTTGTTCTCAAAGCGTTCACCGCGTCACAGGGAGGTGAGTAAAACAGTGAGCTGTTTTGAGTTTCTGTAATAGAGACACATGAAAATCCACAGAAGGTCACAGGCTGCTGGGAGCCTGGAAGCCATGAGGGTGAGGTCAGAGGCCCCGAGGTGAGGCCCCCAAGGCTCAGCTCTGTGGTAGTGGCTGCTGCTGTTTGTCCCAAAGAGGCTGAGAGTGTTTATTCCAGTCCCGGGGAAGTTTCTGTCCCACCACATCTCTAGCAATGCCAGAAATCAGTTTTTGTTCTACTTGGTTGTGTTAAAAAGAAATCTCATTTTTGTTTTGCTCTGTATTTCTTTGATTACTAGTGAGTTTGAACATTATCTGCATTTCATTGCTTGTTAGTAACTGTCTCGTGGGACTCTGGGACTCGCAATCTGGAAAGCAGCAGCTTGGTTTCTACACCAGCCAACCAGCAACAGAAGCCTGGCAGGTGCACACAAAGTTACAACAAACCTAAACACCTTGTCATTATAGAATCATTCTAGAATCAGTCATTCTAGAATCGGTCATTCTAGAATCGGTCATTCTAGAATCAGGCAACACCTGTTTCTACAAAACAGAATGAGTGCTCCGATAAGCCGAGCAGAGGAGGTTCGTTTATAAACAGAGACCAAAGAAAGCAGACACAGAAAACAAAATGCAGGCGGATGTGTGGGTGGTTCCAAGGTGACTTCCCTATAAAGGTTAAAGCAGACGGGACTTCCTCATCATCTGGGCGAAACCTGGCCTGCTTGGAAATTAGGCTGTTACCTCTCCTGATTTCTCAGAAGGTAAAGATCTTCATTTGGGCTTGGTACCATACTTCACACTGGGAGCGTCTGCTGGTCCCAGTGCAGGAGCTCAGTCCAAACCAGTGTCTTCTTACCAATTTTATTTCACAACGTGAAGGCAAATTCTTCCCTCCTCAATTTTGTGAGTCCAATAACCCATGTGTTTTTTATCTGTTAATCACACCAGACAGCACTGCATTGTAGAAACAGTGCCGTGGACATTGGTTGGTGGGGACCTCGCCCAACCATCCCCTCCTGTCTGCCCAGGGATGGGAATGGATACACACACATGCACACACACACACACACACACACACACACACACACGGGACGGAGGGTTTCCAGAGAGGGCTCTTAGTGACCAGGAGGCGGAGTGTGGGGCCCTGGCTGGTGTGAGCTCAGAGGGCTGGACTTCTCTCCAGGAACAAACAGCCTGCAGTACATAAGTGAGTCACACTAGGTCTGAATCAGACTTCAGGGTGGTCTTAATGGCTGTGCCTGCCCCTCTCTCCAGAAAGAAAAGAATGTAAAATTGAGACTATGCACATCTTATGGTCCTGGGTTAAATGCTCCTAGGAAATGAGAGATTGGGTGGAAAATTGGTACAAAGTTAAGGGCAGAGACCAGGGTGGGGCGCTGCAGGGAGTGGCAGCTGAGAGAAGCAGCCTCCTGGTGCTGCTGGTGGGTGGCACCAGGACCAGTGCGGCTGCCCACAGCACTGACGCCCACTCAGTGAAAGGCTCCAGTGTGACTCATTCCTCCTCCAGAAATGCTCCTTGCCCGTGTGCATTCTGAGAAGTGAACAGGAATTAGTGCAACACGGTTAGGATTGAAAAACACAAATGTGAACAAGCTGGATGGTGGTCGTGGAGCATGGCGAGATGTGAACAATAACTGATATGCTAGCGGGCTGTGCAAGCAGCTCTGTGCGTGCTGTCATGATGTCACCTCCAGGATCCCTCTTTCCCTGGCAAAAGCAGGAAGGAGCATATCATCCACAGTGTGATGCCATTTATGTGAAGACAGAAAGGAGGGAAAAGAATACACGTGCCATTGTCTGAACGTGCCCAGATGATTGTGCAAAGTCTGGAAGAAGCTGGGAATGCCAGCTGCCTCCCAGAGGAGGAGGGGGCATCCAGGAGACCCCGAGGTTTCAGCACACAGCCGCTGTGCACTTTCCAGAGCATTTGAATCATTAGTGTGCAAGTGTGACATTTCAAAATAGTCAAGTGAAATTGATTACAAAAAATATCAAGAAGCTGAACCATATCTTCTCTCTGCACTGGTGATTGAACTATGTACTGAAAACTTTAAACTCAAAAAACAAGCTCACACTGCCATTTGGGCCCCAAACAACAGGCAGAGGGAGGCCCAGGGAAGAAACTCTGAAGCTGAAGATTCCCAAAGGAGTGGCCGGTGGCCTGGCCCCCCCGACAGCAGGCTGCGTCCTCCCCCAGAATACAAAGGTGCCTCCGAACATCAGCTTCGTTTTCTGTCCCTAAAAGGGCTCATTCTTCCATCCAAGTGGTCCTGACTGGTTCCAGTTAGCCAAAAGTGTCACTGGAGAAGTAAGGCTTGGTGTCAGTTCTGCCGCACAGTGTCACTTAGAATCTAAAGCAGTAACTATGTGGGCTCACCCTTGGCGTGTAGCTAATTTATTTTACCTAGGCTGATATTCCAGTTTTTTTGTATAAAACTAAACCAACTGGGTCCAGAAAGTGCTTAGGTGCTTAGGCGGAGAAAACAAGCCAGAATTCAGAATCCAGAATCCAGAATCCTGCACAGAAAACCCCCTCTGAACCAAGGCTCTATCTTCTATCTTGAAAACAGGTGTGAAACTGATTATCTGATAAAAAATTTATAAAGAGACAAATGCATTACAATTACTTTGTTGATAAAACAGTTTATCTTAAGAGAAGTGTTTGTTGTGTTTTCTTTTTCCAGAATGGTGAAACTAACAGGGGAGAATCTGAAAAAAAGACAAACCTGGGTGGACTTTCACGGACAACCTCGGAGGACAACGAAGTGTTTGGTAGGTGATGCGACGTCGGCAACATGGCGCCACGTGGTGATGGCGTGCACCTGCACGCTCACTCGGGGAAGCCTTTGATGTGTTAATTACATGGGTGATCTATGGATCTGTTCTCATTACTAAAAACATAGAGGCTGGGTTCATTGCTTCATGTCTGTAATCCCACACTTCGTGGGGTCTATGCTAGAGGATCACTTGAGCCCAGGAGCTCAAGACCAGCCCGGGCAACATATGAGACCTTGTCTCTATAAAAAATAAATAAATTAGCCAGGTGTGGTGGCATGCACCCGTGGCCCCAGACACTTGGGAGGCTGAGTTGAGAGGATCACTTGGTCCCAGGAGGTTAAGGCTGCAGTGAGCTATGATTGCACCACTGCACTCCAGCATGGGCGACAGAGCAAGACCCTGTCTGAAAAAAATTAAAATGTCAACTGTGTAGATATGTGGCAGATAGAGCCTCTTCCTCCCCTCCCACAATCCTTTCCCATCTCAGTTTTGTTTTTGCTTGTATGCCTTGTTGCATACGTAGACATTCAGCGTTTCCCAGGCTTTGCCTCACTATATGGTATTTCTCTGATCATCTGTTTGTCCAACCCTGTGTGAGCATCGGGAAGCCTAGCAGTGCTCGTAAAAAATAACTAATGAGGAGATGAAATTGCACCAAAGCCTGGATGCTGTGGTGTTTATCTTAACCACAAAGAGTGACTCAGAAGGCATTGGGAAATAACTGTTGTCTGCAGAATTTTACTTTTTTGTATTGCCTTATTGAATATAAATTGCCTTTACGTATTTTTATGGTTTGAATGTGTCCCCCAAATTTCATGTGTTGGAAGTTTAACCCCTAAATTTCTATGTTAATTGGACATGAGGCCTTTGGAATGTAACTAGGAGCAGAGACCTAGTCATCAGGGCATTGGGGTGGGGTCCCTGATGAGACCAGTGGCTTTGTAAGGAGAGGAAGAGAGGCCTGAGCCAGCTCTCGCTCTGTATCACCATGCGGTGCCACCCACTGTGTCATGGCACACTCACCAGAAGCTGAGCAGATGCCGGTGCCATGCCCTGGGACTCCTAGCCTCAAGAACTGTAAGGAATAAGTTTGTTTTATCAATTATCCAGTCTCAGGTATTCAGTTACAGTAACAGAAAATGAACTAGGACAGAATCTTAGCATTCATCTTTGTTTCTGCTTCCGCTCTGAGCGGATGACCGTGTTCTCATTTGAGGTTTACATTAATGCGGTTGGATCCACTTTTCTCATCATGACACTGAAGCTCAGTGACTTGCCCAAGACCACAGGGCTATGCAGGTCCTCAAAGCAGGTGTGTTCTGCTGTGCGCAGCTCTTTGATTTTCTCCATGTATTCCTAAAGCAAAGAGAAAGAGGGGTGAAATGAAATGTGCTCAGATCCTGAGAACTCACTGTAGGTCGAAGGAAAACGGAGTGATTGTGTGGCTACTAAAATACGCATCCCTTTCCCCAAGATCAGCCCACCCTGTAGGTTACAGACGACACTCAAGGCAAACAGGCTTCCTGGCCACATTCTCTTTATGGAAAGACCCTTCTCTATACTTCACCTGTTAGTCAAGATCATTTATGCCATTTTTTTTTTGTTCCTGATAAACTTGCTCTTTTTCAAAAGTCCTTTCTTTTCTATAATTCCATCCTTCTTGAGCGAGCATACATAAAATAGATTTAGTGTTGCCCACTGTTTCGATATCTTAAGTGTCCATGAAAATCAGCATAACCCGAAGGCCCAGAGACTGAAAGCAATGAGGACTCCTTTACTAGAAACGAGATAGGCAAGTGCAGAAGGGACTCAGTGCTCTGCTGACTTCTGCGTACTTTATTACGATCTTTATAGGAATTTTCTTGGAGGCATGCCTGAGCATAACTCACTGCCTTCAAGTAGTGGGATTTCCATCCTAAGTGGCAGAGGAAGAAGAGGAAGGAGTTGAAGGCAGCCGCGTCTGTGACTAGAGCAGCAGCTTGCACTCTGGAGAACACAGGGTTTCCTAGAATAGACACGCTGTGAGTTTGAATGGGATGTCTTGATGATTTTAAGAATAAATCTGCCTATAAAACTCTAGAATAAAAATTCATTTAGATGATCTCTTTACTTATACAGTTCAGCTACATATATAAAGACATAATAGAAAAGCACAAAGACAGATGTCCAGTTTTAGGATTTACATGTAAATAAAAGTGAGTTCTAGAATTATTTTGGTTAAGCCTACTGATTTTTTTAAGTAAACATCATCTTTATCATTATTCCCCTAGCTAATTGCTTTTAAGATTATTAGTGACAATGGGAGTGGTTCTGTTACCATCAAATACACACACACACACACACACACAGGTATATATACAGCATGGATACAATATCACGTAAAAAGATCTTCTATACTCAGCCCTTTCCTTCTAAATGCAGCCCTCCTTAACCTTTTCCGAGAGATACTGAGTTTGGAGAGTTATTATCTAGGATTGAATGTGAAAACTACTGGAAATGATGGAACTGCAGAATATTTCCATCATTTCACAAACTTGGGTTGTGTTTTGATAGGAAGAGCAATACTTCTGCCTGTTGTGTTTACTGAGATGGTCCCAGGTCCTCGGACACTGGAGCAAGGCTCACATATCTGCTGAATGAACTTAGCTCCCACATTCCAAGCCTTTCTGCCTGTGAGTGTGACCAGGAAGCAGTTCCCCAAGAGTCACCTTCAGGCCTTTGCAGCTGACGCCTGATTCAGGTTGAGTCAGAACAAAGGGGGAAGTGGGAGGAGCTTGTGGTCCGAGGTGGCCTGATTTCATCCCACCCTGGGGGAGGCTGGCCCCGGAGGCCTCTGCACTCACTGTTTAACAATCCCAAGTGATGCCGACCTGGAAGGGCCCGTTGAGCTGTGAGGCTTTTGCTGTTGACCTTAATAATTTCCCATTCCTGACCCTTTCCTGCAGCACACAGAACTCTACTCTAAAGGCACAGAGTGCTGAAGGAAAAGAAACTAAAATGATCTTGGCTACTAGTCTTGACTGTATAACCTTGGAGGCATATATGCAATTTCTTTTTTTTTTTTTTTTTTTTTTTTTTTTGAGACGGAGTCTCGCTCTGTCGCCCAGGCTGGAGTGCAGTGGCCGGATCTCAGCTCACTGCAAGCTCCGCCTCCCGGGTTTACGCCATTCTCCTGCCTCAGCCTCCCAAGTAGCTGGGACTACAGGCGCCCGCCAACTCGCCCGGCTAGTTTTTTTGTATTTTTTTTTTTAGTAGAGACAGGGTTTCGCCGTGTTAGCTAGGTTGGTCTTGATCTCCTGACCTCGCGATCCACCCGTCTCGGCCTCCCAAAGTGCTGGGATTACAGGCTCCCAAAGGCAATTTCTTTTTAAATTGTAATGTACACAGTGACTCTAAATGAGAGCAGCAGTTCCCTCCCACTTTAGGAAAAGGTCTTTCCTTGACAGGAGAGTAAATCCCATAAGTACATTAGGAACCATTCTTGATGTCCCATGAGCACTAGGCATCCGTGATAGTGCGATGGTCATCTCTAGGTTCTTGGCAGACGTTTCATCCACGCATCGGAAGAATGAGCGAGGTCATCTCTAGGTTCTTGGCAGCCGTTTCATCCACGCATCGGAAGAATGAGCGAGGTCATCTCTAGGTTCTTGGCAGCCGTTTCATCCACGCGTCCGAAGAATGAGCGAGGTCATCTCTAGGTTCTTGGCAGCTGTTTCATCCACGCATCCGAAGAATGAGCGAGGAATGTGAGAAAACAGCAGAAAGCCATCATCCTTTGCTAACCACCTCTGCAGGACACTCATACCTAAGATCTCCGTGACGTCAAAAGGCAATAGTGTTGTATTTCAGCTGGGAAGAGAGTCCCCGAGTGTAGACTGATTGACGCATTGAAGAGAAAAGTTTGTGCCAGGCGCTGACTCTGGCACAGAGGCCATCACTATGGTTCACACGTTGAGTGCTCAAAACCGCAAACAGACAACTAAAACCACGTAGCCTTCCTCCTCGTCTCTGTGAAGGCCAGAGCCAGTCATTTTCTTAGCAATCCACTTTGAAATTTTATTTGCCCTTCATCTCCTGGTAAAAATCCCACCAAAGGATTGTTTTCAATCTAAGTAAATAACTCGTTAGAGCACACTTTCAAATATCTTCTGTGATTTTTTTGTGTGTGTGCGACAGCTGTGTGGTTATGCTTAAGACTGTTTCGCCTACTTACAAAAGGAGGAAGAAAACACTTTAAGGCACGACAACCTAGAGAACTGGGTGTTGTCTGAGCTTTGGGGAAGCAGGTCATTTTGCGGTAGACCAGTTGCTGCTAAGTTTTTTCTGACCCACACCCCCACAGGCAGTGCACACACTGTCCTCCTCCGTAGAAACCAGGCAGGAAGTAAGGCAGGAGTCAGTCTCCACCTCTCCTCCCGCTGGAGTTGACTAATGGTGGGGCTAAACTAAAGGCAGGCAATTCAGTTGAGGTAAGTGAAGTCTTAGGTCTTCCTAAATTATACTAAGGAAGGAGAGGAGTGGCCAAAAGAGGGCACTACTGCCCCGGCGACTGACTGTGGTTCCTCTCGGCCAGGACAGGCGTCTCAGAGGCCGGCCTGGAAGGATGTGGACTCCGTGTCACGTGTAAGCTAGTTCACTCCACATGTGCCACAGAGGAAGGATGTCCTACCATGAAAACGTCACCATCCCGCATCTGTGTTCGCTGTGTCCATTTCACGGGGCCAAGTCCTGAGTGTACAGCACATAAGGGCAAAACCCCGTGAAGAGTCATGAGGAAAACATTCACGACTTCGTCGCTCAGACGGAGATAGAAATATCTGTGTTTAATGCTTATTTAAAAAGTATTCATCCCAGAAACATTTAAGTACATATATTGATGTGTGCGTGTTTTCACTCTTCTTTATTTTATAAAGCTTGAGTTAGCTGACACTAGGAAAAAAGACCAGGAAACAGTAAAATGTAAATAAAATTGAGAAGATGAAGTGAAGGAAGACCATGAACACATCAACCACGTGACAACGGCCGCAGGGAGCCCCACGTTTCGCTCTGAGCTGCCCAGCTGCCCAAGTGGAAGGGGACCCCAGCCAGCCTGAAATCTCTCATTTTACACAGCAGGTGGCAGAGTCCTACCGCCTTTTAGCTGTGTTCATTTTGGCAATGCACTCCTCTTTTTGTGTCTTGGTTTCCCCATATGTAAGTAGGAGTAATCATAAAATGACCTGTGAGTGAGAAACAAGTTGACACATGTGCATGTGTGGGACTCTCCCATCTCCTCGCAGTACTCAGTGAACATTGGCTCATATTTTCAGAGACAAGACAGCAGACATTTTTTGAAGGATACAGAGCTTTGTTTAACAAATACTAAGAACTTCTCCTGCTTTAATTTTTATCACAGGTAAGGAGTCACATGGTAGTTAGCGACCTCAAGGTATTTTTATAGCACATGTGGAGATTAGTTTTGTATAGTTATTGACTGTAATAGAATTCAGTAAGAGCCAGTGGTGCAACATCAATCTTCAGCATTGAAAGCCAAGATCCTATGATCCCTGTGTCTAGCCATCAGAGAACCTGCTATGATCCACAGACAGAATTACAAGAACTTGGGGTCCCTTCCCAGAGCCAGGACTTTGATAGGCATTTCATAGCACAGAGTTCCAGGTCCCAGGTTCTGAGAAAGGCCCAGGAGCAGTTCTGAGTGACTGGTTGCTGAGGCACTGTGTGCCTCTGTTCCATTGAGGGTCAGCAGCAGCCTCAAGAGAAGAAGACAGACTCCACCTGGGAAACAAGTGGGTGTGACCATTGGCTCTGCCATCAACTCTCAATGCAACTGGGGGTGCAACTTCATCTCTCTGTGCCTCTGTTTCCACCTCCAGAAAACAGAGTTTCCTCTTGACCCTCAAGAATTGTTGCAAGTGCTCACTGAGAGAACAATTTGGCCTGGTGTGGTAGCTCATGCCTGTAATCCCAGCACTTTGCAAGGCTGAGGCAGGTGGATCACCTGAGGCCAGGAATTTGGGACCAGCCTGACCAACATGGGGAAACCACAACCCTACTAAAAAATACAAAATTAGCTGGCTTTGGTAGCACACACCTGTAATCCCAGCTACTTGGGAGCCTGAGGCAGGAGAATTGCTTGAACCCAGGAGGCAGAGGTTGCAGTGAGCTGAGATTGTACCACTGCACTCCAGCCTGGGCAACAAGAGCAAAACTCCGCCTCAAAAAAAAAAAGAGACAGAGAGAGAGAACAGTTACACTACATTACAGGATGCTTTAATGTCTCTACTGCTTAAAGCCATGTTCAGACAACAGATAATGAGTGCTGCCATTCATTGGTATTTTTCATGTGCCAGTGAGGACCTGCGTCACATCTGCCGTAAACATTCATTCATCGTTGGCGCCAGGATGTCCTGCCTATGTGATTTTACCATTCATTTATTAAATCATTTTTGAGCACTTCCAGTGTGCCACGCCATATACTGGAGGTGGAAGAGAGAGGGCAGAGGTTAGAGAAAACAAAATAGAGAAATGGTGGGGCCAGCCCTAGGGAGTTCACACCATTTGGGGGGTGGTTTAATATAGAAAGATGTGAAAGGAGGGCATTTTTTTCTTTCGTTGTTTTCTAGTGCTGGCCGTGTCGTAATGCTATAAGGTAGAGTAAAAAGCTATGTCCTAAGTGAATGAAAAATACTTAAAATGAAGATACACAGAAGTTCAGGAGAAGCCACAGTGGAGATAAATTGGAGCATTTTGAAAGACCGAGGTGGTGACAGGGAACGGGCAATGATTGGAGGGACGTGACCTGGACAGAGGAATCATATGAAGATTTTCGTGTTTTGGTAGAACATCTGTCTTTCCAATGAAGATAGATTTTAAAACGTCAAAGAGTAGGCTTAGAAGTTATTTAGATGAGGTTGGAAAAAAGTTTCTATGCTCTAAAAGTTGGAAGGTGTTCAGATACTATTTGGATCAACTCAGATATCACTGCCAACAAAAGAATCACCAGGTTCATGCATTTGGAAAGGAGAGTTTACTTCTTATAAAGGGCTGCAGCCTGCAAGGTGGCCATCCTGACAGGCTGGGAAGCAGAGACCGAGAGCAGGCACTTGGAGGGAGGGAAAGATGAGACAGGAGTTATGCTGAATGGGTTGGCCAAGTTTACATATTCAATGACTCATAGGTGAATCCTATGAATATTTATGGAGGAGTCCTAATGAATGTGTACTGAGTGAACATGTATGTTACATACAAGCTGTGTTGACTTTAACATTTCAAGGCATTCTAGTTAGGCCCTGTACATCAAGGGGTGGAACAGGGGCACAAAGGCACTCAATGTGCAACCTCTGTAAACCCGCCAGAGCAGGCCACGGTCAGTGGTGTCTTAGCAGAAGAAAGTTACTGAAATCAGCCTCTTATCTAATCAGAGCTGTAGTTACAGCTTGTGGAACAGGGGGATCTAGCATCATCTCATTGTCACAACTGCAATTGTTTTCATATTACTTACCTCAAGGCCAGTGCTTCTTTAGGTGAAAGAGGAAAGGAAGCACCCTGTGATGGTTCCATCCTGCCTTAACCCCTGCCTGGCATGGCCTCGGGGCTTGTTTATAATTTGCTATCTTTTTTTTTTTTTTTTTGAGACAGCGTCTCACTCTGTCACCCAGGCCAGAGTGCAGTGGCACCATCTCGGCTCACTACAACCTCTGCCTCCAGGGTTCAAGCAATCCTCCGCTGAGGCTACAGGCGTGCACCACCACGCTGGGTTAATTTTTGTATTTTTTAGTAGAGATGGGGTTTCACCATATTACCTGGGCTGCTCTCAAACTCCTGACCTCGTGATCCGCCCACCTCAGCCTCCCAAAGTGCTAGATTACAGGCATGAGCCACCATGCCCAGCCCATAATTAGCTATCTTATTGCCACAAAGAGTCCATTCCATCTTGCCTGGAGGGGTAGGACCTTTACTTTACATCACCTTTCTAAGAGGCTGTTCCTGTCATAGCTAACCAAGAAGCCCACCTGTTGCCCATGCCACACTTCTCTATCCCACTGCCCTATTTCGTGTCCTTCACAATGGCCTTTTTTTATTGCATTTACACACTCAGTGTCCTTTTTCTTCCACAAATGCAAGCTTCTTGAAGGCGGAGCATCTGGTATCTGTGCTGGCACTTATTTTTATTTTAATTGACTACCAAGTGGCAGCACTTAGCACTGAAGTAGGCACACCAAACGGCTTCTCGAGACCCATGTCTGCTTTCTGCATTTTGGTGTATTTTTACTTGTAATAATATTCCCCTGATTTTTAAGCAAAAATATATTTATCATCTTACACATACGTTAAATTTGATTTATTAAAGTTAATTAATTTTAATTTTTAATTTTCATAATGTAATTAAGGTTAATTAGGATTAATTAAATTAATTATAAATAATTAGAAAATTTCTAATTCTATAAATTTATTACTAATTTATAAAATTATTACAATTAAAATTAATTATAATTACTTAAAACAGCTAATTGAATTAATAATTAAAACTAATTAATGGGATTAATTGATGAACTAAAAAATGACTCAACTACCTGACATAACTCTGTCCCTTTTTCAATTTTGAATTCGGATCTTTCAACCAATAACATTTTTCTAGGCTGTTTAATGGTCCTGATTACTGTATTATCCTTTTAAATAGCTCCCAATATTCCATGTGATTGACAAACCTTCAGTAATATAATCATTTCCCTATTGCTTTTCATTTCGGTTGTCTCGAGTTTGCTACTAGAAGACATGCTACAGTTGGCACTTTGATTTGGGTAGGGTTTTTTCTTTAATTGTTTTAATAGGCTGCAGGCAAAGTAAGTGAAATGGCTAAATTATTTCCCCTGAAGTTCGTGCCAGTGAACTGCCCTTCCGGTGGCTGCCCTTCCTGTCGCTTGCATCTTGGGGCAGCCTCAGGGGGTTGTAAGCTGGTGGGCTGTGGCTGGATGTGGTGGCCCTCAGGCAGGTCTCCTTATGTCCATATGGTGGAGGTTTTTTCTTTTAATATTGATGACATTTGGAAACGGTAAACTTTCCCATGAAAATGTTGAACTGCAGCATCTCTGGAAACTAAAGGTCTGGCCGTGGCATTCTCTCGGCTTGGCTGCAGTCAGCTGACCAAGGAGCCCCCATCTCCAGGGCCTCTAGGTCCCCTGCGATTTTCCTCCCTCCATGGAATGAGCTGCCTGACCCCACAGGCCTGGAGCTGGAGACTTGGTCCCTAATCTGTTCGAGATTACAATGACCCTGGGCACCATTCCAGTCACTACGGCCGTGTTCCAAGTTTGTCCACAATTTCATTTCCTAAAGTGCTGTTTCTTTGGCTCACGATTCTGCAAGCGGGGGTGGGGGTGGGGCTGCAACAGCTCGTCCCCTGTGGGCATCGCATGAGCCGGAGGGGGCTGGGTTCATGCCCCGGGCTGGGGTCTCCTGGAGGCCACTGACTCCTGTGGCTGGCGAGCTATGCGGGGCGTTGCCCGGGTCTGGCCGGGTTGTCAGCCTGTACTGGTGCCCTGGGTTCTCCAGCTCTGGCCTCCCCGCAGCGTGGAGCTGGTCACAGGTGCGTCCTGAGAGTGGAAGCCAGAGTGGAGCCACTGCCTGCTGTGACCCAGCCTGGGAGCCCTCGCATCCCCGCCTCCCCGCCTCCCCTCATCCCAGCATCCCCGCATCCCGGCGTCCCCTCATCCCCGCATCCCCGCATCCCCTCACCCCGCATCTCCTCATCCCCGCATCCCCTCATCCCCGCATCCCCACATCCTGGCGTCCCCTCATCCCCGCATCCCCGCATCCCCTCACCCCGCATCTCCTCATCCCCGCATCTCCTCATCCCCGCATCCCCTCACCCCGCATCTCCTCATCCCCGCATCCCCTCATCCCCGCATCCCCACATCCTGGCGTCCCCTTATCCCCGCATCTCCTCATCCCCGCATCTCCTCATCCCCACATCCCCTCATCCCCTCATCCCCGCCTCCCCTCATCCCCGCATCCCCTCACCCCGCATCCCCTCATCCCCGCATCCCCACATCCCGGCGTCCCCTCATACCCGCCTCCCCTCATCCCCGCATCCCCACATCCTGGCGTCCCCTCATCCCCGCATCCCCTCACCCCGCATCCCCTCATCCCCGCATCTCCTCATCCCCGCATCTCCTCATCCCCACATCCCCTCATCCCCGCCTCTCCGCCTCTCCGCATTCCCACATCCTGGAATCCCCTCATCCCCGCATCCCCTCATCCCCGCATCTCCTCATCCCCGCATCTCCTCATCCCCGCATCTCCTCATCCCCGCATCCCCTCATCCCCACCTCTCCGCCTCCCCGCATCCCCGCATCCCCACATCCTGGCGTCCCCTCATCCCCGCATCTCCTCATCCCCACATCCTGGAATCCCCTCATCCCCGCATTCCCACATCCCGGCGTCCCCTCATCCCCGCATCCCCTCATCCCCGCATCTCCTCATCCCCGCATCCCCTCATCCCCGCATCTCCTCATCCCCACATCTCCTCATCCCCGCATCCCCCTCATCCCCGCATTCCCACATCCTGGCATCCCCACCGCCCCTGAGGTGGACGTCCAGGGCTGAGGAGGGTGTGCCTCTTCTTCCCAGAGTCCCTCAAGAGCCGGTGCAGCCCTGGGCGACCTCTGCCGAACTTAGAAAAACACTCCCCACCTTCATCAGATGTGGTTCCCCCTCAGAATTTTCATGTAGCGTTTTTTAAAATCATTGCATTTTTGTTTAAATTTGTTTCCAAGAAACTTCTATGAGAAAATCCTTTTTTGAGACGCTATTTTTCAAGTAATGTGTGTATTTAATGCATCCAGGTTAGTACACTGAGCTATAAGACTTTAGGAAGTAGCTGTCATTTCTGACGTAAAATTCCATTTGGACCTGGTAGTCACGGGAGTCTCCTCTCTCCTTGTCCCTCACACACAGCCGGTGTCCTTAGAGATAATCAGTGCACAGCCTTTCCGTGGGAATATTCGGTGCTAGTGTGAATGGATCACTAATTGTGATTCCGTGGCTGCCTGAGGCCTTGTATTCCTGTCTAGACAAGCCACAAAACCCATTTTGTGAAATAGCATCTTTGGGCTGGGTATAAATCATAGAAACAAAATCACAAGTTGAGGGATGAAGGAATATTCACATTATCTTGTCTGACCCCGCCTTGCATGTCAGATGAAGGTGCAGCTGCCAGGCAGACACTCAGGAGCAGGATCCGAGCCCAGTGCTCCCAGTCTGCCAGGGAGACCACAGCTGGTTCCTTGTGGGGCAGGGCAGTTCTCATGTCTGTCTGACAGACGTTAAAACAAATACTAGGCCGGGCACGGTGGCTCAAGCCTGTAATCCCAGCACTTTGGGAGGCCGAGGCGGGCGGATCACGAGGTCAGGAGATCGAGACCATCCTGGCTAACACGGTGAAACCCCGTCTCTACTAAAAAAATACAAAAAAAAAAAAAAAAAAAAAAACTAGCCGGGCGAGGTGGCGGGCGCCTGTAGTCCCAGCTACTCGGGAGGCTGAGGCAGGAGAATGGCGTAAACCCGGGAGGCGGAGTTTGCAGTGAGCTGAGATCTGGCCACTGCACTCCAGCCTGGGTGACAGAGCGAGACTCCTTCTCAAAACAAACAAACAAACAAACAAACAAACAAACAAACAAATACTATCACAGTTACTGCTCCTCTGTGCACTGAAGTGAATGTTAATGATACTTTGTATCATTAAAAACCCAAACATAGCTCTGAATATTTGCCCTGCTTCATTGTAGTACCCAGGCAATTCTTTGGGGACGTGCCTCCTTCTCGTCTTGGAGGATGTTTGTTTTGGGCCAAAGACCCCCTGCTTCTCAGCGGCCCAGTGGTGAAAGCTCACACGGTGGGCGTGGGTGTGGGCGTGGTCAGGGCACATGGGAAGCCGGTTCTCCTCAGCAGCCTCTCCTGAGAGTGTTAGACAAAGGTCTAAGCATCTAGGAGTTACTTTAGTGAGGCCATGTGGTTAGGACTGTGGACTCGGTTCCCCCGTGCAGATGGGGGTGGCGTGCTCAGTTGCAGGTTGCTGGGAGGACTCAGTGGTATCAAAGAAAAGTTACCCCAGGGAGAGTCGGACAGGCAGGGAAGACGTATCCCAGACTATTGCAGTAGCAGAGAGGAGCTGAACTTGACCCTGCTGAAACAAAAGATGGGAGGGTTTTTAAGTACTGGGGTGAGCCAGTGGGAGAGTCCTGGAGGAGGACATTGGTTGGAGGCCGGTTGGTGCAGTCAGGCCAGCAGTGTTTGCAGATTAGCCCTTATCACAGTTAGGCCCCTGCCTCCCACAGGGACTGGGAGCTGACGGTGCTATCTTCCTTGTTGGTTATACTTCAAAGGCTCCTGGGTCCTTCGAGAAGACAGAGCTGGGCAGTGAGAGGCCAGGAAAGGGCTGTGGTCTTAAAGGGACAGAGAAAGAATTTATAGTGGCAAGTTTTCTAGAGACAAGGAAGTTGGGGCCGAGAGTCCTACAAAACCTGTCCAAAGTTTAGTCCCCCAGATAGGAATGGCAAGGCTGTCTGGGCCAATGGTCCGTTCATGCCTCTGGTTTAGAGCAGCACCTGGTCCCTCCAGACCCTGTGAGCCACATGGACAGTGGGCCAGGCACAGGAGGCAGCAACAGTGTGTTCCCCAAAGCCTCTGCAGACCCAGCCCCAGGCGCACGGTGTCACTGATAACAGTAAATGCACTGCCAGTGGCCTCACTGCCATGTGCTGGTGCAAATTCATGCAGGTGCCGCCTGCCCTTCATCCACACGGTGAGTGGAGCTTAGCACGCTTAGCCATGACACAGCAGAGCCACAGGAACATGTAAGAGGAGTGGGGGAGGGAGAGCCTCACTTCGGTTATTTTTTTCTTTCTTTCTAAAAATTCCGACAGCTGCTCTAAAACCTTAATTATTCCAACCAAGCTTCTAGAACCACTGAGTTTCTGGGAATGTCTAGGTTTGCAAAGTCACCAGCTGTGTTTGGAAAGACATTTCCAGTGGGGTTGAAATCTCCAATGTGAATGAACTTTTCTTGTCATGACCTCACTGTCTGGAATGAGGGCTTCTTGATTGCAGTTCGCTTTACCTGAAAACAAAACAGAGGCCAAACACCACCTTATTTAAAGCAAGAATGGAAGTAATACTCTGAAAGATAGCAGGCCACCAGCAGATGTGAAAAGCAATGACTAGGTTAAAAAAGAAAGAAAGAAAGAAAACTGAGCCCATTTTCTGTGCAGATCATCTTTCCCAGCCAGGAAGGATGGCAGAGGTGGCCTGGGCTGGGAGGGAACATGGGCTGGGAGGGAACAGCTACCCACGCACCTCCTGGGTCAGGGTTTGGGCTTTAAGGATGTGGGTTCTAGAAGTTTACAGTTATGTGCCCCCTACTCTGGGTATTGTGTCAGTTGGTACAAAGCCACTTCCTCCCAGGGCAGGACATTCTTACACCAGCTCAGCTCAGCTCCTTCCTGCCTCTGGGTTTCTGCTGACCTTGCTCCTCCCAAACAGAGGCGGTGCTGGAGTTGCAGCCAAACTGCTTGCTGTTTTCTGGACCACAGAGTGTGGTGCAGACACGCAGGGCCCAGCAGCGGCAGGCGGTGCTGCCGTTCTTCTGTCCCCATCCACCACGTGCCCGGCCTGAAGGTTCTCTTCTCCTCACTCCCAGGGCCTCCCAGAGCAAACTCATTATTACTTCTTATGGTTTGCATACCTTTATGTACTGAATTCCATAGAATGTTGACATTTAAATGTGTGTGTACGTGCAAGTCCCTTACCTTCTCCTCTGGGCTTTCTGCTCTGAAGCTCATTTTCCTGATAATATGAAATAGATCATCTGGAGATCACAATGGCAGAGTGGGAGAAAACAGGATGTGTGCATGGTGACATTACCCACAGCTGACAGGAATTGGAACTTGAGACATGTGCGTGGTGACGTCACCTACTGCTAGCAGGAATTGGAACTCGAGATGTGTGCGTGGTGATGTCACCCGCCGCTAACAGGGATTGGAACTCGAGATGTGTGCATGGTGACGTCACCCGCCGCTAACAGAGATTGGAACTTGAGATGTGTGCATGGTGACGTCACCCGCCGCTAACAGGGATTGGAACTTGAGATGTGTGCATGGTGATGTCACCCGCCACTAACAGAGATTGGAACTTGAGCTCTCCATTATCGAGGAGGACAGCCCAAGGGCCAAGCACCCTGCAGGCCAGGCTGAGGGGCAGTCATCGCATCCACTCAAGTTCTGATGGCCAGAAGCGTCATGTGGCCTCACCTCGAGGAGGGGGCCCGAGAGGAAGAAGGACGCAGAGTGGGGCGGTACAGTCACCTCTGTCACACTCCCTGATTATGTTATTTATTGTCCGAGCCCCCACCCCGGATGGAAAGTGAGCCCCATGAAGGCAGGGACATCGGTCTGTTTTGTTCGCCGAGATATCCCAGCACCTAGATTCAGGCCCAGCTCATGGGACGAGCTTCATCAATATTTGCTGAATGACTGAGTGAGAGGCAGGACACCCCTCGTCCCCACTGCTCTCCTCTCCTGTCTCAGAGACTTCGTTTGCACATGGCAGTGTTCCACATCAAATGCCAGCAGACAGTGTGCCTGAGGCCTGAACTCTTCCCTGTAAGGAATCCTGCCTCTGTGCTCAGCTCAGCAGTGATCTGCAGAGTGCCCTCAGCTCGTACATCGGAGCGTGTGTGTGCAAGAGTGCCTGTGTGTGCTTTGTGATGCGTGCACATAGTATGTGGGGTGCACGCTATAAAAATGCTGTTCCAACTGACAAAATGTCCTTGGAACTCAAGAGATGCTTTTGTTCTTTGAAATCAGGGTGAGACTCTGAAACTACAGCCAGTCCCTGTAGTGGAGGGTACCGGCTGACGCTGGTGTCTTGGCTGTGGGGGCTGAGGATGGAGCTCAGTCCTGACCCAGCCGAGTGTGCAGATGTCCAGCGTCTGTGTGCCCCTTGACTGCACCTGCCCCTGCCCACCCCTCCCCTGAAGTAGCCACTGTGAGGACGGGTACAGGGAAGTGGGAAGCACCCGTGTCACTACTGATGCGGCCACCCTCAGCCAGAGTTCCCAACAATAAGCCATCTGGTGTTGAGCTCCCTGGAGACACGTGAGCCTGTGCTGTTCCCCTCTCTGCTCCTGGGACAGCCACGCTGGCCTATCACGGGGACACGGCATTGGGTGGCTTCTTTTGGGGCCTTCTATTTAGCAGGAAACCAAAAGTTCCCCTTTTTCAAATGATCCAGGGCAGGCGGCTGGGGTCTAGCATGGGCTCACACCCATGTTCCCCAAAACCTTTCCAGTGGCTCCACAGGAAGGAGCAGGTTAGGATGGGAAGGGCACAGTGCCCACAGGGACAGTGCCCCTGAAGTCCACCCCGGGGGGGTACACATGGCTTGAGGGGGCCCTGCTGAGTAGAGAGCAGTGGGGGCTCGGGGACGCAGGCCTGACGTTGCTGGGCTGGCAGGGCACTTCCCATCAGGAGTCACAAATCCCAAGGCGAGGATAGTGGCCGTGTTCCCACGGGGGATTATTCCAGGTGAGCAGGTGGATGGGTGGGGGACACTGGTCAGTAGGTCCTCTGAGCTTGCCGGGCTATACAGTGAGCATAAACACTCACAAATTATAGCTGCATTCGCTTAAAATGTGTTTCCTGTGCACTTACCCCGAACCGATCTTGGCCTTCCAAAATAAATATACACTGCTAAGAGTCACTTAGGGTCATCAGAGCCACAATGGGACAACTGAAAGACTCCCAGAACAAAGAGGGAATACAAACCTTACAATGGCACAAATAGCAGCTGTGATGGGCTCTGGCCAGTGGGGCGGCCATGCGTGCAGCTCGGGACCCGGAGAGCTCAGACAAAGGGGTCCCTGCTTGCGGGCGCCCCCATCCAGGGACCCCTTTGTCTTAACCCCCGATCGGGACACTGCTGACCCCTTATGTCTGCTGGGCCTTGGATCCCCAATTTGAAAGCACCTCTATCTGGTTTCCATAAGTAAGTTCACATTTGTGATTTCACCTCACAGCCTGAATTTGTGATTGAACTTGGGGTTCTGTTGTGAGGCTGGTGGATCGCCCTTGCTCCTTCCCCCATTCCTGGTCGGGTGGACTCAGGCACCTCGGAGGAAGACGCTGGCTGGCCCTGAGGGCACAGTCTCAGGAGAGCAGCTTGCGCTCACAGGCCTTCTCCAGCCTCCTCCTCCTCTTACACTGGTGCCGCACGGCTTCACCTTACCCTTTTTTAAAGACGCCCTTTTTTCCCACTTGTTCCAATGAGAGAAGGGCATGTCCCTGAGTTTCTCAGATGAATCCTTCAGGAGCTGGGCCTCACTTCTACCACGAACGTTTTAGCATCAGCATTGTGTAAATTGAAGAAACAAGATGTTAAAAAAGGGAATATTAAGCACACTGTTACAGGCAGGTTTAGCAAAGTGCACCCCGCTCACGCTCCTACGCCTGGTCTTCACGCATCAAACTGAACCCCATCACTCTCACACCACGGCTTTCCATGTTCATTCCGACCTTTCTTGTTCTCCCTGGAAGGTGCTAAATTTAATGTATCCGGAAAGCTGTTAGTAATTATTATTCCTAAGCTCTCCTTCCACCCTCAACTCTTCTTCACAATTAAAGAGTTCCATGAAAATCGGGTCCTTGGTTCAGCCCCAGTTCTGCCCTGGGTCTTGGTTTTGGTGTGGTTGCTGCAGAGGCATTTAGATCCTGACCTCACCCTCCCGGGAGGAGCCCAGTCCAGAAACCCAGAAGTAGCCCCAGGTGGGCCCTTTGGGGCAGCCTCTCCTGAACTGTTGAGCCAGGCCGACGGTGGTGGGTGGATTTTAAAATAAACGATGGATGTGACCATTTAAGTAGACTTAATTTTATCATTAGAGAGGCACAAAGCAATTGAGAGATGCTCACATCCGCCAGCAAGTGAAACGTAAGGAACTCGTTATTTAGGCACATTGAAATGGGAACATTTCATGAGTTTGACTTTTTGTATCTGGGCCATTTTTATTTCAAGGCTACAATACAATCATTTTCCACAATAATAAAATTTACACCAGAAGGCTGTCCTCCCTTTCTTCCTCTGACAGGAAGAGCCCCACCTGAATAATAGAATCTTACATGTTATTTTACCTAAAGTTTACCATTACCTAAATATTTTTATTAAAATGACTTTTAAAATTATGTCTTCATGTTCCATTTCTTTTTCCTGGGATCTTCATTAATAACCAAAAACACCAAAAGCAAATATTATAATTAGTGATCCCCATGACTAGAACTTGATACTATAATAATTTGCCCTGGGTAGAAGAGAGTGGCCGGAGGCTTCCCTTGAGATGATTGAGACATGCTCCTTACTACTAAGGTAATAGGGTGGGGCGGGGTGGCTCATGCCTGTAATCCCAACACTTTGGGAGGCCAAGACAGGAGGATGACCTGAGGTCAGGAGTTCAAGACCAGCCTAACCAATGTGGTGAAACCCCGTCTCCACTAAAAATACAAAAGTAGTTGAGTGTGGTGGTGTGCACCTGTAATCCCAACTACTCAGGAAGCTGAGGCGAGAGAATTGCTTGAACCCAGGAGGCAGAGGTTGCAGTGAGTTGAGATCACACCACTGCACTTTAGCCTGGGCACTTCAGTCTCAGAGTGAGACTCTGTTTCAAAAAAAAAAAAAAACTGAAGATTCCTTCTAAAGTGCTTTTCTGTACTCTAGCAAAATTTTATCAGTGAAAGTGTCCATCTTTCTCAAAGCAAGAAACTTTCCACTACGGTGAAATGAGATTTCACACACACTCACGCACACTGTCATGCACACACCCTCATACACTCAACATTTGCACAGTCTCAGTCACTCATGCTTGCACACACTCAGACACTAACTCATACACACACAGGCGGAGTACCACCTGCAACCCCATTGGTGGCAGTCACGCAGACACGTGCACTCAAGATTCAGGGACTGTTGTGCAGAGGTACAGGCACAGGGTGGAGGATCACACAGACAAGGCGTTGGTCCGTGCGGAGGCTCAGCTCCCGCTGTGCCCAGTGGAGTTACGCTGGGAGACGTCTTCATGGTGGTTTTCCTGCAGGCAATTGTTTGCCTGCACCTGAAGATAAAAGGTCTTTAATAATTTCAGTAAGATTAAAAGGACAGAATCTCCTAAGGGTTTGCCTGGTAGAGCAAAGTATTGCTTTGCTTTGTTTTTTTGGTTTGTTTGTTTTGCTTTTTGTTTTGTTTTGTTTTGTTTTTGTTTTTGTTTTTCATGAGAAAGGGCATTTACACAGCTTGACCTTGGGCGTTACCTCAGTGTTTCTCTTCTTGAGTGGCAGATCCAGTAATGGCTCTTCTGAAACAGGAGTCTGCCTAATCATTTCCAGGGATGCTGTCAAATCCTCAGAATCATTCTTGCTCACTTCAATTAAGATTGAGGCCAGGTGCAGTGACTCACGCCTGTAATCCCAGCACTTTGGGAGTCCGAGACGGGCAGATCACTTGAGGTCAGGAGTTCAAGGTCAGCCTGGCCAGCATGGTGAAACTCCATCTGTACTAAAAATACAAAAAGTTAGCTGGGCGTGGTGGCATGTGCCTGTAATTCCAGCTACTGGGAAGCGGAGGCAGGAGAATCACTTAAATCTGGGGGACACAGGAGGCAGTGAGCCGAGATCGTGCCACTGTACTCCAGCCTGGGTGACAGAGCAAGACTCCGTCTCAAAAATAATAATAAATTAATTAATAGAAAATCTCAGTACGTAGTACCCACGAGGCACACAGCTCAGTTATGGCAATGAAGAAAGAACTACCCTTGTAAACAGAGCTAATACTGTGGCAAGCTACAGACTTCGGCAAAGTTTGTATAGGGAAAAAAGCATATAACCTAACATTTAAAATATAAATAGCAAGCTATTTTGTGTTTCAGAGCTTTCGTTTACCTCCAAAAAATATTTTAAAATATTTAGTTTTGGCATCTGCTTTTGCCACTGCATTTCTCCAGTGAGCGCCTCAGTCAGCAAAGACTTTGCTCTGCCAAATGTGTCTCTGTGAGTCAGAACTGAACAAGTTGGGAAATGTTTCCATAGAACAATAATGATTTTTAGACATGTGGTTTCTTGAAGTCAAGAGATGAACAAGAATTTGGAATAGCATTACTCAAAGAAAACTTGTAATTTTTGTCCTTGCTGTTGACATTCTACCAAGAACATCAGCAATGACAAACTCTACACTTAGCAAAAAATTAAAATAGCACTTGCTTCCATAGTTACAAAAGCGCTCTTTGTTTTGGGAGTTTAAAATGATCATTAGAGCTGAGTGCAGTGGCTCACGCCTGTAATCCCAGCACTTAGAGAGGCTGAGGCAGGCAGATCACTTGAGGTCAGAAGTTCAAGACCAGCCTGGCCAACGTGGTGAAACCCCATCTCTACTAAAAATACAAAAATTAACCAAGTGTGGTGATGCATGCCTATAGTCCTAGCTACTCGGGAAGCTGAGGCAGGAGAATTGCTTGAATCCGGGAGGCAGACGTTGCAGTGAGCTGAGATTGCACTGCTGCACTCCATCCTGGGCCACAGAGTGAGACTCCGTCTCAAAAAAAAAGAGAAAAGAAAAATAAAACATAAAATGATAATTAGTTATCCATATCCATTGATGAGTAAATAAAATAAATCCACACGTGACCAAAAGTAATGATCTAGAATGACAGGATTGTGTAATGACACTTATACTCTTCCTAATAATAAATAAATCTGGGCATGAAATATGCAGATAGGTGAAATACTCCTCCCAAACCATTAAGGCAAATCTTCCAGCTCCCATTTCAGCTGCCTCAGATAGCTTTGGACTCTCCACTTGCAGTAATTCCAAAAGAAACAGAATAGAAAGTCAGCCTTGTCTTTGTTAGGGTGTGAAGGAGACCCAGCGATAAACATGTTCTCCAGCACAGATTCCATCTTCATCATACGTCAGAGCTTTTTATTATTTTGAAATAAAACTTATTCTACAAATACTTATTGAGCAATTTTTATGCCCAGGAATCAGCGTCAGGCAGGAGTACAGCCGTGAACAAAACGGATTAAAAACCATGCCCTCAGCTGGGCGCGGTGGCTCACGCCTCTAATCCCAGCACTTTGGGAGGCCCAGGTGGGCGGATCACGAGGTCAGGAGATCGAGACCATCCTGGCTAACACGGTGAAACCCCGTCTCTACTAAAAAATACAAAAAACTAGCCGGGCGAGGTGGCGGCGCCTGTAGTCCCAGCTACTCGGGAGGCTGAGGCAGGAGAATGGCGTGAACCTGGGAGGCGGAGCTTGCAGTGAGCCGAGACCACAGCACTCCAGCCTGGGCGACAGAGAGAGATTCCATCTCAAAAAAAAATAATGAATAAAATGAAAACCCTGACCTCACAGAGATTATTCTTTACCTGGGTTCAAATCCCAACCCTAGTGCTTAATCCGTGTGTGTTTAATGTTTTTTTTGTTTTGTTTTTTTTTTTTTGAGATGGAGTCTCGCTCTATTGCCCAGGCTGGAGTGCAGTGTCCGGATCTCAGCTCACTGCAAGCTCCGCCCCCCGGGTTGACACCACTCTCCTGCCTCAGCCTCCCGAGTAGCCGGACCACAGGCGCCCGCCACCTCGCCCGGCTAGTTTTTTTTTGTATTTTTAGTAGAGACGGGGTTTCACCGTGTTAGCCAGGATGGTCTCCATCTCCTGACCTTGTGATCCGCCCGTCTCGGCAACCCAAAGTGCTGGGATTACAGGCTTGAGCCACCGCGCCCGGCCTAATGTTTTTTATTTGACCTCTTTGACTCTCAGTTTTTCCATCTATAAAATGGAGATTATAGAACCTACAGAGATTGGCTGGGCATGGTGGCTCACGCCTGTAATCCCAACACTTTGGGAGGCCAAGGTGGGAGGATCACCTGAGGTCAGGAGTTTGAGACCAGCCTGACCAACATGGTGAAACCCCATCTCAACTAAAAATTCAAAAATTAGCCAGCCATGGTGATGGGCACCTGTAAACCCAGGTACTCAGGAGGCTGAGACAGGAGAATTGCTTGAACCCGGGAGGTGGAGGTTGCGGTGAGCCAAGATCACACCACTGCACTCCAGCCTGGGCGACAGAGCGAGACTCCATCTCAAAAAAACAACCACAAAAAAGAACCTACCCACAGAGATTGTTAGGGAGGCATAAAGTCAGATGCCAATAAAAGGCCTCGCACAGTGGTCTGTGAGTAATGAGTTTTCGTTTTTCTGTTCTCCTCTTCCTTCCACCGCCACCTCCTTTATCATAAAAGAAACAGTTTCCTATGACAGTGGCCCAGCTTTCCTTCTGCCTCTACACAATCCTCAGAATGCTGCTAGGGCAGGAAGCCCAAGATCCTCTTTCAGGTAAAGATGAGGAAATAGGAGCAGGTATCATGACTGCCACCTGCTACTGACAGCTGTCTTCCTGCTGGGGTGCTGTGTGTGGAAAGAGGGTCCTTCCCAGTGGAGATTCCAAGGGGGTCAAAGGAGAGATGCTTTGGGGCGTCAAAACAGACACTTAGCTCATTTAAATGTTTAATTCCAAAATTGATAATTGGCCTATTTTTTGCAGGCATTGCATAATCATCACATTTAATCATCACATTTTTTAAAATTATTTGATTTCTAGCTTTGGGGTGAATTGGTCTTAGTAGTACTATGATATCATTGTATTTCTGCACAGGATTTCCCTCTGAAGATTAATAGATCTAATTCCTTGATTGCGTAATACATACATTATTCACTGGCATGTTCTGGTAAATAATCAGTTCATTTGCTAGCATTTGGAATTAAATATTAAATATATCTCTAGCTCTCCCAGTTGCCTTAAAAATAGGATTGAGTATACTGTCTTTATCTTCTGATGTATTTTCTGTTTTGTTGAAAAGTTATGTTGAAGCAACAAACAGCAAAATGAAATGGATTTAAATGCTTTTACGTTTTAACAAACTTAGTGAGATAATTTACAAACCTCACTCCGGGTTCAGCCATTTTCAGTGTACGCATTAACGGTTTTTAGTGTATTCACAGAATTGTGCAACCATCGTAATCTAACCTTAGAACATTTTCACCACCCCAGCAAGAACACGTGGAGCCACTAGACGTCCTTCTCCATTCTCTTCCCCCATACGTCTCACCCCAGCCCCCGGCCCCTGCGAATCTACTTTCCATGCCTGTGGATTCGCGTGTCCTGGATTCTTCCTGTAAACACATGGTGTTTTGTGGCTGGCTGCTTTCACTTCACACGATGCTGGTGAGGCTCATCCATGGAGTAGTGCACCCTAGTCCTGCATTCCTCCTTATGACAGGAGGATATTATATTGTGTGTGCACCTCACAGTCAGTTCATCCACTCATCAGCTCATGGATGTTCCAGTGGCTGCCACCCTTTGGCTGTCGTGAGTCCTACTGCCAGAGCCTTGGTGTTCAGGGTTTCTCGTGGACGTGGGTTTACAGTTCTCTTGGGCAGGCACCCAGTCGTGGTCGCCTTTATTTTGTTTGTTATGTTCAGTTCCACTGGGCAAGGTTTGTTCATTTACACTTTTTCCTTTTTATGTCTATCTTTCACATTTGGGTGTTTATCAAACACCATTCCCCAGAGGTAAAAATCTTCTCTGCTGCCCAGTTGACCTCTCCATGAAGATGTGGAGCTTGCAGGCAACTGAGGGATGGAGGCCCTGATGTTTCCTGGCATCAGAGATTCTGCCTCCCAATGATGACAGTCACTGGATCAGCAGTGAAACCTGAGAGTCCAGTTATCTGTCTTTAAATTTAATTCCTCTAAGCCAATACTTACACCAGAACAAAAGCTTTCCCCTCCCATCTTCCAGAGCCCTCTCCCACTGAACTGGAAGGAAGGCTGGGCCGTAGGAACAAGGACCAAGTTTTTGGAGAGATTATGGAATGATGTGGAACCACAATGCTCATTTATAGCTCCAGGGGACTGGGACCTGTCGCTACCTCCTCCAGCCTCCCTAGGCACATCTGAAAGGGTCGGCCGGGCCCTGGCCCTGCCCCTGCAGCTACCAGACCAGAGGTGCAGCGAGGACAGCTGGTTTGTCAGGAGGATGATTAGAGGGAGGCATTGGTTGAGAAGGCAGCAATCCACACAAATGCCCCAACAGGGCTTGAGGAACCAGGCCCAACACACCCTCCCCATGCCTCAGCCTAAGTGTCTTCATGCTGTGACTAAACCGTGCCATTGGATTTCCCTTCTGGGGAGCAAATTGTTTGTGTATCAGGTAATAGCTACTTAAAGTGGGGAAGAGAAGTGGGCCGGAGTTCTAAAGCACAAATATCTGACAAAACTGGGTATCTTGCTAATGCGGGAATAAGTTTCCATGCCTGAGAATGTTCTAGAATAGGCAGAATAATAGCCTCATCTAGCCCACATCTCTGACACTCTCAGGACGTGAAGTCTCTGTAGGTTTTAATGTTACTAAGGGGTAGAACTCTGCAATATTTAAACAGCTACATAAATACCAACACTCATATCTATGGTCAATAGACAAAGTTTGATCCAGCAATTTGAATATCTAGATTATCAAGTATGCTGTATATTCAGTTTCTAGTTCGTATAATATTACATGAATGAAGCTCTCCCTCCTCGTGTCTTCCAGAAAACAAATGTCACATCCATCAACATGCTTGCCATAGAGCTTGGCCGCAGTCTTGTAGCTGGATTTCTAAAACCTGCGTTAGTGCCCAATACGCACTGCACAGCTGTGCTAAGAAACACGCCCGCAGGACAAAAGGCACAACCTCCTTTCCAGGATTTCAGTTGCATGGAGGTTTTGGTCTCCTTTTTTCTGCGCTACCTACGTGCTAGGATTTAACTAATTTCACTGTTAATCAGTGCTGTTTCTAATAAACATGAAAGATGACCTTCACAATACTAATTTTTCAACTTTGGAAATGGCTTTGCTACAGAAGATGGAAATTACAGAACAGTGTGGAATGTTGTCACAGTCCATTTATTTTACTACTCTGAGTGCTCCTGGCTCACAATCTAACTCGAGGGTTTTCAGAATTTGCAGCGGAAGTCAGTGTTGGCAGTGCAGGTGCCTTCATTAGGACATTGTCAGAGACACATGCAAATGTCTCTGCTGGCAGCCAGGCTCCAGAGACTCTGACCTGATGCAGGCAGGTGCTGCCTGCAGCAGGTCAGTTGGTTTAACACCCAGTTGTGCATTAATGGGTGGGCTGTAACATTTACATGGTGATCAGAGAGACCTCTGTCCACTTGCTGTTGTCAGCAGCTACTCTGTTTACCACTTGTCACCAGTTTTCTCCAACCAACATAATGTCCCTTTTCTAATGGCAAAGAATAAGCAGATTAACCCCAGACATGTAGGCTGATTACTTAGAGAAACCAGCCTCCATCATCGTACATCAAGATCGTATTCATCCGCTTATCAGTACATCTGTGTGTATCCCGTTATGTAGGGAATCTTAAACACTCACACACTCCACACTCACATGCTACAATTACACACACACCACGCTCACACACACACTCATGTTCTCTCACAGACTCACATTTTCTTACACACACAGTCACACACACTTACACATGGAATACAACAGACAACTTTACAGTCATCCTCACGATTGTTGTTAAGAGAACAGACATTTCTATTTCCTACAAGTACATTTCTTTGGAAAGAAAACAAATACTACTTTTTTAAATGAACGTTTTTCTTCTCCTCTTTGGAGTTAAGTTGAATTGGCTTCTAAGCATTTCAGATCTGACTTTGTTTATTCACATGGCAGGTGATTCCGGAGCCCCTCGTGTGTGAGGGGCTCAGCAGCACACGGGATGGAAGGGTGTGACCGGAGGGCACCTTTGTCCCAGGTGTGAGTAGGGAGGTGGGGTAGGGAGGCGAGTGATATGAGACAGTGAGGCCGAGGGCTCTGGAGAGGGCTGTCCAGGGACGAGGGGCCAGGAAGTCCTGTCCAGGGACGAGGGGCCAGGAAGGCCTGTCCAGGGACGAGGGGTCAGGAGGGGCTCTCCAGGGACGAGGGGTCAGGAAGGGCTGTCCAGGGATGAGGGGTCAGGAAGGCCTGTCCAGGGACGAGGGGTCAGGAAGGCCTGTCCAGGGACGAGGGGTCAGGAAGGCCTGTCCAGGGACGAGGGGTCAGGAAGGCCTGTCCAGGGACGAGGGGTCAGGGAGGCCTGTCCAGGGACGAGGGGTCAGGGAGGCCTGTCCAGGGAGAATGGTCTTGGAGCAGAATTTCATGCTGGGAGGGAGGACAGCAGTCCCCAGGCCCCCAGACACTGAAGCCTGATCTATGCAGGCAGAGGAGAGGGGCGAGGGGCTGGCACCATGGCAGCTGCAACAGTCTGGGGAGGTCACAGTGGACCTGAAGCTTGGAGGACAGTTGAAGAGGGGTTTGGACCCCGTCTCAGGCATGTAGCGCGGTGCTGGGCATTGCAGCATCCACAGGGGGCCATGGAGTAGGCTTCTGTGGTCAGGAGTTCACAAGCAGGTGATGGAGGGCACGTGTGAGACGTTTAAGTCACTGGGGAGTGCATTCGACCTCTGCACATCAGCCCAGTGTGCAGCGCGGAGGGCATCGCGGGAGATGGTCAGCAGAGGAACTCACTGCTGGAAGGAGAACAGGATTTGCATGGCCTCCAGGGAGGAGGTGGAGAGGCAAAGAGCCTCAGGATCAAAAATGCAGAAATCAGGAGGCACAGGACGGCACCTGGGGCAATGGCAGGGGTTGGGGAGTCTGGGTCAGATAGAGTGGCTGGAAACAGATCCCGCCTGGAAAGCTGAGCAGAGTTGATGTGTGACAGTCCTGCCCTACATGTGTGGGCATGTGAGTAGCATTTGTGAAAATAGCGACTTAATAGAGATGTGTCAGCTCCTGCACGTCCTGCGTCCCTTTCTCACTCAACTCTGGGTCCCCTGGGAAAGTTTTACCCATCGCACCGCAACACGAAAGCAGTAACATCCATTACCAGGTATGGGGCATGCAGGCAAGTTCAAAGCTTTATCCCAAATGAAACCGTTTCTAGGGATGACATTTTATACACTGCATTTGGGCGTTTGTAGAGATGCAGATGGAAAAGGACCTTGCAAACCCACATCCACGCGGCTGTGTCACGCTGGCCTCGGGTGATCGCAGCAGGAGCAGGGCAAGGTCACCATCAGGTCCCCAGGGTGCCTGCGGCAGAGCTGCCTCATAGCTTACATCACTTACTACATTTTTAGATGCCACGAAAACCAGCACCCCTCAGAAATAACCCAAGACTTACAGGAATCTCTGCCATGTTGTCCCTGTGATAAAAACAGAAAAATGGTACAGTGAGATTTAAAGAGACAATTGTATTTCAGTTTTGAAGAACTGTTTATGAATTTATTTTCATGACACGGAGATGTTGACTTTCTACTTATGATAATTTTTAAATTACCAACTTATTCAAGGTTCATGCACCAAAAGGTGAAAGATTATTGTGAGTGCCCATTGTGATTAGGTTAGGATTTTCATGAATAAACCTTTAGAAGTCTCCACCTCCTCTAGGTGCATAGATGGGAAACATTTCAATGGCTTCATTCTGACAGGCCCTTTAAAATATAAACAATAGCTGATTCTTTGATCATGAAAAATTTTCTCAAAATGTTTTCTGAAAGAAAAGGCATTTAAATGTTAGCATGCATTCTTTTCTAAAACTGTGTGTATCTAGAAGCAGCTACGCACCAGAGAGGTTGAAGAGAGTTATCCAAGGCCATTTTGATAAATGACATCTTGGAACATCTTTCTTCCGATTTAACTAATTATTACATCACCTTCTCCTAATCTGGAAAATCATATTCTTGCCTGAAGCTTTTTAAAAGTATTTTACTGAATAGTTCCTCACTTGAAGAGCTTTTAAGTTATTTTTATCCTTAAAAAAATAGTAGCTAACACGAGCTGGTACCGGGCGGGCACTGCGCAGGCACTTGCTGGGTGTTAGATGCCGTTTCTGAAAAGCAGACATTGTGTGAGGCCCCGACCCAGCCGCTGTGCTAGACATTTGACACCATTGTTCCTGCCGCCTCCAGGGACAGTAAGTGCTGCGTACAGCTCTGCAACTGTCCCCAAGAAAAGACCTAAAATAACTCTCTCCCTTACAAAACGCCCAGTGGTAAATGTATCTGCTATTTTTCCCGTGGTAAGCTGTGGGTCATGTCTATTCCGCAATACAGAATACATATTAATGGTTATGGTTTCTCACTAGAGTTTTCAGATAAGAAATAATAAAAGTATTCTCTGAATATTTACAAAATCATGGAAATGTTTTTGGAAGTGTGAAGGTTAAGCCTGACACTCTGTTTCAGCTAAGAGAAGGGGTGCCAATCAGAGTGGGACACGCCGTGGGCTCAAAGCGAGGTGCCCAGGGCCGAGAGTCGGGTCCCGTGGGGAGACTGAGCGGGAGGTTTTCCAGGTTTTCAGAACACGTGCCTTTGTCTGAAAGGATAAGAAGGCATGCCACTTTCTGCACACCTCCCTTGCCCTCGCTTCTTGATGCAGGCTATGCATGCATTCAGCAAGCAAAACTTCCAAAAGGGTCATAGGAAATGAGGGCTGTGCCCAGTTTGTTGTGGATTCGTGGTTTTCCTTGATTTCTGTGTTGGAGAGCTCCGGGTGGGACTTGTTCCCTGTGGTGACTGGAAAGCGCGCCTCTTCGCACTGGTGACAAATCGATGATGCAGGGTCTGTGGCTCTCATCTCATGGGGGCTGCTGCAGGTCTCTTATGGACCATTCTTTCTGAACAAACTTGTGTTTGATCATTTACCAAACACATTTTGGAATTGGATGGGAAGAAAAAAGTAAAGATAATATGAGAAGAGACTAAACTTCATTTCTTAAAGAAGCATGAGACACTTGTGGGTGTCAAGGCAGGTGCACACTCATTTAGGTAACTGCGGAGTTGATCATTTCTATGTGATTTTGTACCGATGAAGTCCTCAATCATCAGAGTCATTTCCTACTCTAAGAATAATGAAAACCAAATGCACGAGCAGTCACGCTGCAGGGCAGCGATGCCGGCCGCACCAGCATTCCCTGACTCAGAGGTCCTGGCTGGTGAGGGTGTCACTTGTAAGAACTGTATTTGGGTGACAGGACAGGTGCTGGGCACCCACCCCTGTGTTTCCCTTCTGTTCCCCATTTTCCTCTAGCTTCTCAATGATAAATGATCACAAATCCTGTTCTTCCTTCGTGCCACTTGATTCACAGCTCCTGATTTCACAACGTCTTTGACTAAGAAACAGCTCTCTTCTGGCAGGATGCAGAGATGAGGTCAGATTGCTCACGCTGTTCACCCTCCCTGACCTCTGTCCCCTGGCATGTAGGGTGCTGTTTGCCCTCCCCTGCATGCCTGCTGTGTTCTAGGGTGGCCCATGGGTATAAATTAAATATAATTATCCCAGAAGGCTGACTTCCTCCATCACCTTACATTCATCTTCTGGTTTTAAACAATTCTCATCCGTTTCATTTATGAAATTAAAAGCAAATGCATATTTTAATTCCACCTTACCTGTCTAGCCTCAGAGCTTCAACAGTGCAAATAATATCTCACCCTGGCTCCCTGCACCTAGAGGCTCACAAAAATCTGACTTCTGAGTTGTGTTGTGTTAACTATCAGTGCTGTATCCTATCGGGGAAGCACCAGTTAGTCATGACTGCCTGTTCTTAGAGCTTTAAATTACCTTATAGATGACAGAAGTTAGCAAGCTTTCTCCATAAAGGGCCAAACAGTAAATATTTTAGGTTTTGCAGGCCACACAGTCTCTGTGGAGCCTCTGCTTGTGCACCTGCCATCAGTGCACAAAAGCAGCCAGGGACAATTTCATCAGCAAATGAGTGTGACTGTGTTTTAGTGAACCTTTATGGACACGAAATCAAATGGCCTATGTCTTTCATGTGTCACGAAATACTATTTCTCTTTTGTAACCATTAAGAAGGTAAAAAAATGTTCTCACCTTTTGAGCTGTACAAAAACATATGGGCCAGATTTGGCCCCGAGGCATAGTTTGGAGATGCCTCTCACTGATGAGTCAAACCTCCACGCTAACCAGTGATATCGTGTTGTTCTGTCCAGTACAGAATACAAAGAAAAAACTCTGACCACTCATAAAATTTCTTATGCTTTAGTTCTTTGTAGATTCTGGATATTAGCCCTTTGTCAGATGGGTAGATTGTAAAAATTTTCTCCCATGCCTGTTCACTCTGATGATAGTTTCTTTTGCTGTGCAGAAGCTTTTTAGTTTAATTAAATCCCATTTGTCAATTTTGGCTTTTGCTGCCGTTGCTTTTGGTGTTTTAGTCATGAAGTCCTTGCCCGTGCCTATGTCCTGAATGGTATTGCCTAGGTTTTCTTCTAGGGTTTTTATGGTTTTAGGTCTAACATTTAAGTCTTTAATCCATCTTGAATTAATTTTTGTATAAGGTGTAAGGAAAGGATCCAGTTTCAGCTTTCTGCTTATGGCTAGCCAGTTTTCCCAGCACCATTTATTAAATAGGGAATCCTTTCCCCATTTCTTGTTTTTGTCAGGTTTGTCAAATATTAAATGGTTGTAGATGTGTGGTATTATTTCTGAGGGCTCTGTTCTGTTCCATTGGTCTATATCTCTGTTTTTGGTACCAGTACCATGCTGTTTTGGTTACTGTAGCCTAGTAGTATAGTTTGAAGTCAGGTAGCGTGATGCCCCCAGCTTTGTTCTTTTGGCTTAGGATTGTCTTGGCTATGCAGGCTCTTTTTTGGTTCCGTATGAACTTTAAAGTAGTTTTTTCCAATCTGTGAAGAAAGTCATTGGTAGCTTGATGGGGATGGCATTGGATCTATAAATTACCTTGGGCAGTATGGCCATTTTCATGATATTGATTCTTCCTATCCATGAGCATGGAATGTTCTTCATTTGTTTGTGTCCTCTTTTATTTCATTGAGCAGTGGTTTGTAGTTCTCCTTGAAGAGGTCCTCCACATCCCTTGTAAGTTGGATTCCTAGGTATTTTATTCTCTTTGAAGCAATTGTGAATGGGAGTTCACTCAAAGATTTGGCTCTCTGTCTGTTATTGGTATATAGGAATGCTTGTGATTTTTGCACATTGATTTTGTATCCTGAGACTTTGCTGAAGTTGCTTATCAGCTTAAGGAGATTTTGGGCTGAGACGATGGGGTTTTCTAAATATATAATCACGTCATCTGCAAACAGGGACAATTTGGCTTCCTCTTTTCCTAGTTGAATAAATCAAACAACCCCATCAAAAAGTGGGCAAAGGATATGAACAGACACTTCTCAAAAGCAGATATTTATGCAGCCAACAGACACATGAAAAAATGCTCATCATCACTGGCCATCAGAGAAATGCAAATCAAAACCACAATGAGGTACCATCTCACACCAGTTAGAATGGTGATCATTAAAAAGTCAGGAAACAACAGATGCTGGAGAGGATGTGGAGAAATAGGAACACTTTTACACTGTTAGTGGGAGTGTAAACTAGTTCAACCATTGTGGAAGACAGTGTGGCAATTCCTCAAGGATCTAGAACTAGAAATACCATTTGACCCAGCCATCCCATTACTGGGCATATACCCAAAGGATTATAAATCATGCTGCTATAAAGACACATGCACACATATGTTTATTGTGGCACTATTCACAATAGCAAAGACTTAGAACCAACCCAAATGTCCATCAATGATAGACTGGATTAAGAAAATGTGGCACATATACACCATGGAATACTATGCAGCCATAAAAAAGGATGAGTTCGTGTCCTTTGTAGGGACATGGATGAAGCTGGAAACCATCATTCTCAGCAAATTATTGCAAGGACAGAAAAGCAAACACCGCATGTTCATCCTCATAGGTGGGAATTGAACAGTGAGATCACTTGGACACAGGAAGGGGAACATCACACACCCGGGCTTGTTGTGGGGTTGAGGGAGGGGGGAGGGATAGCATTAGGAGATATACCTAATGTAAATGACGAGTTAACAGGTGCAGCACATCAACATGGCACATGTATACATATGTAACAAACCTGCACGTTGTGCACATGTACCCTAGAACTTAAAGTATAATTTGAAAAAAAACTAAAAGTCTTATGCTTTAAAATATTACATAAAAAGCTAACAAGAGCACACATCATATTAATTGATGAGTAATTCTTGTATCACACAAGTGATATGCATACGTGGGTACATATATGCATACATATATATGCACATGTCCACACATACGTAAACATACATGCACACACATGCACATGCATGTATACACCCATATGTCACAAGTACTTGATACCAAGCCCTGGATTAGGTGCTGGGAATATAGGAGAGATGGGGACAGACATGGTTACAGGTCTGCAGGCTTGGGCTCCTGTCATTCCCAGGACTCAGTTATGGCATGATAGCAAAGAAACACCAAATATGATGTCAAAGAAAGGGTTTGCCTTTCTACTCCCTGCGTGCTGTTGAGTAAGAGCCACTACTACTGGGTCCCTGTTGTGTAAACTTGGGTTAGTAGCATGCACTCTGTGTATGGCCGAGGACCAAATATGAAAGTACATCAGAAAGGTCTTTGCAACTGGAACCCAGGGCTGCCAGTTAACACTGTGGCCAGCCCTTCTTATGCGTCTCAATGATTGCAGAACTTGCCCCCACCTTCTGTTATTTGCCAACATGTTTCTTTTCTTTTAAACTGAGCTGTTGTTCCTCACCCCTTAAATCTAAGATTTCCGGCACAAACTCTTGATTTCTATGCAGATCGCACAGGGATATGATTCATCTTTCAATGTACTGATCCTTCGCAGGTTCATTAAGAAGTCTTCTATCTTAGTAGTCGCTGGCTGTTATATCACGGGCCCTGGAACTGGCTGAAGTCATTATTTACAAGAAACCTTTTGAGCATTTGATTTGCTGTCTTGGTTGTATTTTAATATCGATTACATTATCTATCATTCCCTACTGTGACTCCGCATTTGCATGGAAATAACCTGCAAAGGCAGCAGTGTGATTTATTTCAAAATGATTATTTCTGTATAATTGGGGAACACTCTGCAGACCTCAGGAGACCTGTTTGGAGGCCCGTCGCCTGCTTTCTGCGTGTGGCCACATCTCTGTCACCAGCACTTGGTACCGTCCTGCTGTCACTCAGCAGCGATGTACTCCAGGCGCCTCGGCTGCACAGAGCAGCTTCGTCAGAGAGGCTGAATGTGCTTCCTTCTCCTCTCATCCTGCAAGTCAGAGGATGGAAGGGAAAAGGTGAAGGCCAGTAAAATACTAAGCTTCTAATCACCTGCTCAGCCACAAACTGATTAGCTTGGAAGCTGAACTCTCCACTCTTGATTCACTTCTGCCGCCTTCCCTGGACAGTCCTCCAGAATCAGCCCCCAGATCGTGCTCAGTGACCTTCAAGAGGAGAGCTGCTGGCAATGCTGAGAATGCCCTAAAAACAGCCCCTCCAGCCACCTCTCTGTGGCTCTGACCAGTCTCTGTCCCCAACCTGGACATACTCCCGACCTCACTGGAGGGTAAAATCTGGCTGCTTGCCCAGCTCAGTCTCCAAAGTGTGACCAGCACTTGCTTAGCTCAGTCCTCCAAAGTGTGACCAGCACTTGCTCAGCTCAGTCCTCCAAAGTGTGACCAGCACTTGCTCAGCTCAGTCTCCAAAATGTGACCAGCACTTGCTCAGCTCAGTCCTCCAAAGTGTGACCAGCACTTGCTCAGCTCAGTCCTCCAAAGTGTGACCAGCACTTGCTCAGCTCAGTCTCCAAAATGTCACCAGCACTTGCTCAGCTCAGTCCTCCAAAGTGTGACCAGCACTTGCTCAGCTCAGTCTTCCAAAGTGTGACCAGCACTTGCTCAGCTCAGTCCTCCAAAGTGTGACCAGCACTTGCTCAGCTCAGTCTCCAAAATGTGACCAGCACTTGCTCAGCTCAGTCCTCCAAAGTGTGACCAGCACTTGCTCAGCTCAGTCCTCCAAAGTGTGACCAGCACTTGCTCAGCTCAGTCTCCAAAATGTGACCAGCACTTGCTCAGCTCAGTCCTCCAAAGTGTGACCAGCACTTGCTCAGCTCAGTCCTCCAAAGTGTGACCAGCACTTGCTCAGCTCAGTCCTCCAAAGTGTGACCAGCACTTGCTCAGCTCAGTCCTCCAAAATGTGACCAGCACTTGCTCAGCTCAGTCTCCAAAATGTGACCAGCACTTGCTCAGCTCAGTCCTCCAAAGTGTGACCAGCACTTGCAGCTCAGTCTCAAAAATGTGACCAGTGACACGAGTCACATCTCCTCTTCCTTTCTCTTTTCCTCCAATTTGACCCAAGAACTGACAGTCCTATTTACTCTGTGAGAAAAATGCCTCTGTGTTTTCTAGGAGCCTGTCCCAGTAAGTTCTCAATCAGCAGAATGATTTTAGGGGGTGTTTTTTTACCCAAGAAAGCTTTAAAGCCCATCGAGTTTGAAAGACTTCTTCAGCAGTGATGCTCACAGGAGACTCCTTCCCGGTCACATGTGTATTCTGAAAGGTCCTCCCTCAATTTGATGACCATTTGCTTTCTGTGAAGTATTTTTTTCTCAGAAACATATGATTGTAGACTTAGCTCCAGTGTATTTAATTTGTATGAAAACAGGTCAGCCTCATGGTCCTCCCTCACCTGCAGTGTGACCTGTGGTGTCACGGCATTGCATTTGCATTGTCTGCAGGGGCTGTCTTGTTGCTGTCAAGACAGTCCACAGACAGCTCTGCATGAGTGATACACATTTTCTCATCTTAGCACTGGGAGAGCACTGGCCTTCCTCAGCCAAGGTCTGATTCCTAATGGAGACATGAACGGATGGTTCATATTGTTGACTGAAGCACTTTTTGAATTGAGAAAGAGAAAAACAGGACAGATTCGTGAAATTTAACTCAGAAATATTTAGTGGGCATCTACTATGCACACAACATTCCAACCCTAGAGAAAAACTATTCCAAAGGGCGTACAGTGGTGATATGTGGGCAAAGAGACACTTAGAATGCAGTGTGTGCGTCCCGGGACACTGGTGGGCCCCAGTTACTGTGAAGGCCATAGGTTGATAACCAACTTAGAATGAGTATGAGTACGGAATGCGTAAGGAGCAGCCACCCGGAGAAGCAAAGGAAACCTGGCAAAGTTTTAGCAGCATCACACAGCCTGTGCCACAGAGCCTGTTCTCAGAGGGCTGCCAGGTGCCCAGGGAGCTGTGCTTCCACGGAAGGTAAACCTGGGGCATGCTGCATCCTCCTGGCTCCGCACATTGAAGCCCCTGAGGAGTCTTGAAATACAGAAGTATTTTCCTAGCAGTTTAAGGATGGAGCAGTGCTTTTTCAAAGACCAGCTTTTGACATCGTGCAGCACACCCGGGCTTCAGGAAACACAGTTTGAGAAAAGCTAATAAAGAGGCCTGAGATAATGGTGCACAGGGGCCTGGAGCAAATGGTACAAAGAGGACACTTCCCACTGAAACTGAAGTCCCAGGAGCCCACCAAGGAGAGGCAAGGGCTGGACCACATGGGCGAGCCAATGGTCGCAAAGCAAGAGAGTCTCCGAAGGAGCGAGCAGGGAGGGCATAAAATGTGCCACCGGATTTTATTAATTTCCATCTCCTAATCCACAAGCAAAATGAAGGCAGGGACTGTTCTGTCCACCTGTGTACCTACAGCCCTGGCTCCTGGAGGCAGTGGGAGGCTGTGGGAGGCATGCATCTGTTTTTCTATTGCTGTGTAACAAATCACCGCATATTTTGCAACTTGAAACAGGTTTATGAGCTCAAAGTTTTGTAGGTCAAAAGTCAGGGCAGGCTCAACTGGGGTCTGCACTCTGGGGTCTGCACTCTGGGGTCTGCACTCTGGGTCTCTGAGTCAGGCTCAACTGGAGTCTGCACTCCGGGTCTCCAGGCCTAGCATTAAGAAATCAGCGGCTGGGCTCTTCTTAGAGGCTCTGGGAGGGAACCCACTCCCCAGCTCACCCAGGTTGCCAGCAGAATTCAGCTCTGTGGACTGCAGAACGGGCCCACTTCCCCATCCTTGCTAGTGGTGGCAGGAGTTACTGTTAGCTCCCAGGGGCCACTCCCTGGACATGCACATGGTCCCCTCTGTCTTCAAGGCAGCCCTGGTGCCTCAAATCCTTCTCAGCCTAGAATCTCTCTGACCTCCATTTCTGCCACCAGTGGAGAAAACTCTGCCTAAAGGCTCCTGTAAAGATTAAGTCTGAGGGCCCAGATAGTATTTTTTTTTTTTGTCCCATTAGGTAACAATCACAAGAGACAGTTCATCATAGACAGGCTCCACCACGCTGTGGATGAGGGGTGCGGTGGGGAGCGGGACTCTGTCAGGGTGAGGATTAGTGGGAGCATCCTTAGAACTGTGCCTAACTCAAGGCACTGTGTGAGTATCAGATGGGTGGATGTGTGGATGGATGGATAAATGGGTATGTGGATGGATGGATGGATGGATGGATGGATATGTGGGTGGATGTGTGGATGGATGGGTGGATGGATGGATGGATGGATGGATGGATGGATGGATGGATGTGTTGATGGATAGATGGATAAATGGATATGTGGATGGGTGGGTGGGTGGGTGGGTGGGTGGATGGATGGATGGATGGATGGATGTGTGGATGGATTGATGGATAGGTTGATAAACAGATGGGCAGATGCTGGGTGAATGGATGGGTGGATAGATGGATAAATTGATATATGGAAAAAAATTGATATATGGATGGATGAGTAGATACATGGGTAGACGGGTGGATGAATGGATGAGTGGACTGGTAGATGGGTGAGTGGATGGATGGATGGATGGATGGATGGATGGATGGATGGATATATGGATGGGTAAATGATGGATGGGAGATGGGTGGAAGGATGAAAACTGTATAGGGCCTTACTCCCGTGCACAAGGTGTTTCCAGAGTAGTTTTAGAAACATTTTGATAGCAACAACAGCAAAAGCCCTAATTGTGCACCAGAACCAAGGACATTTGATGACATGCACTGCAAGCACTCATCAGAGCAATCCACGGGGAGCTCCAGTTATTATATCAGCTTTGCAAATGAGGCAACCAAGCCTTAAAGAGATTAAATTATGTGCTCAAGGTCACATAGTAGGTGATGGAAGAATCAAAGTCAGCCATGTTTGGCTGGGTGCAGTGGCTGACACCCATAATCCCAGCACTTTGGGAAGCCAAGGCAGGCAGATCACTTGAGCCCAGGAGTTCAAAACCAACCTGGCCAATATGTCAAAAACCCCATCTCTACTAGAAGTGTAAAAATTATCTGGACATGGTGGTGCATTCCTGTAATCCTAGCTACTCAGGAGGCTGAGGCAGGAGAATCACTTGAACCTGGGAGGTGGAGGCTATAGTGAGCCCAGATCCTGCCTCTGCACTCCAGCCTGGATCACAGGGTGAGACTCGGCCTCTAAAAATAAAAAATTAGACAAAGTCAGCCTTGTTTGCCTCCAGACCCTTTCTAAAAGTCCAAATTCAACTCCGTTCAACTAGTGTGTTTTGAGCTGCCACTATGTCAAACTGGCCAAGAGCTAGGAATAATTGTTTAAGTTATTTGCTCCCCGCTGAGAAGCAATTCCTGGCACTGCCTGTGATGCCACTTTCTTATGACTGCTCTGGGTCTGTCCAGTGTAGGTACAAGTCACTGTGAAATTCACCAGAGGCTGCACAGCCTAACCGAACCTACATGAATACTGGGCTATTTAAGAATCTCTTATCTCTACACCAACCGTGTTAGGGAAACTGGGCATAGGGACTCTCGCCGCATTGAAGGAGGAAGACACTTGAGCTCTGTGTGTGCAGCCTCACAGGGGTGACTGGCCAATGCATGGCCGCGCCTCAGTGACCCCGTCCCCACCCTCCTGAGGCTCCCCTAGCACACGGCTGCCTCTCCTGTGGCCCCTTCCCTGCCGTGGGAGGCTCCAGGGGTGAGCTATGTGGAGCAAATAAAAACTATATGTTCTGGGCACACAAAGGAGGCATTGGTGTGAGCTGGGTGGGTTGATGAGCCTCGTTTGTGGGAAAGTTTTCAAGAAATCTCTGCGGGTAGCCTGGCAGGCGGCCACATGCCTCTCATAGATGCAGAATTTCTGCCATAGCAAATCCACGGGCCACACCATGGCCCTTTTTGTTTCCTTTGCCCTCCCTGGTGGCCCCGAGCACAGCATGCTGTGACACAAGTATTCCACAAACAAGGAGGGTCCTCTTCGGCCCTGGCCCACACTTCCAAATTCCACGACTCTCTGCAGGGCTCAGCCTCCTTGAGAGGGGCCGGGAGAGTGGAGGCCCTGGGTACCCCCGGCGCCTTCTCCAGTGGGACAAGGGGCCAAAGCTTAAAGCTCAGTCCTGCACCTTTAGCCCCAAGCTCTCCTCACCTCCACCCCCAGAAAACACACATGTTGCCATTGCCATGGCTCAAAGTTTCTGTCCGACTCTTCATGGGCAGGGAGCAGACCATCTATCTGCTGGACAGGAGCTGGAGCCGAGAGCTCGACACAAGCACTGGTTCCCACTGGGCACAGCCTGTAAGCCTCTCCCCATCCATGCGAGAGGTCACCTGCGGCCCACTCTGCAGCCAGTGTACAGCCTGTCCAAGGTGGCCAAATGGAGAGGCACTGACCAGGAACCCGTCAGAGCCAACAGAGCTGCACGGTCAATGCCCCCGTCGTGCCAAGAGGCTGCTGGTCTGCAAATAGGCCCTGGTGCATTGTTTCTTTTGCAGCTTAGCATGTAAAATGCAAAAAGATGTTCTTCTATCAGATATGTCAGCACACACAGCATTAAGGACGTTTAGGAGCTCACTCACGGAACAGTACCGTGGAAACTGTCCAGATACTGAATTACCGGCTTCAGGTCTGAACAAATGGGATACCCCCTGCTTCCTTTTTCTTAGCTTTCTTTACGTGTTCCTGAAATCTGCGCTTGTGGGGGAATTGGAGGTGTCTGCAGGCGAGGGCAGAGGCTCTGAGCAGAGGCTGGCAGGGCAGGCAGTGGCCGGCAGGGAGTGTGAGAGGATGGGCAGGAGGGCCGGCGTGCTCACAGCCTCGGGGGTCTGTCTGGCGTTGAAAGAGATCAAATGAAAAAAACAAAAGACAGAAATGAAGTCCACAGGCAAGCAGCCTGGGCGGCGCCCTGACAGCCCAGGCGGCGCCCTGACAGCCTAGTTAAAGATCGACCCCGGACCCAACCGATTAGGTTAATTAGGTTATCTATAGACTCCGGACATTGTAAGGACAAACGTTGTGAAAGTCTCTGTCCTGCTCTAATTACTGGTATCTGCCACATATCTTAGTCCTGGGCCCAGTACAAACACAATCCTCTATTTTGTCCCAACTTCCTGAGTCCAACACAAACACATCCCCCCACACATCTCAGAAACACCACCTAGAGAGCCCCTGATAAGATCACAACCGTTTGTAGTTTTACTAAATGCGCGGGAACAGGTAAAAAGCCAATTGTAACAAGTCCAAAACATCTTCCCACCATTAGAAGCAAATTGAGAATTGAAATTTAGAAAGGCCACTAGAGGAAAGTTGTATTATCTTATTTCAGTTTAGTGTGGAGTTTTTATATGGTTTTTCCTGGGCTAGAGGAAAAAATATCACCTTCTTTTGATTTTCTGAAAATAGAACTTTTTTTTTTTTTTTTTGCAATGGCTGAAGAACTGGATAACTTTTCTTTATTTCTCTAAAACAGTGTCTATATAGCTTTAGAGTTTCTTGACCATAAAGAATGGTGTTGTGACTTCAGAATCCCCTCTTCCACAGATACCAGGTTGCCCCTCTGAAGGGCTTGAACTTGAACTTGGGTGTGCAGACTCCTATTTTGCTGTGACGACTGGTCCCCATAAGAGAAGGTCTGAAATAGGGTCAGTTACAGGAATCTAGATCGCACAGTGGCCCCGGTAGCCTCAGTCGCCTTGAAGATACCGTCTGATAAAAGGGTATGGGAGAAATGTATATATTTAAAAAGTGTGACTTTAAAAACACCAAATCACAAACCAAATAATTAAACATTTTTCCATTGTGTGAATTCCACAATAATAGTTTCCTTGACCTGTTCCATGCTGCTGTTTTCAGTTAGCAGCTACGGATTAATTTGAACAATTGTGGAAAATGACACATTTTGGTGTATTTGGATATACAGATTTATTTTTGGAAAATACTTCCTAAAGCGAGTGTGGGCTAGAAAACCAGATTACAAATCACTGTCAGAGAAAATTGTAGCGCGTACCGGAACCACAGGGCCGTCCTGCTGCAGTGAATTCTGCCATTGTGCATTTAAGACAGAAGGACCCAAAGCAGCCCATCCCTTCCCGTCCCTGTGTGGAGGCCTCGTCAGCCCTCAAAAGTGGCTTCCCTGTTCAGAGCTCCTTCCACGCGGAGTCCCTGTGTGAATAGTACCATGGGCTCTTGGGTCTCCTTCCAGTACTTTCTGCCTCAGATACTGTATGGCCTTATAGCTAGATTGCCAATAATGGAAAATAAAGGAAGAAGCAGTAATATTTCCAGGAGCCATTCCCAGCCTCCTAACCATTGCCTGAGCCTCTGGGGACTCTCCTTTCCAGTTGCTTGTATTTTAATGTTATGGATCCCCAACATTTCCTTAGGCAATCGTGTGGACTCTAGGCCCTAAAAAGATCATCTGGAAGTGCATTTTGGTGGCCTGGGAGGGGGGCCCTATGAGACCCCTAAGACTGTGTCTGGGTTCCCCGTGGGGGTCAGACCTACAAGAAGGATATCTGTGGACCGTAAGCTAGAAACCTGGATTTTTGAGCCAGGAAAATTCCTAGTCCCTGGGCTAAATTTCCTTGTGGTAGAGGACAGATCTGTCAAATCAGGTCAGTGGTGACGTGTGTGTGTGTGTGTGTGTGTGTGTGTGTGTATGTATGTGTGTGTGTGGTCATTTTATGAGATCTTAAAACACTCAAAACTAACCAAAAGTGTACTCTAGGCTTTAAACCTAACTAGATATGCTACCAAAAAAATATTGCTTTTAAAGCCAAGGTAAAAATGTGGAGAACAGGTGAGTCTATTATTATATTGATCTCTGAAATAAATCAGGGATGGGCACAGTGGCTCATTCCTGTAATCTCAGCACTTTGGGAGGCCAAGGCAGAAGGATTGCTTGAGACCTGGAGTTTGAGACAAGTCTGGGAAACATACAGCAAGACCGCATCTCTACAAAAAGTTTAAAAAATTAGTTGGGGCAGTGGCTCATGCCATCTACTTGGGAAGCCAAGGCAGGAGGATGGCTTGAGGCTGGAAGTTTGAGACAAGCCTGAGCAACATAACAAGACCTTGTCTTTACAAAAGGAAAAATTAAAAATTGGCTGGGATGGTCGCATGTACCTGTAGTCCCAGCTCCTCGGGAGGCTGAGGTGAGAGGATCACCTAAGTCCAGAAAGTTGAGGCTGCAGTCAGGTATTATCAAGCCACTGCACTCCAGCAGGGGCAACAGAGCAAGACCCCATCTCTAAATAAATAAATAAATAAATAAATAATTTTTTTCTGTCAAAATATCTAGTGGACATCGTGTTGAAAATATACAGAAAAGTGGTTACCAAAAGCCCCTCCATGGGGACGTTTTTAGTGGTCTGCAGCCAAATGAGAGTTGTGAACTCTGTGTGTATGTAAGGGGCTTGTGGGGTCTGGAATGTGTGCAGAGGGCAGGGAGCTGCGTCTGAATGTCATATCTGTCGGAGACCTGGGGCTCCCTAACACTTTCCCTGGCCCTGCCCCTGCCCAGCGGGACGCCCGCTGGGCTGGACGTTGCAGCCTCTGCTCGGTGGGCCTCGGCAGGCATGTGCAGGCAGGCGTGTGCGGGCAGGCGTGTGCGGGCAGGCGTGTGCGGGCAGGCATGTGCAGGCAGGCGTGTGCGGGCAGGCGTGTGTGGGCAGACACAAGGTCTTTGCAGCAGATCGAAAAGCGACCCTACAATGTCACTTTTATGAAGCTAAGTGTATTCCACAGCCTTTCCTCCTGAGGAGAGGCTCTTCCCATTCTATTGATTCCAAAATTCTTTCTTTTGTGAAATTATATTCCCAGGACATGGTCGTTGTCTGCTTTTTAAAAAATGTCTTAGCTGGCAAAATAAAAACTTGGAAGTTTTGAGGTGGCGATACAAAGGCCCATCATTTTCATCCCTAACTTTTCCTATTTTACTGGCCCATGAAGTCTGGGAATCCCCATTTAGATGGGAACGACGCAAATACATAAAATAAGCCCACGGTGGTGACTCACGGCAGGCGAAGCCTCGGCTGTGTGTCTTGGAGCTTATTGTTGAGAAACCCTCAAGTTACCTGAGGGGTGGTGATTTTCATCGCCTTCTGTCTCATTTAGATCTGCTTGGCCATGAATATGACATTTTATTAAGCTTCCCTAGTGAAATTATATTTGGATGATCCCTTAGGTCTAATGTTTTGAGATCTCTCATAATAGGGGACAACATTACATTGATTGTAGTGAAAAGAAGGACAGTATCATCTCATCCACAGAAGTCCACCGTGTTGTAGTTAAATTGAGTAGTGTGATTGCCTTCGCGGAGAAGGTGATTTCTGAGTACGTTGTATTCTGGGTTTATTCGTTATGTTTTACTATAGCATGCTCTGGATTACTAACTAAATGCATTCCTGTTGGCCTGAAAACCCCTGGCTTTAGAACAAAGTTGCAAATTCAGAGGGTATCACCAGCGAGCCTCTCCTTGCGGCTGACAGCCGCCCTCCGGGGGTCAAGCCAGGGTGAAAAGCACTGAGTTCAGGCACAGACAGTGGCCCGCAGGCACCGTTCCTGAAACGAGGCAGCAGGGCCCCCTGACCAGAGCATTGGAAGCACAAAGATTCATGCAGGGTGGTCGAGACCAAACTCGACACAGGAAAAGCAAGAGGCTCAGCCTCATCCCAGGCTCCGCAGTTCAGCAGGTTCCATTGCACACGCTGGGAGCTCAGCGAGCCGGACGAGTAACTGCACTCACGGTGCCGCAGGGCATTGGGAGAAGGGCGGTTTTTCGGAGAGTGAGGCACCCGCTGCCCCCGGCTCCTCTGCCTGTGCCAGAAAGGCAGCAGCGGAGCCCCAGCCTGCGCCTCCTGGTTTACTCGGTGTGGGGTGTGCCTGGGAGCCCGGATGCTTGTCTCTCACACATGCTGGTTTTTTTTTTCTTTTTTTTTTTTTGAGACGGAGTCTCGCTCTGCGGCCCAGGCTGGAATGCAGTGGCCGGATCTCAGCTCACTGCAAGCTCCGCTTCCCGGGTTTACGCCATTCTCCTGCCTCAGCCTCCCGAGTAGCTGGGACTACAGGCGCCGCCACCACACCCGGCTAGTTTTTTTTTTTGTTTTTTTTTGTTTTTTTTGTTTTTTTTTTTTGTATTTTTTAGTAGAGACGGGGTTTCCCCGTGTTAGCCAGGATGGTCTCGATCTCCTGACCTCGTGATCCGCCCGTCTCGGACTCCCAAAGTGCTGGGATTACAGGCTTGAGCCACCGCGCCCGGCCACATGCTGGTTTTGATGGAAGTTACTTGTGCAATGTGATTTCCACAGATTTAGGGGAATAGAGCATGAGAAATATGCTCTAGGTTAAAAAAACAGTATTTCAATAGAGGACAGTGTCCACTCTGTCATCACCATTCTATTGGAGACAGTCAGGTATGGATATCTGATTCCTGCCATGTTCTGATTAGAGCAAGATGAGAGTGGGACAGTTTCCTAAACCAGCCTGGAGCTCTTGCACGCTGAGCTTCATACTGTTGCAGGGTGATACTTGGACAGACTGTCAGATGGGTGTTGAATGTCCTGGAGTCTGGGACTCGGCTTCTGTTCATGTTTAACAGTCATTAACGTATCGACATCCAGGTGGCCTTGGTGCACCGAGACCGCAGAGTGCACCCGAGGTCCCTATGGCTGCAGACGGGGGCCCTGGCTCAGCTCTTGGCTCGGCACAGATCAGAAAGCCTCTGGGTGTCTCCTGGTCAGCCCTCCATGAGGCGACTGCTAGTCACAGATGCGTCAGCCATCGATTATCTGCAGTTCAATTTTACCCTGACAGGAAAACCCTGGCTGCAGTGAAAGCCACTTTGGGCTGGAGAAGGGCTGGTGTCAGACAGCCAGAGGTGGGGGATCGCCTGCGTTTCTAGAACATGTGGAGGGAGTTTAGGCAGGAGTGAACGGCAGCTCCTCCATCAGTCCCAGCTTAACTTTGCTGAGCCTCAGTTTCTGGTGTGAATAAATGGGCTACTAAAACCACCCGCCTCTGAGAGTTACGAGAATGCACACATGCACCTCCCAAAACGCCTTCAGTCTGCTCTGGAGCGCCCTCTCTGCCACTCTTTGCAGTTGCTGCGGGTGGAAAGCAGCATTTGTGGGAGGGTGGCATGGGGAGAACATGTCACCCAGGTCACAGTGTGCTGCTGCGGAAAGGCGTCGGGATATTTAAGATAAGAATAGAAATGAATGCTCCCATCTCATGAACACAGAAACGGAGGCACAGCTGGGCTTAGTGACTGGCTGGAGCACATTGGCTGTTCAGTGGAGGGACTCAGGTCGGCCTCCAAGGTCCTTCCCTGTGGTTCTGCACAGACCTCCAGCCCTGGCCTCAGCCCCACCCTGGTGACTGCCAGCTGGGCGCTGCCACGTCGCCGGGTCTCCGCCACCCACATGCTTCGGTTTGCGCCAAGGAAGTTGCAGAGCACGTGGGCCTGGGGCTTGTCGAGGGCGGTCCCACTCGGCCATCCATGTTTCATCCAAGCAATACATCCAAAAGCATAAATTAGGGTTTGGACTTTAGGAAAGGATAGAGCTGAAAAGTTTAATTCTTTATTCCGGAACTTCAGAGCCATGCTAAATGGTTTTATTTACCATATTAGAAAACTCTCTGCAGAACCAGAAAGAGTGAAATTTTCCTACTGAAATTAATTTCTAAACAGAATTCTTTAGACCAGGGGCGTCCCATCTTTTGGCTTCTCTGGGCCACATTAGAAGAAGAAGAATTGTCTTGGGTTACACATAAAATACACTAATAATAGTTGATGAGCTAAAAAGAAAAAAAAGTCACAAAATAACTCATAATGCTTTAAGAAAGTTTATGAATTTGTGTTGGGCTGTGTTCAAAGGCATCGGGGCTGCATGCAGCCTGTGGGCCACAGGTTGGACCAGCTTGCTTGAGACCATGGGTATAGAGGCTGACTTAAAAACAAGTGTATAAAAAGCAGCTTAAGAGCTATCATGCCAATATCTAAGTTTTTCTAGCAAAGAAGAGTGGGGGAATTGGTGTCTTTCCTTTTGGAGTATACTCCAGAAAATATCAGCATCTTTTATTAGCAAACATTCAATGCTTGTTGGACATCTATGGAGGCCCCGCACCATCCCAGATATGTTAGAGAAGAGAACCTGGTCCCTGGCCCTTGGAGAGGAGGTCACATGACTGGAGAGAACAAAGCAAATATGAGGTGATTAGAAGAGAACTAAGGAGTGACTCTGTGGTGCTGGAGGGTAAGACGCACTCGGAGAAGGGTGTCTGGGCCTCTGAGGGCCAGCCTCCCCAGGGTGGGGACCTGGAGGCAGAGGCAGCAGCATGGCCATTTTTGAGACCACAGAGGTCAAGGGCCTGCAGCAATGCACATGGCACTGCGAGGAGAACAAGGGAACCCACAGGCAGACAGAGGAGTGTGTCCTTGGAGCTCACAGAATGAGGAGTCCATGCAGGCACATGAGTTAGGGGCCTTGTGTTGCAAAGCCCTTTACGGATGGTTCCAGTGGTTGTGCAGGCAGTGGAACCATGAAGGGAGCCTGGAGAGGAGGGAATTAGCCACGATGTCGCAGTGGGAGCCCCAGTAGAAAGCGGCAGCAAGCCAAGGAAAGGGGGGTTGTGGTCACATAAGAAATAGTCCACAGAAAGGAGTGGCAGGACCTGGCAACACTTGTGTGCTGGGGACGAGCCGCTGGAAGCAGCCAGTCACACTGTCAAAAGGAGGCCATGTGGCCTTTCATGAACATCACCTGAGTGGAGGATGAGCTTCCTCAGGTCGTGACGCCTGAGTTTCTTTAGATAGTAAACGCTATCCCCCAAATATCACAGCTGCGTCCTGCTGCGCATTTTTGTGCCTCAGAAACCACTCAGAGATACGTGATACCCCTGCTGTTGCTCATATATGGTCAGTGATTCGAATATCACCGCTTTCTAAAGGCCAGCATTGTTCTAGCAATAAGATCAAGGTGTGGTGTTGAAGTTTAAGCAAGTTTTCCTGCAATTGCAGAACTTGATTAATACAACAGAAAATATTATAAGTACGTATTTTGGAAAATGTAGATCTACATGTTTCACTAATTGTGTAATAAATGCTCTCTTCTGTAAATACCCAAATTTAAAAGTCTGCATTGGGATTTTGTCTGACTGAAGGCAGCATTAACGGACTAAACTGCACTTGCTCCTACCAAAAATGCCGCACATCCGTAGATGTAGACTTCTTCGCATACTTCTTATGTGTTGGGAGAAGCTACTTTGGGGACAAAAATGCCCTTCTCTCTGCCTCACAAAATAACTGCATTCAGGGACACAAAGCCCAACTGTTGTAAAAATATTAGTATTCAGATGTTCTTGTGTTTCGTTAATGCGTTTAATTATGTACAATATAAGCTATTGTTTTCCTTTCACATTTGCATTCATTTATGTTAGCTAGAGAATATAAAGCACAGCTATAAAATCAGACGAATTATTTCTGTTGTTCTTGCAACCTATAAATAAGCATTGCATCCCTGCAAAAACTACAGCTTTGTACTGACCACGATATTCTTCATGTTGCTTTTTCAAACACTACAATGCAACGATGTATTTAATAATATGTTATAAAACTTAGTGTTCTTACATTGTTGAATTTCACCAGTGGTCCTGGAAGAACAGTGCCACCAAAGTCTGCCACCCCACCTGGTCCTGCCTTTTCCGCACTTGTCCTGGAGCAGGTGACCTATTTTTCAGGCATCGGGCTCAGCCAGCACAGACACACTGGCAGCTGTATGCACTCCCTTGAGTGCACGGACGAGACCACCGCGACCCTGGGTTCCAACTGCTGGCCTTACACTTTGTTGTTAGCAAAACATCTATAATGTATGTGAGAGCAGGTTAACCTGCCTTGGAACCAGGTCTTATGTGGACTGCATGATACGTCTCGTTTACAGGGCAGTTTCTTGACCCAGGCGATTTTTATTTTAAAAAATCAGAAGCACTGGAATCTTTTTTCCGATGAGTGAGAGTTGTAAGTGTGCAAACTTCCACGAATATAAGTAGCAGAAGGAAAGCAGCCCTGCCTCACTTCTCCCGTGCCACCACCCCCCAGAACTGGTGCCCTCCCCTCCTCGCACCCCCCCAGGTGAGACCGCAGTGCTGAAGGCGCCTGTGTCACGGTGCGTTCTCAGACAGATTCAAAAAAGGCCGCCCACTGCAGTTAGGCAGAGACCCTGGGGAACACACTGAGAAATAAAGAAAGGAGCTACATTGGAGTCCAAGTGCTCACGATGGCTTAAAAGTAGAGGCTGGGCACAGTGGCTCATACCTGTCATCCAGCATTTTGGGAGGCCAAGGTGGGCGGATCACAAGGTCAGGAGTTTGAGACCAGCCTGGCCAAGATAGTGAAACCCCGTCTCTACTAAAAATACAAAAAATTAGCTGGGCATAGTGGCGGGCACCTGTAATCCCAGCTACTTGGGAGGCTGAGGCAGGAAAATGGCTTGAACCCAGGAGGCAGAGGTTGCAGTGAGCTGAGATTGCGCTATCCCACTCCAACCTGGGTGACAGAGTGAGACTCCATCAAAAAAAAAAAAAAAAGTGGCCAGGCGCGGTGGCTCACGCCTGTAATCCCAGCACTTTGGGAGGCCAAGGCGGGCAGATCACGAGATCAGGAGATTGAGACCATCCTGGCGAACACGGTGAAACCCCGTCTCTACTGAAAATACAAAAAAAAAAAAATTAGCTGGGCGTGGTGGCGGGCGCCTGTAGTCCCAGCTTCTAGGGAGGCTGAGGCAGGAGAATGGCGTTAACCTGGGAGGCGGAGCTTGCAGTGAGCGGAGATCGCGCCACTGCACTCCAGCCTGGGCGACAGAGCGAGACTCCGTCTCAAAAAAAAAAAAAAAAGGTAGAAGGTGCATCTTCACAGGTACTGTTTTATCTACAGTATCGCCCAAGGTCAACCACCCGGGAGGCTAGCAGGCTGTCATCTGACTTAGTCAATAGTGCTATTAATGCAGGAGGCAATTGCATTTTTATTTGAAGTTTCTACAAGAATTGCTGAACCTGGGTTCCAATTCTGATGGTACTCTGCCTGTCTGCGTGTGTGTGCATGTGTGCACACTGGTGCATGTGCAAAGGAGCGGGGGTCACCTAAACTTACCGAGTATGCACTTAACTCAGGTGGGAAATGCGTCTGCCCCACTCTTCCCTGAGAGCTGCTGCTGAGAGAGGCGGCGTCTCCCATCCCAGAGGCCGCTCCGACGGCTTCATCGGCAGAGCTGCCCATACCGACGCTGTACGGAGTGGAGGGCGGAGGACGCGTTCTCAGGGGACAGCACTCTTCCAGATATTTACTTTAACAACCTGACATCTCCCAAGTTGAGTGTCTTCTGAATCCACGTGAAGAAATGCCCTCAAAGTATTTTTAGTGTGAACCAAACCACATGAGAAACATCTTTTCCTCACCAATGTGTTTATGACTTTCCCGCCTCTTAGTAATTGTGCAGAAAAGAGTCCACACCGGAGGGCTGGGACCGTCCACTCTCAGGCAGGCCTGTGGCGAGCTAGGTCCTGGGGTGTGGTCTGGGAAGGCGGGTTTCCAGAGTGCTCCCACCCACCATGCCCTAACCAGGAGGGCGGTTTGCTGTGCCTGAACGGCTGTGAGCACCACATGGTCTGTGCGAAACGGCCTCTTTCCTCTGGAGCCTGGAATCTTGGTGGCACCAAGTGAGGCAGCCTATGAGACCAGCCCCTAGTAGAGCCCTGGGGAAGGGTCTCTAACAAGCCTCCCTAACAGACAGCATTTCATGCGTGGGGTCACGGCACGTGAGCATTTCACACGGGTCACGGCATGTGCTTGGAGATTCAGCCTCCCATGTGACTCTTTGAGGAGGGGTTCCTGGACTTCACCATGCACCTCTCATTGCAATGAGTCATAGCAGTGACAGGATCATATCCTAAGTCCCGGGAGCTCTCCTAGCAAGTCAGGGAAACTGGAGGGGTCACGGGGACCCCAGGGCAGTTATTAAAAGAAGTTCTTTGTAGAAACCGACCTAGAAGAAGATCTGTCCACTGCTCACTCTTGGTCACTTGGCAGGCATGCATTCTCAGCTGTTCACTGGTTCCCTGTCTACACCTTCCCCAACCAGGCCACCTGCAGCCACTCTCCCCACTCCCCCACCCCAGGACAGAGATCCTTCTTTCCTTAGTGTCCCAGCCAAACTCCCAGTCCATGTCCCTCTCCCGACTGCTCAGGATGGAAGCCAAGGTGCCCCCAGCATCTGGGTCCTACCATCTCAGTCATATCCCTCCACAGAGGCCGTCCACCAGAATCTTCCCTCCCCAGGCCCTGCTGCTTCCCAGACCAAGCCCTGTCTTCTTGCCACATAGCCGCCTGCTCTGCCCTTTCCACCGTCTGTTCACAGTCATCAAGGCTGTGATACCCCTGCCGCTGCGCAGAGCAGAGATGGTCAGTTCTCTGCACAGCCCTCCTGCCCCACAGGTTACTGCCTGGCCCAGGACATTCTCAGCCGGGCTGTCCTCCCGGACCCACACAGGCCTCCTGCCCCGCAGGTTACTGCCTGGCCCAGGACATTCTCAGTCGGGCTGTCCTCCCGGACCCACACAGGCCTCCTGCACCCCAGGTTACTGCCTGGCCCAGGACGTTCTCAGCCCGGCTGTCCTCCCGGACCCACACAGGCCTCCTGCACCCCAGGTTACTGCCTGGCCCAGGACGTTCTCAGCCCGGCTGTCCTCCCAGATCCAGGACCAGCATGACCACTCTCCTGCTGCTTCTGCCACCTGTAAGCCGATTCCTCACAGGTTTCCAGGGGGGCCTGCCTTCCCCTCTGCCAGAAGCATCCTCCCCAACTTCCCCAAGTCCTCACAGGGCCCAGACTCTCATCGTGTCCAGATGTCACTTCCACAAGGACCTTCTGCTGACCCAAGCCCTCTCTGCTTTCCTGTTCTCTTGCCTGATGTGAAGTTGCACATTGCATGAGTCTCCCAGGGCTGCCAAGACAAATTACCACATGCTGGGAGCTTAGCTGTGATCATTGTGAAGGCCGGCAATCTCAAGCTGAGATGTCTGCAGAGCCCTGCTTCCCCCGAAGGCTCTGCAGGAGAATTTGCTCCATGTCTCTTACTCCTGGTGGTGCCAGAAGTGCTTGGTGTTCTGCGGCTTGTAGATGCACCCCGCCAGGCTCCACCTCTGTCTTCACACCTCTTCCCTGGGCATCTGTGCCTGTGTCCAAACTGCTCTCTTCTTACAAGGACACCAGTGATTGGAGTAGGGCCCACCCCACTGCAGAATGACCTCATCTTCACTTGATTCCATCTGCAAATATCCTATTTCCAAATAAGGTCACATTCACAGGTACAGAGGTTAGGATGTGGATGTATCGTTTGGAGGGATACTATTCAATCCATAACATACATTTTCACCTGCTTTCCCCACTAGAATGTAGGTTTCACGAGGACAAGGACCACATATTGTTCATCACTGTAACTCAGACATCTAGAACAGTACATTACACCTATTTGGTACTCACAAATAATGGATGGATGGATGCATGGGTGAACAGATAGGTAAATGGATGGATGCACGAGTGGATGGATGGATGGATGGATGGATGGATGGATGGATGGATGAGTGGATGAGTGGATGAGTGGATGGATAGGTGGATGGATGAGTGAATGGGGGATAGATGGATGGATGGATAAATGGACTGATATGTGGATGGGATGGATGGATGGATGGATGGATGGATGGATGGATGGATGGATGGATCGATGGATGCATGCATGAGTGGATAGATGGATGGGTGGGTGGATGGATGAGTGGATGGATGAATGGATGGATGAGTGGATGGGGGGTGGATGGATGGGTGTGTACGGATGGATGAATAGATGGATGGATGGGTAAATGAACTGATATGTGGGCGGATGGATGGATGAATGGATGGATGGATGGATGGATGGATGGACAGATAGACGTATCGATGACTGGTATTACAGGAATATGTGAGTGAATCCTGTTTTCTGTAGATAAGTAATAGAGTTTGGAGAGGAAACTAAGTAAATGATATTCATTTAAACCTAACACTATAACTTGAAAGTAAAGTGGATTTATTGTCATTTGTGTCAGAAATGCTGTGTTTTTTGGAGAAAGCTATGAGATGCTGGTATACAACATGAAATTTCTCAGTCCCACTTCAGATTTCTAATTGTTTCTGCTTCCAGAGGAGAAGCCAAGTCAAAATGTCCTGAATAAGCAGTTCTCTGTTGCGAGAGGCCTCTTGTGGAATCTGGGATTGAAAAAAATTCTAAATGCCCCACTTCTTTCATGCATGAATTGCAAAATGTGGCAAGTTTTGCTTCTACCAAGAAAACTAAAAACACCTTTTGTGAAATAAATGATCCTTACATATTTAACTTATGCACCAGTGGCCTTTTAAACAGTCCGTGTCCCGTGAAGGTGCCTGCACATCTGGGCTCTCCAGGAGCAGCCATGGCAGCACCCAGGAAGAAACGCCGACGTGGCTGCTCTGCGTGCTCCTACTACTTCATCGGGAAGCCTTGGTGCATTTTACCCAGGGTGCCAAATCTCGAGTAACCGAGGAATTCCCAGGACCTTCTGAAACCCAGAGCTGCAATAAGGCTGCTCCATCCAGGTTAGCTCCGTCCTAGGCCAAGGGCTTTATGAGGACTGCACATATTCTGTGGGTTTTATAGGAGACAGCTAGGTCAAGACCCCTCAAAGAAAGCTGCTTTGTCCGGCGTTCAGCTTTGCACAGGCCCGTATTCATCTCTCATTGTTGTTTGCAGGAGAGGCAGATGCGAACCAGAACAATGGGACCTCCTCTCAGGACACAGCGGTGACTGACTCCAAGCACACAGCGGACCCAAAGAATGCCTGGCAGGATGCCCACCCAGCTGACCCAGGGAGCCGCCCCCACTTGATCCGCCTCTTTTCCCGAGATGCCCCGGGGAGGGAGGACAACACCTTCAAAGACAGGCCCTCTGAGTCCGACGAGCTCCAGACCATCCAAGAAGACAGTGCAGCCACCTCCGAGAGCCTGGATGTGATGGCGTCACAGAAGAGACCCTCCCAGAGGCACGGATCCAAGTACCTGGCCACAGCAAGTACCATGGACCATGCCAGGCATGGCTTCCTCCCAAGGCACAGAGACACGGGCATCCTTGACTCCATTGGGCGCTTCTTTGGCGGTGACAGGGGTGTGCCCAAGCGGGGCTCTGGCAAGGTGAGCTCTGAGGAGTAGAGGAGCTTTAGTTTAAATGGAAAAGCAAAGGAGAAATCAGTAGGTGAACTAAGCCGTTAGAGGAAGAACTGGCATGTAGCCTCTTGCTGTCTAAGGTCTCGTTCCATGCTGGAGAATGCATATGAGCCCAAGAGTGTGGGCCTGAGTGGCTGCTTAGGACGTTTTCATTTAATTCACCCCCTCTCTTCCTCACAAGGGATGGCGGCCGGGGTGTGGCTCAGGAATGTGAGGACATGCTGAATTCTGGATGTCTAAGGGTGCCTGGACATGGGCATTGCGGAAAGAGAGCCACATTCTCGGGGTGTCTGGTGGTGTGCGTGTGCGGACTTGATGACTGATGTGCCTCTGCGGCCCACACGCTGGGGTTCAGCCCTGGGTTATGGTCATTTTTCCCAGGAGTCAGTGCTGCTGGCTTCATGTTGCAGCAATCATAAGACTGAGGAAGACTTTTGAACAAATTCCTCAGTTTAAATCCGCCTTGAGCAGACTTTCTCTGTGGTGTGAGAAGTGGAAGGGGTGGAGGGATAAATGAGTGTCTATGAATCAAAGCTTTATTATCTTGTGATTCCATTAATTTGCAAACAGAGTCTTAGAGGTTTCTTTGTTTAAAAGCAAATGTTCTGTGGATAAAAATGTATTACAAGGAGAAAAAAAAACACACACACACACAAAAACTCTGCTGTGGGGTCCAGTGTCTAGGAGTGGCTTCTGCAGTTGATTGTCAGTGGCGAACGTGTTGCTGCTGGTTCATCAAAGCACTGGTCCCTGAGTGCCATTCGGATCGCAAATGCAGCATTTCACATGATGTTTAGAGTGTTTGGTGGTTGTGTAATTTTGCAGAGAGAGAAGTTTTTCCCAAAAAAGTCCCTAGTTTATTGGGTGTTCTCTCACAACCTGTAAGATGCAGCTGTTTTTCTGCCTGTGTGCAAGGCTGATTCTGGAATTCTAGAAGGCCTTGTGGGAGTGTTAAAAGCTTTTGAATAACGTGTGGAACACAGCTCCTCATTCTGATAACACACAATCATAAAAACCATAGGGCAACTTGGAATTAAGGAGTTTCTAAAATTTGCTTTAGTCTCCAACTGAAATTCTTTATTGATCATGAAATTGTTGAAGATAAATGAATGTCAGTTTTACCTTTCCTGTGGGCATGAAAGCACATGGAAGTTTCAGGCAACTGTTAACTTCTCTACCATCTGCTCTGCATTGAGATTTCAGGTCGTGACATTTGCCATGACTTATTTGTAAATGACATTTGGTATATCTTAGATACTCATGGAATTGATATTCTGGCTAGTTCTTTCAGCGTACTTGTAGACATTTTCTTTTCCTTTGTGCCAGTCCTCCCTCATCCTGAAATGTTGGTGCTCCAACCTATTTCTAATGCTAATCTCAACTGGAAGCTCTTTTGCAAGCCCAGCTATCAAACCACACCAGATAGGTATGGTTCGGGTTGCCCAGTGAAATGTGCTATTATGCTAAGCACCCCTCACACATACAGCATCGCCAGTTTTGAAAGCTTGAACTATTCTGCTTACTTCAAGGTACAGAAAAAAAAAAAAAGTACTTAAACTGTACAGAAAAGATGAAATCGCTGGATAGTATGTATCGTAAAACAAGCTTCATGTCCGTGATAACGGTTTAAGTTGAAATAAAGTGGTGAAAGCATTGATATCAATCACTGTGACTTTATCTCCAAAGGATATTGAAACACATAGATGTTTTTCTTCCTTTATGGTGAGATTGCAGCCTTTATTGTCTTAAATCTCTTATACTCTTCAATATTTTCAAAGAAAACATTCTAGTCTCAGAAATGGTCCATCTCTTTGCAAAACAGGGCTGCTGACCCAGAAAAATCAAAACACTTTCAAAAATTTAAAAAATGAAAATAATTTTCACATAATTGCTTTAGGAATTTTGAAATGTCAATTCTTTTCACTATTGAGTGTTGAATACAGAAGATTTTTTAATGAATAGGCTTGCCCTTTGATGCCAAAGGCAAAAAAAAAAAAAATAACATTTGCACGTGTGATCATACAGCAACCTGTGAGGTGTCCCGGTGGAAAGCACGCAGTGGGGATGTGTATTTGTTCCACTCAACTATTTTATCACAAAGTGTCGTAAACACGGGAGATGAAAGTTTAACTCTCTCTACACCCAGCTACAAACCCACAGTGGCCCTAAAAATCTGGGGTATTCATTGGTGTGGGCTGCCATGGAGGAATTTTTGGTTTTGTTTTTATTTTTATTTGTTGCTCTGTTTACAAATCAGGAGAGCCCCCGTTTTTCTATGCTAGGAAGGTCCTTGCAATAGACCGAAGAGGTGTGAAAACGGGAGAGGTGGAAGGCCCGAGCCCTGTCTCTCAGGACCACGGCAGCCTGCCCCGCACACAGTTCTTCTGCTTCCCATCCAGAACAAGGTTTCCTGGCAGATTCGTGCGAGACTCTGAACAGAGCTCCCCATGACCCTATAAAAGGGGCTGTTTGTCCCCCTCCCACCCTCCTGTGCTCTTCCTCCCTCCCCTTGAGGGCACGTGGCTGCTGGTACCACATGTTGGAGCGGCCGCCCCTGAGCCCGGGAATGCCCTAACAACACCCACGCTGGTGCTGCTGGGAGCTGACATTCAAGAAAAGTGCATTAAAAATTCCTTGAGGAGGCATATTCTTTTGAGAGCCATAAATGAAAAGTGCATTCACAGAGAACGTGCTCCTTTGTTGTGAGAGGAAAGAAAGGACTGTTGTTGCCTTTAAGGAACAGGTTTCCCAGTTCCCCAGAATGTCAGGGTCACATGAGGAATGGGTGGGCGCTTAGGGTCAAGACTGGTGTGTGCTTGGCCCGGCAGCTTCTCTCCAAGCGACCTCCCCAGCATCCCTCCTGTGCCAGTGCTCATATCTGAGGCCACTTGAGTGTCACGAGGCAGAGCCTGGAAACATTCGCTTTGGAAACCGTTCCTTCCTTTTTATGTGGAGGAAGTAAGGTTTCACAAAACGCCTAAGCTGGACATGGTGATGTGCCACGGGGACGGTTCCCAAAACAGAAAGCAGCCAGGACATCCCAGTCCCCCACTTCTCCGTGCTGTGTACTTTCAGGGAGTTTTTTGAAAGCTGGCTTCTGACTGATGATTTTGTCTTATTTTTCTGTTTTACATTAAAACCTTCATTTATCAACCTGCTCTTCTCAGCATTCTTCTATTCAGCATTCAGTATGACTTCCAGGCCTCTAATTCTGACTGTGTAGGAGAAGAACTGTTTGTCATCCAGTGCTGTGGGGTATATAGTCAGCCCTGTACATTAATCAGAATGTTCTGCTGCCTGATTTTTTTTCCACTGTGTTTTAATTTCATTAAACATGTTTTAGTTCTACAGTAACCTAATTCCTCATTGTTAACATGAGATCCTAATTCTGTAGCTGTGTTCTGTAATCCCACAAGGCGTGTACCATTTGGAGACACATGAAGGATACAGTAGACAGCACGGAGGGCAGAAACTCACAGGGCTGTCCTCCCTCCCCAGAGCACAATGTGCACCCAGAACCAAATTCAATCTCATTCATCATGAGCCTGCGTGGCAGCTGATCCGGCCACCCAGTGCCTCCATTGGATAAGAGATTTGGCCAGAGATTCTTCTAGAGAAAATCCAAAAATGGAGGGTGCATTTGTGTCTGCCCCCAAATACCTTTTGAGATTTCTTATAGGCATTCCTCTCAAAGTCTCATTACCCTGATCAGTTATTAATCGGAGGCTACCCTGGCCCAGTCGCCAGCTGCTCACTGTGTCCTTCTGTGGTCTCAGGAGCTACAGTTGTGGCTGTTGTTTGAATAGACGATAGTTAATTAGACGGGATATGTCTGTACTGGCAGTGATGTGGCAACATCCTCTGTATAAGCGATACATTTGTAAATCATGGTCATGTATCTGATGGTAATTGCCTGTGGTGGTTGTATCGTGATTTTATTTTATTATGAGATTTTTGCTTTATATATTTCTCTGCCTTTTTATGCATTCATTAAACAGCTTAACAGACCGAGGGCGGTGTACTGATTGCATGTGAACTTTTTTAAGTTGTCGTGTTTGGTTTGCCCTCCTTACATCAGTGTGCTGCGTTGCTGGCATTTCTGTGGCCTGGTGACACAGCTGGCAGGTAAGTCTGGGCACCCGAGCTCCTGTGCGGGAAGGTCGCAGTTGCTCGCTCGTCTGCTTTTACTACCCAAAGACACTGGACTCTCTTCTCCCCTGACAGTTCGGTGTGCTGGTCTTTCTGTGATGACTATTCTGATTCTGCCTGAAGTCTCTTCTGTTTCTCTCAAAGCATCCTCCCGCGAATGTTAGGGCAGGGTGGATGCTGGGCAGACCCCACTGGCCGGTGCTGTCACGGACACAGCCCACTCCACCAGAACTTCCTGAATGAACGTGCACACGGGTGCCAGTACCCACAGAGCCCCCCGGGAGCTCACACACAAGGGGGGTCATGGGAACCTCAAGACACTGAAATGAGGGGATGGTGCTGGCTCTGAAGGATGATAATGTGTATGAGATGAAGGTGAAACTTGGGGTCCTTGAGAAATTAGAAACAAGAGTAAAGATAAGTGATTGGCTTGGATGTGGTCCCGCCTTTCATGTCCATCAGACCCTCATCTTAACCCAACTCCTCCCTTTAAGCTCATTTGCATTTTAAAGCATTCATTTCTCTCATCGTTGATTTTCCTTTGATAAAATGTCTGGACATTTGATAACAGGCAATTCTGATTGGTGAATTAGGAGCTTGGCTTGACATCTGAGGGAACAGATCATCCTTAGAAAAAAAACACACAGTAGCACTCGTGAAAATCACTTAGATATTGATTCAGATTTGAGAACTGTGGACATTTCCTATCAAACCCTGATTCAATGTTTTTGTAAAGTTTTTTCCTTCATGTCTATCAGCACATTCTTAATGCTCTGAAATCATCCTACTTCATAAAAAGGTAGTAAAAAAAAGGAGAAACAGCTACAGAACACTGAATTCTTTTGAGGGAGCCCCGTAAAAGCAGACTTAGCACACACAATTTCTCCTAAGAGGTTATTCTTGCCTTTCATCTTCTCTGGCCCTTGCATTTGTCCTCCCTCTTCCTGGCGCTGGGAGTGGCAGGCAGCTGGGGCTACAGGTTGCATTTCCTGAAAACCATCAGTGGGACGCCTTATACCTACCTCAGTCACCTGCCTTCCCCATGGGTAGAAGGGGGGTCGGTGGAGGGGCTTCATGCCAGCCCACCAGAGCCACAGGAACATGTCTCACAGTGATGATCCGCTTCGTGAAGAAGAGCCATTGTAGGAGATGGAGGGAAAAGCAATAGAAAGTTCTTTGCGTGTTGGCCCCGTGCAGAGCGTGCATTTGCTCATGCGCATGGACGCCAGCTGATGGGAGTCACTGCTTACGGGGACAGCCAAGTCTCATCAACACAGCAACTCCCACAGGCTTGTCCACAGAGACATCCTCTAAAGTAAATACTCAATTTACTTACTCTTTAATATCATAAATTAAAGTCACCAGAAATTCCTGCTAATATAGAAATAGCCTCTCTCATGCAGGGAGAATCCATTATGAGACATACAGCTAAGCACACACTCACCACAGATTTGCCTCTGAAAACCCGTGTGTTCACTTTCCATAATACTTCTAGAATGTGCTCACATTCTTCAGTGTCGGAACTACTGTATTCTCACGCATACTCAGCTGCTAACCTGGTTAAAAGAATCCATTTCATCTGCAACCAATACATCTCCTGAAACCTATGATACTGATTTCATCCCTTGACCACTACAAGTCTCTCTCCTCTTTCTCTTCTTTTCTCTGTCTTCATTTTGCTGTAGCGGATAATCAAATAGACACTTCTTGCAGGGCACTTACCTTGGTCCTATAATAGCTGCGGCCCTCAGAGTTCATTGATATAGCAGATACTCTCGTGTAACTGACAAAGAGAATACATTAAGTTAGAAGCAAATGCTACTTAGGAAGATCTGTAACCGCAGAGCTCAGGTGAGTGCACAGCTCCTGCTCCCGCCGAGGAAGATTAACTTCCTACTTGTGTTAATTTCCTAATCTTCACCAGTAAGAATGCCAGCAAGAAAATCAACTTTAAGCAATTGGCTCAAGTGACTTTGCACACTTGCTCCTTATGCAGAGCATAAGGAAAATTATTTCCTTATGCTCTGCAGAAAATCTGAAAAGGTCCGTCTTCGGTTCACTGAACTGTCATAGAGCAGGAACAGTTTCAACTTGTAAATCCAACGCAGAAGCTAACACACTTGCTCTAAAAATACAACTCTACAAGGAAAGTGGAATGTAAAATTTATCCATTCCACGGTAGACGTCAAAAAACCCTTTTAGTGCACTTTGCTCCGGCCTGGGAAATGCCTTCCGCCCTGGAGCCTAGAAATCTTTCACAGCTGGTGCCTGCTGCCATATTGAGAACACTTGGTTCCATTGTTTGATTCAGGGCCTCAGAACAGACTCTGGAGGAGAGAATTCTTCCCTGAACTTTCCTTTTGCTCTCTATTTCCTGAGTCCTCCAGGGCGCATGCCTGCCCTCTGACCTCCCATCACCTCTTGCTGGTCCGTCCATCATCCATCATCTGCACACGCCTTCTTCGCTCACTGTCGTCCTGCATCCTCCACCCCCTGCTCACTCCTCTTCACTCTGGGTTCTTGCCAAGCCAGCTCTAGAGGAGATTTGCTGGAGGACTTTGGGGCACTGCCGGCGGCGCCCACCCGGACTCACGCAGCCCACTCTGTGTCCCCCGGCAGGTACCCTGGCTAAAGCCGGGCCGGAGCCCTCTGCCCTCTCATGCCCGCAGCCAGCCTGGGCTGTGCAACATGTACAAGGTAAGATGCCGGCGGGTCCCCACCCATCGGGGCCAGGGGTGACGTGCCCTTGCCTGAGCTCTCAGCCACTGTCCCTCGGGGCAGGCAGTGTCACTGCCAGGGGTCCACCCCCAGCCTCCAGGACATCTGTGAGGCTGTCATAGCGAAGAGGCAGGCCTGCCCCGCGAGAAAGCAGTTGCAGGAAAAGACATGGAGGACCTGCCTTTGAATCCTTGGAGGGACTCCTCTGCAAAGGGCATGGCTGTCAGCTCAGGATGATGGGCAGCCTTGGTGACAGGGTCTGCCTCACTTTGCCGAGACCTGAAGCGCGTGGAGGGGCCTGGGAGTGGCTCTGGTATTGAGGGCTGGCCTGGACCATGGCCATGTGCAAACCTGTGCCTGAATGTGCTTTGAAAACTAGTGCCTAGCGGACATTTAGCATGCACTATAAACACAGGTTGAATTGAGCTCTAAACGATGAGTGTCCTTGGGACATCTGGTCCCTCTGGGCTCTATCCTCACCTGAGCCCAGCTGAGCTCTGTGTAGGAAGTGGGCTATCACTGTGGCCTGTCCTCATCTCCTTGTGTGGCTGCCACGGCTTCTCAAAGCACATAGGTGCCAGGAGTAATCACAAAAAGGGCAGCCAGGAGGAGAAGGGGACGGGGACAAGCCCAGAGCTGGCACTGACGTCACCATGAGCAGGGCTGCTGTTTGCACACTAGGAGTGGTCACCACAAACCTGCATACACCGGGCCCCCTTCCAGATCCAAGCCACCACTGTTTGCACCTGGGCACCTAGCTTTTTAAGTGTGGGAATAGGCAAAAGATTGGAAACATGTGCTCAAGTACTTAACTAGTGAGAACATTTCATGAGTGTGCTCAATGGAGCACCCAGTGTGAGGGAGAGCTGGGGTACCCCTCTTCAGAGGCCTGCAAGGTGGGACCATTTACACTGAGCAGGGAGCACAGGAGCATGGGGGACAGGACGCCTGCGGATGCCAAAACCTGGAGCCCCTGAAGGGGAAGCGTCCACGAGGAACGGCTGCATGTCAGACATGCTAGTGCCTGGGTGTCCAGGGCTGCACCGCCGCGGTCCAGGAGTGGGTTTATGAGGAATGAGGATGTGCCTGCTGGCCCCAGGATGGCCAGTCCAGGGCAGTGGCTGCAAGTGCAGCAGAGGAAGCCAGGGCTTGGGGACAGAAGGGTCCTGGGGGAGCCAGGGCCAGACAAGGGCCAGGTGAGAGCCCCACGGTGGTCGTGGGACTCGGAGTGACTGGTGGCTGCGGCTGGGGAGAAGGATTTCTTCCTCAAGCCACAGGGGAGGAGGCGACCGTGCACCCTGGGGGGTCTCGGTGGTTTGGACGCCCATCCTGAGAGTCTGTGTTTAACTTGAATCGTGCCCTAGTTGTGAAGCCGCGCTTGGTTTTCGAGGGCTGTCTTGGTGATGGGAACCACCGCCACTACCCCCAGGCAGTTTCTGAGGGTCCCCTGTCCTTCCGGGAGGCCCCTTCCCTGGGATGCACTGGGGCTGTGGCCACCTGGGCTTCATTGAGACCAGGACGGGGCTGCAAGCACCTGCCCCTGCCTGGGAGGCACCGACCGTTCCAGGCCCGCCCTGGAGAGCAGTGCTGGTGAGAAGGAGGATTTTAAGTCTGGGTAGGAATATCTGATGTGTGGGAGGGTTGAGCGAAGGGTAGCACAGCACCCAGTGTGTGACACGCTGGCAGGTAGCGGCTTGCCCCCTGCCCTGTTTCCTGCTCTGCGAGAGGCATGCTGTCTGGAGTGGACCCTGGCCACAGAGAGATGCAGCCTCTGCCAGAAACCCCATGTTGCCAAGCAGAGTGGAGAGGATCGGAGTCCTGGGCTTCTGTATCCGGATCATAGTAAGAAACTCAATAGAACGCTTCATTCCTCTTCTAAAAAAATTATTTAGCAGGGAAAAGCAGCCCTCTGTTCTCCACAGCTTCATCCTGGACAGGTTTTGCATGTACCTTTAAAAACCTGGTCAAAGATAAGTGAATTCTCTGCACAATGCTTTGTCCACGTGACAGACCGCGCCTCACTCCTGTGCACACAGGGCAAGGCCATTGAAGGCCCTGCAGGCTTCCACGACTCGGCTCCTCGCACTCCATGCTTGTGTACTTGTGGACACCCCATTCTGGTCCAGATAGGAAAAGCAGTAGGGGTGTGTGTGTGGTATTTACATGTCTATGGAGTGAAGGGAAAATGAAGATAAGCGTAAGTTGAAACTAAAGGCTGGGCAGGCTGTGTGGGCTCCCAGCGTTGCTCCTGGTGGACAGAGAACCCTCCCAGGGCTGCGTGCTGGAGACCTCAAGTTCTCCCTCCAGCCCCCTGAGCAGGGGCCGGCAATGCCTGGCTCACAGAGGCCGTCTCTGCAGGAGGTGTACGCAGGGGGCAGGCGGGCTGGTCTGAGAGCCCCCAGGGTGCCCCTGCTAGAAGACAGTGGCAATCCCATGCCACTTGCATACTGAGTGGAAGAATAAGTGAAGAGCTTCCCTCTCTCATCTCTGAGAAGGAGTTTTTGAGTTTGAATGTCTTCCTCCAGTACTTTGGGATGCTTTGTTATTGCAAGAAAGTGGCTGTGAAGGCACCAGCCACGGAGGAAGGAATTGCAAGGGTGGAGGCACTAAATGGTTTTTTTTTTTTTTTTTTTTTTTTTTTTTTTTTTTTTTTTTTTTTTTTTATATTTTAAGTTCTAGGGTACATGTGCATAACGTGCAGGTTTGTTACATATATATACTTGTGCCATGTTGGTGTGCTGCACCTATCAACTCGTCAGCACCCATCAATTCGTCATTTATATCAGGTATAACTCCCAATGCAATCCCTCCCCCCTCCCCCCTCCCCATGATAGGCCCCGATGTGTGATGTTCCCCTTCCCGAGTCCAAGTGATCTCATTGTTCAGTTCCCACCTATGAGTGAGAACATGCGGTGTTTGGTTTTCTCTTCTTGTGATAGTTTGCTAAGAATGATGGTTTCCAGCTGCATCCATGTCCCTACAAAGGACGCAAACTCATCCTTTTTTATGGCTGCATAGTATTCCATGGTGTATATGTGCCACATTTTCTTAATCCAGTCTGTCACCGATGGACATTTGGGTTGATTCCAAGTCTTTGCTATTGTGAATAGTGCCGCAATAAACATACGTGAAAAAAACTAGCTGGGCGAGGTGGCGGCGCCTGTAGTCCCAGCTACTCGGGAGGCTGAGGCAGGAGAATGGCGTAAACCCGGGAGGCGGAGCTTGCAGTGAGCTGAGATCCGGCCACTGCACTCCAGCCTGGGCGGCAGAGCGAGACTCCGTCTCAAAAAAACCTAAATGGTTTTAAAATACAGAGGGATTTTAAAATACGGGGATTCCATGACAAAGGACCCTTGAATCAGCTCCCAATGGAGACAGAAGCAGCTGGGTGGAAGGCTCAGGCTGAGAAGTGTCAGGAACCAGCAGAGTCAGAACCGAGCACTCCCTGCCCTGTGACTCAAACACCCACAGCACTCATGCCCTTAGCTGAACGGAGGGTCTCTGCCTGGGTCCACCTCACCCTGTGTCCTCTCCCTCCCTGTCTCTCTGTCTGTCTGCTTCTCCCTCTCTCCCTCCCTCTTCCTGTCTCTCTCTTCCTCTTCCCTCTCTGTGCAAACACACCAGGAGGGTAAGGGAGACACCCCAGCTATGAATCAGGTAACGACGAGGCGAAGAACAACCTGCTGTCGTGCCGCGGTGCCCCCTCCAGAGCGGGACCCTGCTCCGAGCTCCCTGACTCCTGGGGACACCGGTGCTCTCAGGCTGACAGGGCTCTTTTCTTTGAGGACTGGAAGGCGGGCAGCAGGAGCACAGGAGGGGAATAGTGTGACATCTGAGAACCCAAAAGCAAGCTGGGGAAGCAAGGATTCCAACGCGAGAGGAGGAACACACAGGATGGGTAATGGCCACGTGGGAAGTAGACCCACTGTTCTCTGCAGTTCCTCTGTCAGCACAGCCCCTGCCCGCCCGCCTGCCTGTCCATCAGGCGCTGCAGGTCCCTGGAACCTGGTGCTGGGTCTGCACTGGAAGCTGGAGTGAGGGCACCTGCGATGCAGCTGGACAGGTAGCCCCGGGCAGGGTGGCTCCCCTCGGCCCCACCAATGGTGCCAGCTCCTCCAAGCTCCAGGCTCAGCCTGGGGCCCAGGACACTGACCTGAGCAGGAAGGAGCCGCTCTGGGCTTCCAGCAGTCACCGTCTCCGAGTCCTTGGACGTCCTTTCTGCCTATTTCTCACAGACCCTGTGCTGCCAGCCTGCCTCGGAGGACACTGTCTACCCCTCAGCCTTGGCGCCCATGGAGGCTTCTGGAAAGACCTGCCCTGCCTCTGAATCCGCCATCACCCAGCACATTGGCATTTAGGAGGCAAAACATTTTGTGCCATGGGAAAGCACAGGATTAAGAACCAAAAATGCTTGGCTCAGGTCTCATGGCACCACGTCATAGCCCTGGACCTGGGGCAGGTGTCTGTCTTCTCCGAGCTTCCTTCCCTCTCCTGTAGAACAGCAACGGTGGCAAAAGCATCATCTGTCCTGCAGATGCTGTGGAACATTGTGCCGATAGAGTGAGAAAAGCAAATGCCCCATAGGAGCCTCATCCTCTGAAAACATTGGTGTCATCGTAACCCTGCTCCAGGGCCGCTCCACACTCGTGCAATTTTGGAAGAGGCCTGGTGACCCTCGGAGCTGCTGGGGAGAGCAGCACTGGCTCTAAAAAGCACTGGTGGCCCTAGCCCCTCTGCCCCTCAAGGCTATAGCTTTGGGTCCTCTGTGTTTCTGTGCTGGGGCCTTAGTTTCCAAAACTGTAAAATGAAAATCACAGTGGTTAACCCCACATCAATCCCTGCTCCCACCATTCTTAGAAGGAAATGGCAATCAAGCCTCAAAAGCTCCGTGGTCAGGGCAGCTGGACTAGAACTTCACCCTCTGGCTGTCAGCTCCAAGTCATCTGCGCTTGGGAAGCAGCCGTCTCGGAGCCTCCCCTGTGGGAGAGAAGTCCCTTTTGCCATGGGGAAGAGGAATTTTTTCCGTGGGTCTCTTGGGACGAGGAGCAGAGACCCTGCTTCCTGGAGCTGTGGTCATCCTGGGTGTGCTCCTGCATGGAGACGCCGTGGCAAAATGGTACCCGGGGGTGAGCTGCCATCAAGGTGCTAACCAGAGAGGCCACGGCACAGCCACCCCAAGGAAAGCACACAGCCATGTTAAGGACTTCCTCGCCACTCTGACAGCAGCCCTCGGCTCTGACAGGTGCTGTTTGTCCACCTCCATTGCTTCTCCCTCTTCAGCACACTCACCAGGACGAGGACGCTGGAACCCAGCATCAAAACTCTTCCCCTTTGAGATTAAACCCAGATCAGAAAAATGCAGCCACTGGAAGGGTTTACTTAATGGCAGACGCACAGGCTGCCGACCTTTGACTTTTGTGTCCTTCTGTGCCCAGAGCCAGAGCCCCGATGTGGGTCCCATGAGGTTTCGTGCCAAGAGGTCTCTGATGCCGACCCCTGTATCACCAGGGGACAGAGGCAAAGGCCCCCAAAGGAGGCTGCGGGAGCTTCACCTCCGCGTGAAACATGGGAGAGAAAACACGACCAGATACGCCCTGACCACATCTACAAAAGCGGTATCGGAATCTCTGTCCAGCCTCACAGTTTGCTAAGAGGAGAAACACTGATTTTCCTGTCATGAGGCAACTCAACAACTCCCCACGGAGAGCACCAGGAGGGAAACCACACGCAGGTCACGGTCGCCAGTGGCCACCACCACCTGCAGCGCTCTCAGTCCCAGTGTCTGCAAGGAGCTGTATTGCCTGGACAGCCTCAGGTTACCTGAAGTCTGCATCAGAACTAAAGGCATGTCTGGATGTTTTCAGACATAGAGAAAAGCCCGCTATTCTGGAGGGTACACAGCTTTCTATAAAGAAAATAAATGCCTGCGACTTTCTTTAACTCGTGCGAGCCAATGATTCAGGAATAAACATAATCTTCAACCCAGCAAAGGGCAAAAGCACAGGAAAAACTGCATCTGTCATTCAGAGAAAAGAATTCTCTCCAGACTGCAAAATCCAAAATGCCCTGATCTTGCTAGGAAAAAAAAAAAAAAAATCTATTATACTCTCCTGAGGCGTGGTAGGAGCTGTTTGACCAGAAATGGGCATGCTTTTTTTCAGAGGAAGCTATTATTTAATTAGTATTGTAACTAGTATTTAACTAGTATTGAAAAGAGAACCACAGTGTTCTGTGATTTCTTGGAATTGCCAGAGCATTGTGATGTCAGGGGGATGGGGAGTAAGAATAAGGAAGACACACCGCCCACCATTCACGGTCAGATGTGTCATCTCATCTGCAGCCTTGCAGGCTTTGACACATGTGTTCTGTCCAATAATACTGATTTCATTGGTGCCTGTTTTAGCTGCTGGGCCAGTTGCCATGGGAAACAGATGCCATGACCCTAAGCTTCAGATAATTTGCAGGGGGTCTGCTGTTCACCACTCCCACCGGTTTTTAGGTAGAAAATACACATGCATTGAAACAGAAGATCCCTGGAGAGAAAGGAGGCCGCCACGTAGGTGACTGTCTCCTTTGAACATCTTTAAGGAAGATCATTTAATCACTTAAACAAGGTTTCTGGGGATGTAAAGGATCTTTGTGAGCCATGAAAGAAGTGTGGTGCAGGGGGAAAATGGTAGAAAATGTGCATCTAGTTCATCTAGAACTACATTTTACGATTCCTAATTCAAAAAATACACCGAAGAAGCATATTATCACTTTCACAAGAAAAAAATTATATGAAATATTCCTCTGTGTCCTTTCTTATCATGGCAGCTCAGAAAAGCAGTGACACCACTGTCTTCCGTGGTTCCAAACAGGCCACACAGATTCATCCCTGAGCTCTCTGGCTCTGAGTTTTTTCAGATTAACTTCGAGCTCTCTGGTAATCTGCATTTCCTGAGAGTGCCACAGGAATCAAATATTACCCTGGGAGGAAAAAAGAGGATAAAGCAAATTCATTCGCTCTTCACTCTCAGGACCACTGGTGAAACCATTGAAATGAACAGCATAGGTCCCGAATGTCGCTTTGTGGATGTGTGCAAAAATCCACCACGTTCAACCTGGGAATTAAAGGAACACTTGTTCCTTTAATACTTACCAGGTACTTACCAGGAGATACATTGGCTGGTTGGTTTTCAGTCACATAAACAAAACAGGACGGTCCGGACAATGCAATCTGTCAGTCCTGAGGCATCACTTTCCACTGAAGGAGGGACTGACAGGCCCTTTGTTTTAATTACATAGAAATGAAATGCACCTTTTTTTTTTTTTGAGACGGAGTCTCGCTCTGTTGCCCAGGCTGGAGTGCAGTGGCGCGACTTTGGCTCACTGCAAGCTCCACCTCCCAGGTTCGCGCCAAGAAATGCACCTTTCAAAATGACAGAGAAAATTGGAAAATCATCTCATTAACTGCACTTGCATTTATTGTATCCATCAGTGTTTACCAAAATAATTGGGAACTAATTTTCCAGTAAACAGCGCAATTGAAGCTTCCCTCATTCCCTAGACACTAACTGGCATATGTCATTGACTTAGTCTACAGATACTAGTTTATTTTTCTCATCTATGAGCACATTGTTATTTCTAGCCAATAGCTTCATAACTTACTATAAGGTAAGTCTACAAATTCTTGTAATAAACAAAATACAATTTAAAAATCCATTCTTCTCCCTTCCCTTTTCCCTTTCTCCTATGACTACCCAGTGAATTTCCTCATAGGCCACTGAGTTTCAGGTGGGTAATGTGAGCCTCTCATCCTACATTCACTCCACAAGAGTCTCACTTGGCATGGAGTCTAAAGATCAAGCCCTAGACAGCCAGCAGACTCGGCAAGCAGGTCCCTGAACCTCTTTGCATCTCAATATTCACATCTGTAAAATGAGTGGGGATGTGGGAACAGTGCTGCATGATGCTTTGGTTTACGATGCTCACACCTCATGTTTTAAAACCAAGACTCACTGCTTTCTCTGTTCTGGTTTTGCATTGAATCCTTTTGGGGACACAGGGAAAAAATGTACATTCCTAGAACTTGGACCAATTACTTGATTAAGACAATGCCCATAAGTAAATCCCTACTGCATTTAGCCACTGGATGGTGGATGCTGTTCTCTGGGCATATATTGAGATGCATCAACAGAGAGACATTTTTCTAACGTGTCATTCTGCGATGACATCACGGACCACACGACAAAGGGAAGACCAGGCGTTTGCTAAGGCTCCACAACCAAGTGCTGATGGATGCATCTCTGTAGCAAAGGCCCTAATGGGAGGCACAGGTGGAGAAAGCCAGGTGCATGGGACCCCGCCGTGAGTGCCTCCATGAGAATGCACCATTCCAGGTTTACAAGAGGGCAGAGGTCTCCAGGTGGCAACTCCACATGGAGCCAACTTCCTGTGCTCCATCCCATCAGGTGGGAAAATGGGGCAGATGTTATCAACACTCAGTTATTTGACCCACTTCCCAAAAACTGGCACACAAGAACAATGGGGAAACAATGTACTATCTGTTAATATGTGTGATCTGAAAGAAGGCAGATCATCTTTAATGATAGATGTTTTGACATGTGACTGTGTCAGTAAGAACACTATTGTGAGGGGAGGGTGAGATGAGCAGGAACTCTTTCTCATGGGCATTTATTTATTTATTTATTTATTTATTTTTGAGATGAAGTCTCACTTTGTCACCCAGGATGGAGTGCAGTGGCGCGATCTCGGCTCACTGCAACCTCCGCCTCCCAGGTCAGGTGATTCTCCTACCTCAGCCTCCCGAGTAGCTGGGATTACAGGTGTCCGCCACCACACCCGGCTAATTCTTGTATTTTAGTAGAGAGGGGGTTTTGCCATGTTGGCCAGGCAGGTCTCAAACTCCTGACCTCAGGTGATCCACCCACCTTGGCCTCCTAAAGTTCTGGGATTGCAGGTGTGAGCCACCATGCCTGGCCTCTTATGGACATTTTCTTAATTAATCATCCAAGTTCTAGGAATGCACACTTCTCCTTGTGTCTCCAAAAGGATTCCATGTGAAACAGGAGTAAAGACCTCCAATACCTCGCCTATCTGTTAAAACTGCAGAGTGGGTACCCAGCGGGCTCATTAGCTGCTGTGGACTGTGGCAGAGCTGCTGGAGGCTGTCAGGCTACACTGGGCCAGTCTTCTGGGTAGGTGGATCTACACCCGTGTATCTAGTGATTTACTCTCATCCAGAAGAGAAACACGGGCACACTCCAGCTTGGGATGGCAGGGAAGGAACCCAGGCCCCACGGGGCCCCGTATGGTCCCACCTGGAGAATCAGTGAGCTTCAGGGTCCGGGCCAGTGAGCCGGGACCCGGTGAGCGGAGACCACGTGGGCGGGGACCCGGGCAGGCTCAGAGCCATAAACTCACTAGGTCTTCACGTGTTGACCTTGTGATCATTGATTCAGGGAAGCAATTAAATTCCTCTCTCAGACAGTCAAGAGCTTGAACTCTTTTTTTCCCAACCACAAAACTCCAGGCACCAGTGAATATTAATCTTTTTTCAAATTAATTGTAAACGTTTCTTCTGAGAGGGAGCGACTCCATCCACGTATATGATGCTGCCAAGAAAGGCCTTGGCCCTGCAGCCGCTGATCTTCAGATGCATCGGGAGGCAGCTCATCTGTTACTCCTCCCCGTTTAAGAACGCCCAGCTCCCCAGACCTTAAAACAAATTGGAAAGCAGGGCGCGAGGTGGTGGAAACCAAACCAAACAAAAAAAGCTGTTCCTGATTTCTGGAGAGAAACGGGCCGCCAGCAGCAGCCTGGGTGCCGTGCGCAGGCGCTCCGCCTGCTGGTGATGAGGAAAACAGTTCTTCAAAAATCATACAATCAGGCTCATGGAAAAAGGAATTTCTTTTACAAATAAATGGCCACCCATGGTCTTCCTCCCATGATTTTAAAAACTTTTCAGGAAGGTATTATATTTACCAATCGAAAGTTTGTCATTTTGTTGTTGCTCTCTGAATCGTGATGAAAACCTCTACCGATAGGAAGAGGCTTCTGACACCGTTGAGTAAACCAAGAAAACTCAGGTGCAGAAAACGGTGTGTGTAGTATGATCACTTTGAACGGCATTTGCATATTTTGTCTGTGTTTTTGAACAAAGCCAGATCTAACAATGTGCTCATCAAAGTGTAAACCAGGGCCATCCTTAAGTGGTAGAATTTTTCCACAAACTTTCTTAACTTTCTTATTTCATGTGATATCTTTATATAAGCATGTATTATTTTTCTAAACAATAGAAAATATTCATTTTTTAAAATCAGGTCATTTTTTAAATTATTCACTTGTCCCAAGTAGTCAGCTCCAAATAAGCCAAACATTTTGCAGAAATGTCCTGGCCTCATCTCTAGCTGCCAAAACACAGATTGCAGGATGCCCTCCAGCATCTGAGTCCACATCACCAGGTGCAGCCTCTGTCCATTTCTTATTTTATGGTGCAACTGACCACCTAGCTCTTCCTCTGCTTTTAATCACCTACAATGGAAGTGCAGTACTTGAAACAGGTTGGGGATGGCCATGGAGACATAAATCTCAATGAATAACCAACATGTTCACAGTTTTGGCTTTTTTTAAACCTTAGTGTGTACAACTAAAAGTATATCAGGGAATTACTAAATATGTGTCCTAAAAACTAAGCAGACCCTATGCAGTGGCTCACACCTGTAATCCCAGCACTTTGGGAGGCCAAGGTGGGCAGATCGCTTGAGGCCAGGAGTTCAAGACCAGCCTGGGCAACATGGTGAAACCCGCCTCTACTGAAAATACAAAAATTAGCCAGGCATGCTGGTACGTGCCTGTAATCCCAGCTACTTGGGAGGCCGAGGTATGAAGATCGCTTGAACCCAGGAGGTGGACGTTGCAGTGAACCAAGATCAGGCTACTGTACTTCAGTTCAGCCTGGAAGACAGAGTGAGACTGTCTCAAAAAAAAAAGATAAAAGAAAAAAAAGAAAAAAAAAACCCTAAACATAACAGCAGGAATCCTTTCTCTCCTAGAGAGCTGAAGTTCAGCTCTCAGTTCACTTTCAAGATGACCTTATACAGCACAAGTGGTCCTGGGGCCGCGGCTCAGAACTTCTGATGGACTGACGGGGGAAGCTGAGGTTGCGAGGCTGGCTCAGGCCCTCAGCAGTCTCCTCCGGGAAGGCTTGAGTGTGGGCCACCCCCTTCAGCGTCCCCCGTGGCTGGTCTGTGAAGTGACTTGAGTTCACCTTCGCCCCCTAAGCGCCCCACCCAGCTTGCGTCTTCCCCTCACCTCCTCCTGTTGTTTCTTTAAGGCCTAGCATCTTCTCCCAGCTCCTCCCACCTAGGAACAAGTAACCTGTTTACCATAAGGTGTGACAGAATAAGTGCCCGTTCCTCATTAATTGCAAAATAAACCTCCCAAAATACTGCTTTTAAAATCCGCGGACACCTTGCATTTATCACATTTCCTGCTGCTCTGGAAGCCGTGGAGGTGGTAGTGCATTCCTACAATTGAACTGAGCAGGGTGTGTGGTGAGCAAGGGGCTGTGGGGTCAGTGAGGAAGGGGCCGAGGGGCTGCATGAAAGGACCACAGACCTAGATCGAGGATCCAGAAGGATGGGGCTGCTTCTGACCTTGCCTGCTGGCCCGTGTGACTGAAGCTGTATTGGATGGACCTGCAATCAGCTATTCACTGAAAAGCGGGGCAGACACAGGGCTCCACTTCTCAGCCAAGCCATCCTAATACTGTGTGTAGGTCTCATCTCGTAAATGTAAATACACCTCGACCTTCAAAAGGGCGTCAGTGTCCCAATGCTGTGTGCTGCTATTCCTTCAAAGAAGAAGGGAGCCTCGGCCAGGCAGCTTTACCGCAGGCTGTTGGGGAAAGAAGGGTGGGGCATTTGAGCGTCTCTTCTGTGCGTCACCCCAGGGCATGGGAATGTCATGGCCAAATCAGATCGGCGTCGCTTGGGGGAGCCTGGGTCACTTAAAGGGTGACTCAGAACTACAGCCAAAATGTGGACACAGCCCAGAAGTCCCCAGAAGGGTGAATGGATGAGCAGAAAGCCATCCGTGCATACAGTGCAGTGGATGTCATTCAGCCTAACAGTGGAAGGGCGTTCTGACGGGCTGCAGCACAGGGAGTCTGGAGGGCCCTGCGGTAAGCGTACTAAGCCATCCCCAGAGAACAGACGCTGCGTGGCTCCATGCAGAGGAAGCCCCTAGGGTGGCCCAGTTCATAGAGACAAAGTGACTTGAATGCGGGGCCAGGGATGGAGAGTGAGTGTTTCATGGGAACCGGGTTTCAGTTCGGGGAAGCTGGAGAGGGTCTAGAGAGGGATGGCAGTGATGCATTATACAACAGTGCAAATGTGATGTATGCCACTGAATTGCACACTTAAAAATTGTTAGAATGGTAAGTTTTATGTTATGTGTGTTTCACCCCCATAAAAAATTTACTTTTTAAAAAGTGGCTCAGATGCAGCACCCGTCCATGCGGACCACGCAGTCCCCTGCCCGAGGTCGTTGCCACCCTGAGGCACGTTCCTGGGCTTTTCTTCCTGTGCTCAGCACAGAAGCTCTTTAGGAACATCAACCAAAACCCAGGCCTGGAGTCTCAGGAAACAACCAATATGGAAGCTCAGCAGAGACTGATCTCGCATGCTTTGCACCTTTCCAAGGTGGTTTCTTAGTAAAATTCTACAACAGAACACTCGGAGAGCCTCTGTTTCAGTCCCATCATTTCACCCAAGAGGAACCAGAGCCCCAGGGCCCCAAGGGACTTGCTCAAGGCCGCACAGGTGGTGTCAGGCCCAGGCTGGAGCCTCCCAGCTCCCTGCAGCAAGCTGTTTCACAAGACTGCCATGGAGGGCTTTTGTTCCTCTGGCCACTTTCTGTTTGCTGAGCTCCACTGTGTGAGCCAAATGCCAGAAGCTTTGGGGATCCCACGGAAGTTTTTCTTTTTTCCTCTGAAAGATTAAAATCTAGCTGAAGAGGGAAGATGCTTGCAGAAAGCTAAAAAGGACAATCCAATGCCAGATGAGGGTTGTAGCCAAAAGAGGCTGTATTTTCCCAAAACAGAGACATTTGGAAGGGGAGCACACTCTAGGCAAAGGTCAGGGAGCCCGCAGGAGCCCCGAGGCAGAAGGAGATGCCAACGCTCTCAGGGGAGACCCAAGACGGCCAATCCGAAAATTCGCACAGTGAAACAATGCGTGCGTGAATTCCACTTCTGGCTCTACAATGACAGGTCATGTTAAATGACCTTATTCTAGTTCACAAAATAATGAACAAAATGGGCTTGCTTTGGGAGTACAGTTCTATGAGTTGTGATGCACGTATGGATTTGTGTAGCTACTGTCATAATAAGGACACACAACCCCATAGCCTCCCACCTCCTCTTCCCTCGTGGTCCACACTGCACCTTCCCCCCATTTCCTACCCCCCAGCTCTGACCTCCCCCAATATAGGTCAGCCTTTTCCAGCATGTCATAGAAATGAGATCACACAGTATAAAACCTTTTAGAATGGCGGCTTTTACTCAGCAAGGTTCCTTCGAGCTGCTTCTAGGCTGTTGCCTGTATCTAGAGTTTGTATTTTTATTGCCAAGTAGTATTTCATGCCTGGATACAACACGGTGTGTTTACCCCTTCAGCCTCTCAAGAACATTTGGGTTGTTGACAGTTTTTAGTGAAATCTAGTGAGTTTAGCTGCTGTGAACATTCATGTACAGGTTATTGTGTAAACATAAGTTTTTATAAAAATTTAAATTACTTTTCCCTCAAAAGATGGGTGGCCAATATATTCATTATAAAAAGCGTTTCCAAAAACATGTAATTTATCCTTTAGTATTTAAAGCAGGAAATGGAATTACAGGGTCATATGGAAAGTTTAGGGTTAACTTTCTAAGAAACTACCAAATTGTTTCCAGGAGTGACAGTTCGCATTCCCAAGGTAATCCATGAGGGCTCAGGTGGCTCCACATCCTAACCAGCACTTGGGAATGTCGGCGTTTTTTATTTCGGCCATTCTAACGGTGCGGTATCACCTCACGGCTTTGATTTGTGTTTTCCTGATGCTGATGATGGCGTCGAACATCTTTTCATCTGCTTATTCACCCTCCCTACGTCCTCTTTGCTGAAGTGTTTATTCAAGTGTTTAGTCCATTTTTAAACCAAATTGTTTTCTTCTGGTTGAGTCTTGAGAGTCCTTTACAGATTCTGCTTTCAAGTCCGTTGTTAGATACGTAATTTGCAAATATTTTCTCTCTGTATGTAGCTTGTCTTTTTATTCTCTTGACGGTGTCTTTTGTAAAACAAAAGTTTTTCAATTTGGATGAGGTCCAATTTATCCATTTTTCCTTTTATAGATGATGTTTTGGTGTCAGGTCTAAGACCTTGTTGTCTACTCACAGGTCAGGAAGGTTTTTCTCCTGTGGCTACTTCTAAAATTTTATAGTTTTACATCATGGATAACAATCTATGATCTATTTTGAGTTCAATCTTATGTAAGGTGTGGATTGGGGGTTAAAATGGTTTTTTGTGGTTGGTTTTTTCTTTGTTTGTTTTTTTTTTTTTTTTTTTTTTTAACATATGGATGTTCAACTATTTCAATGCTGTTTGTTGAGAAGACAGTTTTTTCCATTGAATGATCTTTGCTAGGAATTGGCTGGTCAGATTTGGGTGAGTCTATCTCTGGACTCCATTCTGTCCATTATTCTACGTGCCTGTCCTTCTTCTAACACCACACATCCTCAGTTACCATAGCTGCAGAGTCAATCTTAGAACCAGGTAATGTGTTCCTCTCACTTTATGTGTCTTTTTCACAATTGTTTGGCTATTTTTGCTTCCTTGGATTTCCATACAGTTTTAGAATCCACCTCTCTATCTAAACAAAACCGTGCTGGAATTTGAATTGGAATTGCATTAAACCTGTAGATCAATTTGGGGAAAGAATCAACAGTTTTACTGTGTTGAGTCTTCTAATCCATGAACATAGTATGTCTCTCTGTTTATTTAAGTTCTCTTTGATTTCTTCCACCAGCATTTTCTAGTGTTAGCGTTAAGGTTCTGTACCTTTTTGCTAAATGTATACCTAATATTTTGTTTCCTTGATGCTATCCTATATAATAATTTTTAATGTTGTTTTTTAATTGTTCATTACTTGGATGTAGACATATAATTGACTAAATGTCCTTTTAGTAATAGGTCATTACAACTATGGTATAACAACACAAATATAAGACTGCCTCAAATTATCTGTGCAACTAATGATTTATGGCTAAAAGCCCAAGTCAGAGTCCTAGTTCAGTCACTCTTCAATGCATCTATAACTGAAAAATGTGTGTGATCCCATGATAATAATTCCATTCACTGAAGACCAGTGTCAGTTCTGTATTAAAAGTGAACTAAACAGCCTACACGTTAATTCAACAAATAGTTGATGCTCACTGCATTCTTCGTTCTGTGTGAGGACCACCAATAAACCAACTGCCTTTTTCATAGACTTTTCTGACAGTGATAATAGCTCCAAGAGCTCAAATAAAACCTACCAACACCATGTGTACCTCAAAAGATTTAAACTACCTTTTCCTCACCAGTGTAGTGACCAACATATTCATTATAACAGTCACTTACAAAAGTATATCATTTTTCTTTTATCATTTAAAGCTGGTATTCCTAATTCACATGTGAGGCATTATCTGTGTAATTCTCCATTGAATCTCTGACAACATGGTAAGTTGTAAAATCCTCTGAGATCTGCATAGCGTGACTGAGCATTCATTTCTTTAAAATCCTGACCTAAGCCTAAGTTTTTTCTTTAGAAACTTAAAAAGGTTAAGGCATTTTTCTAGTTTAATCACAGGATGAGTGATTTAAAGGTCAATGATGTTTCTTGACTCAAAATCCAAAGCTCGGCATCTAGAGAAATGGAGAAATGGAGAAGTGGAGAAGAGGAAAAGTGGAGCAAGGAAGAAGCGGAGAAACGAAGAGGTGGAGAAGTGGAGAAGCAGAGAAGTGGAGAAGTAGAGAAACGAAGAAGTGGAGAAGTGGAGAAGCGGAGAAGCGGAGAAGTGGAGAAACGGAGAAGTGGAGAAGTGGAGAAATGCTACCCAAACACCAAGGGCAGCGTGGCTTGCCCTAGACTGTGAGCTGTGTCAGTGATCCCAGCCCATTGGAGTAGAAGCTAACAAGTAACTTCGTCTGGTAGACATAACACTTAAAGATGTACGTCCTAAAGTTTAAACAATTTCCTGTCTCTTCCATTTTGTTTTTTGATTCATAATTTTACACTCCCTCTCTGACGGTTTGAGGAGAAGGTACAAGGCTGGTTAGTGGTGACTAAATACAACTGGTGACTGAACGCAGAGAAGTATTCGATAAAAGATTACGTGACACAAGGAGAATCAGAGAATTCCTTGGATTCTTGCAGAATTCACAGAGAGAATGAGTTGGAATACGAAGAATCAGGGATTTCTATTAGGACTCCAATGTCCCCGGCCCTTCTGACATCCTCACGTTCAAAGGCCCACAGCACCTGCCTGGGAGGAAACTGAGCATGCAAACTCCACTCCTCTGTGTGTGAGAAGGTGGAGGTGTCAGTAAACAGAGGTGTACCCGCCTTGGAGTGCCGGCCACATGCAGAGTGCCAGTGGCCTTCTGTGAAGAGTCTGGGAGCTGCGCTCTATGTCTGAGAGAGGTTGAAAGTCTCACCAGGAATGAGAATCGTTAACCAACGAGGGCACAAAATAGGAAAAACAACTAGTAAAATATGGAGTGCTGATTACTAAGAAATCCAAGGGATAAAATGGGATTTTTTTTTTTTTTTGGAGACAAAGTCTCCATCTGTCGTCCAGGCTGGAGTGCAGTGGCGCAATCTCAGCTCACTGCAACCTCCACCTCACAGGTTCAAGCAATTCTCCTGCCTCGGCCCCCTGAAGCTGGGACTATAGGCGCACAATGCCAAGTCTGGCTAATTTTTTGTATTTTAGTAGAGACGGGGTTTCACCATATTGCCCAGGCTGGTCTCAAACTCCTAACCTCAGGCAATCTGCCTGCCTTGGCCTCCCAAAATGCTAGGATTACAGGCGTGAGCCACCACGCCCAGCCAAAATGGGATCCCTCTTTCATTCCTCATGCATTCAAAACCTCTGAGGCAGGAATTCTGTCTGCTTCACTTTTGCGGTATCTTCAGAACGTGGACCATGCCTGGCCTCCGGCATTTAGTTGGGAAGTAATGAGGCCCAGAGCAGAGAGGGACGAGCACCTCATGGTTACACCGTGCTGTGCCTGCACCTCTGTCACAGGGGAGGCCACGGGCAAGGGGTGCAAAAAACAGAGCTCGCGGTGCTGAGCAGGCCCCGTGCATGGGAGACGCCTTTGCCCTGGGCCCTAAGGAGGTTCCAGACAGAGGGGAGAAGGAAGGGCCTTGTGGACAGAAAGGATCCTGCACAAGGCCCAGGGCAGGGGATACGCAGCCCGTCCATATGGAAGATGGGCTGGGCCAGGGCATAGGCGCACGACCCAGGGCAAGGGATGGATGCTTAGCAGCCAGAGCAGGCAGGAGGAGAGCTGAGGCTGGGGCTCCGGCTCCTGGCAGGACTGCAGCCAGAGCGAAGGGCCCTCAGAAGCGCCCAGAGTAACAGGGCTCCTACTGTGGGCAAGGGCGGCCACGGGACACTGGAAGGAGAGGGACATCCGCGTTGCTTCTGTTTCAGGAAGCTTGCTCTGCTCTGGGTGCTGAACGCTGGGAAGGTGGACAGGAAGCCTCCCCACGTTAGGGCCCAGGGAACAAAGAACTTCGGCTTCCCCCTGAAGGATGGGCAGGGCAGGGAGCCTCACAGGCAGCAGGGGAGGTGTTAGTAGTCTGGGGGTGAGGGCAAGAAACGTTTGAAGCAGGGGTCCCCAACCCCCAGGCCCTGGACCGGTACTGGTCTATGGCCTGTTAGGAACCGAGGTGCACAGCAGCAGGCAAGTGGCGGTTGAGTGAGATTATTGCCTGCGCTCTGCCTCCTGTCAGGTCAGCATTGGCACCAGATTCCCATAGGAGAGCAAACCCTACTGGGAACGGCGTGTTCGAGGGATCGAGGTTGTGCACTCCTTATGAGAATCTAATGCCTGATGATCTGAGGTGGAACAGTTTCATCCCAAAACCATTCCTCCGTCCCCATCCGTGGAAAAACTGTCTTCCACGAAACCCATCCCTGGTGCCAAAAATGTTGGGAACTGCTGCTTTGAAGAGGATCGAGTAGGGAAGGAGGGCAGAAGAAAGAGTCCAGTGTCAGCAAAACTTCAGACCTGATGTGTGCCGTGTGGAGACCCCCATCTGGGCTCAGCCACAGAGATGGAAATGCTGCACACTCTGCAAACATTGTCCTTTGTGGCTGCCGCATGCAGGTGTCACCCACTGAATTCCACCATTCCGTGCACTACCGTAAATCCCAGAGAAGCGCACTTTAGGCCTTTCGTGGCAAAACTGTCTTCTGAACAACAAGGGGTCCTCCCAATCAATGTGCACAGAACCGAGAGACTGGAGGGAAATGCTTCAATTGACTTCAGTGCATTTAACTGATTTGCTTCCGCTGTGTTCTGTGTTGACGGGGCGCAGCCAGAATGCTGGGGCCAGAGCTCCTCTGACCTCCAGAAATTCGATCCTGCCTGAGGTGTGGGCTCTTTACATGCTGGCTGTTTCGGAACAAGTAGGATCTGGGAGGCACAGTGAGAAAGTGAGGGGGAAACTGACAAAATCAATCCCGCAAGCTCCTCCTGAGTCCCTTTCCTTTGCTTTTCTGAGAACTCGTGGTCGGCCCTCTTGCCTGGTGCGTGTTCACTGCTGTTGGGCCTTTGCAGTTGAGCTGAGAGCCAAGCAGACAATGCATGAAGTCTGCAAAAGCCACAGCATCCCTGTGTCCCCTGTGACCCCTGTGTCCCCTGCGTCCCCTGCCCCTGCCCCCTGGGCGCGTGGCTCTTCCCTTCCCTCCGCTGTGAGCTAAACTCTCGCAGCGCTTACCACTCCGTATCTCCTGTGCAATCTCTACCGACCTGGAATGTTCTGGTTCTGTTGATTACCAGTCAGCCCAGGGCACTCATGCCCAGCCGTTCCTCCCTCTCCACTCCCTCTTACTCGAGATGTAGAAGTGATCGTCCCAAATCAGGCCGGTGCCAGGGTGGCGTGAGACACTTACTTTGAGAAGTGGATACCAGGTCATGTTATGCAGCTGCGTCAAAGCCCATGAGCTGCCTGCCTCATGCTGTCGTGTGTTTTTCTGTGTGTCTTTCCCGAGCATTTTCCTGTATTCAACCCAGAAGCCTGTGGATAATAATCTTTTTCTCTCAGTGCTTTGCCGAACCTGACCCTATCTCAGATGGAATCCCCCTTGAATTACCGTCACGTCGCCTCTATTTGCTTATGCACCTTCATGAGAACCACCCACTAACTCGGTGATAGAAATCTCTGCCCAGCAAGTCGCACACCCAAACCCGCTGCCGCCAGCCCGTAGCTGCCCCAGGTGTGTCTGGTGGCTCAACTGCAGCCTCCTAGTAGAAAGCCCTTAAAAAATCCAGACCACAAAGGAGGAGAGATCCAGCTTCCCTGAGGAGGACAAGCCACAGGGACTCTGGACTTGTCCTGAGGTCACTGCTCCTCTGTCTTTCAGGACTCACACCACGCGGCAAGAACTGCTCACTACGGCTCCCTGCCCCAGAAGTCACACGGCCGGACTCAAGATGAAAACCCCGTAGTCCACTTCTTCAAGAACATTGTAAGTGACGATCTGTGGGAAGAGGTAGCAACGGTGAGGGGAGGAGGGGTGCTGGCCGCTGCTCTCATGCACACAGGACGTTCGTATGTTCGGGGGTGGCACCGGGGCCCTCATCAGGGTAAGGCTGGCCAGGGAACTCACCCCTCGCACCTGATCGCGAGTTCCAAACAAGCACTTCCCGCCACGGATTGCACTGTGCGCTCTGTGCGTTCTCCAGAGAGCTCACTTCTCTTGAGATTAGACTCCCATGTAACGCTTAGCCTAAAAACACAGGCTTTGCAACCTATAGAGAGCTCTTGCCACGGGCTGGGAGGGGAGGGGGCAGCAGAGAGAGCACAGGGCATTTTTAGGGCAGCGAACCTGCTCTGTCGAGGCTGCAGTGGTGTCTGAAGAGCACGCACTTGTCCAAATCCATAGAATGCACAGCACCGAGAGACCCTAATGCCATGTTGCTAATAAGGGAAACTGTTCGGGGTGTGTGGAAACTAATTTCTGCAGAGTTTTTCTGTAAACCTAAAAGTGCCGTGCAAAACGAAGACTATTAAAAACAATAAAACCACAGGCCTGTAATTCCAAGATCTCAGTGCAGCATTTTATGGGCGTATTTGATAAGTGCGTTTAGGAGCTGCAGACCTGGGGGCATCCCCTTGGAAGCTCTGAATGTCAGAGGACCCGCTGCTTCCAGCCCCTGAAAGGGCTCACAGTGAGGCAAAGTTCACCGCCTCCATCAATGAGGGCGGGTGAGTGTCATCCCTGTGTCCCAGGATGGGCCCTTTCCCCAGCTACGGAGCCTCTGGGAGGCGTTTTCCGTTCTCTGAAGCACTTTCTGAGTGCCCTGGAGGATCTGCGTCATCTAGACTATTTCCAGTCTCAGGTCTATACTTCTTGACCAGCTAGGACAGAAATGGGGAGGCTGGGGCCCGGGTGCTTCTGACAGTGCTGGGTGCTGGCCACTCTCAGCAGGCAGGTGCCCGTGCCGCACGGGGCTCCCACTGCAGCCCACGGTTCTCTGTGTCTTTCCAGGTGACGCCTCGCACTCCACCCCCATCGCAGGGAAAGGTAAGACCTTGGAATGTTTTGATTAGTCATCACTTTACTGATAGACCTTCTCTAAAATCCTGTAATGTACCAAAGAGAGAGCTAGGCTCAGAGCTACCTGAATTCATCCCAAAACGTGTTGCCTTGCGGCTCCCAAGTAGAACAAGTCGGCAGATCCATGCACCCCTCCTGCCTCTCCCACGGCTGCACAGCTGCGGGCCCTGAGCCTGCGGCCTCCTCGGAGCTCCGGGTGGAACCTGTTTTTACCACCTCAGCTCCGCCGTGCTTTGATTGTGTTTCCTGTTTATTGAAAGGACTTTCCCTTCACTGACCACCATGTCATTATTTCTTTGTCTTCCTCATGCAGGGGAGAGGACTGTCCCTGAGCAGATTTAGCTGGGTAGGTGATGAACGCACTTCCATCGGCTTCCTCTTCCATCCCAGTCCTCTCAGCCCCGCGACTTTTGTGTTCTGCTCTGTTTCGGTTGCTTCCTGGCCCCCTTCTCTCTCCTCTCAAGACCTCTCTGCCCACAGCTGGGATCGGGCCGCCTTCTCTTCCACTGGGAAAATGAAACGTGGTCTTCCCTTACGGCAGGTCTGGTCTCTTGCTTCTGTGCCTGGGACCTGGCCCTGCAAGGCCAGACCATCTTCTCCCAAAGGGTTCCCAGGAGACGTGACCGGTCTCCCTCCCATGGAGGGAGCAATACCATGTCCGAGAACATGTTTAACTTCTTCCAACACAACCAATGCGAGAAACAAGTCCCAGGAACCCGCACGTGGAAGTGGGACTGGCTGGCCCATCTCAGTAACCCCAGATGCTGACACTGGAAAAATGATTCTGCTAATGAACAGAAAAATAGGCTATATAGAGTTGCTGGATTTATAACCTCATTAATCCAAAGATTTTTGTTTTGTATGTGTTTTAATAATAAAAAAATAGATGTCAAGCCATCCAGAAAATCTTCCTTAGGCATTTTAGGCTTGTTAATGCTGAAAGCAAACTTTCAAGAAAGGTTTAAAATGGCCAGTTAGAAATTTCTAGTGAACAAATTTGGTGTCTGAGCCAAATTAAAATGTCAATCATTATATTCTAACCAAACTTATAGACTTTAGTTACTAGCAAATATCAGATATGATTCTTACTGTATAAAAGTTTTAATTTTAGAATAAAATGGAGGAATAACCACCAACATATTGTAGACAGGTGGTGTCTGTCTCCAAAACTGCAACGCCCGCATACTCTTCAACAGAGCCTATCTACCCCTTCTGCTCAGTTAATAAGCATCATATAAATGAATGAATACATTTTAAAAGAAAGAACAGGAAGAAAGAACTGGAAAAGAAAACAGAAAGAAGGTGGGAAAGAGGGAGGAAGAGAGGGAGGAAGGGACAGGACACTAGAGAGAAAGGCAGAGAAAAGATTCCATGAGGATCGCACCTCAGTCCCACACGTGATTGAACTGAATTAGGAACTAAGCTATTTACTGAAACATTTCCTATTAATGCATATTTGACTTGCTTTTTCTGACCTAATGAATTTGCAAAATGATGACAGTCACGTAGCAAATGTACATGGACTAGTACTCACAGACAATTAATTTTTTATTTTCTATGCCAGCAGGAGACAAAGAGGATAGAAGAAGGAAATTCATTTTTGACCCAGAAATCTTATTTTAGCTACTGCTTTATCTGCTTTTAATTTTCTAGGTGTGGACTTTGGGGCCATCGTGCAGGATCCTCCCTGAATGGGGAGCGATGGGGGGTCGTGCACAGGCCACTCCGCCCAGCAGCTAACAAGAAAGACCCCTGCATTCTTCCCCCGCATCTCTCCTTTTGGGGTCCTACTAATGTCTGTTGAATTTCTCTTTTTTCCAAAGCAAAACCCTTCTCTGCATTTTGTCTGCTTGTCTGTTTCCCAGAGCCGCAGGACTCTCTCCTTGTCTGGAGTTCCGGAGAGCCTCACTTTCTCTTTCTAAACTGTGTTGTATGTTTCCCGGTACATTCTAGGTTGCCCAAAGATAAACATGACTGAGGATTTGAAAGGAGGAAAGGCCAAGCAGATTATTAATCTGAAAGTCAATCCCCGGATTTAGTTCTCGAAAACTCTTTATTTTTGGAGACAAGCAATTAGACTAAGACAGAATGACGTAGCGCTTGCAGGGGAAGCGGCATTCTGCCATGTAGAGCCAGGCTGACAGCCTGGCCTCCCGCACCCTCTGCCATCAGGGAGTGAGTGCAAACCTGGAAACCTCTGGGACGCAAGGGCGAGGCTGGCTGTCCCCTCGTGCACAGTGCTTAGACCTTCTTGCCACACATCCCCTGTCCCTCACCTCACTGGATAGCCCCTGAATCAACTGTTCACACAAAAGCAGCTGCCTGGTTCTGAGTGGCCATGCTCGCTCCCAAGCACAGGTTGAATGAAAAGAAAACTGTACAAGTAGCATGTAGGGTGGGAAGCGCCTGGCAGAGGCTGTGGGTGCAGCCAGGTGCTCTGGAAGCCTTGAGCCCTCTGGCGTCATCTTCCTCACCTCTAAATAAGAGATGGACTAGGTTGCTCAAGGTCCTCCCTGTCCTAAAACACTTTAATGAAATGGAAAAAAGACTGCAGGCTGATGGAGGGGGACAGTTTGGTTTGGTCTCCACAAGTCTTCAGGAGAGGGCACCAGGAGAGGCTCCCATTTCTTGTTGGTAAAACGTAAAGTGCAGTCTGGACCCTGTCCATTGAGTAGAGATTCACGAGACCAACAAGATGCCACCCTGAAAAGCTAACAGCGCGGTCGGCCTTCCCACAGACAGTGCACCCACCGTGGGAGGACCCTTCGCCCCCAGGTGTTAACGTCCACCGCGTCCAGACTCCACAGCGAGCCCCTTCCATTCCTCCCCGTGTTTGCAGTGGAGTTCCCACTTGAGAAGACAGCACAGTAGCAAGCAGAGGCTGGTCCTGGGACACTCGCACCCGTGTGTGTCAGGAAGCCCCTGAGGTCACCCGGCCCATGAGGAAGCCAGAGGGGCTGCTGGGCTGATGAGGCCAGGGCAGGGCGGCCTGCTCTTCCATAACGACAGCTGGCACCAAAGCCCAGAGTTGGCAGCCTCCACCTGAGGAGCGGCATCTCCATGAATGGCTTGTGTTCTCGCACAACCCCATTGTGTAGATGAGGAAACTGAAGCTCAGAGAGGTTCCTGCCCTTGCCCAAGGCCACACAGCTGGAGGAGCTAGAAAGGTGCTAGGGGAATGGGAGGTGGGGGAGTTGAGATGCTGTCCCGCTGCTGCCAGGACGCGGCTGCCCCCCGTGCCAGCCAGGCCTGCCTCCTCCCTCTGTCCAGTTCAGCAGCCCCGGGCTCCTGGCAAGGGCCTTGCTCCCAGTCCGAGCTATGGCCAAGGGAGACTGATTCCTGCTCACGCCTGGGAGAGAGCTCAGATTTTGTCTCAAAACTTTATAAAAGATACGTGGCTCGACATTTCACTAAGGCCAAGGACTCTCGATTTCCCAGACAAATCCTAGAACCACAGGGCCCGTGTGACCAGAATCCAATCTATGCAAATCAATCAGCAAAAGGAGCCCCCAGGAAAGGGCGCGGGCCAGGGCCTCCAGGGACTGGCACCTACACACCGCACAGCCCCCCAGGGTCCGAGTCCTCCAAACACGTGTAGGCAGGAGCCTCCTTACCTTGATTTGCTTGATGTTTGCTAATCTTCTCTTGAACACCCCACAGCGTGAAGGTAAGCAACTGTTCCCTAAATGATTTAGATCCTTAAAATATGTGTGTTTGGGCCGCATTATCTCATGAGAGAGCCTCCGCCCAAACCAGAGCGCTCCTCTCTCTGCGGCCAACACCCTGGTAGACCTGGGGGAGCAGCCTCTCCCGCCCCCACCCCCTCAGCGCGGTGCTGGCCCGTGGCTCCTGAACCACTCGCCAGTCCAGTCCGGGGCCTGGGCCCTTCCCCTGGGCCCTTCCCCGGGGCCCTGGTGGCAGCTCCCAGTGGCTCAAGCAGCCTGCCCAGCACTGCGGGTGGAGGCTGAGCTCTGTGGTCTTTTCTTGCAGGGGGCCGAAGGGCAGAAACCAGGATTTGGCTACGGAGGCAGAGCGTCCGACTATAAATCGGCTCACAAGGGATTCAAGGGAGTCGATGCCCAGGGCACGCTTTCCAGAATTTTTAAGCTGGTAAGGTACCCTCTGCTCAGCTCCACTGAGCGGGGACTAAAGGGTCCCAGACTCCCCAGCTGAGCTGAGCACAAGGGTGGCTGCCGCCTCTGACTCAGCCGCACTGTACCCCGGGCGTGCTCTGGCCCAGGAGGCGTGCAGGGGCTCAGGTGGCATTGCTCACTCGCATTTACGCGTGGGTTTCCTCCGAGATGCCTGTGGAGCCGGAGGCCCCTGAGGAAGGGCTGCGCCTGGGCTGTGCAGGGGCCCTGGAGCAGGCAGCTGAGCTTGACTCCGGGGCAGGGCCCAGCTGGAATCCAACTTGCCCATGCCCGGGGGTTGCAGCCCTCAGAGAGCAAGCAGGAACCGAGCAGACGTGGGTGTTGGGGGAGATCCCTGGAGCCACGGGAGGGGATGCCCAGGAGACCTCAGGGAGTGGGGAGTGGCCCGTTGGCTCATGAGGACCTGGAGCCAGACCCAGGACGAAGGCCAGGCCCGTTGTTTGTGAGCCCTGTCTCTGAGCCTCGGTTTTCTCATCTGTAAAATGGAGGTAACCCACCCACTCAGCTCACAAAATCGCCGTGAAAGTAAAAGGTAGTGACAAACACAAAACGGGCTGGCAGGTGCGAGGCTCGGATTCCTTAGATAAGCAGTCACCCTTGTTATTGTTAAACGTCACCCAGAAAACCTGGAACTCTTAGACAACTGCTCTCGTGAAGCAAAAGGGGAGGCACATGAAGCTCCAGGCAGGGCCGGGAGAGAACCGCGAAGCCAGAAGGCCTGGGAGTCCCCCCGAGGCACCTGCGTTTGCATTTTTGTCTTGGAGGAGACCAGGCCTCTGGGGTCCTCCCCAGGCTGCAGAGAGGAGGGTCTTTCTTGGTGTGTAACATCCTCATTGATTCAGTGACCTCACCTTTGACTCCATGTATTTATTGAGTCTGGATGTGCAGTGTGCTCTGCCCAGCAGCTGGGATCCACATGGGCACAGACACGGTCCCCCCACGTCCTTGGTGAGTGCAGAACCTCTGCCAGGAGCCTCAATTCTGGAAGGTTCTGGGAGGTTCTGTGGACAATAGGCGATTCATGGCACAGCCCAAGATCTTAAGGATAGCCGGTCTTAGGAAAAGCTTTTAATATATGAAGTGAGCGGTGAGTAACTGAGCTGCTTACTTGCTTTATGTCAGATAAAGTGGTAAGCAGGATTCACTCCTCAACGTAAATTCTGAGTAAGAAAATAAATTCTCCAAGTATTCAAGTCTCAGGACCATCATGCTGTACACTGCCGCAGTTCTGGGGTGTGGCCACAAGAGGGCGGAGATGAGGCTCCCCGGGGAGCAGTGTCTGAACCCAGCACTGCAGTCAGGACGGCCCCGCCCCACCTGGCCAGTACCTCACCTGCCTCTGAATCGCCTGGGATGCACGCCCAGACCCCTGTCTGGGCTCTGCCACAGGCTCACTGAGTCAGAATGTCCAAGGGTGAACAAGGTGTTGCCAGTTGTGATGATTTTGCAGACACCGTGCTCACCTGGGAAACACGGATTCATCCCATCTGGATAACTAATTCCTCCACTACCAGCTTAAGGACTGTTAGGCACACCGAGAGAGTTGAGTGCTGGCTCAGAGTTCATGGGATGACCCAGATGAGTGAGGGGCCCCATTTAGCAAGTATTTCCTTGCAATATATGCAAGGCTTACAACCAGTCACTCGAAATGCTTGCAAGGCCAGAGCTTACCAAGACCACCCTGAGGAACAGAAAGCTGCATTTAGATCTGCATGTTTACGGTGTACAGATATAACCAATGTACTACACGCATGTGTTTTCTTAAATAAGTTCAGTATTTTCCCTGAATTTTTTGGTAAGCAGCTTTTAAAAATTATTTAATTTCCGTAGAGTTCAAGGGAAGCATCAATGTATCAAAGCAAATTGCAAATCATATGGTTGTAATTAAATTTTACTGCATAAAAAGTTCATAACTGGCCTACTATGGCCGTATGGCTTAATGAGTTGACTTGGAGCAGTTCCAATAGATTAATAAATCACAGCTCCCCCAGAAATGAGGGGTTTAGAGGCAGGCAGGTGGAGAGGACAGGAACTTCATAGCATTTAATGTCATTTTACCATCTTTCTGTTCTTTCTGTTCTGATTTCTGTTGGAAATCAGTAGTGAGAGGAAAAGACTCAAATCTGGAAGTCTAGCATTGTCAGTAGGAACTGGGTAGAAAAAACTATGCAGGTCACCCCATCGCTCGGAAACCACATCGAACATCATAGGGGCCTCCTGTTTCCCTGTGTGTTAACTTCCACGAACATACATGTGAACGGTTTCCCACCTGTAGTGTTGCTGTGCAGTTGTGAGGCGTCAAAGTGGAGGCAACAGTATCTGCCTTTTGCAGTAGGTTCTGTTCTTTTCCTGTCCTGAGAGAGGAGGTCAGTCTAACCCTCACCTTGTGAGTTCAGTCTTATCCTGACCTGAGCCCAGGGCAGATCAGATGCTTAGATCATGCGACTCCAAGTTGCATGACACATAATAAAGAGAAGTGTGACTGCTGCATCCACACAGGCTCCAATCCTGGCTCCCTCGGGCTGGCTGAGCTTTGGCTCCTGGGCTGTAAAGAAAGGATGATACGAACACCTACTCCAGGGGATGCCGTGAGCACAAAAGAGAAAATGGGGAAAAATGGGTTTCCGGCATGGTCAGTGCTCAACAAATTGTAGGTTCAATTATAAAAAGTAAAACCAACATGCCCACCATTTTCAATGTCGAAAGGGAGCGTCAAGAAAGTTAAGAGGGTGTCTCAGTGGGTCGCCTTGCCAGAGGCTGTAGGGAACTTGCTCCATTTTAGCACAGAAGCACTTTGTTTCATAGGACAATGGTTCTACCGCTTTCCAGGAAGTCCAAAGGCTGATCTCTTGGAAATGCAGCAAAAGGTGAGGTGCGTGCTGACTTCTGGGCTACTCCAGAGGGCAGCTCCAATGCCAGGGATGTTCAAGTTAAGCCAGAATCAAACAGGAAAAACCCACGCTCCTGAGGGAGAGGCTGGCCCTCAAAGGGCAGGGCCCTACACCTGTCAGCCCCCAGGCCAGCAGGAGGCCTCCGCGGTATGTAAGAAAGCCCCTGTATTGGGAGGGAAATCTCACTAGATGGTTCCTAAGGCAGTTTCGCAGGCGAGAATTTCATAAACGTTTTCACTTGTGAAAACAAAAATCCCTTAAGTGAGTTGTTTAACCACAACATAGAGGCTTGTTTATAATGCTAAGTATGTACGTGGAAAACCCCCCAAGAAGTCAGAACTGTCACCTTGGTCTGTTAGTTGCGTTATTTGTAAGGATTCTTGGCGTCCGCATTCCGGTTATTCATTTACTGGGCAGTGTGGAAGCCACAGAATTAGATGAGGACAGTGTTAGTTTATTGCTGATCAGCCACGGTAAAGAGCATATTTCTTCTCTGTCTTGCTTTCTGGGGACTCTTCACCAAAATTGATCATTTCATAAAAGAGGAAACCCAAGGAGAGAGACTAAAATTTGAATAAAAATCTCAATGCAGAAAAAGTGCAGTTCTGCTTTGTCAATCTAAATGACATTCTGTGTGACCAACGCGTGCCTCCTTCTAGAGGGATGCCCACGCCTGGCTACCTCCACATCGTGGGCCGTGGCACACCTGTGCACCATTTCAATTAGCTGCCAGCTCTTTCTTAAGCATCGAAATTATTTGTCCCGCAAACATGTAAATGCATGGCTTAAGACCCCTTCAAGTCAAAGTTTGCAGACAAAGCTCCCTGTGCATTTGATTTGTCTGGTGTGGCAGATGAGATGGCACATAGGAGGGACGTCCCCAGGGACGGACATGTGGCTTTGCTCTTTTCTGGTGCGTGCAGCAAGGGGTGTGCTAGGGTCCCTCCGAAAAGGAACTTGCTCCTGTTGTGGTTGGCAGTTCCCCCCAGTCGCTCTGGAATCTCTGGCTGAAGAGACGAAGTGCTCCTTCAAAGCCAAGCAATGAGCGGTTACACCTTCACCCACAGAAGAGCAGTGTTGTGGCACAGAAGCGTCGTGATGCCAGGCACCCCTCCCTGGGGCCTGGGAATCAGATGCCAGAGAATCTTTCTCACAGAACTGAAAATTCAATTAGCATTTGCTGAGGGAGGTCGGGAGAAAAGGAATGAGAAGACGAACACTCCGTGGTGCCGTTTCTGTTAGCAGATGAGAGAGACACCCAGGGGCTCAGCACCCACCTGGGACCACAGCAGAGGGATGCTGGTGTGGGAGGACTCCGCGGTGCTCTCATCCTAACTCCTTTTTCTTCCTTTTCAGGGAGGAAGAGATAGTCGCTCTGGATCACCCATGGCTAGACGCTGAAAACCCACCTGGTTCCGGAATCCTGTCCTCAGCTTCTTAATATAACTGCCTTAAAACTTTAATCCCATTTGCCCCCATTACCTAGTTAGAGCAGATGACCTCTCCCCTAATGCCTGTGGAGTTGTGCACGTCCTAGGGTCAGGCACACGGCAGCCTACCGGCAATTTCTGGCCAACAGTTAAATGAAGCAAATGAAAACAGAAAACAGTTCAAACTGTCACTTTCTGTGTGAAGGTCGCATTCCTTACCCCACAGTGCGCCCCCAGACACTCATGGGTCTTCAGGGGGCCAGGTGCACAGGCGTCCCTCCACGTTCACCCCTCCACCCTTGGACTTTCTTTTCGCCGTGGCTGTGACACCCTTGCGCTTTTGCTGGGCACTGCAGTGGAGGCACACAGCTGCAGAGACAGAGGACGTGGGTGGCAGAGAGGACTGTTGACATCCAAGCTTCCTTTGTTTTTTTTTTCTGTCCTTCTCTCACCTCCTAAAGTGGACTTCATTTTTCCTAACAGGATTAGACAGTCAAGGAGTGGCTTACTACATGTGGGAGCTTTTGGTACGTGACATGCGGGCTGGGCAGCTGTTAGAGTCCAACGTGGGGCAGCACAGAGAGCGGGGCATGCCCCCAGGTCGTGGCTGCCCACACACCCCAATTAGCTGAATTCGCGTGTGGCAGAGGGAGGAAAAGGAGGCAAATGTGGGCTGGGCAATGGCCTCACACAGGAGACAGGGTCTTCCTGGAGATTTGGTGATGGAGATGTCAAGCAGGCGGCCTCTGGACGTCACTGTTGCCCTGCATGGTGGCCCCAGAGCAGCCTCTATGAACAACCTCGTTTCCAAACCAAAGCCCACAGCCGGAGAGTCCAGGAAGACTTGCACACTCAGAGCAGAAGGGTAGGAGTCCTCTGGACAGCCTCGCAGCCGCGCCAGTCACCCTTAGACACTGGCTGTGACGGTGATGGGGCGTGCAGGCAGCGGCAGTGCACAGTGGCCAGCACTAACCCTCCAAGAAGATAACCGGCTCATCCACCTCCTCCCAGAAGACGCGTCGTAGCGAGTAGGCACAGGCGTGCACCTGCTCCCGAATTACTCACCGAGACACACGGGCTGAGCGGACGGCCCCGTGGAGACAGAGAAGAGCTCTTCTGACCACATCCTTCCTAACACCTGCTGACATCTCCTTTTGCTCCTCCCTCCCTAACCTACTGACCCACCTTTTGATTTTAGCGCACCCATGATACGCCTTCCAAAGAGCCCCACGCTGGCATCACCCTCCCCGAGGATGAAGATGAGTAGTCAGCGTGATGCCAAAACGCGTCTTCTTAATCCCACTCTAATTCTGAATGTTTTGTGTGGGCTTAATATCATGTCTATTAATATACAGCCTCGAAGATGAGAGGGTTACACAAAGAACAAAACTCCAGACACAAACCCCCAAATTTTTCAGCAGAAACACTCTGCGTGGCTGAGCTGAGGTCGGCTCTGCCATCCATACATGGCCGCACCGAACAGCACGTGCTGTGACGATGGCTGAATGGAAAGTGTACACTGTTCCTGAATATTGAAATAAAACAATAAACTTTTAATGGTATTTGCATGGATGTCTTCTTTCATGTTCTGGGCTGGAGTACACAGGCCCACATCAAGCGAGAGCCAGGTCTGCAGAGCTGCAGAGCTGATGTGACTTGGTGCCTCTGGGTCTTGAGGCAGGGCTGCCTGGTGGTGCCTGTTGGAGGGGTGTCCTCATCAGAGGGTCTATGGCTACTGAAGAAAGTGGAACAGAGGTAGTTGTAGGGCACTGATTCTCTCACCAGGAAAAATATACTTACTGTCTCTGAAGACAAGCTTCCAAGTCTCTCTGTGTTCTGCTGTGTTGCTAGTGTACATACCCTGCAGATGTGAACCCGGGAGGCTTGAACGATTTCCCCTTGCCACCTTTTTCTCTGAAAGCATGAAAGAGTGTGAAGCGATGTTTTACTTATAGTTGCCTTTGGTTACAATAATTTTTCTTCAAAAAGATAGACGAAAGTCTCTTTCGTTTTTTCTTTTTCTTTTTTTTTGAGACAGGATCTTACTTTGTCACCCAGGTTGGAGTGCAGTGGTGCAGTCTTGGCTCACTGCAGCCTCAACCTCCCAGGCTCAAGCTATCCTCCTGCCAAAGCCTCCCATGTAGCTGGGACTACAGGTGCGTACCACCACACCCAGCTAATTTTTGTATTTTTTGTAGAGACAGGATCTCGCCATGTTGCCCAGGCTAGTCTCATCCTGACCTCAAGCGGATCTGCCCACCTCAGCCTCCCAAAGTGCTAGGATTACAGGAGTGAGCCACCACACCCAGCCTTTGTTTTGCTTTTAATGGAACCCCCAGTTCCCTTCTGTGTCTCAGCAGCAGCTGTGAGAAATGCTCTGCATTTGTGACCTTTGCGGAGGGGAACTTCCATGCTGACTGAGGGTAGGAGTACATGCTCCTGTTTCCCAGGGGTCAGACAGCCGCAGACTCCAGCATGAGGAGCAAGTGTGAGAAGCTTGGGACTATGACTGCATTCATTGCAATAGCGGGAAAAACCGCCGAGGCTGGAGGCATGGCCGCCTGAGCTCGCCTGGCAGGCACGGCAGACAGAAAGCCCACGTCCACCGGCTACACTTCTCCGCCCAGACCCCTTCCAACTGAGGAATTTGGAAAATCATGCAAAGATAATTACATTTTAAAAACTGTATTCTTTTCATTGGCAAGTCTATCTTAATGTAACATATGTGGAAAATGCATTAGAAGACAAACCAAGGGTACATCGTAAGCTAGCTTTTACCATGACAGTACAATACTTGGTTGAGTATTTTAAAATAAAACACAGCAAGACAGGAACTAAGCCAGGGAGCTTGTGTGCTCACTGAACACTTCCCTGAAGCGGTCTGCCTACTTTCTCCTGAAGGTGACTGGAAATTAACTCACCAGGCTGAGAGCCAAGAAGAGGGGCTGCTGGAGCCCCAGCCTCATGGACGCAGACGCCCTTCCCCACCATCCGCGCAGGCTGTCAGGACCTTCCCCATGGCCCGCACAGGTTGCCAGGACCACGGTCAGTAGAGGCTAGAGGCGCCATGAGGGTCTGTGGAACTGAACATAGAAAGCCATAGTGATCACGCTTCCATCTGCACAGCCACACCCTGCCATTCAGTGCTGGCCTGCCCATCTGTAGGGGCAGGGAACGTGTATGAAATTAATAGAACAGTCTCTGAGCTTGGAGCGTGAAGTACCTGGCATGGAGGAAATGAAATTTCTACAGAGGGCTGACGATGAGGAGCCAGTCAAGAAGTGAGCACAGCAGGTGCTGGTTTAGCCCAGGAGACACCGTGGTGAATGATTCTGCCTGGGCCATGAACTATAAATTGGAATTGGGACTATGTGAGAAGAAAGAACCAGGGACTGAGGGAGAAACTATAGAACAGTGAGTGAAAAGTTCTCTCACAGCAATTTTTACAGAAGAGAGCGAAGCCATCAGTTCATGTTGGGTGTTTGTTTGTTAGTCTGCTTAGGAAGCCACAAGAGAATGCTACAAACTGGGTGGCTTAAACAACAGACAGTTATTTTCTCAGTTCTAGAGGCTGTAAGTCCAAGATCAAGGTGTCGGTTTCTGGTGAGGCCTCTCTCCTTTGCTTGCAGACGGCTGCCTTCTTGCTGCATCCTCACATGGCAGAGAGAGTGGCCTCACGTGTCTCTTTCTCATCTAAGGACACCAGTCTTACTGGATAAGAGCCCTGGTCTTATGACCTCATTTAACCTGAATTCCCTCCTTAAAGCCCCTATCTCCAACCTGAATTCCCTCCCTAAAGCCCCTGTCTCCAAACACAGTTGCATTGGGAGAGCTTCAAAACACACATTTTGGGAGGACACAGTTCCATCTATAACAGAAATATATTTTCCCTCATGCAACAACAAAATATTTTCTAAGCCACTATTTGGCAAGATGTTATAATTAAATCCAAGACTCTGCAGTATTCTTGCCTCTTTCTCAAAAAAAAGACAATATGAAGTGAAGCACGTTGGCATATTTCTCTATTGTGATTCCTCTATTGTAAACAGTAGTCACTGAAATCCTAAATGATGCGGTATGAAGGCAAGGTCGACCCAGCAGCACAGGCGAGACTGTGTTAAACCAGCCTACAGTTGTGTTAACCCTACAGCACAAGACGCCGGAGCAACTCCCTGTGACCGCAATGCCATAGAAGGAAAATGAGTGGTCTGTTTTTTTTCAGAAACAGCCTGATTTCAATTGGCACTCTCATCCACCTTCTAGGAAACTCCAACCTTGTCTCAGTGAGGCAGGCCAGGGCTGCTCCTCCTACACCCCCTTACCTCGACTTCCCACCACCAGGAAATGGTTTGTTCATCCAGCTCCGGAATCTTACAAGCGCCTGGAGTCAAGACTCCAGGGCATCCATAAAATAGTGACTCCTTCCACTACCTCCAGCACCAGCCAGGGCCCCTCCACCTCTCAGCTAAGTTCCTGCTTCTGATTTAAAGTTCATGTGAAAACTAGAGATGACCCTGAGTCGGAATCTACCTTCCAATGTGGTGGCCAGGCTATTAGCTCACCAGGGGTCAGCAGCCTGCCTGCCTGCCTTACCTCAGGTTGTGGCAAAAGCCCTTAAGAGCATGCCCCTGCCACACAGGTTGGGCAGCTTTCAGGTCTCCTGGCAGACAGTTTCATCTGTACCATGGCAAGCAAACTTCAGAGCTATAAGCAATACCAGGCTATGGCAAGTGTGGTGTGCTAGGAAGACACCGTCACTCAGACATGGGCAGCACGCGAGTGGGGTCTATGGAGGCCTGCACATGGAGAGTTCTCAGTTCTTGCCTTACAGCTTTTCAGTAAGCTTGAAACTGCTGAAGAAGAAGAAGAAGAAAGAAGAAAGAAGAAAGAAGAAGGCTGAGCACGGTGGCTCACGCCTGTAATCCCAGCACTTTGGGAGGCCGAAGTGGGCAGATCACCTGAGGTCAGGAGTTCAAGATCAGCCTGGCCAACATGGTGACACCCCGTCTCTACTAAAAATATAAAAATTGGCCAGGTACAGTGATGCGTGCCTGTAATCCCAGCTATTCGGGAGGCTGAGGCAGGAGAATCACTTGAACCCGGGAGGCGGAGGTTGCAGTGAGCTGAGATGACGCCACTGCACTCCAGCCTGGGCAACAGAGCAAGACTCTGTCTCAAAAAGAAAAAAAAGAAAAAAAGAAAAGAAAGGACAAAGACTCAGCATCACTAGAGAAAGACTCAGCATCACTAGAGAAAGACTCAGCATCACTAGAGAAAGACTCAGCATCACTAGAGAAAGACTCAGCATCACTAGAGAAAGACTCAGCATCACTAGAGAAAGACTCAGCATCACTAGAGAAAGACTCAGCATCACTAGAGAAAGACTCAGCATCACTAGAGAAAGACTCAGCATCACTAGAGAAAGACTCAGCATCACTAGAGAAAGACTCAGCATCACTAGAGAAAGACTCAGCATCACTAGAGAAAGACTCAGCATCACTAGAGAAAGACTCAGCATCACTAGAGAAAGACTCAGCATCACTAGAGAAAGACTCAGCATCACTAGAGAAAGACTCAGCATACTAGAGAAAGACTCAGCATCACTAGAGAAAGACTCAGCATCACTAGAGAAAGACTCAGCATACTAGAGAAAGACTCAGCATCACTAGAGAAAGACTCAGCATCACTAGAGAAAGACTCAGCATCACTAGAGAAAGACTCAGCATCACTAGAGAAAGACTCAGCATCACTAGAGAAAGACTCAGCATCACTAGAGAAAGACTCAGCATCACTAGAGAAGACTCAGCATCACTAGAGAAAGACTCAGCATCACTAGAGAAAGACTCAGCATCACTAGAGAAAGACTCAGCATCACTAGAGAAAGACTCAGCATCACTAGAGAAAGACTCAGCATCACTAGAGAAAGACTCAGCATCACTAGAGAAAGACTCAGCATCACTAGAGAAAGACTCAGCATCACTAGAGAAAGACTCAGCATCACTAGAGAAAGACTCAGCATCACTAGAGAAAGACTCAGCATCACTAGAGAAAGACTCAGCATCACTAGAGAAAGACTCAGCATCACTAGAGAAAGACTCAGCATCACTAGAGAAAGACTCAGCATCACTAGAGAAAGACTCAGCATCACTAGAGAAAGACTCAGCATCACTAGAGAAAGACTCAGCATCACTAGAGAAAGACTCAGCATACTAGAGAAAGACTCAGCATCACTAGAGAAAGACTCAGCATCACTAGAGAAAGACTCAGCATACTAGAGAAAGACTCAGCATCACTAGAGAAAGACTCAGCATACTAGAGAAAGACTCAGCATACTAGAGAAAGACTCAGCATCACTAGAGAAAGACTCAGCATCACTAGAGAAAGACTCAGCATACTAGAGAAAGACTCAGCATACTAGAGAAAGACTCAGCATACTAGAGAAAGACTCATCACTAGAGAAAGACTCAGCATCACTAGAGAAAGACTCAGCATACTAGAGAAAGACTCAGCATCACTAGAGAAAGACTCAGCATACTAGAGAAAGACTCAGCATACTAGAGAAAGACTCAGCATACTAGAGAAAGACTCAGCATCACTAGAGAAAGACTCAGCATCACTAGAGAAAGACTCAGCATCACTAGAGAAAGACTCAGCATCACTAGAGAAAGACTCAGCATCACTAGAGAAAGACTCAGCATACTAGAGAAAGACTCAGCATCACTAGAGAAAGCTCAAGCAGCACTAGAGAAAGACTCAGCATCACTAGAGAAGACTCAGCATCACTAGAGAAAGACTCAGCATCACTAGAGAAAGAATCAGCATCACTAGAGAAAAGACTCAGCATCACTGAGAAAGACTCAGCATCACTAGAGAAAGACTCAGCATCACTAGAGAAAGACTCAGCATACACTAGAGAAAGACTCAGCATCACTAGAGAAAGACTCAGCATCACTAGAGAAAGACTCAGCATCACTAGAGAAAGACTCAGCATCACTAGAGAAAGACTCAGCATCACTAGAGAAAGACTCAGCATCACTAGAGAAAGACTCAGCATCACTAGAGAAAAGACTCAGCATCACTAGAGAAAAGACTCAGCATCACTAGAGAAAGACTCAGCATCACTAGAGAAAGACTCAGCCATTACTAGAGAAAGACTCAGCATACTAGAGAAAGACTCAGCATACTAGAGAAAGACTCAGCATACTAGAGAAAGACTCAGCATACTAGAGAAAGACTCAGCATACTAGAGAAAGACTCAGCATACTAGAGAAAGACTCAGCATACTAGAGAAAGACTCAGCATCACTAGAGAAAGACTCAGCATACTAGAGAAAGACTCAGCATTACTAGAGAAAGACTCAGCACTAGAGAAAGACTCAGCATACTAGAGAAAGACTCAGCATCACTAGAGAAAGACTCAGCATACTAGAGAAAGACTCAGCATACTAGAGAAAGACTCAGCATACTAGAGAAAGACTCAGCATTCACTAGAGAAAGACTCAGCATACTAGAGAAAGACTCAGCATCACTAGAGAAAGACTCAGCATCACTAGAGAAAGACTCAGCATACTAGAGAAAGACTCAGCATCACTAGAGAAAGACTCAGCATACTAGAGAAAGACTCAGCATCACTAGAGAAAGACTCAGCATTACTAGAGAAAGACTCAGCATACTAGAGAAAGACTCAGCATACTAGAGAAAGACTCAGCATCACTAGAGAAAGACTCAGCATACTAGAGAAAGACTCAGCATCACTAGAGAAAGACTCAGCATACTAGAGAAAGACTCAGCATACTAGAGAAAGACTCAGCATACTAGAGAAAGACTCAGCATACTAGAGAAAGACTCAGCATACTAGAGAAAGACTCAGCATACTAGAGAAAAGCAGCATCACTAGAGAAAGACTCAGCATTACTAGAGAAAGACTCAGCATACTAGAGAAAGACTCAGCATACTAGAGAAAGACTCAGCATACTAGAGAAAGACTCAGCATACTAGAGAAAGACTCAGCATTACTAGAGAAAGACTCAGCATACTAGAGAAAGACTCAGCATACTAGAGAAAGACTCAGCATCACTAGAGAAAGACTCAGCATACTAGAGAAAGACTCAGCATACTAGAGAAAGACTCAGCATACTAGAGAAAGACTCAGCATACTAGAGAAAGACTCAGCATACTAGAGAAAGACTCAGCATACTAGAGAAAGACTCAGCATACTAGAGAAGACTCAGCATACTAGAGAAAGACTCAGCATTACTAGAGAAAGACTCAGCATACTAGAGAAAGACTCAGCATTACTAGAGAAAGACTCAGCATACTAGAGAAAGACTCAGCATACTAGAGAAAGACTCAGCATACTAGAGAAAGACTCAGCATACTAGAGAAAGACTCAGCATACTAGAGAAAGACTCAGCATACTAGAGAAAGACTCAGCATACTAGAGAGAGAGAAAGACTCAGCATTACTAGAGAAAGACTCAGCATTACTAGAGAAAGACTCAGCATTACTAGAGAAAGACTCAGCATTACTAGAGAAAGACTCAGCATTACTAGAGAAAGACTCAGCATTACTAGAGAAAGACTCAGCATTACTAGAGAAAGACTCAGCATTACTAGAGAAAGACTCAGCATTACTAGAGAAAGACTCAGCATTACTAGAGAAAGACTCAGCATTACTAGAGAAAGACTCAGCATTACTAGAGAAGACTCAGCATTACTAGAGAAAGACTCAGCATTACTAGAGAAAGACTCAGCATTACTAGAGAAAGACTCAGCATTACTAGAGAAAGACTCAGCATTACTAGAGAAAGACTCAGCATTACTAGAGAAAGACTCAGCATTACTAGAGAAAGACTCAGCATTACTAGAGAAAGACTCAGCATTACTAGAGAAAGACTCAGCATTACTAGAGAAAGACTCAGCATTACTAGAGAAAGACTCAGCATTACTAGAGAAAGACTCAGCATTACTAGAGAAAGACTCAGCATTACTAGAGAAAGACTCAGCATTACTAGAGAAAGACTCAGCATTACTAGAGAAAGACTCAGCATTACTAGAGAAAGACTCAGCATTACTAGAGAAAGACTCAGCATTACTAGAGAAAGACTCAGCATTACTAGAGAAAGACTCAGCATTACTAGAGAAAGACTCAGCATTACTAGAGAAAGACTCAGCATTACTAGAGAAAGACTCAGCATTACTAGAGAAAGACTCAGCATTACTAGAGAAAGACTCAGCATTACTAGAGAAAGACTCAGCATTACTAGAGAAAGACTCAGCATTACTAGAGAAAGACTCAGCATTACTAGAGAAAGACTCAGCATTACTAGAGAAAGACTCAGCATTACTAGAGAAAGACTCAGCATTACTAGAGAAAGACTCAGCATTACTAGAGAAAGACTCAGCATTACTAGAGAAAGACTCAGCATTACTAGAGAAAGACTTAGCATTACTAAAGCTGAGAAAGATTTAGCATTACTAAAGCTGAGAAACATGATTGAAAGGTAACTAGAAAATGTACATGGTGAAGAGTACCTTGAGCCAGGGGCAGTGGTCCCACGCATACTTTCAGCTGCTCAGGAGGCCAAGGCGGGGAGATCACTTGAAGCCACGACATTGAGACCAGCCTGGCTAACATAGCATGACCCTGTCTCCAACAAAATAATAAAAATTAGTTGGGTATGGGGTATGCACCGGTAGTCCCAGCTACTCGGCAGGCTGAGGTGGGAGGATCACTGAATTCAGGAGGTCGAGGCTGCAGTGAGCTATGATCTGCACTCCCGCCTGGGTGACAAAGTGAGACCCTACCTCAAAAATAAAAGGAGCATCTCAGGGCAGATGGCCACCTGTTGTCCATCTCTACCCAGAACTACTAAAACATTGGCTGAGATAACATTAAGTGAGCCGTCTCATGTTAAACACAGAATTTCTTTCTTATAGAGCTTGGTTACCAAGGTAACCAATGACCTCTTTGTTCTAATTTCTAAAATAGTAACGTAAAACTCTCTTCATTGGCCCAGACTAATAACACTGGGGAAGCATCCGTTCATTGGTAGAAGGGGCGTGTGAGGCGTCTCTGTGGGTGTGCACTGTCATCTGTCATTTTTTCTGTAGGGCCTTAAGGGATTGAATGTTTTAAAGGTGCCAGGTCACAAGAGAAGGTCCTCAATGATGGGGGCAGCACTGTGAGTGGTATGGCATAATCAGTAACATTTATTTTAACAACTTCCACGCATATCCTAAGCTGAACTAGAGCTGACCACAGAGTCAGCAGCCATGAGCATCCCAGGTTCTCCCCACTTTCCTTTCAGGACAGCCTGCCAGCCTCCTGGCTGCTGGCAGAAGACGTGGGCTCCTGGGTGACAAAGGGGATTTTACTCACAGTAACGGCAGCAGCAAGAAGGTCAGCATTTGTTTGAACATCTGAGGCCCCAGTCCTGAAGCGCGACGCAAAGTGGGCCAGTGGACGCCTGCACGCACGCCTGCCTCGCAGCGCGGGGAGCACACAGCACACTTGCAGGTACAAGCCTCTGCCTGTGCTTAAGGGACAGCACTCTATTTGCTGTCACAGGGAGTCCAGCCTCTGGGTAACATTCACCTGGAAAAGTACCACCAATAGTTGAGACAATCCATCGTAGTGGGAATACACTTTTTATAATTTGATAGTTTTGTTTAAAAAAAAAAAAAAAAAGCCCTTCCCTCACCCACTCTATTTCAAAAACCATCAGAGCAATATGCCTCCTACAAACAAACAAGCAAGCAAAGAGAACAGTAAAGCCATTTCTTACCATTCCATCTTAGCCACATTCAGGAAGTCAACATCACTTTAATTTTTTCAGTCCACAAATATCTGGAGTCCCTACTCAGTGCCAGGAATAAGGTGATCCAAGAAAACATATATTGTAATTTTTTGTTTCAACAGGATGATGACTCTCCATTACAAACTTCTCTAACAGTTTGGAAATGTAAGGCATACTAAACTAGATGAATATATCTTTACAAAGAGCCTGATGATATACAATAACTCCATGGGTGCTTCTGGGAAGTCCAGAATCTGGCACCTCTCATGAACAGACACTGATATTATGATGGATGTGCACTGCATGTCAAGTCACTCTTTAATAGCTTTCAAACAAGAGAGAAAGCAGAGAGCAGGAACCTGGGACATCCTCCAGGATTTAAATGCCCTGGGCTTGAACATGTTGCCAATTCAGCATTGTTCTATTGTGTTAAGCCATGGCAAACGTGACCTAGAGGAAGTGTCCACCTTTCAACAGTGATAACTCACGCAAAACTCAAAGAAGTAAATATACAGGAGTTTTAAAATAATACAAAAGCTATTTTTATTATTTTTAAAGCCAGCACAGTGGCTTTTGGCATCACTATCCATTTCTAATACAAAACTGGATTAAATAAATATCATCCAATGTATAAATAGACCATGAAACAATTGTGAAGATAAAAAGAGAATTCTTCCGTAAATAAGAAAATTAACTTTAAAATTTTCTTTAGTGGTGAATCAAGAACGAATCCCGATGTCACTTTAGAATTTGTCAACTATGATACAAATCTTGATTGAATACAAAAGTCTTCATGCTGTAAAAAGTGTTACACGTAAAAGATTAAATAGAAAAATCTCTTCTGACTGCCTATTGCTCCTGCCACTCATACCGATCTTCAGTTTGTAGTACCTGAGTTGTTAGTCATCCACAGAAAGAACTGCCACGATGCCTCTGTGGAGGGAGGGTTAAGTGTGTGCTCATCCGTGCATGGGGGTCTGAGGAGGGGAATCCGTTCGGAGAGAGCCAGCCACCAAACAGGCCGTGTCGCTGGCGAGCCACACCATGACGAAGAACGTGTCTCTGCTGGGAATGTGTGGGCGTCCGGCCCTGGAAAGCTCTGTGGTTCCCACTTTCTCCACAATGACGATGCTCAGTGGCCTTTGGCATATGGTCTTTCATCAACATACGGGAAAGACGTGGAGGCCCCAAGTAGAGATACAGCATTAAATTGGGTTATGGGTACAGGCCTTTTGAAATCGTATTCTAAAAAATCCAAAGTGCCTAAGTTACGTGAACACAGATTAGGTGACACAAAGAGAACTCTTCCGTCAGAAGGATCCATTGCATAATCTCATCTCTGCCTCACTTACTTCCTATGCAGTAGGTCTTGGAAAAGGGATGAAGTCGCAATGATCAACCCTTGGATTAACTTTTTTTAGTGAGGGAAGGGCACGGTATTAATTTTGAAATAAGCTTCAGAAAAAAATGTAAGAAGTAGGAATGAGATAGCCTTAATATACAGTAAAAGGAGTTCTATATATCTTATCTATTTCCTTAAAAAATCTTATGTACATAAATCTTGAAATTGATTTACATGCCAAACTATTTTATCTTGAATATTTCCAAACATAAATCTGTGTGATGGTCATTTCATGTTAAAATGTATATCTTAACGAGTTACAAATATTCTTCTAAAATGAGGAGAACCCACAGCAAGAACAGAAATCCACTTCTACTTTTAACAATCTTGTACCTGTGCTAACACATGCGTCTCTTGCAATAAATGTGATATAAGAGTTCAAAGGAAGACACAGAACACTAGCTATAATTTCAAAATTCAAGTTTCCTTAAAACATTACAATGGGGGAGTGGAAAATATGCACGAAAGAAACATCCCCTAGTTAAGTGCCGGACAAGCACAGAGGTTTCATGTCCCACCAGCAGAACCCTGTCAGGGAGAGGAGAGCAGCGTTCGATGAGCCTCCCGCTGGCCTGGCTGCAAGCCGGCAGATGTCATGTCGTAGGATTTCTTCTATTTAGATACCTTCTAAGCGCCTCAAGTTTTTAAAAGGGGCAAAAGCAGAGCTTGCTGGGGTGGAGTAGCATTTGAATCTGCATGTTTGAAAACATTTCCTCATTTTCATCTATTGCCGTTCTACGGAAATGCAGCCGCTCGGGCATTATCTAGCAGGTGGGACTCCACACCGGCTACCTGCCTCCTGCTTCCTTGGTACCTGCACCCCAGCTTCACGTTCGGTATCTTTGCACAGGCAGTTCATTCTTTCAGCTCCAGTGCTCCATGGTTACTCGAGCACACAAGCGGGATCAAAACACTTAGGAACTTTCAAAAGGTTCCTCAATGACTGGGTGCTGTTGAATACAGCAGCAAATAAAAGGGAACAGGAACAGTTCTGGCACATGCACGGGGCACTGTGCTGACGCCCACGACTCGCTGTCGCAGAGCCATGCCCTGATTTTTAAAGTCTGAAGCCTTTCCAGTGGACACTGCAGGAGTAGACGCCTCTGAACTTCACAGAGGTAAAGGAAAATACCACTAAAGTTTTCTCTTAAAAATCTGAACTTGAAATTAATTTACATGCCAAACTATTTAATCTTATTTTCAAACGAAAAAAATCACATTTCCTAACTTCATCTTTTATTTATAATTATTCCAAAGCAGATATGCTATGATGAGATAGTTCTAAAAATACAGTCTTTATCCTCAAAACCCTGGTTATACATGAGGCTAGAAATCTCTTTTCTAGAATTTTTAAAACAACAAGTAAAATATAAAGATCAACCTGTACCCCACAAAGATTCAAGTAAAATGATGTCTTTTCAAAATCTTGTATTTTCAAGGAATGTTCTGCAAAAAAGCAGCTTTTTATAATTAGGAAGTAAATCAAAATAATACATACAATGTCTTGTGTTTGACTGATAATAAATTGAGAAAAGACACAAAATTGAATTATCGATATTTTCTTTTTCTTTAACCAAAATAAAAGTAGGCTCTAGATTCACCTGTTAAGGCCTTAAACAGTCAATTAACCAATACAATTCACCAAACTAGCTTTCTATACAATTAGGAATTAACCCCTTTTAAAGATGTCCTGAGATGACATTTAATGCTAAAATCAAAATAAATAACCGAGCAAGAACAAAAGTTTAAAATTCCAATAATTTCAACTTTGGGGATATTCGTTCACCAAAATTAATCAACATTTCTAAAATATTTCAATACAAAATTATAAAATAAAAAGTGCATTAAAAGCAGAACCTTTAAAACTCTAGCACAATTACAATGATTCTAAATATGCGTCAGGTTTACACACTGACATTCAAGGAAGGAAACCTCGGGATTGGTAAGAAGTCCAGTATCACAAGAATAAGTCAAATAAGGCTTTTCTTTTTCTTAAAAAAATATACAATACACAAAGCAGTTTGGAAAAGAAGTAATATTATTTAACAATTTTCTGACTTAAATATTTTCACATAACAAAAGTTTTCATATCACCATCAATATTACTTATATACATATGCCAAAAGTGAACAACAACAAAATCAAAAGATGCCCTTTCAAAATAACAGTAAAATGTCTATTTCTTTAGGAATCTGAAACGAGCTCCTCTCTTAATATACAAAGTCCATACAATATTTATAATAAAACTACTCTCTTCTGAAACCAAGGAGGCAATGAGAGAAAATAAAGGCAATTATTTTTCAGGAAAAAAAATAAAACCCAGCTTTATATTACAATGAAAAAGATATCCATTTATTAATAAAATGAATGCAATACTGATCTGAAGTGCTTGTGGGGAGGTGAAACTCAGACGCTCTTTCTGCAATTAGGACGAGTACTTATATTTACAAAATATACTATTCAGCCACACAGAGGCCCATATATCTGTCTATGTACATATGTATTTATATATAGAACATATAAATAATTTCAAAGGAAAAATTAACATGAAGTAAAGAACCTTCCATCTTTGGAATGCTGTAGGAATGGCGTGCACGCACTCTGCCCAGCACGGGTGGGATTTGGTTTGGGACATGTTTAATGTGGCACCATTGACGATACTAAAGAATTCCCTGAAATCAAAAATACATCTGTTTATGCACGAAGAGAAAGTCATGGGGTTTTTACGGATTCTTGGCCTTAAGCTACAGATATACTTCTTATTTGCTGGGGTACACAGGGCCACGGTTGCTTGCTCCTGGCAGACGGTTCTGTGGTTTCCTACCTGCGATGTATGGCTTGTGCTTCTGCAATTATCTAACCCTGGACCTGAACACAGATTGATGCGGTAAGTGTGTCACCAGCCCGTGTGGACAGCTGAATCCTTATTGGTGGGTCAGGTTTACTTGAGTCCCCGTGTTGACGCCCCTCAGACACTGCATTCTTGTAACTAATGATTAAACATTTGTCATGGAGAGAGAATTGGTCCAGCCATCTCTCAAGGTATCAGTTACATTAACTTATGGTAGACTAAAAAGAGTCCATTTTGACTAATTTTCAAAATGCACAGAGAAAAGAGTGGAAAAAACTTCCCTGTGTGTTGTAACATTTTTTTTCGGAACTTCATGCCCCAATCTTAAACTTGCTTTCAAGCTATGCTTCTTATAACCGGAAGCATGAAGGAAAATCTGACGTACTTTTTCCATGTTAGCTTTTTCGTCTTTGCTAATACAAAGAAATCACACTACAATGATAGTAAGACCCAGTTAATTGCTTTGTGAACTAGACGCACTAGCCACGGAGGAGACCAAGGAGGAAACTGCCTACCGTAGTACCTGAGTTCAGTGATTTGTAGACAAAAGAGAACAACGCGGTGACACTTTTCCCAGTTTTTTTCCTATGAGTCTCTGAAAGACAATGATTCTTTAGATAACTTTATAGCTAAAAAACTATTGTGGTAACATTTTTAACACTTGAAGCTTTAAAACAGAGATTTCAAGTGCTTTGCTATTCACAAAATGTAACTTCAGAAACATTCTTAAAGGTGTACTTCCGACTCGCATCAGAAGACGTGGGTGAGGGTCTGCCACTCGCCCGCAGCCTCCTGCACCACCTCCTCCAGGTGGAGGGTCCGACTCAGCTCCTCCCCGTCCTGCTCTGGGTGACCTGCGGACTCCTGCAGAGCTCCTGTCATGCAAAGAAAACACAAGCAGCCTCAGACCTTCCAGAGCACAAAATGACACCCATTTAAATAAAGACTTCCTGGTAAAAAGAGACAAGGAATTTCTAAAATAATTTGCTATTCATTCCAATGAAAAAAGAATAATCTGAGCTGCAAGTTAAACAACTCTGTCGGCAGTAGTTACTGTTAGTGAGTCTGAACGCACACAGAGCACTCGTGATGAGTGCATTCCCAATGAGTGCACTCCCATGACAGCTACGTTAACATAGCATCAGGAATGAGCAATTAATAACCAACACACATGATTTTGTAATAAAAAGGAAAGCAGGAAGCACTACAGTGTTAAAGAGAAAAATTACCCCTTTTTCCTTCGTCAAAAATTCCCCACAATACAGTGTTCTGTCCTTGGGTTCCTTACACATCTAAATGTCAGCCACTGAACACTGCAAGCCGTTGAGCTCCCCTCACAAAGGACACCTCAAACAACCAAAGAACACCTGCAAGCCTCACAGAGCACACCACCACCTCCAACACCAAATCATATAACTCAGAGCACACCACCTCCAACATCAAATCACATAACTCAGAGCACACCACCTCCAACACCAAATCACAAATCTCATAGATCACACCACCTCTAACACCAAATCATGTAACTCAGAGCACACCACCTCCAACACCAAATCACAAATCTCACAGATCACACCACCTCCAACACCAAATCATATAACTCAGAGCACACCACCTCCAACATCAAATCACATAACTCAGAGCACACCACCTCCAACACCAAATCACAAATCTCACAGATCACACCACCTCCAACACCAAATCATGTAACTCAGAGCACACCACCTCCAACATCAAATCACATAACTCAGAGCACACCACCTTCAACACCAAATCACAAATCTCACAGATCACACCACCTCCAACACCAAATCACAAACCTCACAGATCACAGCACCTCCAACAACCAAATCACATAACTCAGAGCACATCACCTCCAACACAAATCACAAATCTCACAGATCACACCACCTCCAACACCGAATCACACAACTCAGAGCACACCACCTCCAACACCAAATCACAAATCTCACAGATCACACCACCTCCAACACCAAATCACAAACCTCACAGATCACAGCACCTCCAACAACCAAATCACATAACTCAGAGCACACTACCCCCAACACCAAATCACATAACTCAGAGCACACTATCTCCAACACCGAATCACAAATCTCACAGATCACACCACCTCCAACACCAACTCACAAATCTCACAGATCACACCACCACCAACACCAAATCACATAACTCAGAGCACACCACCTCCAAAACCAAATCACAAATCTCAGAGCACAACACCTCCAACACCAAATCACAAATCTCACAGATCACACCACCTCCAACAACAAATAACAAATTTCACAGAGCACACCACCACTTCCAACCAAATCACAAACCTCACAGATCACAGCACCTCCAACAAATCACAAATCTCACAGATCACATCACCTTCAACAACCAAATAACACATCTCATGAATCACATCACCTCCAACAACCAAACCACAGATCTCATGGAGCACACCACCTCCAACAACCAAATCACAAATCTCACAGATCACACCACCACTTCTAACAACCAAATAACAAATTTCACTGACCACAGCACCTCCAATTACCAAATAACACATCTCACGAATCACACCACCTCCAACAACCAAACCACAGATCTCACAAATCACACCACCTCCAACAACCAAATCACAGATCTCACGAATCACACCACCTCCAATAACCAAACCACAGATCTCACAGATCACATCACCTTCAACAACCAAATAACACATCTCATGAATCACATCACCTCCAACAACCAAACCACAGATCTCATGAAGCACACCACCTCCAACAACCAAATCACAAATCTCACAGATCACACCACCACTTCCAACAACCAAAGAACAAATTTCACTGATCACAGCACCTCCAATAACCAAAAAACACATCTCACAAATCACACCACCTCCAACAACCAAACCACAGATCTCACGAATCACACCACCTCCAACAACCAAACCACAGATCTCACGAATCACACCACCTCCAACAACCAAATCACAAATCTCACTAATCACACCACCTCCAACAACCAAACCACAGATCTCACAGATCACATCACCTTCAACAACCAAATAACACATCTCACGAATCACATCACCTCCAACAACCAAACCACAGATCTCATGGAGCACACCACCTCCAACAACCAAATCACACCCGCAAAATGCATGAGCACCCCAAGGGGTATACTCAGACTTTAACATTTCTAGATCCTTGCACAGCTACTGCCACCCTCTGAAACCTAGTCTAGTTCATTTGTTGTCATTCCTTCCTCAGAGATGGATGGTACTGCTAGATTCTGTGTAGGAAACAAAGATGAACAAGAGACAGACAGGCAGTAGGATCACACCCCAATATCCACACCCTGAAAGGCACGAACATTAGCCAATCAAGAGAGAAACCAAGGCCCACATGTTGTCTGTGCCAGGTCAACAGGATGCAGACAGGAGCACTTGGTGCAGATTCTGTTTTCTCTGTGCCCCTGAGTACCGAGATAGCACCTGAACTGCACGCTGCAGGAAAAGGGGCTTCCAGACATGCTGTGAAGACAGACAGAGATGCTATTCTGGGCCTCTGACTGCCCAGGTGCTGACAGCCCCTACAGAAAGCTCTGTCCAGTGAGAAACCAGCTGCTCAGAAATGCTGTGCTTGCTGAGGTTCTGGGCTGCCATTTTACTCCAATAAATTTCTGCGTCCTTCCCAAAATATATCATAAATTTAATCTAATCAAATTTGTGTGTGTGTGTGTGTGTGTCTGTGTGTGAAAGGGGCAGTCCATAGCCAGGTTCAACAACTGCATACACTAAGTATTAAAGTAACAAAAGCACAGGCTTCCAGAGATCATAGTGGATGGGAGGCAGGACTAGACTCAGGGACAGAGCAGCATGTGGAGGCTCACACTGTGAATTTTTGCCCCAGGACAACTAGGGGAATAAGTCAGGAAACCTGAAAGAACCCACAGACTCTCTGAAGGAAGTGGATTGCTCCTGCAGGACCCAGGAGACACCCCAAATACTCAGCCACAGCAAGACCCGCCCAAGGAGAGTCTGAGCTCAGACACGCATAGCCCAGCCCCCACCCAGTGGTCCTTCTCTACCCACCCTGGCAGCGGAAGACAAAGGGCAGATATTCTTGGGAGGTCTAGGGCCCCGCCCACTGCCTGTTCCTCCCTATACTACCATAGCTGATGTGCTCTGGAAAGCACCACCTCCCGGCAGGAGGCCAACCAGTGCAAAAATAGAGCATTAAACCACCAAAGCTAAGAACCCTCACAGAGTCCATCTCACCACCCTGCCACCTCCACTGGAACAGGTGCCAGTATCCACAGCTGAGAGACCACAGATGGTTCACATCACAGGACTCTGTGCAGACAACCCCCAGTACCAGCCTGGAGCCGGCTAGACTTGCTGGGCAGCTAGACCAAGAAGAAAGGTAACAATCACTACAGCTCTGTTCTCAGGGAGCCACAGCCACAGGAAAAGGTGGACAGTACTAAATCAAGAGAACACCCCGTAGGACCAAAGAATCTGAACAACAGCCTTCAGCCCTAGACCTTCCCTCTGACAGAGCCTACTCAAATGAAAAGGAACCAGAAAACCAACTCTGGTAATATGACAAAACAAGGCTCTTTAACACCCCCCAAAAATCACACTAGCTCACCAGCAATGGATCCAAACCAAGAAGAAATCCTCAATTTACCTGAAAAACAATTCAGGAAGTTAGTTATTAAGCTAATCAGGAAGGCACCAGAGAAAGGTGTAGCCAAAGGTAAGGAAATAAAAAAACGATACAAGGGTGAAGGGAGAAATATTCAATGAAATTGATAGCATAAATTAAAAAATAAGGAAAACTTCAGGAAACAATAGACATAGAAATGCAAAATGCTCTGAAAAGTCTCAGCAATAGAACAGAACAAGGAGAAGAAAGAAATTCAGAGCTCGAAGACAAGATCTTCAAATTAACCTAATCCAACAAAGACAAAGGAAAAAGAAGAAGAAAATATGAACAAAGCCTCCAAGAAGTCTGGGGATTATGTTAAATGACCAAACCTAAGAATAATCGGCATTCCTGAGGGAGAAGAGAAATGTAAAAGTTTGGAAAACATATTTGGGGGAATAATCGAGGAAAACTTCCCCAGCCTTGCTAGAGACCTAGACATCCAAATACAAGAAGCACAAACAACACCTGGGAAATTCATCGCAAAAAGATCAGTGCTTAGCCACAGCAACAGCAGCTAAAAAAGCAGAGGGACGTTATATAATGATAAAAGGCCTTGTCCAACAGGAAAATACCAGAATCCTAAACATACATGCACCTAACACTGGAACTCCCAAATTTATAAAACAATTACTAACAGATCTAAGAAATGAGATAGGCAGCAACACAATAACAGTGGGACACTTCAATACTCCACTGACAGCACTAGACAGTTCATCAAGACAGAAAGTCAAAAAAGAAACAACGGATTTAAACTATACCTTGAACAAACGGACTTAACAGATATATATATATAACATTCCATCCAACAACTGCAGAATACACATTGTATTCAACAGCACATGGAACTTTCTCCAAGACAGACCATATGATAGGCCACAAAATGAGCCTCAATAAATTTAAGAAAATGGAAATTATATCAAGCACTCTCTCAGACCACAGTGGAATAAAACTGGAAATAAATTCCAAAAAGAACCTTTGAAACCATGCAAATACACGAAAATTCAATAACCTGCTCCTGAATGATGACTGGGTGAAAAATGAAATCAAGATAGAAATTAAAAAATTATTCGAACTGAACGACAATAGTGACACAACCTATCATAACCTCTGGGATACAGCAAAGGCAGTGCTAGGAGGAAAGTTCATCACCCTAAATGTCTACATCAAGCCTGCAAGAGCACACACAGACAATCTAAGGTCACACCTCAAGGAACTAGAGAAATAAGAATAAACCAAAACCAAACCCACAGAAGAAAGGAAATAACCAAGATCAGAGCAGAACTAAATGAAATTGAAACAAACAAAAGATAAAATGAAACAAAAAGCTGGTTCGGTGAAAAGATAAATAAAACTGATACACCATTAGCAAGATGAAGAAGAGAGGAAATCCAAATAAGCTCAGTAAGAAGCAAAACGGGAGATATCACAACTGACACCACAGAATATAAAAGATCACTGAGGCCGGGCGCGGTGGCTCACGCCTCTAATCCCAGCACTTTGGGAGGCCAAGGCAGGCGGATAAAGAGGTCAGGAGATGGAGACCATCCTGACTAACACGATGAAACCCCGTCTCTACTAAAAACACAAAAAATTAGCCGGGCGCAGTGACGGGCGCTTGTAGTCCCAGCTGCTCAGGAGGCTGTGGCAGGAGAATGGCATGAACCCGGGAGGTGGAGCTTGCAGTGAGCCGAGATTGCTCCACTGCACTCCAGCCTGGGCGACAGAGTGAGACTCCGTCTCAAAAAAAAAAAAAAAGAAGATCATTCAAGGCTACTATGAACACCTTTACACACATCAACTAGAAAACCTGGAAGAGACGGATACATTCCTGGAAAGAGACAACCCTCCTAGCTTAAATCAGGAAGAACCAGATACCCTGATCAGACCACTAACAAGCAGCAAGATTGAAATGGTAATTTAAAAATTACCAACAAAAAAAGTCCATGACCAGATGAATTCACAGCAGAATTCTACCAGGCATTCAAAGGAGAATTGGTACCAATTCCACAAGACAGAGGAAAAGAGAACTCTCCCTAAATCATTCTCTGGAGCCAGTATCACCCAAATACCGAAACCAAGAAAGGTCATAACCAAAAAAGAAAACTACAGACCATTATCCCTGATGAACACAGATGCTAAAATCCTTAACAAAATACTAGCGAACCAAATCCAACACATATCAAAAAGATTCTCCACCATATGATCAAGTGGGTTTCATACCAGGGATGCAGGAATGGTTAAATATACACAAGTCGATAAACGTGATACACCACATAAACAGAATTAAAAACAAAAATCAGATGATCATTTCTACAGATGCAGAAAAAGCATTAGGCAAAATCCAGCATCACTTTATGATTAAAACTCCCAGGAAAACCAGCATCCAAGGGACATACCTCAATAATAAAAGCCATCTATGACAAGCCCACAGCCAACATAATACTGAACGATGAAAAGTTAAAAGCATTCCCTCTGAGAACTGAAACAAGACAAGGATGCACACTCTCACCACTCCTCTTCAACATAGCAGTGGAAGTCCTAGCCAGAGCAATCAGAAAAGAGAAGGAAATCAAGGGCATCCAAATCAGTAAAGAGGAAGTCAAACTATCGCTGTTTGCTGATGATATGATTGTTTACCTAGAAAACCCAAAAGACTCTTCCAGAAAGCTCCTAGAACTGATAAAAGAATTCAGTAAAGTTTCCAGATAAAAAATTAATGTACAGAAATCAGTAGCTCTTCTATACACCAACAGCAACTAAGCTGAGAAATCAAGAACTCAACCCCTTTTACAATAGCTGGAAAAAACAAAACAAAATAAAAACAAACAAACCAAAAAAAACCTTAGGAATACACCTAACCAAGGACGTAAAAGACCTCCACAAGGAAAACTACAAAACACTGCTGAAAGAAATCACAGATGACACAAACAAATGGAAACACATCCCATGCTCATGGTTGGGTAAATCAATATTGTGAAAATGGCCATACTGCCAAAAGCAATCTACAAATTCAACACAATTCCCATCAAAATACCAACATCATTCTTCACAGAATTAGAAAAAACAATTCTAAAATTGATATGGAATTAAAAAAGAGCTCACATAGCCAAAGTAAGACTAAGCAAAAAGAACAAATCTAGAGGCATCACATTACTTGATTTCAAACTATACTATAAGGTCAGAGTCACCAAAATAGCATGGTACTGGTATAAAAATAGGCACACAGACCAATGGAACTGAATAGAGAACCCAGAAATAAACCCAAATACTTACAGCCAATGGATCCTCAACAAGACAAACAAAAACATAAACTGGGGAAAGGACACCCTTTTCAACAAACGGTGCTGGGATAATTGGCGAGCCACATGCAGGAGAATGAAAGTGGATCCTCATCTCTCACCTTATACAAAAATCAACTCAAGATGGGTAAAAAAACAGTCTAAGATCTGAAACTATAAAAATTCTAGAAGATAACATTGGAAAAACCCTTCTGGACATTGGCTTAGGCAAGGACCAAGAACACAAAAGTGAATGCAATAAAAACAAGGATAAATAGCTGGGACTTCATTACACTAAAGAGCTTTTGCATGGCAAAAGGAACAGTCAGCAGAGTAAACAGACAACCCACAGAGTGGGAGAAAATCTTCACAATCTATACATCTGACAAAGGACTAATATCCAGAATCTACAACAAATTCAAACTAATCAGTAAGAAAAAAACAAACAATCCCATCAAAAAGTGGGCTAAGGATATGAACAGACAATCCTCAAAAGAAGATACACAAATGGCCAGCAAACATATGAAAATCACTCAGCATCACTAATGATCAGGCAAATGCATATCAAAACGACAATGTGATACCACCTTACTCCTGCAAGAATGGCCATAATCAAAAAACAAAAAAATAGTACATGCTGGCGTGGATGTGGTGAGCAGGGAGCACTTCCACACTGCTGGTGGGGATGGAAACTAGCACAGCCACTGTGGAAAAGTGTAGAGATTCCTTAAAGAACTAAAAATAGAACTACCATTTGACACAGCAATCCCACGACTGGGTATCTACCCAGAGGAAAATAAGACACTTGCACACGCATGTTTATAGCAGCACAATTCGCAACTGCGAAAACAGGGAACCAACCCAAATGCCCATAAATCAACAAGTGGATAAAGAAACTGTGGTATATATACACAATGGAACAAAAAAAAGGAATTAATTAATGGCATTTGCAATGACCTGGATGAGACTGGAGGCCATTATTCTAAGCGAAGTAACACAGGAATGGAAAACCAAACATCGTATGTTCTCACTCGTATGTGGGAGATAAGCTATGAGGATACAAAGGCATGAGAGTGACACAATGGACTTTGGGGACTCACGGGGAAAGGATGGGAAGGGACTGAGGGATGAAAGACTATAAATAGGGGGCAATGTATACTGCTTGGGTGATGGGTGCACCAAAATCTCACAAATCATCACTAAAGAGCTTACTCATGTAACCAAACACTACCTGTTCCCCCAAGAACCTATGGAAATAAAAAAATAAAATAAAATAAAGCACAGGTTTCCAGTCCACACAACTGAGGCTGTACCACGTGCAATGCACAATCACTGTGTGAACTGAAGGAAACAATGTATGCGAAACACAGGGTGCCTCGCAGGCCACTGAAGTGTACGCACCCCCAGGTGCAGTGTTCTCACCAGCATAGCTGTGCGCCCGCTTCATGTGCAGCTTCATGTTGCTCTTCTGTGTGAAGCCCATGACGCAGTAGGCACACTTGTAGGGCCGCTCCCCCGTGTGCTTCTTCATGTGCACCTGCAGCGCGCTCTTCTGGTTGAAGGCTTTCTCACAAAGCGTGCAATGGAATGGCCGCTCCCCTGTACAGAAAATGGCACATGTCAATGTCTCTAAGCAGAGGGTAGTGGACGCCTAGGCTCTACCCTGAGGTATGAACAAGAGGGACTGAATGTTCCTCTTTTCTCTTAGGCTTTCAGCCTGGCTGTCGTCTGAACAAAGGGCTGGAGGAGCCATGGGGAGCCCAGAGGGAGCCTGGCCAGGTCCTAATGACCCCCAGCAGATGGGGCAGAGGAATCAGAGAGCCATGGAAGGGCCACGGTGGATGCAGCCTGTGGAACCCCAGGCCCACAGTGAGTCGTCAGATGATCACGACAAAAATGAGCATGGGATGATGTCTTGTCAGGGCAGGGCAGAGACAGAAGGGCTGACACAGAGCTATCATGTACCAGTCAAGAGGCAGAGAGATGGGAGAGCTTGTTTCTTTGTTCTGTGTGTTTTTTGTTCTCTAAGAAAAAAGGTTTGAGCAGATTTAGGTGGTGTAGGAAAAGCCAGTAGAGAAAAAAGTTTTAAGACAAAAGAGGAAGATTAAAAATTAAGTTCCCCAGTGACATGAGGACATGGGACCCAGACACTGGGGGCTGCCTGTTTGCTCTAGCAGGAGGGAAGGAGGGATGTGATGTGGTCAACATCTCAGACACGGCACGGGAGCCTTGAGTGGTGCTTCTGTTTCCTGTGGTCACAACGTAAGCATCAAAATCTTCCATGTGAAAAGTTAGTTAAGATGATAAATAGGTCAAAACTCAGGGGAAATGGAACATGTAGACCTTGCTTTATAAATAAGGCATTCCATCACTCGCGAGTATTGTACAGGTGGAATTCTGTTTTCTCGTCCATAGTGTCTACTTCAACGAGTAAGGAAACAAAAGCACATCCCTCCCTGTTACCTGTGTGGATGCGGCTGTGGCGCTCCAGCTGGCTTGGTTTGGCAAACGCCTTCTCACAAGTGTCACATTTAAACACTCTTGGCTTCTGGGAGCTCAAAGAGGGGCCGGCCTGGTGTGTCTGCATGTGCTCCTGGGAGACAACACACAGAAAAACCAAGAAACGAGATCAAAACGGAGCTTTCGAGACTAGAAACAAGAGGAAGCAAATGACTGCAAAGTTCAGGTCAGTAGCAAGGACAAAATCAAAGGCTAATCTGTGATTTGTGTCCTTAAGGACTTTATCCATTGGTAGTGACAACAGGGTGATGGGCTTGGGGCTTCTCGGGGAGACTCCGGTCCCCACCTGAGCTTTACCGCCTGCTAGTTATGTGCCTTGGCCACATCTGTGTCCCAAATCGGTGTAGAAATATCTCCTTCATCAGCTTTAACTGAGACCAAGGGCGTCAAGCCATGAGCCTAGTGCAGGAGTCCAGGAGAGCTCTCTCTGTTGGCTGTGGGGGATTCTGTCCCCGTTTCACACACGAGTCCACCCAAATGTCACGGCCCGAGGCCACCCATAGATTATGGCCCGAGGTCCCGCGGCACTCAGCTGGGATGTGTTCAGTGACTCTCACCCACGAGTCCTTGCGGAATGCCTGTGATTCCAAAGTGCATTCCCCCGGTGATATGACAACTGCCTCACGGTGGCTCTGGAGGCTTCTAAAGCCAAGAGGAAACTGTTCCCTTCTCACGTTGTGACTGGCAACCTGCCAGAGATACTGCATTCATGTGACGGCAAATTTCTCAAAGATCTGATAGCTGCTGCCCTTGCAGGCACCTGAGGATGTGCAACGTGGTTATTTTCCAAAATTGCACAAGCATAATAATTATCCTGATAGAATCCCAGTTTTTAGACCTAACCTCTACCCTGTAAGGCAGGAGTCATGGAAAAGTACATGCTTCTTGTGTGTGTTCAATGTGACTGCCTGTGTTCCAGTTACAGACGTCGCATTGCTCAAGGCCCAGCACAGCCTGGGAGGTGGATATAATGAAAGCAGCAGGGTGGGAAAAACAAACTCGGGAGGTGAGTGCGGGAGCCTCCCCAGCACGGCAGACCAGGCAGAGCCAGGACTGCAGGTGAGGCCTGACCAGTGACACCACCACCCCTGATGACACCAATCACCATCAACAGCTAGAGTGCATTCCTCGCCCACTCCGTCTGGGGTTCCCACCCAGTCCGCGTTGGATGTAACCACAGTCACACTGAGCACTAAGCTTCCTGAGGATGGAACCACCTGTTTCTGGGACCACCTTCTTTGCATACAGCAGGCACTCACTGTTTGCTAAGCTGAAAGGAGGACAGAGAGAGTCCATGCGGGAACAGAGTGTCTGGTGGGGCGGAAAGGAAAAGCTTTTATAACCTCGGCTTCTGTTTGTCTCTCTGACCTCCAGAGAGAGAAACTTCCTGCGGTGGTAACAGTACATGCGGCTGCCGCTCTATGCTGCTGACTTTAAAAGAAATACTGACAAGCTGCACTCCTCAAAGGGAGGAGTTAGGCTTACCCTGCGGCATAGGTTACTGTAAACCTAGTTCTCCCTAGAGAGTGCTCTCTGAGACAATGGCAAATGTTCCTCAAGAAAGAATTTCATCATAAAATAAGTTTGCAATCAGCTGGAGTTAATATCATTCTTACTGCAACACACCTGTCAGCCTGGCTCTGCTACAAGTGAGGTGTGAATTTTTAAGAAGGGGAGGTGCTGTGCCCTGAAGTTGGTGGGGACTCAGCAGAGCCGCCAACATGGCCATTAGCTCACCGCACCAGAGGATGCTAATGCAGTCCTGGGGCAGGGAGATTCATCAGAAGGTTTCAAAAGAAAGAGTCCTGTTGATAGTTTATTTTGCTGTGCAGAAGCTCTTAAGTTTAACTGGATCCCATTTACCAACTGTGGCTTGTGTTGCAATTGCTTTTGGCATCTTTGTCATGAAATCTTTGCCTGTTCCTCTCTCCAGAATGGTATTGTCTAGGTTGTCTTCCATGGTTTTTAGAGTTGTGGGTTTTACATTTCAGTCTTCAATCTATCTTGAAACAAAAAACCAAGTATCACATATTCTCACTGGTAAGTGGGAGCTAAACGGTGAGAACACATGGATCCATAGAGAGGAGCAGCTCACACACACTGGGGCCTCCTTGAGGGAGGAGGGAGAGGAGCAGGAAAAAGTATTGGCTACTTAGCTTAGTACCAGGGTGATGAAATAATCTGTACAACAATCCCCTGTGACCTGAGTTTACCTATAAAACAAACCTGCACATGCACCTCTGAACCTAAAGTGAAAGTAAAAAAATTTAAAAATAAAAAAGAACCCAAGCAGCCAAGCAACAGGCTTCCTTCAGGCACAGAGAGGGAGGAGTGAGGGACTCGGGGCTCACCAGCCCCTGGAGGGACCTGGGAGAGGAGCCACAGCAGGCGCCACAGGTGGGGCCCTGGGCTTCCCAGCCCGGACAGGACAGGACCATCACCACTGACACCACTAGCCTGCAATACACCCAACGCCCGTGTGCTCTACTCCACACTCTCAAACAGCCATCCTAGTCACAGGGATCCAAGGATTCCAGTTTCTGGGACAGGAATTTCTCCTTGAGTAGGACTCTCCCTTCTTCCTGTCCTACACTCATTAAAAGACAACAGACGCACGAAGGCCACAAACAATCCCCGCCCCCCAACATACACAGAAACCCCAAGGGTCCAGCCATCTTAGCACAGCTTTCCTTCCCGGCCAGCGTGGCATGCCTCTGCCCTCCGCATGGCCTGGCCAAGGCTGGTCAGAAATTTTGCAGGCTATCCCTCACTTGGAATTTGTCTGTTTTTCTAATGTTATGAGGTTTTTGGGAGAAGTGTCATTTTCACCCCACTCTGCCAAGGACAGATGCAGTCTTGATGTGTGGGTGCTGACGCTGGCCACGGCCGCTGGGCTGGAGTGGTGCTGGCTAGGCATCCGCGCTGCACGCTCCTGTGTTCCACCCCTTCCACACCCCATTCCCTTCACACGGAAGACGCGATGGATCTGCTGCAGTGGAAAGCGTGGGCAGCTAAACCTTGGGAGGCTGAAGGGGCATCTTCAGGGCTGGTCCCCAGGGTGGGCACACATGCATTTGTTAGGGCTGCCCAATGCCCCTACAGAAAGTTCTACCAAGTCACAGCCTTAACAGCCATTATGTGAGCCAGCCTCTGTTTCCTGACAGTCTCGACAATGGGTGCTGACAGACTTTTACATTTTTGCCAGTCTGATAAGGGAGAGAGGGCATTTCAATGTTATTTTAACTTGTGTTGCAAACTGATTGTGAGTTGCAGGTGAATATGCGATCCATCTGTATAGCAAGCGGACCTCTTACAACCAGAACAACAATAACTCTACATCTATTGAGCTTTTCCTCAAAAACACATGCCGGATTCCCAGCCAGTGTTAAATCTTGGACTCTGCATCTCTAGCCGCCTGGGGGGCACACAGCTGTGCTGCGGCACGGTGGGCCTACCTTGAGGTGCGTGGCGCGCTTGAAGGCCTTCCTGCACACAGGGCAGCCGTGGATGCGCTCCCGGCCGTGCACCTCCTTGCTGTGGTGCATCAGCACTGCCGCGGACGAGAAGGCACGGTCACACTCCAGGCACTGGTGTGCCCGGCCCTCCTTCTCGGGCTGGCTGCCCGGGGCCAGGTTCCCAGAGACGCCAGCTACCTGGAAAGAGCCAGAAATTCTGTGACTTTCCACTCACTTGGCTGGATTTGTGGAAGTCTGTGAACTGACAGACACCATGGTGATAACAGGGACATTCCTAGCATGGACGCGCCAAGCCCACGCTGCATGTCCTATCATCAGGATAATTTAGCCAGAGGCACCTTCCACACAATATGAGACCAGAATGCACACTGTCTTGCAAGATTGAGACCGCACACAACAGCAGCTAAGGAATGAGCTCTGTGCTGCACCGACCAGGTGCAAAGTCCAGCTCCAACGTGACTGTCCGGGCTACTCTGGGCCAAGTACTTAACCAGTCTGTGCTTGCGTCCTCATGGGAGAACCACCTGCCTACCAAGGGCTGCATATGGCAGGCAATCACTAAATGCTCGCTACTGGTAGTAGCTTTAGATAAACAATTCTTAACAACAAAAGGTGTTTTTAGCTTTTAATGGAATTAAACCATTTTTTCCAAACCGTGGATCTCAACCAATTAGATTTTCAAATCATCTTAATGGGATGCCACCACCACTTGAAAAAATAATTTTCAAAAATTTTGAAAAAAATTTTTGAGATGGGGTCTTGCTGTCTTGCCCAGGCTGGAGTTCAGTGGCACAGTCACAGCTCACGATAGCCTCAAACTCCTGGGCTCAAGCAATCTTCCCACCTCAACCCTCCCAAATACCTGGGACCACAGGTACGTACCACCTCACCATCATGCCAGCTAATTTTTTTATTTTTTGTAGAGACAGGGTCTCCTTATGTTGCCCAGGTTGGTCTTAAAACCCCTGAACTCAAGGGGTCCTCCTGCCTCTGTCTCCCAAGTGCTGGGATTACAGGTATGACGCACTGCACTGGGCTGACTCAGCTTTTATAAACAAGAGATTCCGGTTTTGCAAATGCAAATTTCTATGTGATGGCTTAACAAAACCATTATAATGCAAATTAATGAGATCTGTCCACATTTTTATTATTCCTAGTTTATCAAATACTTTTTCATTAATTCTGGAATATAGTAAGTAAACATTAAAGAAAAATACTTAAACAACAAAAAACGATTTATACAGGGTGCTATATTATTAATCTGTGCTATAATTTTAAAAAACGGAATGGGGAAAAAAGGAACAAAGGAAAAGATCAGAAAAGACATTGCAGCCATGTGAGATGTGCAGGAACTGGTGTCATTCTAGAATATGACACCTGCGTCAGGTGTGTGTCTACACGTATCTGTAGGTGTTATTCTATAACATGATACCTGTGTCAGGTGTCTGTGTCTACACGTGAGTATCTGCAGGTGTTATTCTACAATATGACACCTGTGTCGGGTGTGTGTCTACAGGTGAATATCTGTGAGTGTAAAGAAAAATGACAGAAACACACACGTGTTGAGGTCACTGCATACAATATATTCCATGTGAGTCAAAAAAGTCTGAAAAGCACAGGAATAAATGATACTAAAGGCTGGTTGTGTAACCACAGATAAATGCATGCTGATGAACATCAACTCAAATAAAAACCTGTAGTTATGGAGCGGCCTAACGTCCTCCATCAGTGTTACGAAGCATCTACCAGGAGTCGTGGCAATGAACACAGACAGAAAATTGTTTCTGAACCAAACATTTGACTCATGAGATGTGAGAATTCAATATCCGGTCCACATCATTCAAAGAAAGACAAACGAACACACTAAACTTTAAAAACTATTTCTGCAAAATATTTTTCAGCATAATCGCATCAGAAACAAAGCTTCTGAATCATTGCTACTACTGTGAAACAAATCTCAATGTTCCGCTGAATTCCATAACTACATATATATAAAAATCTACAGACTGAATTATATTAGTAGAATTTTGCTAAAATCATACTTGCCCAAAGGAGAAGGGGAAATTGGTTACAGAATGAGTGTGAGATCATTTTTAAGCCTGAGGCATAAACTTGGCCACAGCTAGAAATAATGTGCTTCCCACAGAAGGTTATTCTGCGTGGGGATGGGAGGGTAGAAGTGTATATGTCTACCCCCTCCCAAGCATGAGGAGTGTGGTTGCTGGGAAGCAGAAGAGGAAGGAAGGCAGCCTCTCACATCCACCTCCTAATGAGCCTGGAAAGGCCTGGCACAGATCCAACATCCTCTGCATCCAGCGGCCGGCACTGGCGGGGACTTAATTTTGTTTGCTGAACTGAAACAAGGTCAATATTTCAGAGAAATGCTGCCCACAACACATACCTGGGCACATGATCACCTTTCTGACCCCAAACCTCCCTCTAAAAACCTGTCCCTTACTAAAAAGTTCCCAGCTGAGACCAGCTGATCGCAAGTAACAGGAAATCCAGGTGTAAATGCTCAAAATGATACTCTTCTATTCAGACATGAAGAGTGAGGTAAGACAGATCTAGGTTCAAACGCCAGCTCTGTCTCTATTGGCAGGGTGACTAAGTTACTCAAAGCTACCCTTAAATCACAGAATCCTTGTGAGTAAAACGGGGCCGTGACACTTAAGACACCTCCCAGGCTGTGGGAAGGGCTCGGCTACATAAGACCACATGCCTAGTGGGAGCCTGGCCTTAGTCATCTGGCCAGCAAGTGTCAGCTCTTTTCTCCTGTAAAACCAGTGTCAAAAGAAGGCCATGGCCCCTTAAGCAGTGAGTGAGGGAAGAAAGGCAGTTTGCTGCAGCAGCTCCCCTCTGATTTAACAGCTTGAAGTTGCTAACAAAGTTAGGTCAGGTCTCTTAGATCTTTAATGGGAAGGGTCAGGCAGAAAGTAGTTCATTCGCTTTTGTAAAGACAGGCTGAGTAAGGGGGCAGTCTGTCAATGGCTCTCTTAGGATAAACATGTTTTTACATTGTGAGTACACATCTTGTCAGATCAGTATGGATTTCTCTTCAGATGAACCATGAAGAAAAAGATTTTTAAAAAGCAAAGGTTGCTGCTCTAGGGACTTCACCAGAGAGCGATGTGAGCCCCAGGCCGTAGTAGCTGCTACAATGCCACCAGCAGTGTCCTCACCTGAGCACTTACTTTGGGCCAGGACCTGTGCTCCGTGCCATGGAACATTACATGCCCAAATTCTGACCACTATGAGGCAGTCCTAACTACACCTCTGTTTGGGGGTTTGGGTTTTTGTCTGTTTGTTTTGAAACACGAACTTGCTCTGTCACCCAGGTTGGAGTACTGTGGTGATCATAGCTCACTGCAGTCTCGAACTCCTGGGCTCAAGCAGTCCTCCTGCCTCAGCCTCCCAAAGTGCTGGGATTGCAGGTGTGAGCTACTGTGCCTGGCCACCTGTCTTAAAAACAGGCCATCACAGATGTAGGATTGCCTGAGGGCTCCTGGCCAGAATGCACGGGAGCAGGGATGTACACACATCACCAGAGGCTACAGCCAGCACTCCCAGCCACTCTGTAGTGGGTTCAGATAAACCCAGGGTGCTTAAAGTGGTCCCAGCTTCCTCCCAGAAGCACAGGCCAGAGGCAGACCCAGGCATGTGTCTGAAGTCCCTGGTCAGAGCCCAGGTCAAAGCCTGGAAGCGTCAATGTGCATTCCATCTGTGTGCATTAGGATGAAATTAGACCGTGATTAAAACCAGTTAATATTGGCAAACAGTGCTACAAGCTAACAAGGGAAATTTACAGAAAACATCTAAGATAATTTGCTACAAGCTAACAAGGGGAATTTACAGAAAACATCTAAGAGAGTTTCCCTTGCTAATTATAGGCATACCTTGTTTTCATTGAACTTCGCTTTTTTGCCCTCCATAGATATCCTGTCATTTTTACAAACTGAAAGTTTGTGGCGATGCTGCTTCAAGCAAGTCTACTGGTGCCATTTTTCCAATGGCACATGCTCACTTCGTGTCTCTGTGTCACATTTTGGTAATTCTCGCAATATTTCAAAGTGTTTCATTACAGCGTATCTGTTATGGTCATCTGTGATTAGTGATCTTTGATGTTACTATTGTAATTGTGTTGAGGCACCACAAACCCTGCCCACATAAAATGGCAAACTTAACCTATAAATGTTTGTGTCTGACTGCTTCACCAACTGGCCACCCCATTTCTCCTTGGGCTCCCTATTCTCTGAGACAAAACAATACTGAAATAAGGCCAATTAATGACCCCACAATGGCCTGTAAGTGTTCAAGTGAAAGGAAGAATCACACATCCCTCACTTCAAAAGCTAGAAATGATTAAGCTTAATGAGGAAGGCATATAGAGAGCTGAGAGAGGCTGAAAGCTCAGCCTCTTGTATCAAACTATTAGCCAACTTGTGAAATGAAGGAAAGGTTCTTGAAGAAAATTAAAAGTGTTATCCAGTGAACCCATGAATGATAAGAAAGTGGAACTGCACTATTGCTGATAAGTAGAAAGTTTTAATGGCGTAGACAGATCAAAACAGCCACAACCTTCGCTTAAGCCAAAGCCTAATCCAGAGCAAGACTCTAACTCTCTTCCATGTTATGAAGGCCAAGAGGTGAGGAAGCTGCAGAAGAAAAGTTGGAAACTAGCAGAGGTCGGTCCATGAGAACTAAGGAAAGAAGCCACCTCCATAACACAGCAGTGCAAGGTGAAGCAGCAAGTGCTGATGGAGAAGCTGCAGCAAGTTCTCCAGAACATCTAGCCAAGAGCATCGATGAAGGTTACTCCATTAAACAACAGATTTTCAGAGTAGATAGAACAGCCTTCTAGTGGAAGAAGATGCCTCTAGGGCTTTCATAGCTACAGAAAAGTCAGTGTCTGGCTTCGAAGGACAGGCTGACTCTTTTACGAGGAGCGAATGCAGCTAGTGACTTTAAGTTGAAGCCAATGCTCATTTACCATTCCAAAAATCCTTAGGGCCCTTAAGAATGATGCTAAATCCATTCTTTCTGTGCTCTACAAATGAAACAATAAAGCCTGAATGACAGCACATCTGTTTACAGCATGATTTACTGAATATCTTAAGCCCACTAATGAGACCTACCGGTCAGAAAAAAATGATTCCTTTCCAAATATTCCTGCTCACTGACAATGTACCTGGTCACCCAAGAGCTGTGATGGAGATGTACAAAGGGACGAATGTTGCTTTCATGCCTGCTAACATGCCACTCTGCAGCCCATGGATCAAGGAGTAATTTCCACTTTCAAGTCTTACTAAGAAATACATCTCATAAGGCTGTAGCTGACACAGATAGTGATTCCTCTGATGGATTTGGGCAAAATAAAGTGAAAACCTGTGGAAAGGATTCACCACTCTATATGCCATTAAGAACATTTGTGATTCATGGGAGGAAGTCAAAATATCAACATTAACAGGAGTTTGGAAGAAGCTGATTCTAGCCCTCATGGATGACTTTGTGAGGTTCAAGACCTCAGGGGAAGAAGTAACTACAGATGTGGAGGAATGGGCAAGAGAATTAGAAGTGGAGCCTGAAGATGACTGAATTGCTGCAGTCTCATGGTATATATAATTCAGCAGATAAGGATCCCATGGTATTTACAACTGTTTAGATAAGGATCTCATGGTATTTATAACTTGAGCAGATAAGGAGTTGCTTCTTATGGATGAGCAAATAAAGCAGTTACTTGAGACGGAGTCTACTCCTGGTGATGATGCTGTGAACATTGTTGAAATGTCAACAAAAGATTTAAAAGATTACAGAAACTTGGTAAAGCAGCAGTGGGCTTTGAGAGATGGACTCCAATTCTGAAAGAGGTTCTGCTTTGGGTAAAGTGCTACCAAACATCATTGCATGCTATGGGGAAATCTTTCATGAAAGGAAGAATTGACGCAGCAAACTTCATTGTTGTCTTATTTTAAGAAATTGCCACAGCCACCCCAAACTTCAACTACCACCACCTGGATCAGTCAGCAGCCATCAACATCAAGGCAAGACCCTCCACCAGCAAAAAGATTACAACTTGCTGAAGGCTCAGGTGATTGTTAGCATTTTTAGCAATAAGGTATTTTTAAATTAAGGTATGTACATTTAAAAAAAATATTAATGCTGGTCAGGTACAGTGGCTCACGCCTATAATCCCAGCACTGTGGGAGGCCAAGGTGGGCGATCACTTGAGCTCAGGAGTTTGAGACCAGCCTGGCAACATGGCAAAACCCCATCTCTATTAAAAATACAAAAATTAGCCAGGTGTGGTGGTGCACGCCTGTGATTCCAGCTATCTGGGAGGCTAAGGCAGGAGAATCACTTGAACCCAGGAGGCGGAGGTTGCAGTGAGCTGAGATTGCACCACTGCACTCTAGCCTGGGTAACAGAGCAAGACTCTGTCTCAAAAAAAAAAAAAAAAAAAAAAAAGGAAAAAATAAATAAATAATGCTGCTGAACACTATTATTACAGTATAGTATAAACATCATATGCCCTGGGAAACCAGAAAACTACATCATAATGTTAAATGTATGACTTGCATTGTTGTGATAATCACTTTATTGCAGTGGTCTAGAACTGAACGCACGTTATCTCTGAGGTATGCCTGTATTCACTGATACAGATTAGTTATCTACCTCATTTTTATATTTAATTAATCTGTCAAATTTTGAAAGAAATTACACGCTAGACCAAGTATTAATATTTGGTTTCTCTCATTACCATCTACTACTCAAATGGAAGTTAAAATGGAATATATCACTTCAACTGGGACATTTCAAACTAATCTTAACATAGCATTACTCTTAAAAAAATTATTCTTCTAGCTATATTAAACCAAATGCTAAAATCATAATGTTAAATAATAGCAAAGTAGTTTCATTTGCTAGTCACACAAAATATAGGAATTAGGTAAGGTGTGCCTTGGAACTGATGTACGAACTCTGTGAAACATACCAGACTAATAAGGTTTCACTACAAAAGCACCCTGAGAAAGAGAGCTTAAAAATATGACCAAGCTGCCAGTGCGTTTTCTGTCTCAATGGATGTGTGTGGTCAACAGTTGCCTTACCAGGCCTGAGGTGCTCAAACCCTGCACACTCCCCAGTGCCCTTGATCAGCTCCCAAGCATCACCGATAAGCCCCTGGAACATCCTGCTATTAGTAGGTAAGAGTGTATTTCATACCCAGGACCTTGGGCAATGCCACACAGTTTGTGCTGATGATGTGACTTATGGTGAAGGCCTATTTTTGTTTCATCTGGGGACCTGGGCCACTGCATCAGTTTGACCTGGAGGGGCTGGGGCCTGGAGACCGCATAGCTAAGCCCAGCCACGCGGGCACTCCATGGCCACGTCTGACCCTAATACAGTTCTGGATACCAGAGCTTAGCTGAGCTTCCCTAGTTGGTGACAGTTGGCAGGCGCTGTCACACAGCGTTCCTGGGAGAATCAGCAGTGTCTGTGTGACCTCACTGGAGCGGACACTGGGAAGCTTGTGCCTGGGTTCTCTGGACTCCACCCCACGTGCCTTTTCCTTCTGCTGGTTCTCATCTGCACCTTTCCATTGTAACCACAAGTATAAACCACAACCACCAACAGATCAGATTTCTCTGAATCCAGTGAGACCTTGTAGTGAATCGTCAAACCTGAGGGCAGTCTTGGGTCCCCAGACACAAATGTGTTAAGTTATACAAACTGAAATTCAGTGAGACGAGCTCTGGTTACTCAGGTCAAACTCTAGGACATCCCCAGTGCTGGTTATATCTCATCTCTTTGTGAAAAAGCCCTTGTCCTACTGAAAAACAGGTAAGTCATTATTCTGAAAACTCATTTGCTAAAAATGTTTAATGCTTCCTAAATTCAGAGATTATTCATCATCTGTGCCTTAATTCTGACCCTGGAAACTTTTAAGCAAAGAGTTTTTAGACTCTTCTATATTTAGACTATTGCTTACTAAATATTTTGTCTCCCAAAAACATGTATTTTAAGAAAAAAGACTAGCCAAATGACAAATAGATCTTGCACGCAGATGCACACACACATAGGTATATGAAAATGTATATGACACTTAACAGAATCAGCAAAGGTGTTACTAGGAAATCTGCAGAAAGAACTAAGTGCAAGTGGCTGGATATGTGAAGTCTGATCAGTAGGCAAATATAATAAGTTTAAAATTAGATTTACATATCACTGGTGGCTACATCTAATTTCGTGGTACTAAAACCTCACTCCCTAAGAAACAAATCACAAAATGACTGAGATGTCGTACCTGTCATTCAACACACGCCCCCACAGAGCCTATGTCCACTCAGGATTCAGCTGGGGACATCTCAGAAGTCAGCCCCAGCCACCCGGGCCACACAGCACCCCCATGACCCTCTACCACCATCCCTTCTGAATCTGTATGTTTTTAAAAGCGACGAAAGCTCTGTGAATGAAAGAATATCCTGTACCTGGTAGGCTATTTCTTCACAAGCAGCAGACGCTGACTGTGGCGTGTGGCTCACTAGTATGACTTGCGGCGAGCCTGCTCCACCCTGGCCCGAGAGAGAGGGATCCGTGAGGAGTGCTGGGAACTGCTGACCCTGGCAAAAGATTAGTACTATTTCAGAAGTTGTAACATTAGCAAAACAAGTAATAATTTAAAAGATCTTTTATGGTGCAGCTACCTTGGAAAACAAGCTGGTAGCTCCTCAAAAAGTGAACTGTGGAGTCACCATGTAACCCAGCAACCCAAGAGAAGTGAAAACAGAGTCCACTCAAAGCCTTATACAGAAATGTCCACAGGAGAATTACCCATAACCAAAAAATGGAAACAGCCCAAATGCTCATCAACCGATAACTGCACAAATGAAATGTGGTATAAGGGAATACTGTTGAGTAATAAAAAGGTAGGAAGTTCTGGTACATGCTACAGCATGGAGGAACCTTAGAAATACTCTAAGGAATGAAAAAAGCCAGTCACAAAAGACAACACGGATGATCACATTTCTATGAAATACCCAGAACAGATGCATCTACAGAGACAGAAAGTGGACTGGCAGTTGCCAGGGGCAGAGGTGAGGGTGGGCCGGGGGTCGTGGGAACATGGAGTGATGGCTCATGGCTCCAGGTTTCTTTAAGGGGTGATGAAACGCTCTAAAATTAGACCACGGTGATGGTTGTACAACTCTGTAAATACACTGAAAACCATTCAATTGTATACTTTAAATAATGAGGTGAACTTATATAAATTACATCTCAGAGTCTCTACATGTGTGTATATTTACAACACACTTATTTGCTTAGAAATGCATATACAATTTTGCTATGCTATAGAAAACTACTGTAAGTCTTCTTACCAGCCCAGCACACCTCTAGCTATGAGAATGGATCTGAGAGAATAAGAGAGAATGAGAAAGGTAGGGTGGTATGGGGCACGAGAGCAGAGAGGAAGCTGCAGCTTAAAGGGTCCGAATATCTACTGCAAATGCTGAATTTATAGAAATAATTCAGCATGCAACTTGAACTGCTGCAATCAGCACTGATTCTAAACACATTTCACACACAGTTAAAACCGTGGCTGATCACAGGAAGCATGGCTGATGTTATTGGCTCCTGTGCTTTAAGGTGAGGGGTGTTTCTCAATGTCTTAGGGAACTATGCAAGCTGAGGTCCCAAAAGGAAAGTTAAGAATTGAGGAGGGGATGCTGTATTAGTCCGTTTTCATGCTGCTGATAAAGACATGCCCGTGACTGGGCAATTTACAAAAGAGGTTTAATTGGACTGACAGCTCCATGTGGCTGGGGAAGCCTCACAATCATGGTGGAAGGCAAGGAAGAGCTAGTCACATCTTACATGGATGGCAGCAAAGAGAGCAGAGCTTGTGCAGGGAAACTCCCCTTTTCATAACCATCAGATCTCATGAGACTTATTCACTATCATGAGAACAGCACGGGAAAGACCTGCCCCCACGAATCAATTACCTCCCACCAGGTCCTTCCCACAACATGTGGGAATTCAGGATGAGATCTGGGTGGGGACATGGCCGAACCATATGAGACACAGTAGAGGAAAAAGAGGACTGAGCTGGCATTTTTAAAAACTTCCTCCGTCAGATAATTTCAGGTTCACTTCTCAAGGGAAAGAGTGGCAGGTGTCATCATCAGGGATTCCAGAAAAAGAGAGCTTCTAACTTGATTTGGGTTCCCTACTTCCCATAAGCAGCTTTTTAAAAAAGCAAAATGAGGCTATTTTAGGTATCTCCATATATCAGCCTAATTTTTTACATAAACATGATCTAAATTGAAAAGTTCTTTTTCTTTTTCTTCTCTTTTATTTTTTGAGATAAAGTATTGCACTGTCACCCAGGCTGGAGTGCAGAGGCTTGATCTCAGCTCACTGCAATCTCTGCCTCCTGGGTTTAAGTGATTCTTGTGCCTCAGCCTCCTGAGTAGCTGCAATTACAGGCATGTGCCACATGTGTGGCTAATTTTTGTATTTTTAGTAGAGATGGGGTTTCACTATGTTGGCCAGACTGGTCTCAAACTCCTGACCTCAGGTGATCCGCCTGCCTCAGCCTCCCAAAGTGCTGGGATTTGTGAGCCACTACACCCGAAGTTCCTATCTATACTAATAAAGCTTCATGTTCCCTACCTCCCTACATAGAGAAGTTGATTAAATATTGCTATTTTCAAATACCAGTGAATGCTACACTTTTTTGTGACATGTCTGTTGCCAGCTGCTGCCACCACCCTTATCAGACTGCCCAATTTGAAAAATTGTATTAATCAACCTGGACTTATTAATTCACATTTATTTTATTAATCAAAGACCAAAAAAACTGCTGGTCAGAAATTCTAATGCACATAAGAACCAACTGGCTCAATAAATTCATATATTCCCAAACTAAAGGTAAGATATTTGAGAGTCTTAGCTTATATAGGTATATCAAGGGAAAAATTACAACTTCTTGTTGTTTTGAAATAACAAAATTACAGAAATAAAGAACAGAGTGGCAGATGTCAGGGTTAAGAGGGTCTTGAAGTCATTATAAAAAGCAACACGAGGGGTCCTTGAGGTGATGGAAATATTCTGTACCTTGGCTTATCATTGATAATAATTGTTTGTGATATTATACTACTGTTCTGCAACATGCTCCTATTGGGTGAAACTGGATAAGTATATATGGAATCTCTCCGTACTATTTTTTAAAAATTGCCTGTGTGTCTACAATTATCTCAAAATAAAAACTTTAATTAAAAAAACTTGAAAGCAATGTAATTTACTAGCTTATCATTTGTGTTTCAATTGCAAACCTTAAGTATTCCTTTTTTTTTTTTTTTTTTTTTGAGACAGAGTCATGCTTTATCACCCAGGCTAGAGTGCAATGGCACGATCTTGGCTCACTGCAACCTCCACCTCCCAAGTTCAAGCAATTCTCCTCCTGCCTCAGCCTCCTGAGTAGCTGGGATTACAGGCACATGCCACCACACCCAGTTAATTTGTTGTATTTTTAGTAGAGACGGGGTTTCAACATGTTGGCCAAGCTGGTCTCGAACTCCTGATCTCAGGTGATTCACTAGCCTTGGCCTCACGATTACAGGCGTGAGCCACCACACCCAGCCAACCTTAAGTATTCTTAATGCAAATTTCCTGATTTAAAAATCAGTGTCCAATAAAATCTTTTATTTTGTTTTATTTTTTTTTTTTGAGACGAAGTCTTGCTCTGTCGCCCAGGCTGGGGTGCAGTGGCCGGATTTCAGCTCACTGCAAGCTCCACCTCCCGGGTTTACGCCATTCTCCTGCCTCAGCCTCCCACGTAGCTGGGACTACAGGCGCCCGCCACCTCGCCCGGCTAGTTTTTTGTATTTTTAGTAGAGACGGGGTTTCACCGTGTTAGCCAGGATGGTCTCGATCTCCTTACCTCGTGATCCGCCCGACTCGGCCTCCCAAAGTGCTGGGATTACAGGCTTGAGCCACCGTGCCCGGCCGTTTTCAGAGTATTAAATCAGCCTAAGTCTCAGTTTGCCAGCTAACAGAAAAAAGATTCAAATAAAGCTACACAATTTCTACTGGATATTTTAAAATTACTTATTGGACAATGTATGCTAATTAATCAATTTGGTTTATAAATTTTGCATATGAAGTACAGAAAAGAACATATAAAATGAACTTAACCCACCAAAGCTTAATAGAAACACTAATGTATCTGGCTAGACATGGGTTCCAGAAGACCCACCCGGCTTCTGCTGCTCACAAGGCCTCCTGCTCCCATGTCCTCAGGCCAGAGTGGAAGGGCTGAGGAGGGCGGCAGGGAAGCACTACAGCAGGGTGTGTGGCTGCAGGCACACCCTGGATGCCAGGCACAGGAGCCACCTGCGCAGTGGGTGGGAGGGAGAGGGCGTAGCAAACGAGGTACTTCTGGCAGCTCAGCAGGCAAAGCCCGAGTCCACGTGACGTGGCAGGGGCCAGGCAGGAGCCAGAGGGGCAGCTGATGGGGTCTGTCCTGAGGCGCTGGGGACCCACAGGACTTCTGTCCCAAAAGCAGCATCCTAAATGAGACAGTGACCCCACCAGGGGACTGGTGTGGAGCCAGGGAGCCCGGGTTGCCTGCTGGTGAGGACAGCAGGCCCAGAAACGGGCCACAGCACATCCCAGGGTCATCACTGCCACCAAGGCTTCACTCTACAGCCCTTCTTGAAGAATCTCCTTGGGGAACCACCTGCCCGCTCACAAGGCTCCTGGGTGACCCACGTGCACTACACCAGCAGTCCCTACCCTTTTTGGAACCAGGCAGGCTGGTTTCGTGAAGAAGAGTTTTCCACGGATTTGAGGTAGGGGGTGCTGGGAGATGGTTTCAGGATGAAACTGTTCCTCATCAGGCATTAGCTAGATTCTCATAAGGATCACACAACCTAGATCCCTCACATGTGCAGTTCACAATAGGATTCATGCTCCTTTGAGAATGTAATGCCCCAGCTCATCTGACAGGAGGTGGAGCTCAGGCGGTAATGCTCACTGGCCCACACTCACCCCTGCTGTGCGGCCAGATGCTAACAGACCATGGACAGGTACCAGTCCACAGCCTGGGAGTTGGGGGCCGACTGTTCTACAAAAAAGGCATGGGACATCCTGGCAAGTATCTGCAGACTTTAAAAATACAACCTGGAAAATACTGAGAACTACTTACTGAACTTTCACTTCAACTGTAGTGGATAATTCTCAAAGTGATAAAACTTAACATACAGAAAATACACTCTCATAATCATTGAAATAAATGCCTTTCTGGGTTTTTCTCAACAAACTCAATTCCCACCCTCCAAAAGTTATTCAAAGGCATTTAACTAATTAAAATTTATATTTTAAATAATTTTTACTTCTTTACTATGTCTTTAATTACTATAGTTAAAAGTCTACAATAAGAAACACACCAGGGACCCTGGGAGCTGACTCACACTTATAACAGGACAGTCACCGTGTTCCCAAATGCAATGCTAGGGTAGTCTGATGCACGTTATGCCCTTAAGGCTTTGCAAGACAACAGGAAGTAAGGTCATATTTACAGTCGTCATCATTTAAATATAAAAACATCTTAGCAGCAAATAAAAAGGTGGGAAAGACAAATGGATTCCGAGTTAGTGTACAGACTCCTGTACCTGGATTTGAAGCATGTTCCTTGAATGGTAAATAAGTAAAAGTGCTCTCCCATCCAGCCTCCCCCCACCCACTGCCTGCCCCAGACCTCGGGGGCTTCACTAGGCCCTGAGATACAGTAACCAAGATCACAGGTAGGAAAGGAGGAGACATGGCTGGTCCACCATAATCATCATGCTTCCTGCATCTAGGAAAGCACACCCCAGTAATTTACATCTTAGGATGGGTACTCCTTTTGTTTATTTGTTTTTGTTTTTGAGATGGAGTCTCACTCTGTGGCCCAGACTGGAGTGCAGAGGTGTGATTTCGGCTCACAGCAATCTCTACCTCCCAGGTTCAAGTGATTCTCTTGCCTCAGTCTCCCAAGTAGCTGACATCACAGGCGCCTGCCACCATGCCCGGCTAATTTTTGTATTTTTAGTAGAGACAGAGTTTCCCCATGTTGGCCAGGCTGGTCTCAAACGCCTAACCTCAAGCCCACCTCGGCTTGCCAAGGTGCTGGGATTACAGGTGTGAGCCACCACACCTAGCCAGTTGACTACTTTTGTTCCAACCACAATTTTAAAACATGATACGAATTGCTACTATTTAGAAGGTTAATTATGTGACAAGCAGGAGTTGATGGTGCATAAGAGCAGGTGAAGAGAGTGTGTTAAACTCCATAAGCAGTCACGCTCTCCACACAGCTCAGGAGGAATGCCTCTGAGTGAGATGCACGCTCTGCTTCCCAGCACCACATGTGGCTGTTTGTTGCCTGACAGGTCCCTGGGGGCAGGACGCAGGCAGGGCTGCTTGACTACAGGCAGGTCAGCCAGAGGGGAGCCCCTGTGTCCAGCGAGCAGGAATCCTGGCGTGCGGTGTGCCTGGGTCACCTCAGAAGAGGGTAGTGGCTGTGCAGGGGTCCTCGGTGAGGAGCCCTAGGCAAAGCCTATTTGCCAACGACATGTGAGTATCCCACAACCAAGGGAGACTGACTGAACACTGAAGCGATGCAGAGGAAATGCTGCTATTTCACTAATGAAAGGCACTAGAGCTTAGAGAGGTCATTTCTTCAGCAAGTGGCTGTGATAGTATTAGGACCAATCCTGCTCTAGATGCCAAAATCTGTTTTTCTTGTATGGTGAGCCTAAAACGCAGAGACAGAACAATCAAGGAATGTGTTTTGGTGAAAACAACCTCAGTTTTTGTTTTGAGAGAGAGAAGGTCTCACTCTGTCGTCCAGGCTGGAGTGCAGTGGTGCAATCACGGCTCACTGCAGCATCGACCTCCCAGGCTCACCCAATCCTCCCACCCCAGCCGCCGGAGTACCTAGTACTACGGGTGTGCACTGCCGCGCATGGCCCAAGTTTTCATTTTTTGTAGAGACAGAGTTTTGCCATGTTGCCATGACTGGTCTCAAACTCCTGGGCTCAAGGAATCCTCCCACCTCAGCCTCCCAAAGTGCTGGGATTACAGGCACGAGCCACCTGTGTCCAGCCTCAGCTTTCTAATTCTGCTGTGTATTTTGCTTCTATTACAGCTAGGAACAGACACATAGAAATCACAATTTACATCAACTAAGAATAGATTTTTTACAGTCAACTATGAAAATTCTGACACAGTCTTATTATAATTAGTCTTCAACTATCAAAATGCTGGCATAGCTTTGTTACAATTCATCTTCATTATAACGAATCATAATGTATCATTATGATTTTCCTAATTAAACTCTGAAAGGTTTTTCAGCATCTTAGCTCAAGGAATCATGTAAAAATGTACACCCCTTTGGCACAGCACTTCTACTGGTAGGAATTCATGTAAGAATCTCAGTGACTGAGGGCATGAAAATTTCCATGCTACTTACTGAAACCATGAATACAACATAATGCCCTTCAATAAACTTCATCTACATGATGTGTACACAAACTTATTTCTGCAGAAATTTATAAATATGTACCTTATACATTCATATAAAGGTGTAGAAGGATATATACAATAAAACGTTAACTGTGGTTCCATTTGGTGGTGGAATTAAAGCTTTGGGTTTTATGTTTTACCTTATTTTTTTACATTCTTCCATATTATCTGAATTTTCTTTTTTCCCCTTTTTACATTTACTGTATTACTTTTTTAATCAGAAAAAAAGCTACTTCGATTTTGAAAAAAAAAATGCTCAGTATATATATTTAGGAAGGAGTCAATGAATAATGTTTTCAAAGACCACTTTTTGAAAGGACCTTTGTATCCCTCTCTGAGGAGCACTTGCCTGAGAGGTGATGTTGAGTGTGACAGTGTCCAGGCCTCCAGACAGCATACCCTGAGTATCAGCCAGCGTCAGCGTGACACTAGCGTCACCTCCCACACCCGACGAGGACATGACCAGGTTCTGAGTCGAGATGGCCGATGGAGACATCGGTGTTGTTGAAGGAAGGCTTCCGCTTGTAGTGTTAAGTTCTACAAAAGAGGCGAAGTAAGTAGGTCAATGAGAAGGCCAGACAAGTCCAGGTGTAAGGGCACAGGGAAAGCGACGCTCCCACCTGCAGGAAGCAGCATTCATGCTGCCCGAGGTCTCCAAGCTGCATCAAAGAAATCACAGGGTCTTCAATTCTAATTTTAGGATAAGGCTTTTCCTAGTTTTTAAACATCTTTACGCATGAATATACTGTGGTTCTTAATTATAATACACACAGAGAAAAACCAGTAAACAAAGAGTGAAAATGTGACCCCACAGTTCGAGTCACAGCTACTACTGTAGAATGAAAACTCAGACAACAATTTCCAGGGCACTGTCCCCATTCACAACTAAAGAGACAGATGAAGGAAGGAAGCAAGTATGATCCACTGACGAATAACTAGCTCCAAAGCTTACAGGATAAACTTGACCATCTCTGCTCATTTTCTCACTTTCATCACCCTTACTGACTCTTATTCTAAAAGAAAGAAGGTCAAAATAAACCTCATGAAATCCTTTAAATATTCATTTATCCTACATGACATCTTAATTTTCTTCAGAAAAGACAACAAAACTGAAATATCCCCCCTTGTAGCCGATGCTAAGAGAAAAGAAGGTACCTGGCAAAGAAAGGTCTTTCCTTTTACAAAACAGACACTCATGCACCTTGCTGACAGATGAGACGGGGTCAGTATGGGATTATCAAAGTCCTGTAGTGGGCGCCAGTGAACACAACGTTGAAAGGATAAACACACAGGCACACACACGCACACTCACTTTACCTGACAGTCGACCCATCCATTCATCTAAAATGTGTATTCCTCATCCACTTGTGCCTGCCACTGTGCCAGGCGCTAAGGATGCCGGATGACAACCAAAGGAGAAAAAGCTATTTCCTAACCAGGTTTCAAAACAAAACAAACACGCTCCTGTCAGTACTTTGCTGTGACTTGGGTCACCTCAGTCCAGCGCTCTCCTAGGAGTCAGGGGCCAACAGGAAAACTAGGTTACTTACTTGTCGCTGGAGTTCTCCAAATACAATGCCTCCACAGATCCACACTCCTGGGGTCCCACACTGTGCTGCACAGACCTGGAACCTTCAAAAGCAGTAGAACCATTAGCAAGCTGGGAGGCTCGAGCGCTGAAGCAGCAGCCGGGGCTCCACAGATAGCTAGGTCAGACCCTCCCGCCTGCTCCAGCGTCCGCACAGAGTGCTGGCGGGAGCCCGAGGAGTGTGGCCTTGTGGAGGATGTCTGCATGCGCTAAGCGTTCCAGTGACCAGTACAGCAGCCGACCTAATAGCTGTCCTCCTAAAATTCCCTCCACACACCCTTACTGCACACTAACCTGCGGGTATGTTTTTAACATGAGTGGTCAAAACTGTGGAGAGGCTGGGGCGGGGGGGCAGGTGGCAGCTACCAATGACCTTGCAGGAGGACAGGGAAGAGAGGTACGTGCCTGTGAATCTCGCCCAGGATCACACTTAGAGCCAAGGCGAAGCCAGCACACAGCAAAAATGCAAACCTCACCCCAACTGCTGAAATAAAGGAATCAAAGATCTCCCCACTCCCACCAGTCAACTAATCCTGACTTTCTAGTGATTATTAAGGCATCAGAGATTCTGGGACTGTGAAGCATGAAAAATGTAAAAAGATACAGAAGCCTTGTGTTTGATTAAAGTGAAACCTGATACAAAGTTCAATGAAACAATAAACAACTTCAGACAGTGCCAACGTTCATATTTCAACTCAAACAGTGAACCTTTAATAATGTCCTAATTCAACGGACTTTCCACAAAGAGGATGATACCAGTTCCAGTACAACTGTCCTCAATATGATTGAAAAGAACACATGACTAGAGCAGAAAAAAGTTGAAATTTTCTTAAGCATGCAGTTAAATTACAAGCTACAAGTAGCTCTTAACTATCTACTTGTTAAAAGCTAAAATTTTATATTCAAATTAAATACTCTTAGCGTGAAAATAAAGATCCCACACTGAAGTGAAGATTGTAGACTCTTACTTTTATTCTTCACTTATTTTTCTGAAACCACTGTTCCTCCAGCATGTATAGAGCAATACAAGTCTGACTTTATGATTCTGACTCCAAAATAAGTTAAAAAGATTAATAAATCATACACTCATCAAACCCAACATTGTCTTAAATCTCTTGGGATATCGCCTCATAGCTTCTAAGAAAACATAATTTTATAAGGTTCTAAAAATAGTTTAAAAGATATGATATCAGTTTTTTCTTGCAATTAACTGAAATGTGGGAAGAGAGAAGGTGGGGGCGACAGAACAAGAGAGAAGCATTGGGGTAGCCCCTCGTTCCCAAGCATCCAGGTCACTCACAGGGACAACTTATGAGGATAAGAATGTCCTCTTCGGTTTTAATACACACTGGCAAATAGAAAATGTTAAGTTGTTGAACTATTTAAAAATAAAATAAGTGATTATACTTAAATCTAGAAGAAACTAAGGCTAGAATAACCTTACAAATAAATAGAAAACAAATACTGGTCTTTGCTTTCATTGAAAGCAGAACTCAATTTATTCATCAAAATTATCTTAAATTTAAAAGTGGGCGAAGGTAAGAACACAAAGATAATACTCATTTGAGATGAATTCCTTAAAAAGTTGTGCTAAATTTCTCAAGCCTCTATCAAGACTATGATCTGCTTCTGAGACAGTACTTACATTCTATGGGAACATGTTTTAAGAAAAACTCTTTGTGTCAGATTTGGGAATGGATGTTGCTGGGATGAAACTCTGAAATAGTCTGCAACTCCTGCATCACAAATCTGAACAAAAGCATGTGCTTTCATCCTGCATGTGACATTGTGAGTAATTGTCTCACTTGGATTTATTCACAAATCCCTAAGTGGTGACACACTTCTTTCAATGCCTTCGATTAAGATGAAACAGCCAGAGTTAACCTAGAAGCTGATGAGTCTTAACCAAACCTTGCTTGCATAGAGAATCAAAAAATAATAATAGCCACATACATATTCATTATGCTCAACATAAGTTTGGTATGGGCATTAGAGGTTTTTATTTGAGTGTTTACTTTAGAAGAGCCATGTTTAATTTTAAAATAATGTCATTTTAATTTCAGTTATTAGTGGTGTGGCCTCAAGCTAGATCTGAAACTATGACTCTAGATAAATATTGCTCACTAAGAGGCAATCTCCTAACTACTATTACAGAGGTGAGATCCACTACATAATTATAACTAGGACCAATGGGATGTGTAAGCCACTCTAAAAACATCTGCTTAATATCAAGGATTGAGTGGGTCAATATATGACGAATTGCTTCCTATACCCAGGATTATTCATAGATGCTAAAGGTATTCAAGAACATAAGACTACTTACTTGATCACATAAAACTAACCCTGTATTTAAGAATAGCCGATATTACATTAGTACACAAATATTCTTTAATTATGCATTCATCTTTTATTTTATAATGTCACCCAATCCCTTGAAAAGCTTTTTCATTTTTTTTTTTTTTTAATTTAGCAAGTGGGATATAAGCTAAAGTAGCCTGAGAGAGAACGTGAGAGAGAAAGAGATTGATTTTCTCAGCTGGCTCTTTTTTTTTCTCCTTGAGATGGAGTTTTGCTCTTGTCGCCCAGGCTGGAGTGGAGCAATCTCGGCTCACCACAACCTCCACCTCCCAGGTTCAGGCAATTCTCCTGCCTCAGCCTCCTGAGTAGTTGGGATTACAGGCACCCACCACCACGCCCAGCTGATTTGTTATATTTTTAGTGGAGACGGGGTTTCACCATGATAGCCATGCTGGTCTCAAACTCCTGACCTCAGGTGATCCGCCCACCTCGGCTTCCCAAAGTGCTGGGATTATAGGCTTGAGCCACCATGCCCAGCCTCGGCTGGCTCTTTAAAAAAAAAGGTCTGAAAGAATAATAATTTTAAAAATGCAAATCAGCAAAGTGGGTATGTTGCTGTCTGTACAGAAATGTCGGCTGCATAACGTGGGAGCCTTGCACCCACTGACTGAGGACAGCTCGCCTGCCCTGAGAGGACCCTCACCTGCGTGTGAGATGCTGGTGTGACACTTTCAACATGTGTCTGTGGAGGTGAATTTATAGGTACAGCACTTACTACCAAACTAGCCAGATTGCAGGAGTTTAAAGAAATGCAGGCAGCCAGCGCAGAGCCCTGGAGTGCATGCGCCCTCATTCCATCCAACTTCTCCCTTTGGTCAGAACATCCCCAATTCTGAATCAAGCAATCTGCTGCACCTGCAAACATCCAGGATCACCAAGAGGCACAAGCCACTCCACTCAAACCAAAACCTCTACAACCTGACTTGTCTCTCCATCAATGTGCCAGGGGCTCACTAAGGATGTTGAGCAGAGTTTCCAAGAAGACATGAGGCTGCACCGCTGACAGCCAGTTTCCTGCTCAGTGAGGCCAGCTAGCAGGGCGTGAATCCAGACATCTCACCCAGAGCCCTGCACCATGAGCGACCACCGCTGGCTTCGGCCCACACACATGCAGCACGTCTTCATATTGCAACATGAACCAGGCAGTGGGGGAAAGATGATGAACTCACAGCCTAGGATTAGAATTCTAGAGATGAGAAGAACACACTGCCTGATCCTTTAAAATCCACAAACTATGAGGTTTAGAAAACGTTAGGAGAAGAACATTTGCTATGTAACTTCAACAATACATCATATATTTTGGATCTTCCACGCATTAAAATATCCACACCTCCTTGCTTCAGCTAAAAGCCACCACAGGTCATGCAAAGTCGAGCAGCTGGCATGGGGAGAAAAGCTGCCCCACTCCAAGCCCCTCTCTCAGCTCAGCCAGGACGTCCTCAAAGAAGTCGCAGGGCCACCCCCTGTGACATGTGCTCTCTGTACCATCATCTCTCCTTTATATATGGTTACAGCTGTAATTTTACAGTCACTTGTGGATTCTTCAAAAATGTCTGCACTCTACTTGTTTATAAGATCCAGAACGCAGGACCAGCTCTGACCTGTCCAGAGTTATATTCCCAGATTTCGCGCAATTCTTACCACACAGCAGACATTATAATCTTTTATGGAATAAATGAACTACTGGACAAGAGGTCGTTTCAATTAAGAATTAAGCATGAAAAAAGGACTAGCTTTTGGGTACAAACATATCTGAAGATTAGTTTTTTTTCCTCACAAAGTGATATACATAGTTGGAAAATAACAAGGCTAGGAAGTGAATGCAATCTCTATGAGGTGAAAAGAACGAGATAGGTATGTTATCCTAAACTGTTAATGGTTACTTACAAAACTGTCATTTATCTCATGTGAGCTCATTTATTACATTGGTGTAAAAGTAACTGCAGTTTTTGCCGATACTAATATGTTTATTTTCCATAAAATTATATGCTTTAAAATCTTAGAAAGCTGCCTCCTTTCCATTTTTCTATTCTATTTTCAGCTGGTGTCAGGAAATTCTCACTGGAGGGCAGAAGTAATGAGCTGAGTAAGAGACTTCCAATGCTGGGTTAGAAAGGGACAGCTTTGTACATGGAGTTATTAACATGATAACTTGTATAAATATATGATGCTTTGTACAGTTGAATAAAATTATTTACTTTCATGACTTAAAAAGTAACATTATCGATTGGTTGGTAACATTAGAGAGAATTTTGTATCCTAGAATTAGACATAAGCCACTAATCCTTACAGAATGGTACTCCATGTGACAAAGAATGATGCAGACATACCTGTCGTGCTACAGGACAGTTTACCTCCTCAGTTACTGTGGGCTGAGCTCTTCAGCTACGACCTCTTATAATGTGTCTCTTGGCTAACTCTTGTGCGGCGTACCTGAAGAGTTCAATGTTGTACTCTGAGAGAAGCTGATCATTGCTTATTGTTAGGGTAGCACTTGTACACTGATTATTGATTTCAGGTGCTAACAATCTTATGCTCCCGTTTATTAATAGTTCACTATTTCCTTTAGAATTGTGTTGAATAAGTTCTTGACCTAAATGGAAATTAATATTGTGATACCTGAAAACAACATTCTCAGATGTGTATTGGCAAGTGTGTTAAACATATAATTGTATCCTCAAAGCTTTCATTTTCATTTCAGTAAAATTTATGGAAAAACGAAAATGAAACTACAAAAATGCGTTTCCCTAAATGACAGTATTTGTTCACACTTTTTAAGCTGTGAAGTATTTTAAAAATACTTCTTATGAGTTCTACTTTAACTCAGTATTTAGGCCCTAAAAATCACACACTTTGTTGAATAAAACTGTCAATGAATTGAAAATATTTCCAAATATAGTGCACTGCCCAAGTATAGCAAAAACACGTTAAAAGGATCTGAGGGGCATCACCAGGCAATAACAGAATCTCCCCTCCCTGCCCTCCACTGGGCAGGCTTGCCAAGCCCATGATGCTGCAGTTTCCGGTGTGCTGTGTTCCTATCCTGTGTGTTCTGAATGCTCTCAAGTACACACTAACATGCCTGCAATACATTCCTACTAAAACACATTTGCTTGATTCAAAACCCACTAATGCTAGCTTCATCAGCTACTGTAATGATATAATGAAATTATATAGTATGGCAACTAGAAATGAATATGAGAATAAAACCTATTGGAATTCCAATGGAAAACCAATTGAATGCCTTGGAAAGACCTGGTAAAGAGAAGACACTTTAAACATTCTGCTGTCAAAATAGGCATAGGCAAGACAACTACACAAAATCAGAGAGAAAAAGATTCCAAAGACAAAAGTATACTGCACTATGATTGCTTTATAGTGACCTACATTCTCATGCCATGCTGAAGAAATAGAAACAGGAAATGAAACTGCATGATGAACATGAGTACAGGCAAAAATTTTAAAAAGTAGAAAAGGTATTATCACCTAAGCAAACCCATATTCAAAAGATCCGGGGATGAACCTCTAAAGTACGCAGGTGTCACTTGTTTAGTTCCCAAATTTTATATACCTTTTTATTAATAACTGGGCTTTTGAAAACATCAGGTACAAGGACTTTCATTGTATCTGGACAGGGTAATTCCGGGAGGCAAAGGACTGTCTTTGCCTTTTACTCAACGTATAACCTTCTGAATTCTAGGACTCATGAACTGCCTAAAGTCTGCAAAACCTAGCTGAAGTGATACGTGCATTCTCTAGTACTTGTATGCATTTATACTCCTATGTGTTAATGGAAAAAAGAACATACTACGAAATCTTTGAAAATTTCTATGGAATATCTAGATGCTTTTAACAGGTTACCATAAATTAAATGCTTTTTGCAGCCCTTTCAAAATGGGATAAGGAATTGTATAGTCAATTCTCATTATCCATCAGAAGTCAGAAAAAACAATCTTAAGCCCAAAGTTGAAACCAAACTTATTTCATTAATTCTTTTAAGGTTTTCTCCTAGAATAGCTGAAGCCAAATTCTTAAAAAAATAGTTATATTCATCTATACTTTCAAATATACTAACAAAATAACCAAATGGCCAATAATAAAACACGGGAAGAACAGAGGCACAATCCACAAACTGAAGAATGCATTTTCTTAACTCTGAACAAGAACCATGCACTATGTGGTTTTGATAGGACCTGGCACAATGCTTTTTATACTAAGTGTATTCGAGAAAGTTAACTGGATCAACCAAACAGCTTTCCTTCAGATATAAATGTAATTTTAAAAGGAAGAAGGTTACTGAATTATATAAAATTCAATGTTAATTTTCGCTTTCCAACAGCATCTAAAAACCACTGCATTTCATTCAAAAGCAAAGCTGTACCTAAAAATAGTTCCTCAAATTTCTCACTAATATATTAAAAGAAATAAAGACATCTTCCTGAAAAAGAAAGCTTCTGGTTTTCTTATGAATACCTTTTCTTTCAGTTCTGAAATTAATTTCTGCAGAAATATCTCTGAAACAGCAGAAATCCTGCCCTTCATGGTTGAGTCCATCTAGAATGCTGTCCTTCTCCACAGCTGTGTTTCAGGGAAGTGCGGCTGCTTCCCCCTGTCACCTCAGATCTCCACGGAGGGTGTTTTGATTCCTAGCAAAATGTCTTTGTTAACGTCATCATCAGGTTACAAGTCTTAAATAAATTAATACTGAATGAGTTAATATCTGTGGAAGTTACTAAAATAATATCTAGCACTTAGTAAGGGCTATAAAAGTTGTTGAATTAACAAATGACTCTTAGTTAATACAGAGAGTTTATAGTTCAGAGTCACGTGAGCGAAGCACACCAGGAAAGTATGTTCAATGCTCACTGAGATCCGAACACGCTATGGGAATTAATGATACATAAGGACCAAGGAAGGCACACAAGGAGAAAAGTCAGAATAGGAGCAGCATAGCCCTGAAACAGGGAATGAGTCAGCCTGGTGACTGGCGGAAAGAATTAGATTGCCAATTTTAGGTGGGCTTTACTGCCAAAGGGTATTTCCTACCCGTTTATCTATTTTTCAATGTTCTCCCATGTTTCAATTTTTCTATATAATCCTAGTAGAATTCTGAAGACATACGGTAAAGAGAGTGCCATGGGGATCTATAACGCCGTAATGTAAAGTTTATACCAGTTTCATGAAGCATGAGTGAGAACCACAAAGCTATGCTTTCTGCTCTTTGCCAAACAAAAAGAACTTATTCTCTAAAAATGAGTCAATAAATGAATGAATTAAATAACTGACTGTACTCAAACTGGAAATGACATGAGAAACTATAATTTTTCATTTCTGGTATCAGATCTGAATTAGAACACATTATTTTCACTAAACTTCAACTTCTCCCATAAATTACAAATACGTATTGAGCAGAGGCTTTATGCACAGCAGAGTATTGTAGGAAAAGAGATAGCAAGATATACAGTACTTAAATTTCAGGGTGAAAGGATGTTTAAAATAATAACTTACTAACCGGAGATAGTCAGGGTAATTTCCTGTGGAGACCCCGAGGAAGATGTGGCAGTAGGCCCAGCGGCCTGTGCTAGGACCTGGCTCAGGCTGGAGTTGTTGATGGTCAAGGTGATCTCGTGGGGACCGCCGGAGGGGGACACCAGACCTTGCGAAGTCATCACTTGAGTGAGGTCTTGGGTCCCTGATTGTCATTAGAAGGCAAAACAAAGTTGAGCTTCAAAAAAATCAATTTCCCCTGTTTTTATATTAAAAATATTTTAGTTAAACTGTTATTAAATATTTCAATAAGAGAAAGATAGAAAACAAAGCATCAGTCATCTCTAATTCCTTCATCTAAAAAGAAAGCCTTGCGATGAAATGAAGCCAGGATGAAAAGAGTGATTAAATGAAGGTAGTAGTAATTAAGAGCATATACTAAACACATATCATTAAGTATAAGAAAAGCTTATTTTATTCTCAGGACATCTGATTTATTCTCTTCTACAAAGAGAAGAAAATGACATAACATCCTAAAACCAAATATGTGATCGCAAGCAAGAAACTGAAACTCCAGCTGTCAAAATAAGCAAAAGTGAGTGGCTCTTACCACTGCTGTTAGTGGTCAGCACTGAATCCTGCTCAGACAGTGGGCCTATGGTCAGGTTTGCAGAGGTCACTGTGGGCTGTAAGGACAGGCCTGAGATGGGCTGGATGACAACACTGGCAGGGACTGTGCTGTCCGACGTCTGGAGAGAGCCATTCTGTGGGGCCAGGCCAGGCTCCCCCGTGAGCTGCTGAGCCAACAGGTTGCCCTGCTGTAGCGTCTGCTGCAGAATGCTCGGATCAATCTGAAAAGCAGCACAGGTACTTGTAATGAAAACTTCATGCTTCTGTGTGATGCCAAGAGAATTACAGCACAGGAGACCATGGAAGGTGTCATACCTGCAACGTAATGTTATTAATGCTGGCAGCATCGATTCCAGAAATCTGTACATTTGGTCCAACCAAGTTAGCAGCCAACTGTAACTGGATGCCTTCTAGGGTAGCCAGGCTCCCATCTGTCAGAGACACAGTCAGGTCACCCCCAGCTGGCCAGAGAAAGAGAAAGGGAGAATGAATGAATATTGTGAATGCTTCTTAAAACTAAAGTAATTCATTTTTTACATAGGGATTTTTAAATACATAAGTTGTACACATTATGTCAATACAATCTTGTTGTGGAATACCAACACCTACTTTATATCACATACACACATATGCTGTCTAACCACGCTTTATACCATATACACACATACACTGTCTAATCACCCTTTATACCACATACACACACACTGTCTAATTACCCTTTATACCATATACACACATACACTGTCTAATCACCCTTTATACCATACACACACATACTGTCTAATTACCCTTTATACCATACACACAATCTAATCACCCTTTACACCATATACACACATACACTAAACACTCTTTTTTTTTTTTTTTTTTTTTTTGAGACAGAGTCTCGCTCTGTCGCCCAGGCTGGAGTGCAGTGGCCAGATCTCAGCTCACTGCAAGCTCCGCCTCCTGGGTTGATGCCATTCTCCTGCCTCAGCCTCCCTCGTAGCTGGGACTATAGGCGCCCGCCACCTCGCCCGGCTAGTTTTTTGTATTTTTTTTTTTTTTAGTAGAGACGGGGTTTCACCGTGTTTGCCAGGATGGTCTCGATCTCCTGACCTCGTGATCCGCCCATCTCGGCCTCCCAAAGTGCTGGGACTACAGGCTTGAGCCACCGCGCCCGGCCAACATTCTTTATACCATATACACACATACACTGCCTAATCACCCTTTATACCATATACACACACACTGTCTAATCACCCTTTATACTATATACACACACTGTCTAATCACTCCAGAAACATACTTTATACTATATACACACACTGTCTAATCATCCCAGAAACCTACTTTCTACCATATACACACATACACTGTCTAATCATCCATTATACCATATACACACATAAACTGTCTAATCACCCATTATACCATATATACACACACTGTCTAATCACCCCAGAAACCTCCTTTATACCATATACACATACACTGTCTAATCACCCCAGAAACCTACTTTATACCGTATACACACATACACTGTCTAGTCATCCCAGAAACCTCCTTTACACCATATACACATACACTGTGTAATCACCCCAGAAACCTACTTTATACCATATACACATACACTGTATAATCATCCCAGAGCAACTCTGTGAAATAGATACACTTTATACCATTCACAGACACTGTCTAATCACCCCAGAAACCTACTTTCTACCATATACACATACACCATCTAATCACCCCAGAACGACTCTGTGAAATAGATACTCATATTACCCACTTTAAATATATCAGAAAAGTAGCTGAAAAAGATTCCACTGATTAGCCGAAGGTTCAAAACAACCACTACTACTGAGTGGTGATCAGGCTGCAACGGTGCCATGAGTCACAGAAACAGAAAGAAGGGCACACAGGACATCTGACTGCCACGTACAACTGCTGCATCTACTGGCAGGTACACAAGTCAACACAGCTAGCTAAAACGTCACACTTCTCAAGCACTATGTGACCCAAGAACAAATGGAAAACTGCACTGTATCAAAACCAATGCTAACGAGTATTTAGAAATTACACTTCTCCCTCCTAAATTTATGAGAATGCCAACTGAGGAAAAACAAGTTTACACCCACTAAAAACAAAAGCTAAACAAAGTGCTTAGTGTAAAAAAGCAGCTGTCATGGAAGACAGAACGGGAAATGGAAACGGGCGATGTCTGCAAGATGGAATGCCCATTTTTCCGAATGCCTTATAAGGGAAAGGCTCAAAGAAGGGAAACATGGTGCTACAGTAAACAACGTCTCTTCTACTGTGGGAACAGACAGAAGCAGCGCAGAACAGTTTAATCACTGTGCCGTTCCCATTCCCCCGGCTCACTGTTTACCTGACACGGAGGCAGGGAGAATAGCTTGGCCCACCAGTCCTGGTTGCAGCAGATTCTGATCCAACTGTCCTGTTAGAACAGAGTTGTTCATGATAAATACATTAGGGTCAGTAGAGGAGGAGTTGAGGAGGTTTACGGGCTGCAATCCTTCCGACGAGCTTCGAGTCACAGGCTTTCTGGCCTTCTTTGGGTCTGGTTTATAATGAAACTGCATGTGTGTCTTCCTTCTACCCGAGGTACGGAAACGCAGCTCGCAGTGCGGGCATTTGAAGGGCTTGGCTCCCGTGTGCAGACGCATGTGGACCTTCAGACTTCCCTTCGTGGAGAAGGCGTTGCTGCAGACGTGACAGCTGAAGAGCTTCTGACCTGAGAAAAGCCCAGCCAAGAATCAGCAGAGGCAATGGCAGCTGAGACACTCACACCCACCCCACTCAGCTGTCAATCTGGATGTAAATATGTTGAATCAGTGGATGGAAGTGCTTTAATGAGAATCCCTTTCACCTATAAGATGTTATGGATGTCACAGGCAATTGTTGCAGGAATTTAACAGTATATTATTTACAACTTGAATTCAGCATTTTCACAACCCTTTGAGCTTTATAGTGTTTCTAAACCACTGCGTTATTCTGAACCTTGACTGGAATATTTGATTTATATTTATCAGAAGCTAATGGGTGGTATGACTTAACAGCCCAGCTCTGAATTACTGTCACTTTTCTTTAATTTTACAAATGGTACTTTAACATCTCAGCATCTCTCTATCTTCTCTTCTGCCAAACAGGAGCAACCAAAATGCCAGCACAGGTAAGCATCACATTGGGAGAACGTGCAAAGGAAAGTTCTATTCTACGGTCAAAGAGCTGTGTGCCTAGTATCATGTATCTAGTTCCTGAGGCTCTGTTCATGATTACTGGGTATATCTAAGGCCACGAAGGCTCAGAACACCACGAGCATAGGCTCCACCCTCCAAGAGCCTCTGGGAGCTGAAAAACTTGCTGGCTGGCTTTTCCCCTTTACTGGTTCAGGAACAAATGCTAATTTTTACAGCATGGCGCACACTAGGATCCACAAAGGGACTAGAGCAATCTACTATCCCAATGCCACCCTGGGTTCCTCAGAAATCACACATCTACTTCAGAATGGAGAAAGAGGCACTAAAAGGTATTTATCCAGAGACTTCCATTTCTAGTCCTTATCCACGTAGCCTACGCTGAACTCCAAAACCAAGGAAATGATGAAGCAGCGTGCACCAAGTCATCGTGGATATCACTGGGCACCTGCTGCATGACAGGCCATGCCCTAGGCCTGGGGGCACAAAGGTAAGTGAGGCCGGGCCCTCCATATCCGCAAAAAGTTTATTGCATTACACAAGAGAGACAAATACAGGGAGCCTAAAGAACAACAGAAAAACTGCACACAGGACAGTCATATAAACAAGCTCAGGGATCTGTTTATCTAGCTCCAAACATTAACCCATCAGAAAAGAATCACAGGGTCAGGTAAATGTGTGAAAGTCCATTTGTTCTTGTTGGTTGAATTCTGCTTATAACCAACAATGAAGAATATAAATTGGTCTGATAATCATAATTCTATGAATCATTATAACAACAGCTCTGCATTCACTGTGCGTTTACCACAGGCCAATCCACTCCTGAGCATTTACCTAAGGCCAAACACTTTTCCCAGCTATTTAAATGTCTTAATACTTAAAGCTATTTAAATGTCTGAACTCCCAAAGACAGAGGTACAACTATTAGCCCCATCTTCTGCAGGAGAAACCTGTGGCTGAGAGGAGAACCTTGTCTAGGACCACAGAGCTCACAGGAGGACTACAGGATTCCCAAGCAGGCAGAGGCAGAGCCGGCCTCACCACCGCTAGGATGCACTATGCAGAACTCCAGAAGCAAAGGCGCAGACAAGATGAAGATGAGAAAAAGGCCAGGAAAACTGGACATTCACTTCTCCCTTTGCAAGATTTTCCCCCCACATAAAAATAATTATGAAATGATAACTGCCATCAGATTTGCTAAGTGCCAGTTTTTACAAAACCTCAACATACTAAATCTCTTTGGCTTAAATGAGACTAAGAGGTGATCTTTTTAACAAAGTTATTTAGGCATGAGTAAGAGTACGTGACAATTTTTAGGAAAAATGCAACTTTTGAGACCGAATCCATCTTTTTCTTAGTGTCATTTGGACAGTTTTCCCTGTGTCACGAATAAAAAAATCTTTCATATCACTTTCTTCATGGTGCTTCGTTTTTAAGCTTTCTATAATTTGGAAAGTATTATGTATGCAAAATACATAGGAACAAAACATACGAAATGCTACCTAAGACCTCTACCAATGACACAGGAATGTGTTCCTTACCTGTGTGAGTCTTCACATGGCAATCGAGAGTGGATTTCACAGTAAAACTCTTTCCACATTCATCACATTTGTATGGCTTTTCTCCAGTATGGATTCGAACATGCCTATCCAAAAAGCGTTAATTATAGACGCATTGACAAACGACTTCATGATTTGAAATTTATAACTATATAAATTAAAATTAGGTGTTACTACGTTTTGATTAAGTTTGGCCAAGAAAAACTTTAAGCTTCACTCCAAACAAAAAACACCATAAACAAATCCAAATAACAACGAAAATATTTGCAAGACAAATAATAATAGAGATAATTTCCGTAGGGAGGGGAGCAGTGGCTCACACCTGTAATCCCGACACTGTGGGAGGTTGAGGCGGGCAGATCATCTGAGGTAGGGAGTTCAAGACCATCCTGGCCAACATGGTAAAATCCCGTCTCTACTGAAAATACAAAAATTAGCGGGCCGTGGTGGCAGGCGCCTGTAATCCCAGCTACTCAGAAGGCTAAGACAGGAGAATCACTTGAACCCAAGAGGCAGAGGTTATAGTGAGCCCTGATCACGCCACTGCACTTCAGCCTGGGCGACAAAGTGAGACTGTCTCAAAAAAAGAAAAAAAGAAAGAAAACAATTTCCTTAAAAAACCCAAGAACTCTGACAAATCAGCAGGAAATCCCAAACAATATCAGAGTAGAAAAGTGGGCAATGCACAGAGAGCTTACAGAAGAAATACAAACAGTCGAAAAACATATGCAAAGCTGTTCAACCACACTTAGAACCAAAGAAGAGCAAATGAAAATGACATCCTGTTGGCTGGAGCTGTAAAACAGGCACCCGGAGTCTCCGAAAGACAGAGGCACAAGGCCCTCTGGTGGCCTTTGCCAGACTCTACCCTCACTGAGCCGTCAGAGGCATACAGGCTCACAGAAGACAATCATGGCAGCGCCCTGCCAGTCATCACACATAGAAATTCAGTGTTCGTCAGGAGGGGTCTGGTAAAATTAATTTGGTATGCCCATGCGACAGAACCCTGCATTGCCATTAAAAAGAATGAAATAGGTTTATAGATACTGACAAAGAAAAATATCTATGATTCATTGATATGTAAAAATTTAAAAACCAGAATCGTACAACTTAACATTGGTGTATGTCCAGACATTTCTGAAAAAAAAAAAAAAAAAAAAAAAAAAAAAAAAACTTAAAAAACTGTTAACAGTGGTTATCTCTGGAGAATAGGACACCCTTCAGTACCATTTTTTGTTTATCATCACATTTACTCACTCAGAGTCTGAACCTTGAACTTTTTTAAAACGAAGGCTAGGACAAGAAGAAGAAAACGCAGCTCTAAGAATGTCCCGCTCTTGGAGTTAGCAGTGAGCCAAGATCACACCACTGAACTCCAGCCTGGGTGACAGAGCGAGACTCTGTCTCAAAAAAAAAAAAAAAAAAAAAGAACGTCCCACTCTTCTGGTCTTTAGCTACAGTCGATGGAGACACGTTTAGCACTTCATGTCACCTTGGTGGCATCTTGTCTCTGCTAATTGGCTGGAACGCCCCACCCACAGGCAGGTCACAAAGTGCTGTCTCAACACCTCCACATGACACCCTTGCCAGGCCTGACTTTCTCATCTATGACTCCACCACTAACCCCTACTGGAAAACTATCTCTCTATCGGTTAGTTCACGAGTTCCTCTAGTCCACATACAACTGCTGGCCAGACTGGACTCCTTCTTATAAACATCCCAAGTTTTCCATCAGAACCCCTTAGCTCCTCCTCTCCTCAGTTTAACTTTCTATGTCTTATTCCCAACCTCAGATCACACCATCAACTTAGATCCTACCCTGGAACTTTACTACATGGCTCGAGAGCTTGCTATTCAAGGGTCCCGTGGCTGCACCACCCAGTGAGACCTGGGCTCTCTTTCTTCTCCAGTCACCTCCCTTGTTGTCACTCTCTAGCTGAACATACCCCGCCGTCCTGCTGTGGTCAAAACACAAAGGCCAGCAGTCAAGGTGTGTGCTCACTAGGGTGGCAATGCCAACCCAGCAGTTCCTTGAAACCACCTACCCTTTCCCTGCAGCACCTGCTGCTGCCCGCTGTAGAATAAAGAGTACAAGGAACACACCCTCTTTGGTTTTCTGAAACATCCTGCAATGTTAAAATCTTTGCAGTTTGTTTTACTAAGTTGCTGAATAATTAGTTCTATCTCCTAGAGCAAAACATAAGCATCCCCCTTATATACAGAAACTCTTCTGATTCTTTAGGAGAACGCTGATACTTTGGTCTTCCTTTCTCCAGAAAGGAAGGACATTCTGAGAGCCCCTTCTGTTCTTTACCATGGGTCTTGGTTTCCAGATTCTTCATGGTTCTGCTAAACTCGATCTCATGTAGCAGCCACTGCTGTTTGGCCAACTGCCAATGAGTCTCCCTCCTGTCACGTGACTGTGTCCCGCTCCTCACACTGACTGGCAGGCATCAGGCAGGAGGGTGCCTGCTGCTCCTCTGCCTGTCCACAAACCTTAGAGCCCTGCCTTCCTCAATGGATAGATTTGTTTTCATTGTTTACTACTATGACAACCACACAGAAACAAGCATAAGCAATCTACAGAGAAGACAGACTTTCTTTTTTTTTTTTTTTTTTGAGATGGAGTTTCATTCTTGTTGCCCAGGCTGGAATGCAATGGCATGATCTCAACTCACTGCAACCTCCACCTCTCGGGTTCAAGTGATTCTCCTGTCTCAGGCTCCTGAGTAGCTGGGATTACTGGCACCCACCACTACGCCCAGCTAATTTTATATTTTTTAGTAGAGACTGGGTTTCTCCATGTTGGTCAGGCTGGTCTCAAACTCCCGACCTCAGGTGACCCTCCTGCCTCGGCCTCCCAAAGTGCTGGGATTACAGGTGTGAGCCACCGTGCACAGCTGAAAACAGACTGTCTAATTAATATTCTGAACAAGCTTACTACAGAGAACTAATTCAAGCTTAAAACCATACACTCTAGTAAGCAAGCTGCCATCACTCAGGAGATACCAGGTTGAGAAACTAATGGCCCTGCTGCAGTGAAAGTCACCAAAGGAGCAGCTGCCTGCACCTCCAGTCTTCAGAGCAGAACCCGTGCAGCGTAGCCATGCCCTCACCTCACCAGGTCGCTGGGCTTCTTGAAGCTCTTGGGGCAGTATGTGCAGCAGTTGGCATGCTTGGGCTCGTCCTGCAGCTCCGCCTGCTTGTCCCTCAGCTCGCTGATGCGGTCCTTTTCTGCCGCGGACTGCACCAGGACCTTCTCTGACACCGTGGCGCTCTCCTGAGGCCGGATCTTGGCTAACTGGGCTGTCTCTTCCTCTGTGAAAGTGATGACCTCAGGACGAGACTTCCGTGATGCATTTCTGTCAGAATGTTCTTCCTCCTCCTCCATACAAATGTCTAAACAAAATCAAGGAAAAGGGATCAAAAATCTAATGAAGAAAACTTAGGTTATTAGCAAGACAATTAAAACTAAATAGGTATGTATGTAATGAAAATCAATAACTCAACCAAGCTATTTTTATGATGGTAGAGAGTTGCCATATTTTCCCACCTCCATTGAGAAACTTAGGTCATGGAAAGAAAACAGCCAAGTGTACTGGAAAGTAGGGGGCAGAGGATGAACAGAGGTTGGTGAGGAGGTGAAAACATCCACTTAGATAGAAGGAATAATCTCTAATGTCTGATAGCAGAGTAGGATGATACAGTTAAAGACAATGTATATTTCAAAGCAGCTACAGGAGAGAACTTGAAATGTTCCCATTTAGAAACTGATAAATACTTAAGGTGATGAATACCCCAAGTACTCTGATTTGATCATTCCATATTCTATACTTGAAATAAATTATCACACGTGCATCATAAATATGTACAAATATTATGTAACCAAAAAAAAACCAAGTCAAGGGCTTCCCTTAGGAGAGCGATGACCAACATTAGGAAGACGCTCGGATTAAAGACCTGCTTCTACCCCTCCCTGCAAATTCAGGAGTAAGCTTTGAGGCTGATAGTGTCCACACAAGCTACTGGTACTCATAAATACAGATACTAATTTATTAATAACGGCAAAAAATGAATTACCCTGGGATTTTTAAAAATCAGAAGCCCAAAAATGGGAGACCAAATTAATAAATTAGCAAATGGTCCCCAACTAAAAACAATTACTATAAAGAAGAAAATAAAACTTTAAAAATATATATGAGCCGGGCGCGGTGGCTCAAGCCTGTAATCCCAGCACTTTGGGAGGCCGAGACGGGCGGATCACGAGGTCAGGAGATCGAGACCATCCTGACTAACACGGTGAAACCCCATCTCTACTAAAAATACAAAAAAAACTAGCCGGGCGAGGTGGCGGCCCCTGTAGTCCCAGCTACTCGGGAGGCTGAGGCAGGAGAATGGCGTGAACCCGGGAGGCGGAGCTTGCAGTGAGCTGAGATCCGGCCACTGCACTCCAGCCTGGGTGACAGAGCGAGACTCTGTCTCAAAAAAAAAAAAAAAAAAAAAAAAAAAAAAAAAAAAATATATATATATATATATATATATATATATATATGGTTGGCCCTCTGTATCTGTGCCTTCCACATCCATAGATTCAACCAACTGCAGTTAGAAAATACTCACAGATATTTTTTCTCTTGTTATTATTCAGTAAACAATATGCTATGATGGCTATTTACAACCAGGTGCAGTGGCTCACGCCTGTAATCCCACTGCTTTGGGAAGCTGAGATGGAAAGATTGCTTCAGGCCAGGAGTGTGAGACCAGCCTGAGTCACACACCAAGACTCCATCTTTACCAAAAATTTAAAAATTAACCAGGCATGGTGGAATGCACCTGTAGCCCCAGCACATTGGTAGGCCAAGTTGGGGCTTGGTACAGAAGTTCAAGACTGCCTAGGCAACAGAGCAAGATCCCGTCTCTACAAAAAAATGTTTTTTTAATTAGCCAGGCATGGTGGTGAGCCTGTAGCCCCAGCTACTCAGGAGCCTGAGGTGGGAGGATTGCTTGAACCCAGGAGTTCAAGGCTGCAGTAAATTACCATTAAGCTATTGTACTCCCGCCTGGGTGACAGAGTGAGGCCCTGTCTCTCAAAGAACCCGAAACTATTTACACAGCATTTATATTATATTCGGTATTATAAGTGATCTAGAGATGGTTGAAAGTACACAAGAGGATGCGTGTAGGTTACATGCAGATACTGTGCTGTTTGATATCAAGAACTTCAGCATCTGCAGATTTTGGTGTCCTCAGGAGTCAAGGAACCAATCCTCAGCTGATACTGAAAGAGAACTATACGCGTAAGTATTTATTCCTAAATGAAAAATAAGGATACATTCCAAATGATTAAAAAAAGAATAACAGAGAGGAAAAAAAGTTTGGCTGGGAGCAGGGAAGTCATTATTGTACGACTGACTGAAAAAAACTTACAACTCAACAGAAACACTAAATTGCAAAGTGAACAGTGATTAATTCACCAAATAAGTAAATTTAAAAACCGACTAGATAATTTTTCTTACCATATAAAAGGAAAAAAAGATGAGAGATGGGTGCGGGGTGCGGAGGGGAGAAGATAGAGAGGGGAGCAAAGGACAGCGAGGGTGTGGGTTGAGGGAGAAAGTCATGGAGGATAAAGCCAGTGGATTCAATGTCCATCTCGTAGAAATTCCAGAAAAAGATACAACAAACTAAAATTCCACATTATACCAATAAAGCTTGGAATGATCTGAGGGTAGCTTATAGATAGCAGCCCCACCAACACTCATGAGGAAATAAGGAGGTAACTCTATTAACATTCTTTAAGGAACTGAGAACACAATCAGTATAGCACAGGCTGGAGAGAGACAGAACAACAAAATTAAGCACGATAGACAGACAGCATGAAATAGACAGCAAGTGTTAGAAGCAGGCTAACGTCGCAATAAATGGGAGGGAATTTAACCCCTATCTAAGTCTCTAGGTTTGGGCAAAACAATGCAATTTAACACGTGACTTTTCTCCTATGGACAAGAGTTCATCTGCAGTTTCCCCCACAATGATCCAAGGAACATAAGACATATAAAGGTGAATCTAAATAAATATGTAGCAGTGAGATGAAGCCCAAAGAGAACCCCCAAATTGATGCTAGAATTCAGTAGCATTAGAAGCTTTATTAATTGATGGGAAGGAATATGTAAAGAGGCTTAGAGATTATTTGTATTTGGCTGATAAATTAACACTCTCCAAATGACAGGGTTCTAGAAATAATGCCTGTATGTCCTATAGCCTTTAACTCATTTGAAGGAAAGGGCCATTTTCTTTTTATACTTTATGAAATCTAACGACAGAATTTTTAAAATGGAAAGAAAGGCTTTAACAAGTATCATCGGACTAAAGAGTTTGAACTATCTCAGTATAACAGGCCAGAAACTTTTATTCCAGAATTATCTACTAAAGAAATGAGGTGCACAGTGGCTCTGGCAATGGTTAAGTCACAGTTTTTGTTACTTTGAGGGAGTTTAGGCAAGTTTTACAGACTTATTCCTCAAAACAGAAGAGAAAGGTAGACTACCATAACCCACCGGGGACCCCGGATGGTCTCACTGTGATCTTTTGGTCAGATGGTGGCAAAGCAGACAGAGGGGGCAGCACCTTGAGAGAGGATGATAGGCCACCAGCAGGTCTGACCTCTGATGACAGTCCCCATTTAGCAGCCCTGTCTCCACACAGCCACTGACACAAGATTCACTGACAACATTGCACACCAACTGTGCCAGGACAGGATGGCCGCAGCACAGGCAAGAGCCCAGGCCCACACATACACTCAGACCAGCCATGACCTCCAAGAGTATCAGAACTAACATGGATTTTAAAACGGCAATCTGTGTGCTGGCACAATGTGTCAAAATATAAAATGTGCTTCATTCTTAACTCTAATTTCATTGTGGAACTTACTAAAAAGAAGTTGTCTTATAAGCACAAAAAGTATAATCACAAGAATAATACTTAGCATTTTTTCGCTTGGTATGGGACTTGGGAGAATTAACTTGTCTAATGTTTTGCTGGCTAGTGTACAAAATGAGATTAATCCCTCTAACTATGCAGTGTGTTGTGTCTATTACATGAGACAATGTAATGGTAACCACAGGTTTTGCGAAGGTTACAGTACTCCATAAATGCTACCATTACCATTTCAGTGAAAGACCAGATACTAGCTACACATCCATCAATCCATCAACAGAAAATTATATAATAAAATATGATGGAATTCCATGGAGTCATCTGAACTGATGTAGATCTGTGTTCAATAAATTAAATATGCCTATAATAAACTTTAGTAGATGGAAAATTAAGCACACTACAACACTATTTAGAGCAAGATACCATATTTGTTAAAAAGCATTAAAGTCTCTAACAACATGTGCGCGTAAGCATGAAAGGAAGAGCACAGTGTGAGAGCAAATGCTGATTCAGCGTGTGGTGATTTGTAAGAGCAGATGTTTTCTTCATTGCGCCTCCGAATTTTTCTTCCAAGAGCATGTACAGCTTTCCTAATCAGAAAATAAAATTAACTATTAAAAACTCAGGGTGCTACTGAACTTAATCTGTACATAGCCAGGTTAAAATGCTCACGGTGATTTGTGAATGGATTTATTCCTAAATTAGCATTGGGTTAATACACCTTGAATCAACAAATGGAAAATACCTCCTCCTTCTGTCTCTCCAGTGGCTGACACAGCAGAGGGGACTGCTTGGTGTCTCTTCATGTGCTTTTTACAATGCACTGTCGTTCGGAAACCCTCTTCACAAAACGGACACTTATAAGGCTTCATGCTCATATGTGTGGCCATGTGCCGGGTGAGGCTGCCATTGGTAGTGAAGGAAGCATTGCACACGCTGCAGCTGAACGCCTTCACTCCTACAAGCACAGAAACGGAGAAAAAACGGCTGGAACCAATCCTATTTCATTACCGCAAAACCAGAAGCAGTCAAAACCAAACAAAGATATGTTTAATAAGCCACAACATTATCCTGAGGCTTAGCAGAGTTTGGTTAAAAAAAAGTAAATCACAAAATTATAGACAGTTTATTTGGTATGGGTTTCCAATTTTTAGAAATGGGATTGTTTTAAGAACATGGAAGTTAACACAGGACATCTTACTGCCTTGTCTACTGAAATCAGCAGGCTCTGTGAAGTCACAATATCCAAAACAAATCAAGTCCTCTCTGACTTCGGTCTTTTACCTTTAAACTGGCAACATGTGGATTCTACCCCAGAAATGTTTTTTCCCACCATCTTTTCATCACTTCCACCGCACATGAGGTATATTAGGCATTAAGAACTAGTCTATAAATCTTCTATACAGCTTTATTTTCAAATAAAGTCCCATATAGAAGGCCTTCTCTCCTCTGGACCAATGACACAGAACCAAGTAACCAGCTATTTTCTTCCTATTTCTGTCTTTCTTCCACTGTTCCTTATAAAAGTCATATATTGCTCTCTGGTCCTTTAAAGTACCACATAAATGACTCCCAGCAATCTTTCCAATAACCACTAAAACCACTCCCCAGTCATCAACCTATGGACCAGTCAATAAAACTTTTCCTTATTTTGCTTGGCTATATGTTTCTAAGCAGTATATCTTCATTTTCAAATAAAGCCTTATATAAAATATACACTGATATTAATATACTGAATATATTAAAGATAACAAAATATGTTAAAAATATTTTTAACTGGACACTATGTATCTGATAAAAGTCCAGTAATCAGACTATAAAAACCTCTTACAACTCAATAAAGCAAATCATCCAATTTGAAAATGGGCATAAGATTAGAACAGACATTTCTCAGTGTCTGTGAAAGATGTTTAACTTGATCAGCCATCAGAGAAATGCAAATCAAAGCAAAACCACAATGGCACGTGGGAAGGCTCATGACCATCTACAAGGCCGGTCATGAGAGAAGCAATAATAGCCATTGGCGAGGATGTGGGGAAACCAGAGCCCTCCCACCCTACCGTGGGCTGTCAAATACCACAGCCACAGTGGAAAACGTTCCATAAACTCAAATGTTTTAACAGAGTTAACATATGACCAAACAATTCCACTCCTAGGTAGAGCAATGAGCCCGTGTCCACACAAAAACTTATATACAAATGTTCACAGCAGGATTACTTACAATAAACAAAATATGGAAATAACCCCAATGTCCATCAACTGATGAATGGATCAATAAGACGTGGCATATCCTACAACGGAAAGTAATGAGGTTCTGATCCACCTATACAGCACGGATGAAACTTGAGCACACTGTGCTATGAAAGCAGCAGACACAAAATGCCACATATTTCTATAAAATACCCAGAACAAGCAAACCTCTAAAGACAGAGGTAGATACTGGGCGCCTGAGGTTCTGGGCATTGAGGGGAAATGGGGAGTGACTGTTAATGGGTACAGAGTTTCTTTTGTGTGTAATAAAAATGTTCTAAAATTACGGTTTTGATGGCTGCAGAACTCTACGAACATACTAAAAATCACTGAATTGTGCATTTTCAGTGGGTTAATTGAATGGTATATGGATTACATCTCAATAAAGCTTTTTTCTTTAAAGGACTAATCTCCAAGTATAAGGCAGACAATGACCTGTGTGTGTCTTCTCGTGAGACTTGAGCACCCCGGAGGAAACAAAGCCACGTCCACAGAGTTTGCACTTGTAGGGCTTCTCCCCGGTGTGCGACCGCACGTGCTGCTTTAGGTGACTGGACTTCTTAAAGCCTTTGTTGCAATAGTCACACCTGCAAACACACAGAACCCAGACCACGTTAATTCATAGCACAATTACAAATACAGCACCTGAGATGGGAAGGAAAGCAAACAAGCTTCACCGACAACCATGAAACATTTATGCACAACTGTTACAGAACCTAGGTACGCTCTCCAACATTGAAGAAATTATAAACTAGAAAATATTGCCGACAATCATTTGTTAGACCAGATTCTGCTTAGAGTACTTATAATCTTAAATGTATTACTTAAAAACCAGTAAATCCCATAACTCCCCAGCAGACATAACATTTGATTAATTAGAAACTCTCACTAAGCATAACAGGAAGAAAATGTATGCACTCTTTTCTTTAAGTCATTAGACACTGTGAATCCTTCCATTGCCTCTGAGGCAGAATCACTCCTGCATCTAGTCACTCGTCAATGCCAATCCATGTACTCCTCTGGTTTATGAAATACAAAACAGAGTGTACTGGAGTTATGCTGAATAATATATCAATATGCAGTATTATTTCCCCTTCCGTTGTTACTGAATAGACTAATGTTATCTTAAGGATTAAAATAATTATCAATTTCAAAACTCCTACTCACATATTATTAAAAGCTTATTCCATTAGTATGTCTCTTTTGTCCATTCTCAAGTTTAAATATCCAGTAAGAAGTTAGAGATGTCCCTACACTAGAACCTAAGTCAAGACTGAGTGCCCACATAGAGGCAAGTAACTTTCAAGTACAAATGAAACTAAAAGCTGGAAGTGTCTGAATACATTTTGAAAATTCACTCTTGTAAACCTGGTTTGGCGGTGGCTCACGCCTGTAATCTCAGCACTTTGGAAGGCTGATGCAGGTGGATCACCTGAGGTCAGGAGTTCGAGACCAGCCTGGCCAACATGGTGAAACACTGTCTCAACTAAAAATACAAAAATTACTTGTACACTGTGCACAGAGGGTGCTCGGTATATACTGCTGAGCCAGCGGACGGACACATCTAAAAAGCCGTCTTTCTAATTGTGCTGTACCCTGGTACACAGATTGTCATATGTAAAGCACATGAAGAGTCTTGAACTAAAAGGCACAATATAAATTTAAGTAATTTCTGAAAATGGAATAATAATGACTTAAAACAGTGACGGGAAGCTATAGCAGAGTACTTCAAACAGACAAACTGAAGACTGCTGCATCCAAATCCTGGCCCGCTCGCTTATTTGCTGTAAAAAGTTTAGCAAGTAAATCTCTTTAGTCTCAGATCCCTTATTTACAGAATATGGATGACAATGGAACTGTTTTGAACAGTTCTGAGAGAATGAAATCGCAGAGCCCTTGGAGCAGGGCAAGCACACTGCAGCATCTGTCGCTGCAGGATCCGTCGCTGGGAGCCGGCAGTACCATGAGCTGGTCTGTGCAGACAACTACCTGTAAGAGCGCCTGCTCTGGTCCTCACTGTCCTCCAGAAACTGGGAACCTTGTGCCTGCAGGTCCAGTTCCTCTTGGGATGACTCCTGAATCAAGCGAGTTGTCTAAAATTTAAGAGAAGTATAAAGCAAACTACTTGAATATCTGTGAATAAACATAAAACAACTCAGCAGCTAAGAATTAAGGATAAGAACATTCATAAACTGTGGATTTAAGAGGGAGAAACCCCAAATAGTCCACTGTAATCATTTGGGCCAGAGCAATAATAAAGATCACTTATACAGATTTTATTAAATGAAGATCTATTTATTTTCCATTTCCCTACCTCAATACAAAGCTTAATCAACCATAAAACTGATTATTTTATGTATCTTAATAAGAGATTCCCCTTCCATCTGCTCTACTCTTACTGACAGCGAATAAAATCCCACCTTCAGAGAGTATAATATTGTCTCCTCTTGTCACACAAACCAGAGGGTGGGAAGGACATGTTCTCCATCCCCAAGAAGGGTACCACGCATGCTGAGAGCAGTCACACTGACCCCATCCCTTCCTGACAGCGGCATTACAACCCATGCTACCACAGCAAGGACGAAACAAAAATCTGGTCCATGTTTTCTAACCACTCTATAATAGACCCATGCTCACACTGAGCGGAGGGTTAAGCTCCACTGACCTTCAGAAGTCCTGGAGTCACAGGACGGACTGCGAACAGTGGAGTCATCCACCCCTGTGCAGCAACTGCACGCTGCTATAAGCAAGGGCTTGTGTCTCATTTGTTTACCTGACTTCCAAAACCAACTTAGATAAACCACAACAACAGAACTGGGTTTGCACAGTTTTATTTAGAGAGTTCTGGAGTAAAGGCAGCTGCTAAGAAGTACGTTCTCCACTTCCCAGATTCAGCATCTGCTGCCAAGTTTGTAGTTTCTAGCTATGAGAAAAATGTTCTGAAATTTTCACGGGAGGATCCAGCCCTACCACTTGGGCAAAGCTACCAATGGTGGATTTTAAAGAGGGATAACAATTGGTCAATAATTTCTCATCACTATTAAGAAATTTCCAAAAGCAGAAAAATGAAAATAAAAACCAAAATTAAAATGTCTCCAACTAGGCGTAAGAGATAAAATTTTAAATGATGCATTTAAATGTTTTTTAATGTCAGCATTCATTATATTCTCCTTCTAACATGTTTAAAAGTCCACAATTAAAAATGTTTAGGTTTTGTGCCTAAAGCAACATAGTATCTTTCAACATGTTATTACCTAACACTCTAGTAAATTCTTAGCTTTTAATCCCAAATGCAAGGCCACACCATGGCACGGAAACCTTTAAGTAAAATTAAAATGTTTTAAGGAAAAAGAAAGCCCGATGTACTAACACTGAGGATTTCCCAGGTAATGCAGTAACCTTAATGTTACAAGAAGTGAGCACACCTCTTAAAATTTCCATTAAGGAAATTTTAAATAATCACAGTGAAGAATAAAATAGCATCTGCTAAATACTGCCACATATGCACCCCTCTGTCCATACTCACTACATTCATCCCATCAGAGCTGGGAGCCTGCAGCAAGCTCTGCTGGTGGAAGCTTGTGGAGAGGGCCTGAGACTCAAGTGTGCTGGAATCCTGTAGCTGTTGGACAGGTGGAAACTGAGGCTGCTGATGGTACGTGTCAGTCACTGTAAAACCTGAAATAAATTAGAAAAGAGGAGTTCTACAAAAATATTAAAGTTACACTAAAATGTTTTTTAAAAAGGGTTTATAAATTTAAGATGTCTAAAGAGGCATTTCTATTTTCTGAACTAGAATCAGGACTAGCTGTTATTAGCAAGCTTTAACATTGTTTGCTAACAGGCGGGAGGCTGTGCTCAGCAGACATTACAGCAGCAGAGGCTTTACAGAACCAGCCACCACAAAGTTCTAATTTCTACTCAGCCACCTTTTCTCGGCTGGAAACTACATGTAGAATGGCTGCAAAGGTCACTTTCCAGAAGACCTGAGCAAACCACAAAATAGTATGCATCAACAACAAAAAAATCTACAATGCACGGAAAAAGTTACTTGGTTTGAAACCATACATTTTAGAAGGGCCTTAAGAGAAAACATGTAAGGTTGTCGTAAAATTAAATTCAACTGAGGTACACTCACAAATTTCATTGAAAACCCACCACTGACCTTGGGATAGCCCTGCCGGTTCGAAGGACTGTTGGGCAGGGGTCTGCTCTTCAAACTGGTCTATGTGCCCTCGCAGAGGGTCCTGTGGAGCCACAAACCCATCTAAGGATGAGATGCAAAAAGGGGGACTCATACATTTGGAAGTTATTTCACATCTGCAAATCTGCCCAAAAGTACACTTTGGCGAGTTTTCAAATATCAGACACCTTATTTTGAAGAGACAATAGGGATAATTTATACACATATATATGCTTAAAGCATTCTCTTTGCATTTCTTTTTTTTTTTTTTTTTTTTTGAGACGGAGTCTCGCTCTGTCGCCCGGGCTGGAGTGCAGTGGCCGGATCTCAGCTCACTGCAAGCTCCGCCCCCCGGGTTCCCGCCATTCTCCTGCCTCAGCCTCCCGAGTAGCTGGGACTACAGGTGCCCGCCACCTCGCCCGGCTAGTTTTTTGTATTTTTTAGTAGAGACGGGGTTTCACAGTGTTAGCCAGGATGGTCTCGATCTCCTGACCTCGTGATCCGCCCGTCTCGGCCTCCCAAAGTGCTGGGATTACAGGCTTGAGCCACCGCGCCCGGCCTCTCTTTGCATTTCTAGAATATCATCCCTGAAAGCCTTTAGCATCTGTCTTAGGCATTGTTCCATTAAACAATATTCTAACATGCTATTACATTCCATAATTGTTTAGAACCTTTTTGGGTGTGCATGGTTGCAGGCACCACAGGGGATAAGTGTATAATCCTACCCAAAGACTAAATACATTTGAGACATCCATAAAACAAAACAGTAAACTGGTCAGCACATTGTTTGTTGACATCCCTGTGTGAGATAAGAAGCCTGTGCCAGACGCAAGCCAGCTATGCCACTAATCACACAGTCTACAGTTGACCTGACATTGTTTTTTGTAGCCAAACTTTACTGATGAAGGAAGCGATGTACTACTTTATATTCTGGTTCAGGAGCCTAATCTCACTGCAGACCAGTCACCAACAGTTCACTGACCTACATTAATCTTCAAATCTACATGGAGTGCACTTTGTAGAATACTAAAGATCACACAGATGTACACTTGAAAGATGTTCTCAATATACTGGGCATAAAAGTAGGTCACAAAATAGTATGCACTGCAAGATCCTATTTGTACAACTCTTTTTTTTTTTTTTTTGAGATGGAGTCTCACTCACTCTATTGTCCAGGCTGGAGTGCAGTGGCGCCAGCTCGGCTTACTGCAACCTCCACCTCCCAGGTTCAAGCAATTCTCTTGCCTCAGCCTCCTACGTAGCTGGGATTACAGGTATGCACCACCACACCCAGCTAATTTTTGTAATTTTAGTACAGATAGGGTTTCACCACAGCCAGGCTGGTCTTGAACTGCTGCCTTCAAGTGATCCATCTGCCTTGGCCTCCCAAAGTGCTGAGATTGCAGGCGTGAGCCACCACACCCAACCTTATTTATATAATTATATATGCATACCAAACACACACACACACACATACACACACACACACACACCTGCATATTTGTATGGAAAAAAATTGGAAGCACCTATATCAAAATAAGGATGGTAGATTTTGCTGTAGTCCTAAAATTTCAACTACTTCCTAATAAGATTTTGAATATTTCCTAACAAGAAGTCTGATCATTCTGTTTTTGTTTAAAAAAAAAGAACTTCCCCTAAGAAATCTAATAAAATTGAAGAGTAAAAACCTAATTTAAGAGGACATGAAATGATATCAAATACTCAAATTCAATCTCTCTCACAGACAGCACAAATTGTTTTAAAAGTCAGTGATCCGCGGGAGACATCAATGGACTGCAATGAGTGGGAAAGGCTGTAAAACTCTGTTGGGATCACTCAAAGTTAAATATCCTGAAATGTTTACCTTCATCTGCTTCCAAGGGCTGATCTGTCAACTGCTGGCCCAGCCCTGCTTCCTCTGTGCCCACCACGTGCTGAGGCTCCAGGTCCAGCATGGCCTCGGGGTTTGCTGCGACCACCTCTGCCGTCTGCGGCAGCTCGTCGCTCTCGATTTCCACCTGCATCTGAGTGGAGGCCTGCATGCTCTGCTGGTCCACGGTGCTATCGTCTATCGAGGCTGCCTGCTGATGCTGTTGGAGCTGCTGGGCAAGTTCGTATCTTCAGAAAAATTAACGACAGTTCATCAGATTAGATGCTGTCAAAGGTTACTTGCGTGGGATACTACAGTGAAAAAGTTGCCATTGATTAAATAACATTTTTTATTAATGATTTCATTTTGAAGTCATGATGGCAATTCAGATAAAAATGAACACATTAGTACTCTGAAGAGAGCTCGTTTGCCTCATCTTTAAGTGCTTCCACCGGCTACAAGACACGAGGCACAAAGGGAGGATAAAGGACAACACATACCTGAATGCCTAAGTTTAAAAACATTAAAAAGATGTCTCGTGTTTAAAAGTAAAACTCTCCCAACTCAAGTTCGGCAATGAATCTAAGTATTCAGCAAAATAATTGTACTAAATGAGACGACACCTTTATAGACTGATCTAAATCTGACAACACATGTGGTGCACAGACAGAGAGGCTCCAGCCTACTGTCTCTCACAGCCCGGGCCACAGGTGCTTTATTGGACCAATGATCCAAATGTTGCTGCCAGCAACATTTACACACACAAAGTATATCCGGCATATATTCATCAAAGTCAGCGATTTCTCTTTCAAAGGAAAAGATGAACAATGAATTCAGCAATGAACTGAGAACTTGAAAAGAAAAAAAAAAAAGAAAAAAATATCACACAATTATCTGTCTAACAGGCTGGCTAGTACAAAGAATACTAAGACAAAGAGCCGGTCGGGCGCATGGCTCACACCTGTAATCCCAGCACTTTGGGAGGCCGAGGCTGGCAGATCACCTGAGGTCAGGAGTTCAAGTCCAGCCTGGCCAACATGGTGAAACTCCATCTCTACTACAAATACAAAAATTAGCCAGGCACAGGGGTGTGAGCCAGTAATCCCAGCTACTCAGGAAGCTGAGGCAGGAGGTTGCAGTGAACCAAAATCGCACCACGGCACTTCAGCTGGACAACAGAGCGAGACTCCATCTCAAACAAACAAACAAAAAAAAAACACCCACACACACAAAAAAAGTGCCGCCTGGTCCCCTCTTCTGCCTCTGAACACACAGACCATACAAGCTGTGTCACGGGCTTTATCCCAGTGTCTTAGGAATCTGCCTACTCAGAATTTCATTCTCAGTTCCAAACAAAATTTTCCCTCTTCGTTTTCTAATATCCAAAATAGACAATTCATCACTACTTTTACTGTGGAAAGGAGAACAAAAATGTGTTGCATAATAGAGAACAGTCAGAAAACGCACGCCTGCACCTACGCTGTGATGCTTCCACACACAGCGCAGCGGCACGCAGGGTCTGCATAAGCCACTCTAAGCTAAGCACCTCTGTGCCACACGCCAACTGACGGAGGCTTGCTTTCTGTTTGTTTCCTTGGTTGTTTGCTTTTCCCCATAAATTCTACTATAGTAACCTTCTTTACCTATCTTTAGTATAAGTATATGTGATATTTTGGGAATTTCCAACAGTTCAGACAAAGGAATGAAACCCTGGCTGGATGCTCTCCTTGTAGGCAGATTCCAAGTGCACACAATCTGTAAAAGCAAAGCACTGCGGCTCTGCAACGACAGGCTGATCTGCTTAGTGTCCTCTCAAAGCTCTACACTCATCTCCTACACGTGTCCCTCGAAACTGATGACAAATAACGGCCATGCAATATACCACTTAATAAAGGTGACCCCGCAATTATGCCATTGGTCACTGGGTCTGGAAACAAGGGCCTGAACACCCACATTCCCAATACTACCACAAAAAGTACACTGGAAAAGGCTGGCTTCCTAATTAAAAAAGATTTTATTTAAACATTCCACTGAGCAAGCAAGCGCCCAAGCTCCATTCTTCTTAGCATGGTAAGCTCTCGGGCCAACTGGGGACCCATCACCCTGCTACAGCGAGCAGAAACACAAACATCTTCAATATCCATGTGCCCCCGAGTTCCCCAGTTCCCAAACACATGCAGTGCCCTGCACAGGATTCCCTCCACAAAATGCAGTGAAGTATAACTGGATATGTAATTGACAGGAGTCCACTATATAACACCGCCAATACCACACTCCCTGGGTGGTTTCAAGCAGCAGGTAAATTTCTCGGCTAAGCAATCAATGATGCTGAAATCAAAAATGTCAATTCTGTTGAGGGTGCTTAGGCATTCAGATCAATAATATCAAAAAACACTATCACAGTTAACTTATTCTAATATTTAGGGTTTTGCTTTGTAGGCGACATCCAGGCAGACATATCTGGGTTAAAATGCTGTCTCAAAGCAAATGTTTCAGGGCAGCAGCTTTAGGCCTAGTGACTCTCCCTTTCACATCTCCTAAGCTGTGGTCACCCTACCCAGGTTTTACAGTACCACACGGAATTCTGCGGCTTCACAGAAATGCTCATCGAACAGGTCCTAGCACTAGTCAGAAATGCATCTCTTCCGGATTACGTCCACAAAGATGAGCTAGCCTTCCAACCATGTGGAAATACAAGCTAGGCTGAATGAAAAGTTTATGGAATATCTAAAACATGCATCCTTTAAAGTCAACAACACAGAATAATTACCATTCTGATTTGCTGATGACAGGCCTAGAAATCACAGGGTCTTTAAGATTCTCTTTTCTGAAATATTCACTATCTGACTATAGTAGACACAGTCCAGCATTTCATCTAACTAACAGCTTTAAAAGAGAGCTTTACAGAATATAAACTGCTTCATTATTAAATTAAAAATGCAAATGCTAATGCTTCAGTCTATGGCTCCCATTAGATCCTTAGACACTAATACGTACATTTCTTGAGCCCATATACTACAAGCTAGAAATAATCATGTAAGAATCAAAGACAATTATTTCCTAAAAACACTCCCCACCATCTACTGGAAATTATAAAGATGATAAAAAGTGACCATCAGAATTACACCCACCTGTGGGTTTTCATGTGCTTTTTGCAATTTAGTGAAGTCTTAAATGTTTTTTGACAATAGGGACACATATAGGGACGGAGGTCGTTGTGGATGCCCATGTGTCGCCGTAAGCTGCCACCAGTAGTGAAAGCCCCATTACATATCAGACACTTGAAAGATTTCAGTCCTGTGTGTGTTCGGATGTGTGCTTTGAGCACACCTGCAGAAACAAAGCCTCTTCCACACTGAGAACATTTAAAAGGTTTTTCACCCGTATGGGATCTTAAAAAAAAAAAATACACATTTTAATGAATAAGTTTCTTATACTTTTATAATGCTTTGTGACTAGAATGCACTCTTGCATTTCGCTTCACTTCATCATCACATTTTTTTAAAGTTAAGCAGCAATGCCGGAGCTTTCCACATTTAAAGGTGAGGAAGCCTGAGACTCGAGTGCTTAAGCAAACTGCCTCAAGTCACACGACTGAGACAAAACTAGAAGCCAAATCTTTTTCCAAGTTCTATACTTTTTTCATGACATCACACTGTCTCTCATGATCAAGGTTTGACTTCTTTTTCACTGTGGCTAAAACTAAGAATTAATTTAAACTCCGATAAACACATATGAAAAACAAACGGAAGTCTAACAATAAACCAAATACTTCTTTGATATTTCTTGGAAATTGCAAACATTGAAATTTAATGAGCATATACATAAATTCCGGGGCAATTTTGTAGAATATTTTAGTCAAGACATTAAAGAATAAAAATATTAATTACCAATAAATGTTTTGGAGTCAAATGAGACATCTTAAATACTAAAAGCTAATGCTACCATCCTAAATACTTCTAGAAGTCATCAGGTCACTAAGTCAGTTTAATTATACTAAATTTCCACTTGTGAATCCGTTACCTTACCTGATGTGTTGTTTAAGGTGGCAAGATTTTTTATATGCACGATGACAGTAAAAACACTTGTATGGTCTATCTGCTTCATTAACAAAATTATTATTAAAATAGCTTTGGAAAAACTGGTTTTTTGGAATGGGCTGGATAAGACCTACAAACCAAAAGAAAAGCAGACATAATTCACTGTCAATGCTAGTAATAAAATTAAATATCACAAGGCATATGTTTTACCCAGAAGATGAAAATTCTGATGTTAGACTCTAATGTTGCAACTATTTTAACTGTGTTAGGAACTGGCTATTCAAAGAATACCTATGGGGAACCATAAGAAATTAATATATTCATAATATAACCTTACAAATTAATTTATAAATTAATATAAACATTATAAATTAATATATATTAATGTTCATTTTTTCAACATGAGAAATACCTAGTCACAATTACTTCCTTTGATTCCACAGCCAATTTTTAATGAATTTCTACATTTACTTTCTATATGGGCATTTGTTGACATGGAATGTACATAACTATGTCCAAAATTCAGGAGAAGCAAGATTTTAATACCTTGTTTATTCAGTATGAATACTGCACAGTAGGTACTATAATAAACTGAAAACAAAAGTGACTATAACACGATCTTTTGTTCTACAAAGGTTAGTGTTTTCACAGATATCACTAAAGGGATATCTACAAACAACAAAATTACTAATTTAAATATTTCACATTTTATATACATTTACTAAATAAAGAATTCCTTCAGGTTGACCATCTAATAAATATGACTTGATCAAGCTACTGCATTATATCAGGAATTCAGGACAAACTTAGAGGTAAACTTTCGAATGCCTTAAGAGTCACTTGGAACGCTAAGAGAAGATGCACACGGTCTTCTATCAGCCTCTGTCGGCCTCGGGCTGCTCCTTCTGCCCAGACAAGGAAGCACTGGCCAAGATTCTGTCCTCTGCCTACAGCTCTCCATTTCCAGTCCTCTCTCCTCCCTCAGTTGTACCTTAACTTCTATGCAATGATTAGCACAATGCACCTCTGAACACTCTGTTTTCCCTGACTTTCCATAAAAATACGGATTCCATTTCAATTTCTTCCCCTAAAACTCACTTCTCCCAGCTTTCCTAGTTGCATGCCTGGAACAGTCTTCTCCTGGTCCCTAAGGCTGGGGAGCCCCAGACCTCTGAGAGTTCCCTTCCCTCTCTTGTACTTGGCATCTGCCAGTCCTGATGATCAGCACCACTCCCATGTCTCTTAAACTTGCATCTTCGCTTCTTTTTCCACTGCCACCAATCGCAACAGTGAAACAATTACAAAGCTGGAGGGAATTTGACAGCCCAACCAATTTCACTTAGCTCATTATTAGATTTAAGGAAATTCACCTATGCTTCCTGAAGCTTGCACCACAACCCTGCTTACTTTTCAAAAAGTATTCAGAACTCTCCCTTGTGATATAATCCACACAGCACAACCCCTAAGACTGCCAAGCCTTTTCTCATCTCACAAGCCTTCTGGACAATCAGAGCTGTGTCAAAGACCTCTCTCCGGGCAGCTCTGACACCACCCTGTGCTTGACAGCACAGTCTCATTTTTTCCTAAGAACTCGTTCTGCTCAAAAGAGAAAAATGCAGGCTGGGCATAGTGGCTCAGGCCTGTAATCCCAGCACTTTGGAAGGCCGAGGTGAGTGGATCACCTGAGGTCAGGAGTTCGAGACCAGCCTGGCCAACACGGAGAAACCCCGTCTCTACTTAAAAATAAAAATAAAAATACAAAAATTAGCCAGGCATGGTGGCACAGGCCTGTAGTCCTAGTTACTCAGGAAGCTGAGGCAGGAGAATCGCTTGAACCTGGGAGGCGGAGGTTGCAGTAAGCCGAGATCGCACCACTGCACTCCAGCCTGGGTGACAGTGAGACTCTGTCTCAAGAAAGGAAAGAAAAAAGAAGAAAAATGCAGGCATCCAGTCCATGCCCACCACCTTCCCTAGGATACACATGCTAGGACACGCAGACTGAATGCCATGCCTGGTTCTCAAAAAGAGTCATGGCAGAACCCTGGACACAGGTTTCCTCTTCTACAGTGCTCTCAGTCAAGGACTCCTTAGACTAGCGCTAGCTTCCTCAATGAGCATTCTACTTCACTTACTCTCATAACACTACTCTATGCTAAACCTCATCTCACCATGTTTTGATCAAACTCTGTCCCCCAAAGACTGTGACAGCCAAGTCTTTTCTATAGCCTCTAAGGAGCCCGGAGTCTGAGAGAAAAGATGAACACAAATACAAATAACAAAATTAAGCATAAGACAAAGTTACAATATTTTACAATTTACAGTGTGAAACTCCCTCTAGCAATCATTTCCCTCATATGTCTCCATCAGCCTAAACCAAAGAATTCAGCTTCCTCTATCTGGTCTAAGATACAGGCATCTGTAAAGCCAACAAGCAAAATACATCCCATTTTAACCCCGAAACATGTCTGAAGAGTCAAGACTCTAACTCAACTGAAGATTCAAAAACTTGAAGTCAAGAAACCCATGGGTATATAACTTGATTTATGGCAACCCGAAAGAAGAAACTGGTCTGTTGTTTCATTTTGTAAGCAACCAAAACTGGCCAAGGATATCAAAGTATTCTAAGCTACCAAGGGGGTTTTGATCCCATTCTATGCTCAAAAACAGTTAAATACCATAATAATTATAGTTCCTAGGAAGCTTAGTATAATTCATATATCAAATTATCAGACTTTTTTTAATTTTTACCTTTTTGAGACAGAGTTTCACTCTTGTTCCCCAGGCTGGAGTGCAGTGGTGCAATCTTGGCTTACTGCGACCTCTGCCTCCTGGGTTCAAGCCATTCTCCTGGCTCAGCCTCCTGAGTAGCTGGGATTACTGGTGCCTGCCACCATGCCTGGCTAATTTATGTATTCGTAGTAGAGATAGGGCTTTGCCATGTTGGCCAGGCTGGTCTCAAACTCCTGACCTCAAGTGATCGCCCACCTCGGCCTTCCAAAGTGCTAGAATCACAGGCGTGAGCCACTGCGCCCAGCCAGACTGGTGTTTTGGAGAAGATGATCTTTTACTATCTTGTCAATTTGTTGTGTATTTTGGAGTTTTCTATGTCTTCTACTGTCAATTCTGCCAAGTATATTATTCTAGAAAACATTCATTTTTCTATTTCCTTTTCTATTTCTTCTACAGTCAGTTCTGCCAAGCATATTATTCTAGAAAAGATTCATTTCATCAAAATTTTCAAATATATTAGCAAAAAGTTGTAGAGTGTTTGCAAACAATTGTTACCTCATTTGTATCTGTGCTTACAATTTCCTTCTCATTCCTAATACTATGTTTTCTCACATTTCTTTATTAGTGACAAGTCATCTATTTTTTCTGTTCATTTTTATAAGTTTTGTAAAACTTCAGTTCACTACAGTTTTGTCTTCTATCTCCAATTCCATTATATGTACTAATTCAGGGGTCCCCAAGCCCCAGGCTGCCTGTTAGGAACTGGGCCACGCAGCAGGAGGTGAACAGCAGGTGAGTGAGCTTTACCATCTAAGCTCTGCCTCCTGTCAGATCTGCGGCACGTCAGATTCTCATGGAGTGCAAACCCTATTGTGAACTGTGCATGTGAGGGATCTAGGCTGCGCGCTCCTTCTGAGAATCTACTGTCTGATGATCTCAGTGGAAGAGTTCTACCCTGAAACAATTCCCCTCACCTGATCCCCCATCTGCGGAAAAATTGTCTTCTGTAAAACCAATCCCTGATGACAAAAAGGTTGGGAACTGCTGTATTAATTCCTTTCTGCTACTTTCTTTTAATTTTCCTAGTTTTTTAAGTTAAATATTTTACTTATCTTCAATCTGTCTTATTTTCTAATAATACTCAAAAGTCTTAATTTTTCCTAGGACAGCTTTGGTCCATCCAATCTGTTTATATTATACTCATACCTGTAGTATGTAGTATCTGTTTTGAGTCCTTCTTTTCAGGTAATGAAATTTTGGATGGCTATTTGATAAGTTTTTCAGTGAACTGTAATCAAAGATTGTATCCTACATAAAATCAACTTCTGAGAATTTACTGAAATTTTTGTGTATCCTAGAATGTGATCAACTTCTGTTTTATGCATAATTAAAAGTGTGTAATTTAAGGCAAAAGATTCTATAAAGCTATTAAGTAACCCTTTTGATTTGTGTGCTCAAATCTTCAGTTTTAGGTGTTTATTTAAGTTGACCTGTCTAACTGAGGATCTTTCACTACACTTGAGAATTTGAGTATTTCCTTTCTTTGAATTTTTTGGGTTTATATATTTTGAAGTTAAACTCTTAGATTCACACAAGTTTATGGCTGTTGATCATCTTATTGGTGGCCCCAAATTTTTAACAATCTAAAATCTCTCTATACAATAATTTGCAATTATTGTAAATAAAGGTTATGCTTTAGAATAAAGGAATTATATTTTGTTTAATATTAATTTTGCTTATAGATTGAATTATCTTTCCTAGGAAAGTAGTGAAATACAGAAACTGCATAAAAATGTAAATTCACACATTAATAAGTGCTATGGCCTAAATGTTTGTGGTCCCCCAAAATTCATGTAGTAAGAGGTAGGACCTTTGGGAGGACATAGCCAGAAGGCACCATCTGTGAGGAAGAGAGACCTCACTAGACACTCAATCTGCCAGCACCACGACCTTGGACTTTCCAGCCTCTAGACCTGTGAGAAGTAAACTTCTAGTATTTATAAGCTACACAGTTAGTGGTATTTTTGATTCAGGAGCTCAAACAAATTAAGACAATGAGGTTTCTTAAGTTTTGTTCTAGCACTGACAAATATAATTTTTCTGAAGATTCTAACACGCAGTGTTTTGTTTCTAGATCGTTAACAAAATCATAGTTTGGGTTGGTTATAATAACACTGAACCTAAAAAGAAAAGCAGGCAGATTTTTCTTTTCCTTTTTAATCCAAAGATTAAAGTAAACCAATAACCTGTAACACAGCACAAAGAACCTACAGATGAAAACTACAACGTGCACTGTGTGTTTCACAGAAAACCACCTGTCATTTTTGATGCTTCCACTGAGGTAGCAATGTTCCTTCAATGAGGACTTACACACTACTGTTTTCACTTACACATTATTTGTCTCTAATCCAAGAAAACAATTTGAGTAGTAGTTTGGATACAACTTAGATTTTAATCTTGATTGTAAAACATACTAGCCCATAAAGCAAAACAAGGCTTAACACAGACTTCATTAATACTATGCCTAAAAAACTATTTAACTACACAGACCATAATGTGCATACACAATTCACAAAATACCAAAGAAAATAGTACTCGATAAATTGTAAAGACATCCTACAATCCATCTTACCTAAGTCAGTTATAAGAATTGGTTCCTGCAAAGGAATATCAGGGACTGGAACATTCGTCTTGCCAACACGAACCTTTGCAGGTTTACGCTGGTGCCTCATTTTCCTTAATTCCGTATGTTTAAAGTGGGAAGCAATGTGAGTCTTCCTATGGCCCGAGGTTCGAAATTTTTTGTCACAGTGAGGACAAGCAAAAGGTCTTACTCCTAATAAAAATGAAATCACATTTTAGAATTATTTCCAGAAATTACATCTCAACAGCAAATGCCAACATAAAATGTTAGTACTTCCAATACTGATTTGAACCTTCAATTTATTAAGCCATGCTTATAATTTAATGGATATTGTAAATTATTGTCCCTTGTTTGTATACAGTGCATATTACAGATATTAAGGCATGTAATGAGAGCATTTTAAGTTAAAAAAGAACATTTAATATTTTTAGGACAAAGTCTTACATTGTAAAATATGGATAGTAGTTCTTAAGGACTTTACAGTATGTAAGGATGCTCCCTCTCTTGTGTCATCATCTGTAAAGTGGCTTAAGGACACCTGCCTCCAGGGCTGCTGCTGAGATTACTTAAGCTAATGTTTAAACAGCACTTAGCAATGTCTCACATTTTGCAAATAAACAGTAAATAGTAGTTGTCACTGATTGTAAATGATGATAATAGTACTAATATCTTAATGATCCTCTTACTACTATGCCCCATTTCTAAAGAATATTTCCTTGTTTTACAGTTTTATTAGCAAACGAAAATGTAAATTCCAAAGAAACACATACAACAAAATTGAGTAACTTCAGCTTTGTCAAATACTCATCCACATTTTCAGCCCAGAGGAGGATCCCTGAGGGAATTTGGGAGATATTGCCAATGAGTACAGAGTTTCTTTGCAGGGTGATAAAAACGTTCCAAAATCAGACAGTGGTGTAGGGTGTACAATTCAGAACTGTACACATTAAAATGGTAAATACTACGATATGTAAATTACATCTCAATAAATATGTCATTAAAAAAATGGAGCTCCATAATGAAAGATTTCACACCTTAATACTGATTAGAAAGCCTCAATACAAACAGGTCCCTGGTCCTCCCCTGGCCCAGCTACAGTCTTCAGGTCTTCCCAGATCAAACACAGATTACATGTTGTGTCCTCAGAAAGGCTCACTCAGTCTAAATCTAAATCTGATACGGACAGAAGTCTCTTTTCAACCTCTGTAATTCTATGTTCATTTGTAAGTGTTGCTTGTTTTTAATGCCTCCCCCAGCAAATCCTTAGCCCCATGGAGATCAAGGTTGCACCTGTTTTCTTTACCTGTAGATACCTCATGCCCAGCCTATAGAAAAGACTCAACAAGTGCTGATGAAAAGACAGAAATGCATCCTCCAAGTAGTCAATTATTGCTTCCCCAGGTGCTGTGACTCAATCCCTTCTCAGCACCTGTGTGCAGTACCTATTGGCAGTTCCTGTGTGTGGCACTGTGTTTGGTACCACGTGTGGTACGTGTGGTACTGTGTTTGGTACTGTATGCACTACTTGTGTGCAGTACTGTGTTTGGTACTGTGGGCAGTGCCTATGTACAGTACTGTGTTTGGTACTGTGCATGATGCCTGACTGCAGTTCTGTTTGGTACTGTGTGCAGTACCTGTGTGCAGTACCTGCGGGCAGCACTGGTACCTGTGTGCAGCACTGTGTTTGGTACCTAAGTGCAGTACTGTGTGTGTGGTACTATATGCAGTACTGTATGTGGTACTGTATGCAGTCCCTGTGGGCAGTACTTGTGTGTAGTACTGTGTTTAGTACTATATGCAGTACCTGTGTGCAGTACTGTGTTTGGTACTCTATGTACTACTTGTGTGCAGTACTGTTTGGTACTGTGTGAGGTGCCTATATGTGGTACTGTGTTTGGTACTGTGTGCGTTACCAGTGCACAGTACTGTTTGGTACCCGTGTGCAGTAGTACTATGTTTGGTACTGTGTTTGGTACCTAAGTGCAGTACTGTCTGTGGTACTGTGTGCAGTCCCTGTGGGCAGTACCTGTCTGCAGCACTATGTTGGGTATTGTGTGCAGTACCTGTGGGCAGTACTGTTTGGTACCTGTGTGCAGTACTGTCTTTGGTGCCTAAGTGTGGTACTGTGTATGTGGTACTGTGTGCAGTACTGTGCACGATACTGTAATACAGTGTCTGTGGGCAGTAAGTACTTGTGTATACTATGTTTAGTACTGTGTTGGGTACTGTATGCAGTACTGTGTTTGGTACTATGTGCGGTGCCTGTGCACATTACCTGTGCACGGTAGTGTTTAGTACTGTATTGCTTACTGTGTGCAGTACTGTGCTTGGTACTATGTGCAGTAGCTGTGTGCAGTACCTATGCACAGTACTGTGTGGTCCCTGTGGCCAGTAACTGTGTGGGTGCAGCACTGCAGGCCATACCTGTGTGCAGTACCTGTGTGCTGTACTGTGTTTGGTACTGTGTGTGGTCCCTGTGAGCAGTGCCTGTGTGAGTGCAGCTCTGCAGGCTGTACCTGTGTGCAGTACTCTGTTTGGTACTGTGTGCAGTACTGTGTTTGGTACTGCACATGATGCCTGTGAGCAGTACTGTTTGGTGCTGTGGGCAGTACTTGTGTTCAGTACCGTGTTTGGTACTATGCTTGGTACCTGTGTGCAGTACCTGTGTTTGGCACCATGTGTGATCTTTGTGGGCAGTGCCTGTGTGGGTACATCACTGCAGGCTGTACTTGTGTGTGGTACTGTGGTACCTGTGTGCGATACCTGTATTTAGTATGGTGTTTGGTACTTGTGTGCAGTCCTGTGTTTGGTACTGTGTGTGACACTGAGTTTGGTACCTGTGTGCAGTACCTGTATTTGGTACTGTGTGTGGTCCCTGTGGGCAATGCCTGTGTGTGTGCAGCATGGCAGGCTGTACTTGTGTGTGGTACTGTGTTTGGTACCTGTGTGCAGTACCTATATTTAGTACTGTGTTTGGTACTGTGTTTGAGACTGAGTTTAGTACCTGTGTGCAGAACCTGTGTTTGGTACCGTGTGTGGTCCCTGTGGGCAATGCCTGTGTGGGTGCAGCACTGCAGGCTGTACTTGTGTGTGGTACTGTGTTTGGTACCTGTGTGTGGTACCTGTATTTAGTACTGTGTTTGGTACTGTGCTTGATACTGAGTTTAGTACCTGTGTGTAGTACCTGTGTTTGGTACTGTGTGCAGCCCCTGTGGCCAGGGCCCATGTCGTTGCAGCATGTGGGCCATAGTTGTGTGTGGTACTGTGTCTGGTACCTGCCTTTGGTACTTGTGTGCAGTCTCTGTGGGCAGTACCAGTGTGGGTACAGCACTGTGGGCCATACCTGTGTGCGATACTGTGTACAGTCCTTGAGGACAGTACTTGTGAGCAGCACCTGTGCAAAGTGCTGTGTTGGGTACTATGTGCAGTACCTGTGTTTGGTACTTCTGGGCAGTGCCTGTGTGGGGGCAGCACTGTGGGCCATACCTGTGAGCAGTACTGTGTTCAGTACTATGTGCGGTACTGTCTGCAGTCCCTGTGGGCAGTACTTATGTGCAGTACCTGTACACAGTGCTGTGTTGGGTACTGTGTGCAGTACTACGCGGTTCCTGTGGGCAGTACTTGTGTGCAGTACCTGTGCACAGTGCTGTGTGGGGTACTGTGTGTAGTATCTGTGTTTGGTACCTGTGGGCAGTACCTGTGTGGGTGCAGCACTGCGGCCCACACCTTTGCGCAGTAATGTGTGTGATACTTTGTGCAATCCCTGTGGGCAGTACTTGTGTGTAGTACCTGTGCGCCTACTGTGTGCCATACCTGTGTTTGATACATGTGTGCAGTACTGTGTGCCGCCCCAGTGGCCAGTGCCCATGTGGGCCCAGCCCTGAGGCCGTACCTGTGTGCAGGCGGATGTGCACCTTGAGGCTGCCCGAGGTGGAGAAGCTCTTCATGCAGTACTGGCACTTGAACGCCTTGATGCCGGTGTGCGTCTTGATGTGGGCTGTCAGCGTGCTCTTCACCGCGAAGGCGCGGAAGCACTGCGGGCACTTGAAGGGCTTCTCGTGGGTGTGGATGCGGATGTGGCGCACCAGGTCGCTGGGCTTGCGGAACTCCTTGGCGCAGTAGGGACACACGTGCCAGCGCACGCCGTTCTCCTCACGGATGGAGCCTGCGAGGGGAGAGGACACGTCCCGCTTGGCCTGGACGCCCCGCCCAGTGTCGGGTCCAGGGCCCCCTGCGGTCCCGACGGAAAGCTGCACGCATCAGTTATGGGAAAGCTTGGAATTCCCAGGATCACTGACATTATCGAGGACTATGAGTTAATCTCGCTGAAGCCCTAACAGTCGGGGAAAACACAATTCACAGCGCCTGAGGAAGAGCGCCCACTGAGAAGGTGATCGATGCTGTGGGTCCAGTAGCACCAGGACACAGTGGCTCCCTCTCAATGAAAGCAGATGGGCTCGAATGACCCCATGCTTAACGCAGGGAACGGGAAGAGAAGGAATGCCGCTGGAGTAAGTATTTATCGGGCCTACTGGATATCACCAATAAAAAATAATAGAAATGCAAATATTAAGAAATGCTAAATTCATATGCTATAAAAGGAAATTTGTAAATAGTTAAGACAAATAAATAGTATGTATCAATTAATGATGAAATATAAGTGGATCTGCCTCATACTATTCAATTTTGAATCAAGTTTAAAACTATTTCTAATAGAAAAAAAATCACAAATTGATGGAAATAAAGTAAGTACACCTGTCCCTCTGTTTTCAGCAGGAAACAGTGCCAAGAGCCCAGTGGATGCCCGAAAGCCCAGACAGCAGGGAACCCTATGTATACTACGTCTTTCCATCTGAGAACCAAGCCAGCTACTGAGTGGCGAATGCAGCAGCATGAGTGCGTGGGACAAAGGGATGACCTGTGTCTCCCTCACCCCTCTCGGGATGGAGCAGGACAGTGGACGGGGAAATGGTAAGCAATTTACAGCTTATGAACTGTTTATTTCTGGAATTTTCCATTTAATATTTTTGAGAATTTGGTTGAATGCAGGTAACTAAAACTTAGAATCACTTTATTTTTAAAAATTTTGATTAGACTTATTCATCTGAAATTAAGGTAGCATCTACAGTGACTATACAGATACCTCACATAACAAATCCACATGAAATCAGAAAGATTTTGGCCACATTAATGAAATTCACCAGAACATTTTAAGTAAAGTTTATTTAACTGTGTCTGTACCAACACAGTTTTCTTAGGGAAAAAGAAAACCTGTTCCCTTCTCTCTTATCACTAAATATAAGGAATTTCTCCATATATGCAAGTAAATCTGTAAAGATAGAAAACGTACTTTCTCGAATACAATATTCTTTGCAAGAGTAATTCACATAAAAAAGAAAGGTGGGCTGGGCACAGTGGCTCACGGCCATAATCCCAACACTCTGGGAGGCTAAGGCAGACAGATAGCTTGAGCTCAGCAGTTTGAGATCAGCATGGGCAACATGGCAAAATTCTGTCTCTACAGAAAAAATTTTAAAACAATTAGCTGGGTGTGGTGGTGCATGCCTGTGGTCCCACATACTCAGGAGGCTGAGGTGGAAGGATGACTTGAGCCCAGGACACAGGAGTTGCAGTGGGCTATGATTGTACCACTGCACTCCAGCCTGGGTGACACAGCCAGACCCTGTCTCAAAGAGAAAAAAAGGAAAGAAAGAAAGGTAGAAAAAAAGAATGAAAAATAATACATTTTTTAAACACAGTGACAGAATGTAAATAAAAACAAAGAAAGGCACAGACACAAATCACGGGGGTAAATATGGACAAGGAAATAAGGGAACTGGTTTTAAAAGGTGAGACATTTGTGGTGATAGTGCATAAAGATATCTAAAATTTAAGACTGCTTAAAATTAATAGATAAAAATTAATTCAGAAATATGCATAATTACCTAAAGGCCTTATCATGACAAATCAAAAATGCAAGGTATAAAAGGGTCTGAGAGACTATAATATCTACTAGTGAAAATTAGGACACCATTCCCCAGAAATCAGATTTTTTTCCAAACCAAAATGAAACTATATCTCAAGTTACGCAGGATGACAATCTCAATCTGCCACCAGGTTCTAATATCTGGGAATAGACTAGAACAGAGACTACGAACTGGAAGTCCTGAAGCTGTCTCCAAATCTGGCCCGCATATGTTTTGTTTCACCCACACAATGTTAAAAAAGAAAATGGAATCCAGATTCCCAACTCTGACAAATGGAAAGATCCGGAAAGCTAGATCTGCAATCCCACATGGCAAGCTTTCCTGGAGTTGGGCAGTAGCTTTCCTCTTCAAATAGTAAGGCCAGGTGCGGTGGCTCACGCCTGTAATCCCAGCACTTTGGGAGGCCGTGATGGGTGGATCACCTTAAGTCAGGAGTTCGAAACCAGCCTGACCAACATGAAGAAACCCCGTCTCTACTAAAAATACAAAATTTGCTGGGCGTGGTGGCACATGCCTGTAATCCCAGCTACTCAGGAGGCTGAGGCAGAAGAATCACTTGAACCTGGGAGGCAGAGGTTATGGTGAGCCAAGATTGTACCATTGCACTCCAGCCTGGGCAACAAGAGCAAAACTCCATCTCAATAAGTATGTATATATATATAAAAGATTAAATCAAAGATTTAGTTTAAAACATTAAATTATGACCAAGCACAGTGGCTCATGACTGTAATACCAGCACTTTGGGAGGCCAAGGCAGGAGGACTGCTCCAGGCCAGGAGTTCAAGACCAGCCTGGGCAATATAGCAAGACCCTGTCTCTACAAAAATAAAAACAACAAAATTAGCCAGGTGTGGTGGTGCACACCTATAGTCCTAACTACTCGGGAGGCTGAGGCAGGAGGATCGCTTCAGCCTGGGAGGTTGAGGATGCAGTGAGCTATGATCATGACACTGCACTGCAGTCTGGGCAACAAAGTGAGACCCTGTCTCAAAAAAAAAACCTATTAAATTATAAAAGTCAGATATAAGAGAAAGTGATCCATAATGTCTGTGATGAAGTCTAAATATCACCCAAGCCCAAAGTCATTAAATATTGACAAACTTAGCTACATATATATATGTATAAATTTCTCCCCAGTTAAAAAAGTTTTTCAGCTCAAAAAGGTAAACAAATTAGAAAAAAAAGTACAACTGACCCTTGACCAACTCTGAGGTTGGGGCACTGACCCCCGATGCAGTTTAAAATCTGCCTATAAGATATCCCAAAAACTTAACTATCAATAGCCTCCTGCTGACCAGAAGACTTGCCAGTAACATCAACAGTTAACACATATTTTGTATCTTATACATATTATATACTGTAATCTTACAATAAAGCTAGAGAAAAAATGTTATTCAGAAAAGCATAAAGAAGAGAAAATACATCTCCGATTCATTAAGTGGAAGTGGTTTTCCTCTCTGTCTACATGTTGAGTGGGCTGAGGAAGTTGGGGGTCTTGTTCTCTCGGGGTGGCAGAGGCGGAATAAAACCTGCATATAAGTGGACCTTGGAGTTCAAATTTGTGTTGTCTAGGAGTAAACTGTATCCCACAAATACAGGTCACAAAATACTATCATCTTTAATACCTATGGACAAAAGAAGTCAAGAGTTAGTCTTATAGGAAAATACAGGTACTCTTTAACATGAAAAGCTCTCAACCTTACTCCCTGTAAAAAAAATGCAAATTCAACATACAATAAGACACCATTTTCTAACCTATCAGATGAGTAAAAAAAAGTCCCCAAATTTTGATAATTTCTTGAAAAGGCTGTGGGGAAACAGGTGCTCCAATAATTGCTCCTAGAAGGTAAATCTACATGACTACATGAAAGTTAACTGTTTATCAAAACTTACTCCTTTTCACCAAAAGGAAAGTGTAACTGTTTACAAAATCCTTTTCATTTGTTATCAAGTACATTACTGATACCAATGATAAAATTTCAACAAGGTCGGTACAGTGGACAATAGTTCTGGGTCAATTTTAATTTCCTGATATTGATGATTTTACTATGATTATGTACAAGGATGTCCTTGATTGTAGGAAATAGACACTAAAGTATCTACAGTTAAAAGGGCATTATATCTACAAGTCACTCTTAGTAAATTCAGGAAAAATATAGGTAAACAGCGAAAACAAATGTAGTAAAATGTTAACATTTGGGGGAATATGGATGAAGGGTATATGGGAATTCCTTGTATTGTTTTGAAACATTTCCGCTAAGACTGAAATTATTTTAAAACTGAAATGTTCTTACAGATAAACGTACATGTGTGAAATGATGCAGCTACACTCATGGCCACTGCAGCATCATTCATGTTAGCAAATGGCTGCAGATTGGTTAAATTACGATACATTCACAAAATGAAACATTATTCAGGCATTTTGAAAAATAAGGTATCAAGTGGAAAAAAGTAACCTGAAAAATATAATCACATTATACTATACTTCTAGAAGGAAGTCACTCGTCCTCCTAGAAAATAATCACACAGATGCCTGTGCTTGTTTAAAAGACACAGAAGACAGTAGTGGTGAGCTTCCCTGGGGAGGGGTGGCAGAAGACCCCTCACAGAAGTTCTGTGTACACGACTGTGTCTTTTGAATTGTGTGGCATGAGCATGTTTCACCTATTTAAAAATAATTTTAAAACACATATATTCATTAAGCACTTATTATTGGTCAGGTACCACCATGCTGTCCACTTTACATGGATCCTGCCATTTGCTTCTCTTTCATTTATTCTATCCTTAGTCCCACCTTACAGATGAGAAGCTGACATCTTAAAAGTTAACTGACTTGCCCAGGACCAGATAGCCAGTGAAGTCCATGCGATCCTAGCACCTAAGTGCAGTTTTCACAAGGAAGTCTGTCTTCCCAGTGCTACTTCAAGCACAGCATGACAAGTGCCAAGTGCCATGCCAGGCATCAAAAGGTATCCGCCCTGGAACGGACTGTGGTCTAGGGGAGAAGCGGGCAGGGCAGTGTAACCAAGCATGTATGGCAGAGCATCAGAGGTGCCAAGACAGATGTGTGCACGGATGCACACCAGGAATGCAAAGACAATGCTGATTACTTCCGTAGGAGAAGGCTCAGAAACTTCTGCAGAAATAAGGTGGCCCTGTGGGTGAGCTTCGAAGGCAGATATTTGCCGAGAAGGACACAGCCTTAGGTACATTTATCAGATAAAAGCAGTAGCAAAAGCCAGGTGTGAAGGTAAGTCCCAGAAACTTCTAGTTCAATATGGCTGGGGTAAAGGATGTCTGGTGGGACTAGCAAGAGTCAGAAGTGCAGGCAGGGCTAAATTACAGAAAGCCTTACATGCTGCAGAAAGTTTCTTGGCAGGAGAGAAAAAAAGCCTAGACGTGTTCTCTTCAGTCTTCAGTTAGCTCCCATGCAAGAGAAGGTGCCATGGGCCATCCAGTCAGCTTTATCTCCAGCATTAACTGGGCCATCAGGAGGACAAGGATGACCAAAGAGGAAGGCCACTGGCCAGACATGGATAGGGTAGGCAGGCAGGGGCAATGTAGTAACCAGAAAGACATCTGTGGGTTCTTCTGTGGGATCAGAGAGCACCTACTGTAATCAGAAAATTCCAAGTAGAGCACCTGGGATGGATGTGCCTGCTCTTTTGGGGCAAAATCCAAATGCTGGTTCCAACAAAGGACCCTGGCCTGCTGGGAGCATCAAAAGATTCCCCCAGATGCCTGACAGGTACATACAGAAGTTCTAGCCCAGAAGACAGTCATGGTGACACAAAGTCTTTCTGCTTTCAAGGACCAGAACATCAAATATTCAGAAGTAACTACTATCCAACAACTAATTAGAGAGGGACTCATATCTCAGTGTCACACACAAATGCAGACTCCCCAGCCAGAGAAGACCTTTACGTAAAATACAACAGCCCGAGTCACCTTCTTGACTTTTGTTACAGAATATCTCACTGCACAGTCTAAGTGTGTGTGTGTTTGTTTTGTTTTTTGAGACAGTCTTGCTCTGTCGCCCAGGCTGGAGTGCACAATCTCAGGTCACTGCAAGCTCCGCCTCCCGGGTTCACGCCATTCTCCTGCCTCAGCCTCCCGAGTAGCTGGGACTACAGGCGCCTGCCACCACGCCTGGCTAATTTTTTTGCATTTTTAGTTGAGATGGGGTTTCACCATGTTAGCCAGGATGGTCTCCATCTCCTGACCTTGTAATCTGCCTGCCCCCGCCTCCCAAAGTGCTGGGATTACAGGTGTGAGCCACCGCACCCAGCATTTGTTTGTTTTTTGTGTTTTTGTTTGTTTGTTTGTTTTAAAAAAACACTCTCTCAGTAGCAGACCTACTAGAACACTGGGAACACTTCATTCAAACCTGGTGGAACCACAGCAGCAAATCTTACCAAATAATCATTATACAAATCAGAAGTGACAGGTCAGTGCTGGGTCTCGGGGCTTCACACAAAAGCCTCTGACATGGTTTGGCTCTGTGTCCCCACCCAAATCTCACCTTGAATGCTAATAATCCCCACATGTCATGGGAGGGACCTGGTGGGAGGTAACTGAATCATGGGGGTGAGTTTCTCCTATGCTGTTCTCTTGACAGTGAGTAAGTCTCATGGGGTCTGATGGTTTTATAAAGGGTAGTTACCCTACACATGCCTCTCTTTCCTGTAGCCGTGTAAGATGTGACCGCCATGATTGTGAGGCCTCTCCAGCCATGTGGAACTATGAGTCAATTAAACCTCTTTCCTTTATAGATTACCCAGTCTCTGGTATGTCTTCATTACAAGCATGAGAACAGACTAACACAGCCTCTTACATAAACCTGGCCCTCAACTAATGACAGATTTATAGATATGCTGCTAAGACTGGGCCAAGAGAAGCATGCAACCGGATATCTGAAACTGTAAATCGAGGAACGGATCCTGCTGATGAAATGGAGCTAGTAGAATCTTTTTATGTATGTATGTATGTATGTATGTATGTATTTAGACATGGAGTCTCACTCTGTCACCCAGGCTGGAGTGCAGTGGTGTGATTGTGGCTCACTGCAAACTCTGCCTCCTAGGTTCAAGCCATTCTCCTGCCTCAGCCTCCTGAGTAGGTGGGACTACAGGTGCGCACCATCACGCCCAGCTAATTTTTGTATTTTTAGTAGAGGCAGGTTTCACCATGTTGGCCAGGCTGGTCTCGAACTCCTGACCTCAGGAGATCCACCCACCTTGGCCTCCCAAGTGCAGGGATTACAGGTGTGAGCCACCATGCCTGTCCAGTAGAATCTTTTTAACAAGTACTACAGTCTGCTGAGTTTTTCAGCATTGACCAGGAAGATGATGTTGATTTTCTAGCCAGGTTTTCTTGGCTGGTTGCAGGAAAGAGACAGTCACTGACAGTTAGCTGGACTACGTGAATTAAGAATGGGAATAGCAAGATGCTCAAGAGGCACTAGGAGCTGCTGAAACAAGGGTGGCACCAACACTGAGGTGACCAGCTCTTGACAGGACCTCCTCTAAGATACTGGCTTTTGCTGTGACTATGTTCAGATTTTGAAACATCTTAGAGTGCTCTCAGATCAGTAGAAAGCTGGCGCAGCAGCAATCATGTTAGTTGTCACAAAGGAACTTATGATGAAGACCGTATCTTTGAAAATGAGAGTAACGACGAAGCCATGTTTGTCAACGATAAAAAACAACAGAGGTTATTGTTGGACCAGCCGGCTCAAGCTTCACCAGTTACTGCTGGCTCCTGCGCAGTTTATATTTCGACACCGCAGCACTGGCAGGCTACATGGTTTATAGAGGCTGCAGGAGCAGCAAGCTTGCTATAGAAATTGGCAGAAGCTCCTCCAAGATCGCATGGTGCCTCTTTCTCACGTGCTGGTTCAATGGCTAGTGCTTTGCAAATGTGACACAGCTGTTGGTAATGTCAGGAGTAAACTCTTATCAGCATATATCTGTGACATGAGTTTTTCGGAACTTGTCAAACAGGAAAGTTCTTCACAGCTGAACCTCAACACATTCCGTGGGTATTAATGGCTTTCTTAGATCACAGGGAGTCTGCAACACTGTAGTGCAAAAGCACGCAGCAGAACTGCTTAGCAGTTCTTCAGATCTGTCAGATCTCTCAAGAAACAATGAATCCTTTCATTGAGGATATTCTGAATAGAACAGAAGACTTATCAGGGCTTTCTCCACTGAGAAGCATTAGCAGTCCTTACTGAAGAACAATCAACTATTTGTTTAAGAGACAGCTGGAGTACCAATTATGGACAGCAAACACCCATCAAAAAGGAAGCAAGCATTAACTGAGGAATCCGTGGACTCCACTGATGGACAAATCTAAACTTGTTAGGAACACTGATGCTGACAGCAGAGGAAGAAAGGGAAACATCTATAACGGACTGCCTCAACCATGCTGCTGGACTTGCCAGAGCAGCAAGCATCCTGGGGAATGGCATGACTGTTCTGAGGCTCTGAGCTGTTTACAGATCTCATCGGCCCTCAGCTGTGCCTTACAGAAGGATATGCTCAGAAGCAGAGTTCCCATGTTCCTCCTCATTGCACGATTACTTGCCTGGAGGAAGAAGTCCTTCTGTTCCTCTTGTCTGCTCAGACACGTGCTCAAAGACTAGGAAGGAAGAGACCCCCAGCAACTCATTCCTTTTATCAAGCAGATTACAGCCAAGCCTAAGACACAGGTATCCCCATTTTATGACAGATGCTCATGCCTCTGCTCATGCAGTTGTTGAAGAATTGCTCTGACCAGCAGAAGAAAACAACCAGTCTGCTGCTGAGAAAGGCAGATGCTGCGGAGGAGTTACTTTGCCTCCCTTCTGTCAGTCACAGGCAGTGGAATGAGTGAAGGTACAGAGAACAGAGAATGAGTGCTGGTTACTTTCTCACAGGAGCAGCTGAATATCCAGATCCAAGTGCACAGAAATAGGTTTTGTCCTTCAAAGTTGAGAACCTCAGGGAGGTTCAGAGGGACTATGGAATTTCTTGCTCCTGTTTATAAGTGCATTGCCCCCATGTGGTTCCCAGAACCTTGAAAACAAATCTCTGTCCTGGCAGATGCACAAACAGTGCCGGCTGATGTGGTTACACAGCGACACTGAGAACAGTGCATCGCAGATGCAGCCCAGGATGCACTGAGCATCTTCACCAAGGAAACCTGCCCTCCTCACATGCTGCCCCAGAAATGATTTAGGACTTTTATCAAGTGCTTCAGCAGCCTGAAGCTAAAGTTTTACGAGAATTATTTAAAGTACTCTTCCAGGGAGGAAACCCTAAGGACTGCATCTCCTTGGGTCTACTTCACAAGGAGAATTCCAGTTAATAATTTAGGGGGAAAAAACCATTTTTGTGTCCCATTCACACTAGCATTTTTAACACTGCTTTGGGCTTACTGCAGTACACTTACTGAGGGTTTTCTGATATGAGGTCTGTTGCACTCATGGATGCAGACCCCACGGAGGAGGAGAAGGGCTACCTGCACTTAACTTTTACGCAATAATAAAAATCAAATTTATCTGAGCTGTAAGCACTTGGCAGACCACAAACAACAAAAGAAGAACGTAGGAGAAGGTTTGTTACAGGGAATTTTAAAAAGCACATTTGCAGACATCATGATTTTAAAAAGCAGATGAGTCTAAGAGCCACACCATCCTGGAGCCCATGGACTGAAACAGGACAGGAGGATGCCAGTCAATTACAGACCAGTACAGTATACCGAAGTTCACAGTGATGACCCCAGGTCATCAAGAAGTGGCTAAGTTAACAAGATCACACTCTGATCTAAGAAGGTAAAGTATGCAACGACTTTTAGAAAAGTTTCCATACACAATAGTTTCACTATACCATACCATTTTCATCCTTAAAGGAATCAATCATCAGCTTTCCAAAACACCATTCACCATGATTTCTGGATAGCCAGTATTTCACCACAATAAATGTCTTTTTTTTTTTTTTAAGACAGAGGCTCACACTGTTGCCAGGGCTAGAGTCCAATGGCATGATCTCGGCTCACTGCAAACTCTGCCTCCCGGGTTCAAGCGATTATCCTGCCTCAGCCTCCCGAGTAGCTGAGATTACAGCTGCCTGCTACCACACCCAGCTAATTTTTTGTATTTTTAATAGAGATGGGGTTTCACTATGTTGGCCAGGTTGGTCTCGAACTCCTGACCTCGTGATCCACCTGCCTTGGCCTCCCAAAGTGCTGGGATTACAGGCATGAGCCACTGCACCCGGTCATAAATTTCAAACTTTACTAAAAGTTTACAATGATTTATGTGTCACAAGTTGTATGATAACTATAAAAGCATTGTTAAATTTTTACTATAACTTCTTCAAACAAAGCAAATCCCGCCAAAAACATTCAATCTGATAAAAGTGAATAAATCAAAAGCAATACTTTTACATGGTGGAGTATGCTTAACTTAGGAGCATAATGAAGGTGAGTTATAAGCAATTAATGCTACGACTTACGAGACAAGAATAGTTTTCCTCATGGTCTTTCTAAGATATCAAATGATGTTCCATCCTTGGAGAGGCATTTTCAGATAGAATCACTATGTTAAAAGTGCACTGGTCATTGAAAAGTTTTAATTAAAAGGAACATCTTTATATAGAAACACGTTCCCAGGCTAAGAGTGGTAGCTCATGCCTGTAATCCCAGCATTTTGGGAGGCTGGGGCAAGAGGATCACTTGAGGCCAGGAGTTTAAGACCAGACTGGGCAATATAGCAAGACCTCAGCTCTACAAAAAAAAAGTTTTTCACTAGCCATATGTGGTGGCACATGCCTGCAGTCCCAGCTACTCAGGAGGTTGAGGCAGGAGGATTGCTTGAGCCCAGGAGTTCAAGGCTACAGTGAGCTATAATTGCACCACTGTACTCTAGCCTGGACAACAGAGCAAGACCCAGTCTCAAAAAAAAAAAAGTCCCCATGGTTTTCTCATAACCATATTAGACAGGTCACTTAGCAAAAACAAAAACAAAAACAAAACAAAACAAAAAAAAAGCACTGGCTCCAACTTGTACTAGGGATCCCATGAATGTAATGGGTAATTATTAGAACTGCATGCACTTGCTCAGTATTCTACATGTGTATTTGATTGATTCAAGTAGTCCAGAAATTACCTAATCATTACCAACTCTGTAAACACAGTACTCCAACCTAGAACACCGTACAGGAAGGTTTCCTGCAATTCCATGTGGAATTCCTTGGCTAGCACTTGGTGCAGGGAGAAAGCTGCTTCCAGCACATGCGGGTGAAGGTCTGGAAGGAGCACCACGGGGTGGCGCTCACCTTCTCGGTCTAAGGATCATGGCTATGTGGTACTTTCAGGAAGGAGAAGGTCTGACATGGCTCCTCACTCAGTGGCTTGCTGCCCAGGTGAACGCATCTAATTTAGCACAATAAGTAGAGACAGTGGCCCATGGGGCTCAGGCGGGCACTTGCACACAGGTAATAAATCTGCATCAGATTATCAGGAACACATAACACACCTGTAACCTGGAAGGCTACCACACAGCTAATCAAAATACATGGAAATGGCTCCTGTTTCCCTTTCTTGCCCTGCTAGATACCAGGAAACTGTGTGGGAGAAACTGCTTAGATTCCAGCATCCTGTCTTTCACTTGGGGAGAAGAAGGCCAGATCAAGGGGAAGAAGAGCAGGACTTGTGTTGTTTGAGAAACAAGAACTTCACAATCATGTTATAAATGAGAAAATGTATTCTAGGAAAGAAGTGTTAACAGAAATGGCAATGTTATTCCATGCTTTGTAGCAAGAATGCACTTGTTCCCCAAGACACCTGGGAAAGGTTTTTACAGGAACAGTTTTGCCAAAAAGACAGGAATCTTTTTCAAGAAAGATGTAGTAAATTCCTGCTCCTGTAGAAAGAGCCATATTGAGCACTGTGGAATGTTCAGAAATGAAAAGGCTGTATTCCTGGCCAGAAAGAGCTTATTACCTAGAAGGGACATTAGACTGCATCTGTGCACAATTAACATGAGAGAATGCAGGAATCCTAAACACTCTAAGTGCTGTGGGAGATAGGACAAGGAAAAGCACCTCTCAGAGTCCGTCCATGAGGAGGAGCACTGAAGATGCTTGAATGACGGAGCACTGAAGATGCTTGAATGATGGCCAAGATTTGACAGAGACCAGAGGGAGAGGGAAAAGGAAGGCATCCTTGCTGCAGAAAGCTTGCAGAAAGCATCATGTGCAGAAACGCAGGGATGCCTAGAAACAGTAGGAATCCAGTTTCAGTACGATGTATAATAAGTTTGTGCCTAGAAGCACAGAGGGAGGAAGGATTGGAAATGCAGGCTGGACAGGGGATAGGATACTCAGGAGCCAAGAAATGGATCTTGGAGTGTAACGGGAAAGGGTGACGTGTGGAGGAGGGAGCTGTGCTGCAGGGGTCCTTTGATGAAGAAGAGGAAAGGACTAGTCAGAAGCTACTAGAATCACATGGCTGGATGCTAGAAGCACCAAGGGTGAGAAAAACTGAAGCAAAGCCATGGATCTCAATGGAGAGGAGGCACCTAAGCAGAGCAGAGAGAGAACAGTCAGAGACAACAAGCTTTCAAGCCCTGGCGAGGAGTCAGGACAAACTGAATACAGGAAAGAAGCCAGGTTAAGGAGAAGAGATAAATTTAAGAAATTTTATGGCTGTTATTTTTATTTTTAAATACCAACCAACTACAGTTAGCTACAAAACATTCAACAAACATATCCTATCACCTTCAGAGGAAAAAAGAAGGGCATATTTCTTAAAAACCAGAAATACGCTATCCCAATGTCTAAACTTTAAAGTTTAGCAAAATTACCAGGTAGAAATGGTGATTTCTTCTTTATCATTTTTTTTTCTTTTTTATCCAGTTTCTCCGGGCTTTCCTGTTCTTTTTCTTGCTCTGCGTCTGTAGGGTCCGTCTGCTCATTCGAAACGCTGGAAACATCTGGGTTTTGAACCTGTGGTGCAGAGGTCTTGGCATGGCTGGAGTCATTAGGATGTGCTGCAACTGGAATTGAAGACAGCCCACTGTTTTCTAAGGCTTGCTAAGACAGAACAAAACTAAAAGGTTAGAAGATAACGATGGCCCAAATCTGCCTACCAAAATCAATCACAAAGCTTTACCTATAGAATTCTAATTTCACTCCAAGAAACAAGAATCTACAATTCCAAGTAATCACTTAGCAGTGAGGCTTCCAACCCTTTGAGGCTGTAACATCTTTTCTGATATATGACATTCTGCCCCCACCCAAAATAATATAAGCGTTTACATTTCTAATTAAAATTGATTTGACTTTCAGAAATCTTACCTCACACAACTTTGGTTGTCTCTAAATAAACTTGGGAATCCCTATCTTAAGGCTTTTGAGTTACACTGGGCTTAACTTTAAGGTATCGGCTGTAGAACGACACCCTGAGATTCCTCATACCCTTGGCCAGCTCTTCCCCATGAAGGTATAGGAGGAAGGTTAAACAAGTAACAGAGAGACAGGAGAAGGAAGGCCCCCTCTTTTTAGAAGCGAAGAGTTAGTGTGAAGTAGTGGTGGACTAGAAGGCTGGGGGCTCTGTGCTCCTGCCTCACCCCTCTCCCACATGTGTAGGTGCTGCCCACACACCTGAGAGAAGGCCAGGCGGTATGAATGCTCTCAGAATTGTCAACACCCATGACTGTCTCCAAATTATAAACCAAAACCTCAAGAAAGAATAAAATACTTTTTCCACCTCTGTCAACATAAATCAATACAACTTATGAAAAGGCTGTTCTTTTCAAGTAAGTTCATTTATAGAAAAAAAAAATAAAAGTTTGTGATTTTTTTAATGTATAGATGAATAAATCATTTGAATATTGTGCCGTCCATAAGCAATTAAGTAGGCATATTAATTTCTTTCGGTTCAGGCACATTTTTCATGAGGATACCCTGGCTTTGACAAGTCCTGCAGATTTATTTCTCAATGATCATCCCTGGTTTCTGACCCAGCACGAGCGCGTAAGCCTCACACCGCAGGGAAGCATGCTTCACCTGTAAAATGTCCTGGTTGATGCCCACTGTGATGCTCAGCTGCTGCCCAGGCTGCGGGGACTGCCCTGACTCCACCGGCCCCGGCTCTGAGAGCTCCAGGAGCTGCTGGATGACGTCGCTCACTGCCTGGGAGCTTGGCTGGCTTGAGGCTGACGTGGCTTGGGCTTCTGTCTGTTGAAGAGGTAACGTCTGAAAGAGTGTGGCCTGAAACACAGAAACATTTTCATTAAAAATACAATTTTGCTCTTCGATTTAAAAAGGAAAATTAAAAAAAAAAAAAGGCAATACCCTCCTTAAGGGTGTTAGATTCTAAGAGTATCCTAAAAATTTTAAATATCATGCCTCACTGATTCTTGTGTTTGGCACGATATTGGCTCTTAACATATACAATAAATTGTTCTAATGCAATTTTTTACAGTTTTTTCAAGTGGGCAGTAGAGACTCAAGATGACAGACTGAGTGCACGAACCCTCACCTTCCTGTTAGCTCATAAAATTGAAGTGAAGGAATTTTAAAAATATCAAGTTATACAAATTTAAAAAGTAGGAAAGAACCACTGCAGTCAAAATAATTCAACACATTTGTGAAAAATTCTTCCTGCAGGGAGACTGGAGGAATAAATGCACGGTAATGCTACAGCCAAGAAAACCTAAGTCAGAGGAAAGGGCTGTGATGGGAGAGACAGCCAGTCCCACCCCTGCAGGGCTTGGGAATCCGAAATGTCCCATCCAGAAGAGGGCGGATGGCAGGGAAACTACCCGTACAACACTGTGTGGGTGGGGACAGGACACTCTACCTTTGTCAAAACCCACAGAATGGACAACTCGGAGAGTGAACCTTGACAGAAACTACGGACTTTGGTTAATAATAATCATATATCCACATTCATTCACCAGTTGTAACAAATGTACCTGACCAATGTGCCATGTCGGAAATGGGGGAAACTGAGCGCGAGAGCAAGAGAGAGTATATGGTAGATCTCTGTGCTTCCTGCCTAAATTGTCTGTAAACCCAAAACTGCTCTAAAATTCAAGTCTGTCAATTTAGAAAATAAAAATAAAAACAGAACAGAAAGTATTAGGACCAAACATGAACGCCCCTGTCTTCCTCCACGGAGGAAGTGGCAGACAGGCACTTACTTTGAGGCAAAAAAAAAAAAAAAGAGGAATCTCTAAATATCTTTTATCGCTAAGAAAGATAAAAAAGAATAAATGACCTGGGAAGAACTAGGGTACCTTTTGTGGCACTAAATTCCCAGACTAAGTATAAGTCTTTTGTGTTCTGCCACCAGGGTCCCGTGAAGGGCTGGTTCCCCTGGCCACTCACACTCAGTGACCCCTGGATCCACAAGCACCATCCACGTGTCAACAGTTCACACACAGGTTAGCGCTGCCCTTTCCTAAAACACAAACAGGTGACCAAAGATGATGAGGTGGGCCCAGGAGAGAGACGGGGAGATGACCCCAGACAAGTAACTCAAGGAGCACAAAAAGCTTTTTAAAACAGAATGCTTACTGGATTTCAGAAAAAGCGCATCAAACAAGAAAACAAAAGTCGTGAAAAAGAAACAATCAGATCATCACAAGGCACAGCTCTCAGAAATTAAAAATCTTACAAAAAAAAAAAAAAAAAATCAAAAGAGTCGTAAGATAAAGCTGAGGAGACCTCTCCAGGCCAGGCCTGGTGGCTCATGCCTGTAATCTCAGAGCTTTGGGAGGTTGAGGTGGGAGGATCACTTGAGGCCAGGAGTTTGAGACCAGCTTGGGCAACATAGTGAGACCTTGTCTCTACAAAAAATTTAAAAATTAGTCGAGCATGGTGGCATGCACCTGTAGTGCCAGGTACTCGAGAGGCTGAGACAGGAGGATTACTTGAGCCCAGGAGTTCAAGGTTACAGTGAGCTATAATCACGCCACTGCACTCCAGCCTGGCTGACAGACAAAAAAACCTCAGGGCTGAAAAAGGCCAAGAGTTAGAAAATGTGAAAGGTAAAATAAGAGACACGTAGAGTCAATCCTAGCAGCTGGACACTGATTCCTAGAGAGTCCTGAAAAAGAATATATATAATTTAACTTCTAATGTACTTACCTGCCCAAATAAGAGTATAAGGTAAGGGAGATTCCAGGTTTCTAAATCCCTATAACTACATTTCTTTCTATTGAGAATATAAATGTTTAAAATGATCTGGACTATTATTCCAGATTATTCACTACATCTATGTTTTGATTTGCATATTGCCAAAGGAAATGATGAAAACTAATATTCGGTTGATTTACACAACATTGAAAAGAATGCTGAAGACATAATTAGTGGTCTCCAACTATTCTCCAGCTTTATAATTCATTTTACAACATTCTATCTGGTCAAGAATAAACTGAGGAACCATCCCACACTGCAAATATTATGAAAAAAGAAAAGAAAAAACAAACACTAAAGGTAAACCTAAGTTTAAAAACTAAGTATTAATTAGACTTATTTTCCATACTGGTAGGAGGCAACTGTTGACATAACACAACCAAGTAACTGCATTCATAAGCATACATTAAAACTTCCGACACTTGTATTTAATGTCTACTACTATTAAGATACCATAGCTGATGTTTAAATTTTACCATTTATTAATCTGTTGAGAGGCTAGTGCAGTACAAGTAACAAAACAAGGCTGAGATAGGATGCCTACAGAAAAAATAAGTGTATGTATGTCCCTGTGTATGTGTGCGTGCGCGCGCACCTGTCTACACACAGTCTCTCTGTGTGTAGGCATATGTATTTACAGTCATATAATTTTTAACTACATGTACTGAAAAATATAATTTAGTTTCAAAAGTCCAAAGACTTGGGAAAAAGTATCACTGTCACATAAGAAAAGAGAAATATTGGCCGGGCACGGTGGCTCAAGCCTGTAATCCCAGCACTTTGGGAGGCCAAGACGGGCGGATCACAAGGTCAGGAGATCGAGGCCATCCTGGCTAACCCGGTGAAACCCCGTCTCTACTAAAAAATACAAAAAACTAGCCTGGCGAGGTGGTGGGCGCCTGTAGTCCCAGCTACTCGGGAGGCTGAGGCAGGAGAATGGCGTAAACCCGGGAGGCGGAGTTTGCAGTGAGCGGAGATCCAGCCACTGCACTCCAGCCTGGGTGACAGAGCAAGACTCCGTCTCAAAAAAAAAAAAAAAAAAAAAAAAAAAGAAAAGAGAAATATTACCTACAAAGGATAATTAATTCTTAAATTATAATGTAAAGACAAAGAATATTCAACAATCACCAATAACATTGTAGAAATTATTTCACAAATTAATGATTACAGTTTGTCTTATTTTTACAGGTTCAGATGACAGTCTGAATCAAATTATTCTCAAATTTAAAAAGATTGACTTTCTTTCTTTAAAAATTTGCACCTTTTCTCCATATAAAAAATTTTCATAGCACCTTTCCACTACTAAATGTTCAATTGTAAAGGTCATATTGAAAACGACAGATCTTAGTTTAAAAAGAAGTTCTTCCAAATTACTAAACTTACCGTTAAAACATGAGCAGTCTCTGTGGAACTTGTTGAATTCTGTGGCCCACCCATATGCATCTTGCTGATATGCGTGTTTAAGCTGCCTAAACTTTTAAATACACAACTACATTCTGTACAGTTATAGGTAGGACCATTCTTGACCTTAAAGAATAAAAAAGAAAAAAATGATGTTTCACAATTAATTGTTAAATTTAAACATTTAAATTATGGCAAATCATAATTTACCATTCCATTCAAAATGACAGAAATAATCTAACCCTTCAACATTACCTTTTTTCTTTTAAATTAGATAGTTCTAGAATCAATAACCCAACTCTTTAAACAATATTGCCGGTATAAGATGAATTGAAATTTTAACCTTTTCTATAAAGTAGAAATTATTCAAGAGTGAGAAAACACATTTTTCAATTATTGCAATTTAATAAAAACAAACTGTCAGGCATAAGATGTTCTCGGTTTTTTAAACAGCTGAATACAATGTTCAATAGTGAAGGCCAGATAGTTATATATAAATACATATTACACCAAATATGCTTTCAGATGGCCAAAACCACAGAGGTTAGGAAAGACGGTCATAATGATATATGAACTTTTCATCAATTTTGATATTCTGTATCAACAACTAATTTTCTTTTTTTTTGAGATGTTCTGTCGCCCAGGCTGGAGTGTAGTAGCGTGATCTTGGTTCACTGCAACCTCTACCTCCCAGGTCAAGTGATTCTTCTGCCTCAGCCTCCCAAGTAGCTGGGATTACAAGCGCCTGCCACCGTGCCCAGCTAATTTTTGTATTTTAGTAGAGATGGGGTTTTGCCATATTGGCCTGGCTGGTCTCGAACTCCTGACCTCAGGTGATTCACCTGCCTCGGCCTCCCAAAGTCCTGGGATTACAGACGTGAGCCATCACACGTCTAACAACTAATTTTGGCCTAACAACTAATTTTAAAACTATGATAAATCCAGAAACTATGGAAACCAGTAAAATGAGTAAGAACAGCTATGAACAGAGAAAATATCTAAAATATTATTTCTCTATTACTAAAACCCAGTGTTAGTTACTGTAGAACTATGAAGGCCAGTTTGAAAACTCATTGGCCCCCTCTGAACTTGAGTAAGACTTCCATTCTGTTTCTGGTGCCTAAGAAGCAAATTTAGATTCCTCACAGGACTGGATAATATTTACGAACCAACTTTTAGAGGCTCTTTCTGGAACAACCCATTCTAGTACAGGTCCGAGAGCGCCTCTCAGTGGCAACAGGCAAGTCTCTGGGCCCTTTAGTATACGGGGAGATTTCTAAACTCAAGAGTACTAACAAGTACCTCACAAGGGTGCTCTAAGGCTCCAGTGAGGTATGTCTGTGTGCTACACAAATACACGATCCTTCCTATGCAATCATCTTCACCCAGAGGCAACACCACAAGAATGACTTACAACAGCCCAAATGTATTCTTCTGAAATCTAAAGGTAACCTCAGTACCTCACTAATACTGACATGCCTTCCTAATGTCTCTGGGTCTTAGATATTAAAAAGATTAACTCATTGAACATGGAACTCTGAATCTGTTCATAAAACTACGTGAGATGTGCAGGGGTTTTTTCTCAATTTAGATTCTCTTTTTCATTTTAGACATTCTGTTTAAGATCAAAGACAGCTTCTACTTGTTTTTATTAAATTTGGATAGTGAGTGTTAACTCTAAGTTCACTTCAGTATTAGTTAAGGTATTACTCTAAGGAAAAAATTAAGAGATACACATTTGCTCTTAAGAATATGATAGTTTTTAATAAAAGATTACTTAAATAACTCAAAGTAAAAAAAAAAAAGAATATGATAGTTTCTGTTCTGCAAAATCATTTCATAGGATATATTGATCCATGATATAAGTATTTGGGTTGTTTAAATATTTCTTTGTATTCACAATTAGAATATAAATCAATAAGTCATGACGGTTAGTTAGAGTCAAGGTTGACCTGCTTTACAGAAATACTTGCAGAGGATCTACACAACAGTATGCTCTGCAGACAACAGAAAATTACCATGGGAAATCATCATTTTAGTCGAAAGCGTGGACAAGCAGCATGGAAGGAAATGAACAGAGCAGGTCTCTGTCCAAGAGGGAATGGACATGTACCATATGAGCTCTGTAGTATCAGCAGTAAGAAAAACACTTCTTTCCCAATTTTATTTTTTATCTTTTAATTTCTTACACTTGCCTGTGTTTCAAGTTTGCTAAAGGGATGAAATACATTATTGAGAATGATGGACTGTAACTAACAAAGGTATTAGGATTATTTTCAAATATTTATTCACCAAAGCCATGCTGTCAGCAAGAAGACAGAAAGAGAGTAGTTTGTATTTCTTCCACATGTAATAAACCAAAAAAATTCCCACGTATGTATTTTCTAAAACAGGGTCTGCTCGGCACAAAATCAACCTGCATTTTTTTAAATGGAAAATAATTTCTCAGGTCCGTTTATTAATCCAAAAGATACCTACTGTCCCCTGAGAAATACTGCTTATGCCCCCAACCCATGTTTACCTCTGAGTGGACTCGCTGCACGTGCGACTGAAGATTCCCCTTCTGAGAGAAGGCGGCAGGACAGAAGGCACAGGCGTGGGGCTTTTCACCTGTGTGCTTGATCATGTGGGTCTGCAGTGCCCCCTTCTGGTTAAAAGCTTTTCCACATTCACTACATTTAAATGGCCTTTCACCTAGAGAGGGAGAAAAATGATCAAAATATAATTTCATATTGTATGGGTATCTTACGGATTAAAAAGAACAACATTGAAGTTGCCCAAACCTATCCCTCTGGCCAAAATGTCTCCCCAGAATTCTAGATGCATATATCCAAGTGTCAACTTTAAATCTCCAAATTAACACGTCAAAACTGCACTTGTTCATCTCCCAGACTGTTCCACCTGCGGGCTTCATCAGACAATGCCGTCTTCCCAGGGGATCAGCAAAACCCTTGGAGTCGTCCTTATCTTTGGTTGCTCTCACGTTTCACACTCAATAATAACTTCAAAATACGGCCGGAGCAGCCCTGCTGCCCGTCCAAACCACCACCCCAGGCTAAGGCACTCCCCCATCACTCAAAGCTTCTGAAACCACCTCCAACTTGACTCACTGCTTCCACCCTGGCCCCTTCCTAGGCTGCTCTCAAAGCAACAGACACAATGACCCTCTTTAAGTCCGAGCAAGTCACTTGCCTGCTGAAAATCCTCAAAGGCTTCCAAATTCCCCCCAGAGTAAAATCAAAGTTCTTCTAATACTCAGCAGAGGAGGTGCCAGTGCTGTGGCTCCCCCACCGGCTGTTGTCAGCTCCCCTGTCCCTGCTCTCTTGCTCCCTCTACCCACTCCTGCCACCGCCCTCAGACACACCAGGCAGGTTTCCACTTCTGGGCCTCTGAAATCCACCACCTGGGTGGTTCTCCCCCAAGCATCCCCAAGACTTGCTCTCTCAGATTCTTCAGGCCTTTACTCAAATTCCCCTTTGCACTGAGCACTTTCCAGTCCATTCTATTTAACATCAAAATCTCCCCTGTCCTCCCTGGGAACCCCTGGCCCTGTTCTCTACTTGATTTTTCTGCAGACTTCTCAGCATTTGACCTTTTACATTTTACTCAATGTTCATCTCCCCTCCCTAGAATGCATGCTCCAAGAAGGCAAGCGCTTGTGCACTGCAGCTCTTCAGCACCTAGAACAGGGCCTCGTGCACACTAGCACGCAGTACAGATCTGATGAATGAAGGAATGAGCGAAAAGACAAAATCGAGTTAGGTAAGAGCCTAACTACAAGGCTACTTAAATTTCTAGTCTTACCAAATTTTCACTCCCTAAGAAACCGAAAGCAGCTGAGTTCATAGTAACATCAGATCCCTGCTTCCCTGAACAGCTTTGGGGTTAAATAAGTGAATGAGATACAACAAGCTTGGGGACAGTACACAAATGGGAAACAACCCTGCTTTAACTCAGAGGTGGGAGGGTGTGAAAGAGGAGGACAGGCAGTCAGGAGACACGGTGAGGGTGTGGCCCGATCACTGGCACTGCCCATATGGGGACAGGACAAGAGGACAGGCAGGCAGGAGGCACAGTGAGAGTGCAGCCCAGTCACAGCACTGCCCGCATGGGGACAGGAGAGGAGGACAGGCAGGCAGGCAGGAGGCACAGTGAGAGTGTGGCCTGGTCATGGCACTGCCTGCATGGCGACAGGAGAGGAGGGCAGGTGGGCAGGAGGCACGGCGAGAGTGTGGGCCGGTCACGGCACTGCCTGTGAGGAGACACCCTTCCTGTCCCACTGCTCTCTCCAGGCAGCTCACAAGCCAGTTGGAGCAAGAGTGACATATGCTTCAAGTTCAATGCAGGAAGAGTACGCATCACAGAATCCCAGAATGACACAAAGGTCGTGATTCTACACGCATGCGTCTCTCTAGGAGTGTAGGTATGCTGATGATGCATGCATATTTATGTATGTGTAGAAAACATCTAATGGGGTAGATATCAAACTGTTAAAGCTAAATGACATCTGAGAAGTGAACACGAGAAGGATTTGCTTTACTTTTTACTTTATCTCTACTTTGGGTAAAGTTTATAACATTTAAAAACTATTTTTTCATTGATTAAAACTTCAAAGACTACACACTAAAGCTGAATACTCTACAGACAAAATGTATTAGCACATTTACAAAAGCATTGTTTTCTTTCTCTCTTACTCTAGAAAATAAATAAAAACTGATGCTCTAAAAATATCAACTTTATGCTGACATATAAACAAACGCTGAAATCATCTGAATGACTCTACAATACTCTACACAGAAATATTCACTAAAACTCTGAAAAAGAAAAAAAAAGCAATGTAACATAATTAGAACTGATTGACAAACAATAGCAGCCAAGCAAAATAGCTGTGAGATTTTTTAGTTTGTCACTATAAAAGAAAACCAAATCAAGAAATACAGAAGAAAACAAAATGACAAAGCATGGATCATTTTAATTGCAAATCTCAAATACTAAAAATATTTGTAAAATTTTCCTTTTTCCTTCCCTGGAGATCATGTGTGTTACTAATACAATATTATAAACGGGCTGCTCTTTACAAGATGGCAAAGAGTATTCAGCTATGAATGCTGTACTCACTTTCAAATATTCAAGCAAAACTAATGAACAAGATAAGGCATGGAGAAAGAAAGTTTTATTATTTCAATGTTTCACAGCTTAGTGAAGGCAAAATTACAAAAGAATATGAAAATCCACTGCTTTCTTGTTTTTTATTTTATTTGGTTTTAATTTTATTGAAGAGTCAGGGCCTTCTTGCTGTGTCGCCCAGGCTGGAGTGCAATGGCACGATCATAGCTCACTGCAGCCTCAAACTTTCAGACTCAAGCAATCCTCCCACCTCAGGGCTACAGGTGGGTGCTACCACGCCTGGCTAAGTTTTTTATTTTTTGTAAAGACAGGATCTCACTATGTTGCCTGTGCTAGTCTTGAACTCCTGGCCTGAAGAGATCCCCTCACCTCAGCTTCCCAAAGTGCTGGGATTACGGATGTGAGCCACCACATCCGGTCTTTCTTTGTTAATTTAGCTCTAATTAGCACAGTGTAATATCTGACACACAGTAAAAATAAATGAGGGAATAAATAAATACCATACCAATAATAATAACAGTAATAATATCAATCCCAAATTATTAACAGCCTACCATGTATCAAGCACTTTTCAATGAGCACTACACATATTTTTAAATTTATAATTTAGGACAACTATATACAGATAAAAGAGCCACATTTTTCAAGTGAGGAAATAAAATAACACAAAGAGTAACTAATTTCAGCAAGATCACCCAGCAAACTATGGGAAAGCTGGGGTCAGATTCCAAGTCGAGCTAGCACAAAGGCACCTGTTCTTCCCTTCAAGCCACAGTCAGTCACCCAGAAGCCCGTGCTTTCATACCTGTGTGTATCCTAATGTGTCGCGTTAACTGGCTTGGCTTTTGAAACGTCTTTCCACAGTGCGGACATGAATACGTGAATCCACTTCTGTCGATATTCCGGTTATAAGACCTTGTACTTGATACCCTAGTGTAATAAAGGGGGGCAAAATACACGGTAAGATGTCTCCCTTGTACCTTGTACCATAAAGTCAAAATGAAAATCCTACCAGAAAATTTGGCTGACTAGTCATCAGAACCTGTTTTAATAAATCAATCACATATATGTATGTGTCTGTGTGTATATGCGTTACTTTTAAAAATCATAAAACTCATTTTTCTCTATTTTTGATGAAAAAAATTTGTTTTTTCCAGGTCAAAAACTGAAATTGGGGAGGGGGAGCAAAATGTCTCTTCTAGACAAAACTTTACCTGTGATGGTCAGAAACAAAGATGCTATGGGTATAATTTCTACACTGACACCTGACCCACACCATCTCCTCCAGTCTCTTGCTCTCATTACCATCTGCACACCGATGACGTCCAAACTCCTACCTCCAGCAACTCTGCCTCCTCCTCTGGCTCCAGCCCTGGACAGCCAACTCTCGCTTGGCATTGCCTCATGGGTGCTGTCCAAAACAGAACTCTTCATTGATTCCCAACCTGCTCCTTTCCATGTCAAGACATGAAAGCTCCCTCTTGCTCAAGTTTAAGTCTCAAGAGTCCCGCTGGATTTTTCCAGTCCATTTCTAAAAGCTGCTGGTCTTACTCTGAAACACCCACAAATGTGGACACGACTCTCCATCCTCCAGCCACCATCATGGCCTCAGAACAGGTTCGGCTCTTCAGTGCACTGCTTCCATAGCCTCCAGAAAGATCTCCCTGCTTTTGACTCCTGCCCACACACCAGGCCCAGTGCCATCCAAAAGTCTAGTCACGCCATTCCCTTTGTGCAAAACCCTCCAAGGGCTCCCATCCCACTCACAGGAAATGCACATCCCGAGCCCCGCCAGGCAGGCTCTCCTCACCCCAGCCACCTTCCTGCTTCTCACACTAGGAAGGCTCACTGCTTCCACCAACGCACTCCCTCAGCCTGAAAGGCACGTCCCCTAAGGCTGCAGGGCTCCCTGCTCTTCACCCCAGTCTCCTTCCAAAAGCCCCACTCAGAAAGGCCCACGCAGTACAGCTGCCTCCCCAGTCTCCCTCAGCCACACTGCACACAGTCATCCCACTGTCCTCCTTTCTTGACACGCACCACTATCTGAAACTATGGTACTGACTAACCCACTCACTTGGTCACTGCCTATCTCCCGACTAAAGGGCAGTTCTGTGAGGGCGAGGCTTCGTCTGTCTGGTTTGCCCCTCAGTCTGGAAAGACCTAGAAGCCAGAACTGTCTGAGTGCCGCAAGCACCTAAACATTTTCAATCATCTTTCAAACCTCCAAGGAAACATCAAAAATGCCTGTGTTAAAGCCTCATCAGAATAAAAATCTGGAATGTATAGAGACCACGTATTATTATATTTGGGGATTTAAAAAATCACTGAAATTACCATCCAATTGGCTGGGGAAAAAAGAAAAAAAAAATCACTGAAATCATAAAGTATTAGGTGCATACCACATTAGTCAACAAGAGGCAAAATGAAAAAGAAAAACAGGAGACAGCTGATCATGTGGACGTCCAGTCCACATTTCTCAAACACAATGTCTAAGAGGATAAAGAAACATCAGAGTCTTCAGGCATTTTATAAACTGTGTTAGTCAACTGCCATGTGACTTCTTGTTGTTAAAAAGTACAGATATTTCCTAAACATTGCGGCTTAGAAGGATGGCAAGCTAAATTGATAATATAGTAGTTAAAATGATAATCGATACTGCCTTTATTTTATTTTATTTTATTTTTAGAGACAGAGCCTCACTCTGTCGCCCAGGCTGGAGAGCAGTGGCATGATCTCAGCTCACTGCAACCTCCACCTTCTGAGTACAAGCAATTCTCCTGCCTCAGCCTCCCGAGTAGCTGGGACTACAGGCATGTGCCACCATGCCTGGCTAATTTTTGTATTTTTAGTAGGTACGGGGTTTCACCATGTTGGCCAGGCTGGTCTCAAACTCCCGACCTCAGGTGATCTGCCTGCCCCAGCCTCCCAAAGTGCTGGGATTAAAAGCGTGAGCTACTGTGCCTGGCCTGATACTGCCTTTTAGAGTTTGTTGGAGAAAGCTAAATTAGTGTGAAAACTGATTATCACCATTAGCTAACTTGAGCAAAAGGGCCAGGAAGAATATTTTATTTCACTTTATTAAGAAACGGAAATATCAGTAAAAATATATATCATCAGGAATTAGGTAAAATATAAATATTTTTAAAACATGTTAAGTTTGAATAGAAATAAATGTATAAATGCATTCAAATATAGTCAGTTGTTAAGATTATGAGCTCTAAAATCAGACTATTAGGGTTTAAATTTCAAACTCCTGACTTAATAAGCCACAAAATCTCATGAAACTACTTGGTCCCTCTAATCTTGGTTTTCTCATCTGCAAAATGAGAACATAAAAGTACTCTGGCCTAACAGGGTTGTTTGTAATGATGAAATGAGGTTCCAGGCCGGGCGCGGTGGCTCAAGCCTGTAATCCCAGCACTTTGGGAGGCCGAGACGGGCGGATCACGAGGTCAGGAGATCGAGACCATCCTGGCTAACACAGTGAAACCCCGTCTCTACTAAAAATACAAAAAAAAGGCCGGGCGCGGTGGCTCAAGCCTGTAATCCCAGCACTTTGGGAGGCCGAGACGGGCGGATCATGAGGTCAGGAGATCGAGACCATCCTGGCTAATACGGTGAAACCCCGTCTCTACTAAAAAATACAAAAAACTAGCCGGGCGCGGTGGCGGGCGCCTGTAGTCCCAGCTACTCGGGAGGCTGAGGCAGGAGAATGGCATAAACCCGGGAGGCGGAGCTTGCAGTGAGCTGAGATCCGGCCACCGCACTCCAGCCTGGGCGACAGAGCCAGACTCCGTCTCAAAAAAAAAAAAGAAAAAAAAAAAAGAAATGAGGTTCTGTTTATATACATGCTAAGAACAGTGTCAGGCACATAGGACTTTTAACAGTTGAGTACTACAAATTAATTTATTAAAAAGAGTACTAATTAAACCCTTGTGAGTCTAGTTTATATATTTTGTTATCTACCCATAAACATGTATTGCCAGTACCCTGTTCTACAGCTTTCAACATTGTAATACTAGGTAAACACTTCTACTAACATAGCCTGACGCTATTCATGAATGTGTAGGATGCACCGTGCATGTTATAAAAGACATTCTAACAACAAATTATCTGTGGGGTTCCACTTTGCTGGGTTCTTGCTGCAAGCATTTCTACTGGGTCATAGCAGAGTGCGCCAGCTTTTAACATATTAGATGGATTTTTGACCAAGCCCATGTAATGACTCATATTACCTAATTTTGTAATGAGTCTTCATGTGTTCCTTCAGCTCTGAGGAGGTCTCGAACTCTTTCTTGCAGGCCTTGCAGGCATGCTGCCGGGTTCCAGCCAGCTCCTGGCGGTGCTCCTCCATGTGCACGGCCAGCTGACTCTGCAGAGTAAACTCATCCCCACACTCAGAACAGATGAGATTCTGGAACAGAAAACCCATCGGTGAGCAGAGCAAACCTTTCAAAACCACTCCTTCTTCAAAGAACTGGTATGATCAACGGTTAAGACACAAATTAAATGAAAACTACTTGTTCCCTCTAATCTTGGTTTTGATCTAATACTTTCCTCTGGAACAAGCATCACTTTCACCTCTCAAAAATGTATTTGAATATACAAAAATCATTTCTTTATTGGAAGAAAAAGATGGAAACATTGGGAAAAGGGTAAGAGAGCGACACAATTTTTGAGCAAAATGAGTTCTGTTTTGAACTGGTATTGGGTAATGGCACTGGGTCCGCCTATTCTGTGAGCACTTCAGAGAAGTAGGATGACCTCAGCACTACACGGGGTCAGGAAAGAATTCAAACTAAGATTATGGTTTAAGAGATGACCTTGAAACAAAATGACAGCTTTCAAGTTTTTAATAGATAGATCGTGTCATTGTCTCACTTGGTTTGGAGGCAGAGCAGAGCGCAGGCTGTGGCCTGGCTTACTGAGCTTGTGAACGAGGGACCCTCTGAACCGACGCATGGGGTAACTGCAGAACACACACACACAGGACTTCAAAGACTCTGAGCAAAAATACAAGAATGATAGCTCAGTAATCTTTAATATTTGAGTTCATATTTTGGACATTTTAATAAATATATTAAAATTTATTTCACCTGTTTGGGTTTTTTTTTTTTTTTTTTTTTTTTTTTTGAGACAGAGTCACGCTCTGTCACCCAGGCTGGAGTGCAGTGGCCAGATCTCAGCTCACTGCAAGCTCCGCCTCCTGGGTTCACGCCATTCTCCTGTCTCAGCCTCCCGAGTAGCTGGGACTACAGGCGCCCGCCACCTCGCCCGGCTAGTTTTTGGTATTTTTTAGTAGAGACGGGGTTTCACCGTGTTAGCCAGGATGGTCTCGATCTCCTGACCTCATGATCCACCCGTCTCGGCCTCCCAAAGTGCTGGGATTACAGGCTTGAGCCACCGCGCCCGGCGGGTTTTTTTTTCTTTTAAAAACGTAGCTACTAGAAAATTTAAAATTATTCATCTTTCACTTAGATGATGCTGGTCTAGATGTTCTACAGCTGGGTCTAGATTCACCTTAAGGCTGCCAATCACTAGCTAACCTGCCAGTTTGGGTGTACTGCCCACCCTGAGCCTATGAAACAGGGATAACAATAACCCCTGCCCTTATAAGGTTAGATAAAATGACACATATAAGACGCTGACTGTGCGTGGCCTAGAGTGAGTACTCAATAATTACTTCATCAGTAGCCATTGCTGACTTAGTACAAATTTCAGTTCACTCATGTGGAGTTCCATCACAGTTACAGTATTTACTGAAATGATCCTCAAAATGAACTGTCCAAACATGAGAAAACATGACCCGCCAATGAGCATAAACTGTTATTTCCAAATAAAATGCATTGATTTTTTTCTATCAGACTTTTTTCTAATCTGCACATACTAGTCTTGTAAATAAATGTTTGTAAACCTCATTAAAATGAGGCTGTTAATTGATACTACCTGTAGTTATACTGCAGAAAAAGACAAAGAAAAGTGAAATATCTTGAGAAATCCAAAAATCATGTAAATAACTTTAAAGTAGTATTATTGTATAATAATTTAAGGAAATAATAAACTACTAGATTTTTAGTGACTTGTTGATAAAAGAAAATTTGTTCTAGGAAACTCCCCACAAAAAAAACTATCATAATTTGACACAGCTCTTAAAAAAAAAAAAAAAAAAAGTCTGCAGTCCTGAATGCATATGGCAAAAGAAAATGCATGGCTTTCATTACCAATGATTCTCCACTGTGCCTCCTGTCTCAAAATCACATCACAAAACCCCTCGCAGCCCGCTCCTCTCTGTACTGTTACTGCCCTGGTTCACATCCACCCTCTTTTCACTTCCTCTTTTACCAGATGATCTGATTCATGTGTTTCAGGGATATCTACATGGATATTACTCAGGCATTTATTGGATCTGTCTGAGTTACAACCCTAGTTTATGCACAACATACTCAGATGGTGCAAGCAGGATCCAGCACCTCCCAGGCCAAAGCCAAGACCTCACAGCTTACAGACGGCTACATCACTGTCTTTCTGCTTTCTCTCCTGCAAGCCAAAAAGAGCCAGGATGCTCCTCCTTCCCCCTGCCCGCCCTGGCAAGACTTAAGGAAGTCTTCCACAAGGAGAACAACACCCCATGTATAGTCACAGGCCACTAGGACAACAGGCCTTCCGCTCATTGTATTCTCCATACAGAGTTAACATCACATCTCTCACCTAGAAGCAGAGGCTGTCCTGGGGTAATTCTCATGATGCTAAGTGGCCACAGGAAATCATCAAGAGAAATGCATGGCATTTTAATCTGTCTCCACCTTGCTGAAGATATGATCATCTCTAAAAGACCAGAGTGTGCAATGCTAGGTACTGACTGCCTCAAGGCTGCTCTCCTGTCCACCCCCCGCCCTAGGATGGCAGCGTGTGTTCACCAGACTCTGAGTGTGTGGGATTTTCCCTTTCTCAGATCCCCACCACATCATCATCCTGTCTCCTGTCCTGGCCTTCTCAGAAGCCATGCTTCTCTTCCTAATGCAGTGTGCCTCTGCTGACCTCAGGTACTGCTCAACACACAAAATAAACCCAAAACCCACCCCACAAAACGCTGCTCTTCTCTCAACACTTAACAGAACCTGATCCATCACTATTCCTTTGTACGTGCTACTGAGATGATCAATAAATGTGAACAATGTCTTCCGTGAGAAAGCTGTTTGTGTGAGTGTGTGTGGGCGTGCACGCGTTCTTCCTCCAAACATTCTATAACACCCCTTAAAGGAAGTGATTTACTCAAAAAATAATGTGACCTTCAATAATTATGTGACTTTAAGAAAAATTCCTAAGTGATTTAAAAACTACAGTAATTTTTCTGGTTTACTCTTCCAGGTTTGAGATTTATTTGGACAGAGGAGTGACCACTATGAATTTTAGACTATAAATCTCAATAGGGCAGTAACTAAAAATTAGATTTCGGTGTTCTGAAAGTAAAAACTTAAAAATGGAACACTTTAAAAAGTTAATTATAGTTCCTAAGTACATATAAGAAGACATGTTTACAGGTTATTTTTTAAACCAATTTTAATGAGGCATACTTTACATATAACAAATGCACCCATTTTAACTGTAACTTTTTACTACTACAATCCAATGTTGATGACTTCAGAGTTTAACCCTTAGAAAGCAATTTCAGTACTATTTCCAAGGTTTCAGGGGACCCTGCACTGGTACCCCCAATACTGTCTGCGCCCAACAAACTGCTGGGTGCTTCGCCGACTTTCATCTCACCTCATCTTCAACCTCACTGAAGGAGCCACAGTCGCTCCCCCAGACCTCAATGCACCTGCACTTTCTACCAAACGGAGCAGCTTTCTTCAGAAGGCTCTCTGACTGTTCTAAGTGGTGAACAGTTTAAAAAGCAGTAATTCCAACAGCTGTCACTAGTTGAATTCTCTACCTGCCAGGAACTGTGCTGGGCCATTTTATGTTTGGAGTAAGTTTCTTGGAGACAATGTATTGTTAGATCATATGAGAGGTTTTTTTTGTTTTGTTTTGTTTTGTTTTGTTTCATGGAGTTTCACTTCATTGCCCAGGCTGGAGTGCAATGGCGTGATCTCAGCTCACTGCAACCTCCGCCTCCCGGGTTCAAGCAATTCTCCTGCCTCATCCTCCCGAGTAACTGGGATTACATGCGTCCGCCCCAATGCCCAGCTGATTTTTGTATTTTTAGTAGAGATGGGGTTTCACCATGTTAGCCAGGCTGGTCTCAAACTCCTGACCTCAGGTACTCACCCACCCCGGCCTCCCAAAGTGCTGGGATTACAGGTATGAGCCACCGTGCCTGGCCAGCAATGTCTTTTAATTCATGTACTTACATTTAAAGTAATTATTGGTATCTGAAGTCTGTCATTATTTGTTGTTCGTTCATGTTTCTTTTGCTTTGCTTCTCTTCCTCCCTTTCTGGATTACTTTTTGGAATTTCTTAGAATTCATTTTGATTTTTTAGTAGTATTTTTTTAGTACATTGCTTCCTACAGCATTCTTGGAGATTGTTCTAGGTAGGATTATACATACGGAACTTATCACAATCTACTGGCATCGACATTTTGCCACCTTGAGAGAAGTACAGAAAACCTTATTTCCATTCAGAGTCTTGCACCCTTTCCCCTCTTTAAATATCACTGTCCTGAGTATTTCCTCCATGTACACTGAGCACACCAGATGATAATTTCTGCTTTGACCATTAACTATGATTTAAGAATTCATAAGGAGAAGAACATTGTATTATACTCACCCCAATTTTGTATTCTTACTCATTCTTTTTGTATTAGGGTTTTCCAGAGAAACAGAACAAAGAGAACGCAGGTGCGTGTTTGTGTGTGTACATATTTGTTGGCCAGGCGCGGTGGCTCACACCTGTAATCTCAGCACTTTGGGAGGCCATAGCAGGCAGATCACCTGAGGTCAGGAGTTCAAGACCAGCCTGGCCAACATGGTGAAACCTCATCTCTACTAAAAATATAAAAACTAGCTGGGTGTGGTGGTGGACGCCTGTAATCCCAGCTACTCAGGAGGTTGAGGCAGGAGAATTGCTTGAATCCAGGAGACGGAGGCTGCAGTGAGCCAACACAGTGCCACTGCACTCCAGCCTCGGCAACAGAGTGAGACGTTGTCTCAAAAAACAAACAAACAAACAAACAAAACACATATTTGTTGTAAGAAATTGGCTCTCATGATTACGGAGGCTGACAAGCCCCAAATCTGCAGTGTGGGATAGCAGATGGAGACCTAGGAGTGCTGATAATGTAAGTGGCATCCAAAGGCTACCTGCGGGAGAATCCCCCTCACTTGGGGAAGTCAGTCTTTCATTCTATTCAGGTCTGACTGAAGGAGGCTCACCCACATCATGGAGGGCAATCTGCTTACTCAATGGTTTAAATGTTAATCTCATCCAAAAACACTCTCCACATTCACACAGAAAATTAACCACCACCCCATTCTTCTTTCTTTTCTGAAGTTCCAAGCCTCCTTCTGTTGTCATTTCCTTTCTGTTTGGAGAACTTCTTTTACTGATTCTTTAAGGGTAAGTCTGCTAGCAAGTTTGTTTTCCTTCATCTAAGAAAGTCTTTATTTCACCTTCGTTCCTGAAGGACATTTTACCACACATAGAATTTGTAGCCAGGCATGGTGGCTTACATGTGGAATCCCAGGACTTTAGAGGCAGAGGTAGGAGGATCACTTGAGCCCATGAGTTTGAGACCAGCCTGGGCAACACAGCAAGACTCCATTTCTAATTTAAAAAAAAAAAAAAAAAAAAAGAATTTGTAATTGACAATTATTTTCTTTCAGGAATTGAAAAATTTTGTGCTATTTTCTTTTAGCTTCCATGGAGGCAGATGAGAAATTTGCTGTCACCTGAATTGGTGTTCTTCTGTAAACAAAAGATCATTTCTCTCTAGTCTCTCACAAGATTTTTTTCTTAGGTTTAGTTTTCAAATGTTTGATTATGATATGTCTTGGTGTGTATTTCTTTGGGTTTATCCTGTTTTGAATTCTTAAATCTGTGAGTTATGACTTTTACCAAGTCTAGGTCATTTTCAGCCATTATTTCTTCTAATACTTTTCCAGCCCCACACTCCTTCTCCTATCCTTCTGTGATGACCATGATGCAAACGCAGAATTTTCTGTTATTGTCCCAAAGTTCCCTGAGGCCCTATTAATTTTTCTAGTTCTTCTCTGTTGCTCAGCCGAGGTCATTCCTGCTGCTCTATCTTCAGGTTCTCCTCTGATTCTCTTCTGTCCTCTCTGGTCCACCAGGGAGCCCTTCCACTGAGTTCTTTAGTTCAATCATGGGATTTTTCAGTTCTATAATTTCCCTTTGGTTCTTTCTTCTATTTCTTTCTCCCGTTTTTTCATTTGTTTCAAAACTCATAAAGCATTTTCTTGACAGCTGCTTTAAAGTACTTGTCAGATAATTCCAATGTCCAGGCCCTCTTCATGTTGGTATCACTCTTTTCTTGTTCCAGTCGGGACTGTGCTGGCTCATGTCTGTGTCCTGGACACTTTGGGTGTTAAACTGTGGGACCAGTTCTCGGGCTCTCCTTTCACCAGCAGCTGCCCTGTTCAGATGCAGTGTAAGGACCAGCAGCAGTGGAGACCCACTTCGCAGAGCTCCACTGACCCCAGGGGGGAGGAAAGCACAGAGCAGACCTGTCCATCTCGCATGGTTCCATCTCATCACTGATGGGGAGGGAAGCCCAGCTCCCTACTGGACCCACTGACACACTCTAGAGGGAGAATCAGAACACTGCCTGCTTCTGCTAAGGGAGGATGGAAGGCAGGCTTCCAGATAGACTCTGCCCACACGCTGGGAGGGAAATTCTGGGTGTCTCCGCCCTCTGCCAGGAGAATCCCCCTCCTGGATGCGAGGTTAGCTCCTGCTTGGGCCCAACGGGAAATCGAAGTGCTGCCAGCTCCCAAAGGATGGGGACAGAATGGAGTAGAAGTTCAATGCTGCACTCGGCTCTGCCAAGCAGCTTTTCAGTTGGCATTTCACTGGAACTGAATAAATACCATAAAAAGATTTTCTATTCTGTTGGACCAATCTTTTCCCAGTACTGGCTAAGAGAAACCAGCTTTTCTTGGAGTGTTTTTCTTCTCCACTTGTTGGCAGAAGGCTACAGGCTTCTTCAACACCCTGTCCAGGTGTCTGGGAGGAAAAAAAGAAACCCAGGCCAGGCGCGGTGCCTCACGCCTGTGATCCCAGGACTTTGGGAGGCCGAGGCAGGTGGATCATGAGGTCAGGAGATCGAGATCATCCTGGCTAACACGGTGAAACCCTGTCTACTAAAAATACAAAACTAGCCGGACGCGGTGGCGGCGCCTGTAGTCCCAGCTACTCTGGAGGCTGAGGCAGGAGAATTGCTTGAACCTAGGAGGCAGAGCTTGCCGTAAGCCAGATGGTGCCACTGCACTCCAGCCTGGGCAACAAGGAGAAACTCCGTCTCAAAAAAAAAAAAAAAAAACCCAGGGAGCTGATGGCCACATTATTCCTCAAGTCCCTCCAACTGTCCGCCACCTCTGATGCCTTTCAGAGTCGTTCTGTGCCTGCTGGCTGGTTATCTCTAATGACAATTAGTGATACGGGGACCCCGAGGAGAAGGAAGCTGCTCCATCGTGGCTGGGACCTTAGAGGTTATTTTTAAATACAACTAAAGGTCACAAAGTATCCCTCTAGTTACTATTAATATGTCATATTCAAATCAATTAACTGAAAACCCAAACACAAAATACAAAGGCAGCGAGGAATGTATTATTTTGACATATAGGAAAAGATTTATAACTGTGCTCCAATACTGATTCTTCTTTTCTTACGCAATAATAGACTTATTGGCTGAGCACACAGCTAATCAGCTCAGCACTATTTGGGGGCCGCTCCAACCACTAGATCACTGGTGTGATGACTATGTTCTACCTAACTGGATGTGAGCAGGACTGAAATGCATCTTCCAGATCATGCCTTTAAAGAGAAGCAGTGCACATTCCTCCTCCCGTTCCCACTGTAAAATATGCGACAGAAGCAAAGAACTCACAGAGATAGCAAATGAAGATGCTGGACAAGCCTGAGGGCAGGGCTGCCCTACCAGCTCTGTACCACATACGCCAGGCTGCCAGGTGAGGCACAGTCACAAACCCTGACCTAAGCGCTGACACAACGGTAGGAAAAAAGAGAGCCAACATATTGTCAACATGTTACTATAGAACAAGCACAGTGAGGCCTTTTTCCCCTCTGCTCGTGTAAAGCTTGAGCTCAGTATGAGGTTGCTAAGGTCAGGTGGCTGAATATGACAGCCCAGCTTCCAGAACCCTTCCTCTGGCAGCACAGACACGCAGTGCCAAGGAAGAAGTGAAGCATCCTCACAGCTCCCTCACCAGCTTCACGCCAGAGTTCAGCAAAGCCTCTTCCATGACTCTTCCCCGCTTTCTTCTCCTCTTGTCACTTATTAATCAAAGCAGCCTGCTGTGTGCTGAAGGGAGAAACCAGAAGCAGGGGTGAGTAGTAACAGAAATGCAAAGTCAAGCAATTTCAGAAAACACAATATTTCTCAAAAGCCTTTTCAAAAAAATTTAAAAAGGAGTCAGAAGCTAAGGAATGTGTAAGTTCTTACAACCACAATAGCGAGAGACGAAGGGAGCTGGAGTTTTACAAACAGAACTGAGGGTTCGGATGAGAGTAGGCTGCACAAAGTTCAGATGATGTGGTCCTACTCCGGACACCACGGCATAACAAAACTACACAACAGCAGAGGCAGGGACTGAAGCAAACAGCAAAGGATGTGAGCACCACTGTGGGAAGCGATACAGACAAGAACCTGGTCCGTCTGTGGAAGAGAAAACAGGATGAAGGGAAGGTTTTCAAGATAAGGTATAAATACCTTAGAACATCTGCAAATGACGGATGACAGTTGTTTCTCTTTCCAGTTACGCAGGAAATCACAGTGAATTATTAAAAGGCACATCTGAAGGAACTTCAGAATGGAAAACGGCAAAGCTCGCTGTTCTGGTGACCCCATTAGACGGGTGTAGCCTTAGAGGTAAATCTTTACCCTTCATGTCATCCTCAGGTTGGGCCACCCAGAGCGTGTGGCGTGTGCAGACTCTTCAACCACCTTTACCCACCTGTGTCATCCTAACAGAGGATTCACACACACCCCTCCAGTTTCACGTCTCTGCCTAGACCACACGCCTCAACATTTCAGCTCTCCCGCCAACGTTCCCACGGCCCTGACTCCTTTGCTATTCCCAATCACACGCTTCAGAAGCCCCCAGCTCCAGGCAAACCACCATCTCCACTCCTCCCAGCGGCTGAGTGGTGAAAAGGAGACCACACCCCCGCCCAGCCCAGACTCCACAAACAGATGGGCTCTCAGCTCCCGGGGCCGCCCACGGATGTGCCCCACTCGGGCTCTGCTCTCATTTCCCAAAATAGGCCTCCCATGCAGATCTCTAGATGCCTCAGGCCGCCTCATGTTTTTGGTGAAGACAGTAATGTTTCCATTTCCCAGAGAAACGTGGGGTCTAAGGCCTCAGCCCCAGCCCATGAACAGAGGCACCGCAGTGCACCGTGACAAGCTTATGAGGAGGCCCAGGAACAGGTCACACGTTCAAGGAAAACGGCGGTGCTCCATGCTGCCCAATAACACCCAGAAACTAGATTGAGGTACTTCAGTTTCAATAACATCATGTCTTTGTGAAGCTAAGTTTCCGTGGTTGCTGTGGTTAAAGATCAAAGATGGAGTGAAGAATCATGTGGAACAGAAAACTCTAAAATCAGTGTGAAAATGACTGCAAATAGGAAATGCAAGGATATAGAGGCTGTGCAGTACCCAACACACCTGGGTTGGTCTTTCAAATAACTATTACGTTATTAAGAAAAATACTTACTAGATCATACAGATCTAACTGGTTAACACACAGACCCTTGGGTTCTGCCTGAAAGTCTATGAAAAACTTCATGAGACACTAAGAAAGCACAGTCTGAGGAAGGCTGGGAACACGTGCGAGACATACCAGGAGCTGCTCCAATTCCGCCTCCATCTGAGCCCTCCCCCGCTTTCTCCTCCACCTGCACCCGCCTCCGCCTAAGCCCTCTTCCACTTCTTCCAGGGTCAAAAGAGAAGTCTCTCAGCCGTTCAAAACTAACTGCTCCCTTGTAAAATGCCACTCTTTTCCCCTCCAGATAGGGACCTCTGAAAATGGCTATTACAGCAATGTTAAACTGTGATCACTGTTTTGTGAAATAAAGAAAAGTGTCTCTGTTTTCAGGGGCTACATCCTGAAGTACTTAGTGGTAAAATAACGTGAAATCTGCAGCTTACTCGAAAATTGTTCAAAAAAGGGAGAAGCGGGGAGGTGAGATCTGACAAATTTATCAATTGGTGAGTCCAGGAAAAGGTTATACAAACATCCATTGTACTATTATTTCCAGTCTTCACTTTGGAATTTTTCAAAATAAAAAGCTAGGTGAATACGCCATCACTACACACTATGAAAACAAATAAATGATATAAGGGTGATGTTTTCAAAACCCGCGCACATGCCAGTTGCGAACAACACAGAACCAAAGACTTGCCGCCCAATTATTGCGTGTGGACGAGGCTGCGCAGAGAAGCAGGAGGGCGGCAGGGACCAACGCGCACAAATGCACCGCCTTCCTGCAGGCGAGCAGCACCCAACACACGGCCAAAACACCTCCCTACACGGTGTCGCTAGGATCTCAAAATACTTAGCAAATGTAAAAAGTGTGCTGAATCCACAGTAATCAAATATCGCTGATGTTTTCACATTCCGTGTTCTCATCAAGATGAACATTACAAACATGTTCAGTTCTCCCCTGAATCTCAATATTTAGTACAATAAAAATACCAGCCTCTATTTAACTATATAAAATTCTAAATTTTACATGTTATGATAAGCCAGAAAAAGAAAATAAGAATATACAAACATTTGCTTCTCATCACAAAGAGAGACACAGCAGACACACACTAGAAAAGCAGGAAGGCAGCCCAGGAGAGGCCAAGGCGAGTGGGTGGGCAAGGGTGCAGGAGACGGGCTCTCCTCCAAATGTACCTGCCTGTGTCGCTTTGACTTTTAACAGCTGGTTAATATCCACATATTCAAAAACGAAACCCCAAGCCTTCCACTCTCCTCTGCTTTGAACTGTGTTTTTTGGTCAGATAATGTAACCTGAAGGAGGGCAGTTAACTGAGGGCCTAGAATCATAAGAATGGGAAGGGAGAGGTCCTACACGGCAGCAAACTGAAGCAGGTGACCCTGCTGACTTCACAGAACCACGGCAGAGGAGGAAGACCATATTTAATTATGCTTGCCATCTAAAGCAGAGTCGGGTGGCTGGCTTGAGATATGTGGACATCCTGAGGGCTGTTGGATAGGAAGACCATGGGGGTCCCGGCAGAGCAGTCGGCTCCTTCAGAACAGCCAGGATGAGAGAGTGAGTGATGATGCTGGTGCTGGCAGGCGCCGGGTCCTGGGAGAGAAGGAGCCCACATAGGAACCAGGGGAAGGCCCTGCGAGAGGAGCCCACACAGGAACTACGGGAAGGCGGGGAGGTCCTGCGAGAGAAGGGGTCCACGTGGGAACTAGGGGTAGGCGGGGAGGCCCCGTGGGGATAGGCTACACTGCAGCATCAGTGTGGACGCATGCCTTCCATGCGAGTTCTGCTCTGCGTGTATAAGGATCTGTACCAGGCAGATCCGTGTGGGATGTTCCAGACGTGTGGGATATTTTAGAAAATAATTTTAGAATGGGGAAGCATTTCTAATCAAGCCACAAGAACCAGAATCTATAAATGAATAGATTGAAAATTTGAGTCCATCATAATTTAAAAATTTCTGCCAGGAAGAGAAAAATAACGAAACCAGAAAGCAAGAAAGAATTCTGTCACGCAAGGCAGAAAAACCTCACTTTCCAGGAATGTAAATACTTTACACAAGTCTGCAAGAATAAGACCAATAATCCCCACACATCCACCTTGCAAAACAATTGTTTAAGTAAAATAAAAACAAATTATTCATGGCTAATAAACATGGAAAGATGCTAAGCTGCACTCATAATTAAAGAAATATAAATTAAAACAAAAACATACCATCTTTAAATTACCAGATTGGAGGAGACAACTTTTAACAGAGTATTGGAAACAATATGGCCGGCCGGGCGCAGTGGCTCAGGGCTGTAATCTCAGCACTTTGGGAAGCCGAGGCAGGTGGATCACCTGAGGTCAGGAATTCGAGACCAGCCTGGCCAACGTGGCGAAGCCCCATCTCTACTAAAAATACAAAAATTGTCGGGCATGGTGGCAGGCGCCTGCAATTCCAGCTACTCAGGAGGCTAAGGCAGAAGAATCGCTTGAACCCGGGAGGCAAAGGTTGCAGTGGGTTAAGATTGTGCCACTGCACTCTAGCCTAGGCAACAGTAAAAAACTCTGCCTCAAAAAAAAAAAAAAAAAAAAAAGCAAGAATGGGCTGGGCACAGTGGCTCACACCTGTAATCCAACCACTACTTGACACCAGGAGTTTAAGAGTAGCCTGGACAACATGGTGAGACCTGATTTCTATTTTTTTTTAAGTAATAATTTTTTTAAAGAGAAAGAAAATGGTATGAAGAAATGAGCAATCTTATAGACCATTTATTGGCTGGAGGATAAACTGATAAAATCTCTTTGGAAAACAATCTGACAATATCAAAATTTTGAATTCACATATCCTGTGACCTAACAACTCCATTTCCAGGAATATATCTCACATTTCTATTAACCCAGGGTTTCCTCAACCTCACACTACTGATGTTCTGGGCCAGGCATAGCAATGGAGGCTGTGCTGGGCACTGCAGGGTGTTTGGCAGCATCCTCTACTCACGAGATAACAGAAGCACCCCACCCACGCCCAGCCCCGCAACAGTGGTAACCAAACGTCCTCTGGGATGCCACACTACCCATCCTGAGAACTCAAACATGGACAGAAATATTTGCTCACCATAGCTTCGTCTGGAAAAGGCTGGAAATGACCTGTCTACCTAACAGCAGTGACTTGCTAATCATGACACACGTATAAACAATATAATACCATGCATCTGTTAAAAAGAAAGCGACAGCTCTCTGATGAACAGATGTGGAATTGCACTTAAGATACACAGCTAACTGATGAAAAGGCACAGAATATTATGGGTTGACTAAGAAGGGTGCAGAGGAGATTTGTACAGGCATTGAATGTCTCTGGAAGGATACAGAAGAAACTGCTAATGAAAGTTGTTTCTGAGGAGCAAAACTGGAACGTAGGAACCCAAAGGAGATGTAACTTTTTGCTCTTCATAATCTTCTCTACTGTTTGATTTCTTACTGTGTGCACATATTACTTATTCCAAAATATATTAATACACCATTATTTAATACATTTTCTGCTTTTAAGAAATTAAACTGGCCGGGCACAGTGGCTCATACCTGTAATCCCAGCACTCTAGGAGGCTGAGGTGGGCAGATCAGTTGAGGTCAGGACAAGACAAGCCTGGCCAACATGGCGAAACCCCATCTCTACTAAAAATACAAAAATTAGCTGGATATGGTGGGGCACCTGTAATCCCAGCTACTCGGGAGGCTGAGGCAGGAGAATTGCTTGAACCTGGGAGGCGGAGGCTGCCGTGAGCCGAGATCACGCCACTGTACTACAACCTGGGGGATAGAACATGACTCCTCCCCCCAAAAAAATAAATAAAAATATAAATATAACTATAGCCATTTGTGAATAGCACTATCAACGAGTGAGACAGGCATTCCTAAACTCTGCAAGAGAAAGTGTTAAATTGGCATGTACTTTCTAGAATGTCATAGGGCATTCCATAAAGAACTTGGGAGAAAAAAGTCTTATTTATTAGTTCAATTAATCTAACTGTAGGAATCTATCCTAAGGAAATAATTAAAGATGCATAAGAAGATTCATATGCAAAGATGTATTACTTATAATATTAAAAAATATAAACAATGTAAATGTTAAACAGTGATGAAAATTATTATATTCTATTATGCTAAATCCAGATGCTGAGGACTTTTTTTTGTAGTGACAGTCTACGTTGCCCAGGCTAGTCTCAAACTCCTGAGCTCAAGTGCCTCGGCCTCCCAAAGTGCTGGGATTACAAGCATGAGCTGCCACACCTGCCCAAGATACTGCAGATTTTAATAATTTAAAATATTAATATTTGATAATCAGTGATAACTTTGATGATGAGTCAAAAGAGGGAGTATGTATTTACAATATGTTATGGAAAAAGGTAGGTTACAAAAGTAATCTGTGTAATGACATAATCCTATTTTTGTATTTAAAAAACTATTTTAAACATAAACTATTAAGAAAAGCATGTTATAGAAAAAAAGTTTGAAATACCAAATGTATTCTCTCCACATAGTATGTTTTCTTTCTTATAATTTTTTTAACTAATTGATTTTTAAATTGATAAGTAAAACTGTACATATTTATGGTGTACCACATGATGTTTTGGTATAAGTATACGTTAAGGAATGGCTAAATCCACCTATTTTATATGCGTTATCTCACATACATATTTCTTGGGGAGAGAACACTTAAAATCTACTCTCACAGCAATTTTCTTTTTCTTCTTCTTCTTTTTTTATTTTTTAAAGACAAAGTCTTGCTCTGTTGCCCAGGCTGGAGTGCAGTAGCATGATCTCAGCTCACTGCAACCTCCACCTCCTGGGTTCAAGTGGTTCTCCCGCCTTAGCCTCCTGAGTAGCTGGGATTATAGGTGCCTGCCACCATGCCTGGCTAATTTTTGTATTTTTAGTAGAGACAGGGTTTCGCCATGTTGGCAAGGCTGGTCTTGAACTCCTGACCTCAAGTGATCTGCCCGCCTCCACCTCCCAAAGTGCTGGGATTACAGACGTGAGCCACCGTGTCCAGCCAGCAATTTTCAAACATACAATGTATTCTTACTAATGTAGTCCCCATGATGTACAACAGATCTCTTGAACTTACTCCTCCCATCTAACTGAAATATTGTGGCCTTTGACCAACATCTCCCCAATCCCCCCATCCCCCAGCCTCTGGTAACCACCACTTTGCTGTTTCTATGTGTTCAGCTTTGTTAAAGTCCACTATGGGTGCTTTTAATGTTACCTTTTTTACTAATTTTTTTCCAAAATAAATATGCATTACTTGTATTATAAGATTTTAAGAGATGAAAATAAGTTACTTTAAAATAAAAATTAGGCTGGGCACAGTGGCTCATGCCTGTATTCTCAGCACTTTGGGAGGCCAAGGCGGGCGGATAACGAGGTCAAGAGATTGAGACCGTTCTGGCCAACATGGTGAAATCCCGTCTCTACTAAAAGTACAAAAATCAGCTGAGCGTGGTGGCACGCACCTGTAGTCCCAGCTACTCAGGAGGCTGAGGCAGGAGGATTGCTCGAACCCAGGAGGCGGAGGTTGCAGTGAGCCGAGATTGTGCCACTGCACTCCAGCCTGGCAACAGAGCAAGACTCCATCTCAAAAAATAAATAAATAAATAAAATAAAAATTAAAGACATTGATAAAAACAGGACCCAAAATCATGTAGAAAGTATGAAGTCAGGCCAGGCATGGTGGCTCACACCTGTAATCCCAGCATTTTGGGAGGCCGTGACAGGTGAATCACCTGAGGTCAGGAGTTCAAGACCAGCTTGGCGAAGCTGGCAAAACCCCATCGCTACTAAAAATACAAAAATTAGCCAGGCGTGGTGGCAGGCGCCTGTAATTCCAGCTACTTGGGAGGCTGTGGCAGGAGAATCGCTTGAACCTGGGAGGCGGAGGTTGAAGTGAGCTAAGATGGCACCATTGCACTCCAGCCTGGGCAAGAAAAGTAAAACTCCATCTCAAAAAAAACAAAGTGTGAAGTCAGCTTTCACAATGTAAATTTTATACAGGTACTCCCTGATTTATGATGGGATTACATCCTATGATAAACCCATGGTGAACTGAAAGTATCACAAGCCAAAAGCGTGTGGCTGACAGGGAGTTGCAGTTCACTGCCTCTGCCTGACATCACAAGAGAAGTAAGGTTTCTAAGAAATGTGTTTGCTTTCACACCACCGTAAAGTCAAAAAAACATTAAGTCTAAACCATCTTCAGTCAGGGATCGTCTGAATATGCAATTTCAATACTGTGTTTTTCTGTGTCAGGAAGAAAATATACCAAATAGTTATCAGTAATTATCTCAGAATTAGAGATGACTTTCTCCTTTAACTTTCTGTATCTTCCTAATTTTTTACAGTAATAATGCAAAGGGGGAGTCTAGAGAAGGTTTTCTTGTTTTTTGTTTTTGTTTTGTAGAGATGGAGTCTCACTACGTTGTCCAGGCTGGTTTCAAACTCCTGGCCACAAGCAATTTTCCTATCTCAGCTTCCCAAAAGCTGGGCTAACAGGCATGAGCCACCGCACCTAACCAAGGAGGAGCATATTTTTTAAGCAACAGCCATTGGCACTTTAGATTCAGCCCCCAACCCAGCACTGTGGCCTGTCATCCTTAAAGCTGTCCTAGACATCGGGCCTGTGGAGCTCCCAGGAGTGGTCACTTTGGTGTATAAGCTGCCTGGGGCCATCATGAAATGATTCTCTTCCCTCAGATTCTCAAAGGTCAGAGGACCCAGGAGCAAGCAAGGAGATTCTACCATGTTCAGAAGCAGAAAAGTTACTTTTGGCCACGGCAGAATCATATAAAAGTTAGTTTCTGTTTACAAAGAGGGGGGTGAGGCGCCAGGAAGAGCCTCTGCCAGCCAATGTGGATATATTTTGATCCTTCAAATATACTACACATTAAAATGTCTCTACCCTAAGGCATTGACAGGGCCAGAAAATAAAATGTTTTATCAGTCAACTGGCGTCAAGGCAAATCTAATGACAATTTGCTCCTTGAAATCTACACAAAAGGCTTTTAAAACGAGTTTATACCTAAAATCCTCCTCACTCATGATCAGATGTATTTTAACAATCAGTTAACAAAGTATATGCAAAATGATGACAATTACCTCTTCCTTTTCATGTAGCATAATATGCGCTTTGAGACTAGCCACTCTGGAGAATTTCTTGTTACACACAGGGCAGGTAGGATCTTCCCCGCTGTGAGTGCATTTATGAAGTGTCAGGTTGAATTCAACATTAAATGTTTGGGGGCACTGGTCACATCGATGTGGCTATTTGGAGAGAAAAGTGAAGAAGCCACTGAAATACAATCTTTTCACAGATGCTTGTTCAATAAATGTTATGAAAATATTAACAAGTACCATAATGTACAGACAATCTACAGAAACTTCTGAAGTCTCCTCTGGCCCTTAAGTCAATAAATCCAAAATAAACACAGTCAAGCACCTGATAGAATTATTGAAAGGATTATAAGGATGAAAACACATACATACGCATAGGAAATATTTCTAGTAAGAAATGCTGTATATAAGCTGTTTTCTTTCAATGAGTGTAAGTGTTTGACAATGAAACACCTTTCAAAGATAACCTTTAAAACATGTTATTAAAACATACTTTTGTGCCCAGGCACAGCGGCTCACGCCTGTAATCCCAGCACTTTGGGAGGCCGAGGCGGGCAGACCACTTGAGCTTAAGAGTTCGAGACCAGCCTGGCCAACATGGTGAAACCTCATCTCTACCAAAAATACAAAAATTAGCCAGGTATGGTGGCGGGCACCTGTAGTCCCAGCTACTTGGGAGGCTGAGGCAAGAGAATCACTTGAACCTGGGAGGCCAAGGTTGCACCACTGCACTCCAGCCTGGGCAACAGGGCAAGACTCTGTCTCAAAAAAAAAAAAAAAAAGCTTCTTTCTCCATGTGTTTGCATGACATGGGTTTGTGTTGAATGTCTAAATATGCATGCTTACATTTGCCGTTTGTAAGGGTGTATGGATACCGGTGTTAAATGAACACACAGAGAAAGAAACATATTCTAATAATGTATTCTCAGTGTTTGCTTCCAAACATTTTCTCTGTCAAACTCTTCTAATTCATTGAAATAATAGAGTTTATGATGAATCGTTTAAAAAAAAAAAACTGCATATAAATGTATTGGATTGTAATCTGAAAAATTTCAACTCATTAAGTTGGATTTTTCCCATTTCTGACCAACTCCACTATTATAAACAAAATCACTGCAAGCAGGCTGGGGGCGGTGGCTCACGCCTATAATCCCAGCACTTTGGGAGGCCAAGGTGGGTGGATCACCCTGAGGTCAGGAGTTTGAGACCAATCTGGCCAACATGGCGAAAGCCCGTCTACTAAAAATACAAAAATGAGCCAGGTGTGGTGGCATGTGCCTGTAATCCCAGCTACTCGGGAAGCTGAGGCAGGAGAATCGCTTGAACCTGGGAGGAGGAGGTTGCAGTGAGCCAAGATGGTGCCACTCTCCAGTCCAGGCAACAGAGTGAAACTCCATCTCAAAAAAAAAAAAAAAAAAAAAAAAAAAAAAAAAAAAAACACTTCAAGTAAAATAATCATACAAAATTTTACTAGATTTTAACAGAGTTGCTTATCTAGGTCTAAGATTTTCCCAAAATGGAAGGTATTCTTCTATTCAATTGTAAAAAGATAATCACTGGTATTTCTCTCTGAAGTGACAAGATCCTAATGAGGAATAAGTCAGTATCTTCAGATTGTCAAACCTGAGAAAATAATACTGGTGCATACTGGTATATTATATTTATATATTATCATAGCTATAGCAGCACCATTTGTGCTGAAAGTCAAGCCTGAGATGGTCATATCCCGTTCTCTAAAGGAGGTCCCTGGTGTTTTTCTGGTCTCAAATGGCTCACTAGCCTACATGCTCCTACCTAGAGAAAAGTTGACAATCACTTTTTTAATTATAGTTTTAACTGCCACTTTCCATCTATCAGGCAAATCATTCCATTAAGGCACTAAAATTCTTGACATATCCCACAAGAGGTACTGCAAAAAAGAGTTCAAATTTCTATTTAAGATAGTATTTAATATTTGCTCCCTCCTGAAATACAACCTAAAACATCTATAATACCATTTTTAAATGCAAGATCACTTAAAGACAAAACTCTCCATTGGAGAAAAATACTTCCAAACACACCACTTCTATGTTCAGTCATACAGGAAATTGAAACTACTTTTAAAAAGTCGTATTTTGTAAATAATTATTTGTCCACAAATAAATAACTTCAATATACAAATTCACCAGGACAAGCTCTCACTCTCTCATCTTATCAAATAAATTCTAACTTTTAAAAAGGCCAAAAGATGTCTTTGTACAACATAAAATGTTCTACTATTTAGGAACCGAAATTAAAAGTTTTGATTTTACGTGTTCATTTTTACAGCACCTCCAGTTTCAACGCTCACATTCCTGACGCCGCCTTTGAAAATACATACCTTGTCATTTTGCTCGTGATCCCTCATGTGGCGTTGAAACTGGGATTCTTTTGGAAAAGATAGTAGACAGATTTCACATTTATGGAAGTTTGGAACTTGATAGGCATAATTAGTGTTCTCCGCATTCAATGTTAAAACTCCATCTATAAAATTGCATAAGTATAGACAATAAATACCAGTTGTTATTCTCATCACATAAATAAAACCAAATTATTGGTTATTGTTTAAAAACAAAATTTTATCAGAGATTTATGAGAGATTTTGATGAAATTAATGATATACTGAATTTTTTAAATTGACATGTTTTAAAGTTAGAAATGAGAAACGTTGAGATGACTAAGATGTGGGACAACAGAATTCTAAATCCTTATTGGTGGGCTTTTCAGAAGCTTAAACTAAATTCCTGAGGCTTCACAGTCACACACACCAAAACACACAAAAGCCATAATGATGCTTCTTAAACCATGTGAACCTACTGAATAGTGTTTCAAAGTCACTACAAACCACGGACGCATTTCACCTCCAAATCACTTTTAAGATTCTATCAATAATACACATTGTTTCTTAAATCACTCAGTAAACAAAACTCTAGTAGGAATATTAAAGCCTTTAAATGCTAATTCACAAACTCAATGTCTCTCAAACTGCTGTAAAACCAGATTAAGTCAAAAAGAAAAACTGCCACGTGCAGTGGCTCATGCCTTTTATTTCAGCACTTCGGGAAGACAAGGGCAGGAGAATTGTTTGAAGCCTGGAGTTCAAGATCAGCCTGAGCAACACAGTGAGACTCCATCTCTACTAAAATTAGCTAGGCATGGCGGCACGTACCTGTAGTCCTGCCTATTCGGGAGGCTAAGGGGGAAGGATCTCTGGAGACCAAGAGTTTCAAGCTGTAGTGACCTATGATCGCACCACTGCACCCCAGCCTGGGCCACAGAGCAAGACCCTGTCTCTTAAAAATAAAACTTTTGGGGCCGGGCGCGGTGGCTCAAGCCTGTAATCCCAGCACTTTGGGAGGCCGAGATGGGCGGATCACGAGGTCAGGAGATCGAGACCATCCTGGCTAACACCGTGAAACCCCGTCTCTACTAAAAAATACAAAAAACTAGCCGGGCGAGGTGGCTGGCGCCTGTAGTCCCAGCTACTCGGGAGGCTGAGGCAGGAGAATGGCGTAAACCCGGGAGGCGGAGCTTGCAGTGAGCTGAGATCCGGCCACTGCACTCCAGCCCGGGCGACAGAGCGAGACTCCGTCTCAAAAAAAATAAATAAATAAAAAATAAAAAATAAAACTTTTGCTCTCTCATATATAGACATGGCTTAGGAGGTTCAGGAAGACAAGAGATTGCAATGCCTCAGACAATCCTCAATTGTTACAAAGAGTTTCTATAAACCCACCCAGGTAAAGTGCTTTTAACTTAAAAGTATTTTCGGCCAGACGGGTTGGCTCACGCCTGTAATCCCAGCACTTTGAGAGGCCGAGGCGGGCGGATCACGAGGTCAGGAGATTGAGACCATCCTACCATCCTGGCTAACAAGGTGAAACCCGGTCTCTACTAAAAATACAAAAAATTAGCTGGGCATGGTGGTGGGCACCTGGTTCCAGCTACTTGGGAGGCCGAGGCAGGAGAATGGTGTGAACCCGGGAGGCGGAGCTTGCAGTGAGCCGAGATCACGCCACTGCACTCCAGCCTGGGGGACAGAGCAAGACTCCATCTCAAAAAAAAAAAAACAAAAAACATATTTTCAAGTAAGACCACATATGACAAATAACATACCATAGGATAATCACAAAACTCATCTAAAATGCCATAAAGATGCCCTAAATCTTTACAATTTTTTAAAATAAATATACTTCAAGTATTATAATTTGGATATAAATATGTAATATACCTTGCTATGTGAAGACCAGAAATATATTGCACACAGCTACTTGTATCAAATTTGATCCAAAAATATTAGACTTCAGAAATTTGGCAGTAGAGTACGGGGTAAGCCGAAGAACCAAGTAGCTCAGGAACGCCCTTTGTTCTTACGTGTCTGTGTGGTAAACACAGGCACTCAAAATGTTCTACAGACCTTGAAATCTTTGTTTTGAGAAAACAGCCTGCAGTTCCCATTTCTGCCAAAAGTCTCCTGACAGAAGGTTGAATCTGCCTTGTAGCAAGGACCTGGAGATTCCAAAGGACAGGAGGTAGGTGAAGCCCACGTGGGAGGGGCACAGAGACAGGGTGGAGGAAGTCAGCAACAGCTGCAAACATTATTCTGGCAGAACCTTGAGAAAAGGCAAATTCTGGCTTCAAGAAAGACAATGCAATTCAAAAGACTGAAATTTCATACATAAAAAGTGAGTCTACTAAGAAAATGATATGCATAATTTTTATTCCATTTATTCTTAACTATATTCACATCCTGTTCAAAGACCATACTTTCAAAATTTCTGCCCTAAAACTAATAGTAAATGTTTTATGACTTCCCAGGCCCAAATAAAATGATTGTTGGGGCCGGGCATGTTGGCTCACGCCTGTAAGCCCAACACATTGGGAGGCCGAGGCAGGTGGATCACGAGGTCAGCAGATCAAGACCATCCTGGCTAACATGGTGAAACCCCATCTCTACTAAAAATACAAAAAAAAAAAAAACAATTAGCCGGGGGTGGTGGCGCCTGTAGTCCCAGCTACTCAGGAGGCTGAGGCAGGAGAAAGGCATGAACCCGGGAGGCAGAGCTTGCAGTGAGCTGAGATTGTACCACTGCACTCCAGCCTGGGTGACAGAGCGAGACCTCGTCTCAAATAAAAATTAATAAATAAAAATAAAATTAAATAAAATAAAATGATTATTGGGACCATAGCAATTGATACACAATTCCCTTGGAAAACTGTGTAATATGGTAAGAAATAGTTTCGAGGTTAGGAAGAGACAAATAAAATGTCTGTTGAAAATTGGATTTTAAGAACACAGTTACAAGTGTTTTAACCTAAAGGCTGAGTACATTAATAAAAGAGTTCCTCAACTTAATTTCTGAAATGCAAAATTAAAAAGCTATCTCAGGACGATGAAACAATTTTCACAGCCTCTATGTTGAAAGTACTTAATATGTTGACCAAAAATGAGAAGGAATTAACTGAAATTGATAGATAAAACCCTAGCAGACACGAACTATACATTTAAAATTGAAAAATGATGTTGAGTGAGGCACAGTGGTTCATGCCTGTAATTATTCCAGCACTTGGGAGCCTGAGGTGGGTGGATCACCAGATGTCAGGAGTTTGAGACCAGCCTGGCAACACGGTAATACCCCCTCTCTGCGAAAAATACAAAAAGTAGCCAGGCTTGATGGCACATGTCTGTAATCCCAGCTACTAGGGAGGCTGAGGCAGGAGAATCGCTTGAACCCAGGAGGCAGAGGTTGCAGTGAGCTGAGATTGCGCCACTGCACTTCAGCCTGGGCAACAGAGGGAGGCTCTATCTCAAAAAGAAAAAAAGAAAGAAAGAAAAATGATGTTGATTTACTTATGAATTAAGATTTTTCCAGAAAAAGAGTTATCTTAAGAAGCAAGACTTTGCTCCTTAACAAACTCAAAAAATAATAATTTCAGTGAGTCTCTTCTTCCAAACAGTGATATAACACAATATTAATTTGGTTCAGACACAAACTTAAAACAATAATTCAAATTAAAATATGACTGGAAAATTGTTTAAAAACAACAACATGGTTTTAGTTTCCACACTGAGCATAATTTTGAAACCCAATGGCGGTCTAGACTCTCGCTCTGCCTAGGGGCACACCTTTGTACAGGGAGCCGGTTCCCTTCGCTCTGCGGAGGCACCTTCCACCCTGACACCTTCCTGCCAGGACGTGGTGGCCTCCACTGTCCCCACTTCGCTTGCTTTCCTTCTGCTCAGAGTCAGCCATTCCTGGGCAATGTCCCAGACCTCAAATAACACCTTTGGTCCATCATGCCTTCAAGTTCATTCAAATTTCTGGTCCCCAGAGTATCTGTTGTTCAGAAAGAGGTCTATTAAATTAATGCATCCTGGCTGGGCATGGTGGCTCATGCCTGTAATACCAGCACTTTGGAAGACCAGAGGCAGAAGAACTGCTTAAGGCCAGTTTGAGACCACTCTGGGCAATATAGCGAGACTCTGTCTCTATTTTTTAAAAAGAGACAGAGTCTCTTTAATTAATGAATCCTTCAATAAGGGCTTTTAACTGAGAGGAGCCCCAGCTAGGCTGCAGGAGACTGTGGACCCTGCTGGAACAGCATAACCACACCTGCACATATGCACACATGTCTCTACACACCTCCGTTGTGCAGGGGTCTCTGCAGCCACAGAGATCATCAAATCCATTAGGGGACCAGTGATCAAAGAAAGATGTGATCAAATGAATGACCGCCTCTTCATGGAGATGGCCTTCTGGGGGATAGCTGCATTTTTTTTTTTTTTTTTTAAGACAGAGTCTCGCTCTGTTGCCCAGGCTGGAGTGCAATGGTGCGATCTCCACTCACTGCAACCTTCACCTCCCGGGTTCAAGTGATTCTCCTGCCTCAGCGTCCCAAGTAGCTGGGATTACAGGTGTGCGCCACCACGCCTGGCTAATTTTTGTATTTTTACTAGAGACGGGCTTTCACCATGTTGGTCAGGCTGGTCTCGATCTCCTGACCTCGTGATCCACCTGCTTCTGCCTCCCAAAGTGCTGGGATTACAGGTATGAGCCACCGTGCCCAGCCCCAGCTGCATTTTTTTAAAAGGCAGCTACAAGAAGGACTTGAGGTTTTTAGCAGGAGACATTCCTAATGCCTCCCAAGTCAGAATACGTATTCTCTGCCACTCCTGCACAAACACACATACCAAAATACGCATAAAACTGCCTGCGTTTAACTGTTATCAAATCCAAGATCTAGAACAGTACTTTTCAGCTCTGTGTTTCTGCCCCCTAAGAAGACAGAGGGTAGGTCACTGTAAGAGTTCACTGTACACAGGGGATGCATATGTAGAATTCCAAGGCAGTTTACCCACACAGCCACCTCACACATAAAAATATGACCAATGTTCACTTTATTCACCCTTTCTGCTACCAAGAACTTTAAACTATCAAAATTAAACAAAAACGGATTGCACAATGAGCAGCTTTGTTTGCCTTAAGTAGAGACTAGTTTCAAAATCAGTTCAAGTTTTTACATAAATATTCTAAACAGAATAACAGCCGTCTACCACCCCCAAAATAAGAAAGCCTATCTCAGAGTTGTGCGGAATAAATAAGACAATGTTTCCTGTAGCTACTGGGACAAGGGCCTGCCAATAACTTAGGACCAGGGCCATCTCTTTATTCAATGCCCTACCCATCACTCCATAATCCTGCTATTCCATGACTGTTCAGGCCTGGTTTGTCATGACTTGGAACTAGATAAGCTACCTTAAAAATTGCTCTTCTACCCCGATCAGGCCCAGCAATCAGGCTGACCAGCTAAATCTTACGGGCAAAGTTCTTTTATGCCCCGCTTAGAGACCCTACATTAATCTATAGAAAATGTCTATTTACTGTATGTTGAGTTCCAACAAACTGACTGCACTTACAGCATTCCATGGATTTAACACAGATTGGCCTCTTATGACAAACTCTTCAGCAGTGTGCATTTAAAATCTCAGTTATCCATAAATCTTGATGACTGTATTTCATATTAAAATGAGAGATATAACAGTTTCAGTTTCTGAGTACTTTCTAAAATAACTGAGCTAACCCCCAAGCTTTTTGTTTTTGTTTTTACATTTTTAATAAAAATCGTTCTAAAATATGGTTGATCTTCCTCACTCTGCTCTCAGTGTGCACCACCCTCAGAACCCTACTCCGTCATCCCCTGTTCCTCCAAGACAACAGCCCTCTGGCCAGGCATGCACACTGCTCCCACACTCTCATCCTGAGACCAGATGCTGTCATCACAAGTACGCCTGGAACACCTGACAGGCATCAGGCCACTCCAAATTGCTATCACTTTAGGTCATCTCTACCATCCTTTCTCTACTTTTCCTTTTTTTTTGAGATGGAGTCTCACTCTGTCACCCAGGCTGCAGTTGAGTGGTGCGATCTCCACTCACTGCAACCTCCGCCTCCCAAGTTCAAGCAATTCTCCTGCCTCAGTCTCTGGAGTAGCTGGGATTACAGGCCTGTGCCACCATGCCTGGCTAATTTTTGCATTTTTAGTAGAGACAGGGTTTCACCACATTGGTTAGGCTGGTCTCAAACTCCTGATGCTGCCTTGGCCTCCCAAAGTGCTGGGATTACAGGCGTGAGACACTGTGCCCGAACTCTTCTTTAATTTAAAACTCCCTTCTACCTTCTTCCCTGTGATGGGATTACAAGCGTGAGCCACTGCGCCTGGTCTCTTCTTTACTTTTTCTTTTTCTTTTTTTTTTTGAGACGCAGTCTCCCTCTGCAGCCCAGGCTGAAGTGCAGTGGCACAATCTTGGCTCACTGCAACCTCCACTTCCCAGGTTCAAGTGATTCTCCTGCCTCAGCCTCCTGAGTAGCTGGGACTACAGGCACACGCCACCACGCTGGGCTAATTTTTGTATTTTTAGTAGAGACAGGGTTTCACCGTGTTAGTCAGAATGGTCTCGAAGTCCTGACCTCCTGATCCGCCCACTTCTGCCTCCCAAAGTGCTGGGATTACAGGAGTTAGTCACTGTGCCTGGCCTCTTCTTTTATTTAAAAGTCCCTTCTACTTTCTTCCCTGTTTCTACTGTTTCTCCCATATTTGTCAGCGTTCAGGTTTTAACACAGTTGGACTTTATCAGGTAAAACTCTGAAGTGTTTGGATCCTGGAACCCTTTCTGCTTCACAAAGCCTGGCATGTAATGTGTACCTAACAAATACACGTTAATCTAGAGATAGATTGGGGCTAATGGCTTTTTTTTTTTTTAACCTCTTCCCAGTTGTCTGAAGTTCCCAAAACCAATTTATCTGATTCTCACCTTTCAGTCTCACTGGCTCATGCCCTCCACCTCAAAACTGCCTACATTAGATTTAATTTTTCCAGCTTGTTAGGTACCTTTTGACTATTCTTATTTTATACACACATACCTGGGCCATGTGGTGTTCCCAGAAGCTGGCTGAAATAAGTCTGCATTATTTTCTTTGTAGAGTCCCTCAGAAAGCCAAATGCTCAGACTGGGTAACAGCACCAGCCACAGGCACCTGCTTTCTTCCAAGAAGGAGCACTCACCTGTCACTCAAAAGCAACTGCACTGAGAAGTAGGGAGAACCAGAGAAGACTCCTGCCCTTTCTGAATTTTACCAATTATCTATTCAAATGTATTTACCCATAAGTGGGTACTCAAATGGAAATGAAATGTAACTCATATGGAAAATTCATCCCTAACCTGCATTCAACAGGAAAAGTAATACGTTCTGAATAGCATCACTTCTTTTTTTTTTTTCTTTTTTTTTTTTGAGACGGAGTTTCACTCTTGTTGCCTAGGCTGGAGTCTGGAGTGCAACGGCTGTGATCTCTGCTCACCACAACCTCCGCCTCCCGGGTTCAACCAATTCTCCTGCCTCAGCCTCCCGAGTAGCTGGGATTACAGGTATGTGCCACCACACCTGGCTAATTTTGTATTTTTAGTACAGATGGGGTTTCTCTATGTTGCTCAGGCTGGTCTCGAACTCCCGACCTCAGGTGATCCGCCAACCTCGGCCTCCCAAAATGCTGGGATTACAGGCATGAGCCACTGCACCCGGCCTGTATCCCTCATTTTTTAAAGAAACATCAACTCCCTTTGAAATACTTGCTTAACTACCTATAAATTTGTATTTCTAAAGAAAGACTACAAGCTTGGGTAGATGTATGTTCAGGCACTACACACACATTACCCAAATTGAACAAAACCACAGCATATTAAATAATAACAAAATAACACCTCAAGTGCCTATAGTCTCACTTTAACCAGAACTCTAAGAATTCTAGGCTCAGGACCTGAAAGTAGCAGGGCCTTTCTGAAAATGATCCAGCAGCATATTGCAAAGTAGAGCGCTTCCGTTGACAATGCAAAAAACTAATTTTCTATATATAGCATAATTTCTTGTTTTGTTTGCTGTCATTATTCTGTTTTCACCTCTACAAACATACAATTTGTGTGAACATCAAAACAATACACATATTAACTTTTAGATCAAGTAGGGCTAAAAAGCACCACAGAGAACTGTGGAGAGTCCATTCTGAGATTCTGTCCCCATTCTCAATAAAACATGCATCTTGAAAGGTGGGTATCTGTACATCAAAATATGGATACACGGCAGAGACTGGGAAGACACTGATAAATACAGCACTTGGAGCCAGACGACTTGAGGGTGAGTCTCATTCCTGCCAAGTTATGAGCTGTGAGTCTCCAGCAAGCCGAAGAAACTCTCTCAGCCTGGCTTGCAGGGAGCCGAGATCGCGCCACTGCACTCCAGCCTGGGCAACAGAGCGGGACTCCGTCTCAAAAAAAAAAAAAAAAAAAAAAAAGAAACTCTCTCAGCCTGATTCTTCACCCAAAGATAAGGATAATGATTTCTGTCCTACCTACTCACAGGGTTGTTAAGATCCAAGTTATATCATAACTGTGAAATAACTTTTAAAATACTTTTGAAGGTGCACACCCATCAGATGGCTACAATTAAAAAGACAGACAATACCACAGATTGATGAGGAGATGAAGTAACTGGAAATCTCATATACCACCAGAGAGCATGAAAACTGCTATAGCCACTCGTGAAAACTACTTAGCAGCATCAACTAAAGCTAAATACATGCATAACTTATAATCCAGCAGTTCCACTCCTAGGTATATCTCCAACAGAAATGTGTGTGTGCACCAAAAAGCCATGTTTAAAACATTCACAGTAGCCCAATTTATAACAGCAGCAACAAAAAACAACACAAATGCCCTCCAACAACAGAATGGGCAAATATGTTGCAGCAGATTTTATGATGGAATACTAACAAACAGTGAGAATGAGCAAACTTCTGCTCTACACAAAAACATGGATGAATCTCACATTTTTACCAAAAGAAGCCAGATGTAAGAAAACAATTTGTATGGTTTCATTTTATTTCAAAAGTTCAACAAACAGGCAAAACTAACCTATGTTGTTAGAAATCAGGAAAGTGGCTAGTCGCAATGAGGAGGGTCCTTATTGGGATGGAGCACAATTAAGATTTCTTAGGGTGCCACTGTCTTCTTTTTTTTTTTTTTAAGATGGAGTCTCGCTCTGTCGCCCAGGCTGGAGTGCAGTGACACGATCTCGGCTCACTGCAAGCTCCGCCTCCCGGGTTCACGCCATTCTCCTGCCTCAGCCTCCCGAGTAGGTGGGACTACAGGCCCCCGCCACCACGCCCAGCTAATTTTTTTGTATTTTTAGTAGAGACGGGGTTTCACCGTGTTAGCCAGGAGGGTCTTGATCTCCTGACCTCATGATCTGCCGTCTCAGCCTCCCAAAGAGCTGGGATTACAGGTGTGAGCCACCATGCCCGGCCAGGTGCCACTGTCTTCTTTCTTAATCTAGGTGCTGACTATGTAAGTGAGTTCTCTTTGCGAAAAATTCCTTGAACCAACCACAATTTCTGTTCTTCTCTGTGTGTTACATATCAATATAGTTTACTCAAAAGTAAAGTGCTATAATACATAACTTTCTTTTCTCTTCCTGTCTTTTCCTCTAGATTGGGGGTCAAGTAACTATGGCCTAGCCTTTTTGGTACACAAAGGTTTGCTGAAACTCAGGCATACAGCAGATCTGAGTGGTTACAACAGAGGCCGTACAACCTACAAAGCCTAAAACATTTACCATCTGACCCTTGCCAAGAAAGAATACTTGCCAACTCCTGCACTAAATTGTAAACTGTGACTCCATCTGGAATCATAGCCATCACGACTGCAATCCCTGAAATTTCCACGACTTTCCACAGATCACAGCACTCCTCCCACCACAGTAAATTCCCTGAGTGATAAAGGCATTAAAGGTTTATATGCACTATGCATTATTTTCCACAGTAAAAAACTCTAATGTTTACTTAACCACAAACTCCCTAAAGATGATAAGGCCCTTTGTCTTAGTTATGGGATAAAAAGACTGGTTGTTCTCCTAAATAATAATTTTATGAAAATTAACACAATGAAGACAGTTGTCTCTTTCTCACTTCTGTGCCCAAGACCAACGTAACTTCACTCCACGTTTGTAACCCATCCACTGAATGTTCTCTGCCAAGCATTTTGAAGCTGATAAATGTGATGATGATGAGTATTTGAGCCTAGTTTGCTGCCCAATGATGCAAAAGTATATATTTTCTAAAAATGTGCAGTGTCTTCTAAGTATGACATGTACCACCAGCAATTTGTGAGGTGGCATTAAGTGACACACAAATAACTAATTCTAATGGCTATCTATTCATCTTAATGTGTCTTGACATAAAGTATCATTGACACATCAAAACAGTATGATATATTGGCAAAAGGACAGAGACACTAGTGAGAGTTCAGAAGTAAACGCATATATTTATCATCCATTGATTTTTGACAAGAAGGCCAGTACCATTCAATGAGGCAAGAACAGTCTCTTCAATAAATAGTTCTAGCCGAAGTGGATATACACAGGTTAAAAAATGAACTCAAAGCCGGGCGTGGTGGCTCAAGCCTGTAATCCCAGCACTTTGGGAGGCTGAGGCGGGTGGATCGACTGACATCAGGAGTTCAAGACCAGCCTGGCCAACATGGCGAAACCCTGTCTCTACTAAAATAACCAAAAATTAGCCGGGCATGGTGGCACACATTTATAATCCCAGCTACTCAAAAGGCTGAGGCAGGAGAATTGCTTGAACCCAGGAGGCAGAGGTTGCAGTGAGCCGAGATTCCACCACTGCACTCCAGTCTGGGCAACAAGAGTGAAACTCTGTCTCAAAAAACTTTAAAAAAAGAAAACAAAAAAAAGAATTCAGACCTTCACCTCATACCATATACAAAAATTAAATCAGATCAAAGACTTCAATTTAAGGACTAAAACTATAAATCTCCTAGAAGAAAAACATAAGGGACAAGCTTCATGACTATGGATTTGGCAACAGTATCTTAAATTTGATACGAAAAGCTACAAATAACCAAAGGAAAAAACATAAATGGCACTCTATTAAAATATAAAACTTTTGTGAACGCTGGGCACGGTGGCTCATGTCTGTAATTCCAGCACTTTAAGAGGCTGAGGGGGGCGGATCACTTGAGGCCAGGAGTTCGAGACCAGCCTGGCCAACATGGGAAAACCCCATCCCTACTAAAAATACAAAAATTAGCCAGGGGTGGTGGCACACGTTTGTAATCCCAGCTACTCCACAAGCTGAGGCAGGAGAATCGCTTGAACCTAGAAGGCAGAGGTTGCTGTGAGCGGAGACTGCACCACTGCACTCCAGCCTGGGCATCAGAGCAAGACTGTGTCTCAAAAAAAACAAATAAATAAATGAAAATAAAACCTTTGTGCATCAAAGGGCACTAGCAAGAAGGAGAAAAGGGTCAGGCATGGTGGCTCACACCTGCAGTCCCAGCTACTTGGGAAGCTAAGGCAGGAGGATAATTTGAGGCCAGGAGTTTAAGGGCAACATAGCAAGATCCTGTCTTTAAAAAATAAAACATAAAAATTTAGCCAGGCATGGTGGTGGGCGCCTGTAATCCCAGCTACTCAGGAGGCTGACGCAGGAGAATCACTTGAACCTGGAAGACAGAGGTTGCTGTGAGCTGAGACTGCACCACTGCACTCCAGTCTGGGCAACAGAGCAAGACTTAGTCTCAAAAAAAAAAAAACAAAAAAAAAATGTACAAATAGCAGGTTAATGAATGGAGAGGTATAAATGGCACTTAAAAATACTTTATTGAGCCAAAAGAAGGCAAGAAAGAAAGGGAAATATAAAATGATGAATCAAGTAGAAAACTATGTCTCAAGGCCGGGCGCGGTGGCTCAAGCCTATAATCCCAGCACTTTGGGAGGCCGAGACGGGCAGATCACGAGGTCAGGAGATCGAGATCATCCTGGCTAACACGGTGAAACCCCGTCTCTACTAAAAATACAAAAAATTAGCCGGGCGAGGTGGCGGGCACCTGTAGTCCCAGCTACTCGGGAGGCTGAGGCAGGAGAATGGCGTGAACCCGGGAGGCGGAGCTTGCAGTGAGCTGAGATCCGGCCACTGCACTCCAGCCTGGGCAACAGAGCAAGTCTCCGTCTCAAAAAAAAAAAAAAAAAAGAAAACTACGTCTCAAAACAGCCTTAAACGTACTTAAAATCAGCATATCAGTTAAAGATAAAGATCATCAGGCCATACTTAGAAAAAGTTAACTATAGGCTGCTTGCAAGAGATACAACTTACATATAAGGATAGAAAGACAAAGTAAAAGAACTGAAAAAGAAATACTGTTAGAACACTAACCAAAGCAGTCATGATGTAAGTGTACCAATATCGAACAAAGGAGGCTTTAAGGCAAAAATCATTACTAGATATAAAGTGTGACTTATTTCATAATGATAAAAGGGTTACTATACCAGGAAAATATAAGATCTTTAAATTTGTATGGTTAAAAATGTAGCTCAAGATATAAAGATTGACAGAATATAAGAATAGACAAATTCACAATCATAGGAGAACTTAATATTTAATACACTTTTCTGAGTAACTGACAGAAAAAAAAGATATATGTTCTTATCAACTGCACATGGAACATTTACCAAATAAAACCACATAACATGAAAAGACCCAAGAAGGTTTCAAATAATTAAGTAATTCAAGGTAAGTTCTCTGACAACAATTCAAGTAAACTAGAAATCAATACCAATGAAGGTAATTTTAAAATTAGGCCACATCTTTTTCAATAACTTATGAGAAATCACTATAGAAATCAGAAAATAATCTTGAACTTACTGAAGACAAGAATAAACCATATCAAAACTTGGTGGATGCAGTTAAAACTGTAGAAATGCCAATAGCCTTAATACTTACAACCTTAAATGTATATATTAGAAAATAAGAAAGGCTGAAAATTAGTTAAGTATCCATATCAAGAAGATGAGAAGAAAAACAAATAAATAAAATAAAATAAAATGTAGGTACAGAACCGGAAGCGGCATGTATGTAGTTCTCTTCCCTTTTGTGGCCATGACTGAAGCAGGAGCAGCCAAAATGAAGTTCAATCCCTTTGTGACTTCTGACCAAAGTAAAAACCACAAAAGGCATTTCAATGCACCTTCCCACATTCACAGGAAGATTTTTGTCTTCCCTTCTTTCCAAAGAGCTGAGAGACAAGTACAATGTTCGATCAATGCCCATCCAAAAGGATGATGTTCAGGTTATACAAGGACACTATAAAGGTCAGCAAACTGGCAAAGTAGTCCAGGTTTACAGGAAGAAATATGTCCTCTACATTGAACGGGTGCAGCGGGAAAAGGCTAATGGCACAACTGTGCATGTAGGCATTCACCCCAGCAAGGTGGTTATCACTAGGCCAAAACTGGACACAGACCGCAAAAAGATCCTTGTACGGAAGGCCACATCTCGCCAAGTAGAAAAGTAAAAGGGCAAATATAAGGAAGAAACAATTGAGTAGATGCAGGAACAAAGTAGTCTTATATACAAGCTTTCGTTAAAACCTGAAATGAAAAAAAAAAAAAAAACCCTAAGGAAAGCAGAAGGAGGCAAATGATAAAGGGAAGAAACTACTGGTATGTAAAACAAACATCTATTAATCAAATTGAAAGTCCAAACTTGGTTCTTTGAGAAGATTGTTAAAAGTGATAAACCCTGTCATGACTAAGAAAAAAACAAGAAAAAGCACAATCTCCATCATCAGAGAAAAGAGGAGGCCATCACTACAGAGCCTACAGTCATAAAAAGATAATGAGAGATACTTACGAATAATGTTCTGTTAATAAATTGTAAAATATTAGATGGGTCTTACAAACAAAACTTACCAAAACTGACACAAAGTAAAATTTTAAACTTCAGTTGTCTCATATATACTAAAGAAATTGAATCTGCAATTTAAAATTTTCCCCAGGCCGGGCGCGGTGGCTCAAGCCTGTAATCCCAGCACTTTGGGAGGCCGAGACGGGCGGATCACAAGGTCAGGAGATCGAGACCATCCTGGCGAACACGGTGAAACCCCATCTCTACTAAAAAAATACAAAAAACTAGCCAGGCGAGGTGGCAGGCGCCTGTAGTCCCAGCTACTCGGGAGGCTGAGGCAGGAGAATGGCGGGAACCCGGGAGGCGGAGGTTGCAGTGAGCTGAGATCTGGCCACTGCACTCCAGCCTGGGCGACAGAGCGAGACTCCATCCCAAAAAAAAAAAAAAAAAAAAAAAAAATTTTCCCCAAAAGGCCTAGGCATGGTGGCTCATGCCTGTAATCCCAGCACTTTGGGAGGCCAAGGTGAGAGGACTGCCTGAGCCCAGGAGTTTTCAAGACAAGCCTAGACAACGTGACAAGACCTCATGTCTATTTTTTTACATTATTTTAAAAATTAAAAATACAAAATTTCCCCAAAGAAATCTCAAAGACCAGATGATTCTAACGGGGAATTCTACCAAAGATTTAAAAACAATATAATGCCAGCCTTATTATAAACTCTTACAGAGAAAAGAAAATAAAGGAAGACTTTCCAACCTATTTTATGAAGCCAGGAAAATACTGATATCAAAACTTGAGAATGGCAATATAAAAAAATAAAACTGTAGTCCAATGTGGCTCATAAACACAGATACAGAAAGCATAAAGTATGTACAAATCAAATCCAGATATACAAAAGAGAATAACATCACAACAAGTTTGCTTGTATCCCAGGGATACAAGTTTGACTTACCATTAGAAAAATCAACATTTTCCACCCTATCAACAAAATATAAGAGAAGAATCACATGATCACCACAATAAATACAAAACAAACATGATAAAATTCAAGACCCATTCATGATAAAAAACACTTAGCAAAACAGAAATAAAACTTATGTAATCTGATAATATCTACCTCCACCCCCCCCCCCAAAAAAGCCCACAACAAGCACCCTAGTTAATAATATAATTTTCCTCCTGCACAGTTGGGAACAAGTCAAGAGTGTCCCTTATTCACCATATTCATCCGCCATTATAGAAGAGGTCCTGGCCAGTACAATGAGCCAGAAAAATAGTAACGGAAGTGACGAAAATTAGAAATGAAGAAATAAAACTGTCAATATTTACAAACATGATTATAGAAAGAATTCCAAAAGAGTCTACAAACTATCACAAATAATAAGTATGTAAAAGGCTTTCAATACAATATCAATTTTTAAAATCCAATTGTATTTCTATAAACAAGCAACATACAGAAAATGAAATTTTTAAAATACCATCAACAATAGTTTCAGGAAATATCAAATATCTAGGAGTAAATTTAACAATATTTGTATAAGTCCTCTATCTTGAAGTCCCAAAACATGACTGAGATGATAACGAGGAAAGAAATGATTGGAGAGATTGTGTTTAGATTCAAAGACGCAAGACTGTAAAGACATTAGCTCCACCCATGTTATCTATATAGTCAATATAATGTGATCAAGATCCCAGCAAGTTTTTTTTATGAAAATTTATATGCTTATTCAAAAAGCTACATGAAATTGAAAAGTACCAACAATTGTCAAGATGATTGCAAAAATTAAAAACTAAATGGAGGACTTACATTTCCCATACTAGATACCAAGACTCAGAATAGCATAATTAAGACAGTGTGAAATTGACTAGCCAGGAACAAAAAAAACAATGGAAAAGAATCAAGTACAGAACAATTCTTCGCCTGATTTGCAACCACATAAAAAGACAAAAATGGTATTTCCAACAAATACTGCAGATTAATTGGATAACTATATGTAAAAAAAAAAAAAAAAAAAAAAAAAATCCTGCCCTTTCCCTCTTCAAATCACATTCAGATGAAGTGTCAATCTAAGGTGAGACATATGGCTGGGTGCAGCAGTTCACACCTGTAATTTCAGCACTTTGGAAGGCCAAGGTGGGCGGACCACTTGAGGCCAGGAGTTGGAGGCCAGCCTGGCCAACATGGTGAAACCCCATGCCTACTGAAAATACAAAAAATTAGCCAAGTGCGGTGGTACGCACCTGTAATCTGAGCTACTCAGGAGGTTGAGGTACAAGAATCACTTGAACCCAGGAAGCAGAGGTTGCAGTGAGCCAAGATCACACCGCTGCACTCGAGCCTGGGCGACAGAGCAAGACCCCCTCTCAAAAAAATAAAATAAAGATGTAAAACAATAAAGCCTCTAGATGAAAACATAGGAAAATATTATAGTTGTCAAATATTATTTAAATAGATCCAAAAAGTACTAAAGGACTGACAAACTGGTATTAAGAACTTGTTTAATTGATTAGAGCGTATCTTTAAAAGAGTGAATAGGAGACTACAAAAAACTCATCCAGAGTATATAAAGAACTCTTATACATCAGTAATAAAACGGCATACAGCCCTTCACCAAAGAAGATACACAGATGGCAAATAAGCCTATGAGAAGATGCTCAACATCATATGTTGAAAATTATGTTGTTGAAATATTATCATATTGTTGAAAACACATGATGGAAATTGCAAATTAAAATGAGATATCCAGTACACTCGTAACAGAATGGCTAAAATCCAAAAAACTAATTAATCCCAAATGCTGATTAGGATGTACAAGAGAAAGTCTCATTCATTCCTGGTGAGAATACAAAATGGTACAACCACTTTGGAAAACAGCTTGGCAGCCTGTTAGAAAAAACTACATAGTTTTCCCATACAATTCAGCAGCCACAGTCCCCGAGATTTACCCCAGTGACTTGAGAACTTACATCCAACACTAAAGAGCACACAAATATTTACAGCAACTTTACTCATATTGCTAAAAACTGGAAGCAACCAAGATGTTCTTCAAAATGTAAGTGGATAAATGTGATACATCCATACAGTGGAATATTATTCAGCAACAAAATGAAATACCTATCAAGCCTTGAAAAGACATGGAGGAATGCAAATGAATGTTGCTTACTCAAAACCAACCTGAAAGGTTGCATACTGAATGCTTCCAACTATGTGACATTCTGGGGAAGGCAAAACTGTAAGGACAATAAAAATATCAGTGCTTGCCATTGATCGGGGAAGGGATGGATGAATAGATAGAGCAAAGGGCAGTGAAACTATTCCGTATGACACTGTACGGCAGATATGCATTTGTCCAACCCATGGAATGCACAACACAGAAAATATATCCTAATGCAAACGATGGGCTTTAGTTAATAACAATGTATCAACATTGGCTAAACTTATTACACTAATGCAAGATGTTACTAATACGAGAAACTGTGAGGAGAGACAGAAGGTGTCTCCATACTATCTGCTCCATATTATCTGCTCAATTTTGGGTAAGCATGAAACTGCTCTAGAAAAGAAAGCATTAATTTTAAAATATATATGTCCCAGTAGAAAAACAGGTCAAGGTCTTCAACAGAGCTTAGCAAAAGAGAACAAATGGCTGACAAACATAAAAACCGTATTAGCATAGAACTCAAAATAAAAATCAAAATGAGATACCACTATACATACCAAAACAGCTAAGCAATAAAGGGACAGGCCAAACTTGTCCAATCCACAGTCCACATGCAGCCCAGGATGGCTTTGAATATGGCCCAATACAAATTCGTAAACTTGCCTAAAACATTATGAGATGTTTTTTGCAATTTTTTTTTTTTAACCTCACCAGCTACCATTAGTGTTAGCATATTTTATGTATGGCCCAAGACAGTTCTTCTTCCAATGTGGCCCAGGGAAGCCGAAAGACTGAATCCCCCGGGAGAGGCGATACTAAGAGCTACTGAGCCTGCGGAACAAATGCTCGCATGTCCCCTGCTGGTAGGAGAGGAAGCTGGGACTGTCACTGGGAGACTGGCTGGCTGTATCCACTATGGCCCAGAAATACATAAAAGTTTGTAGCAACACTTATTCAAAAGAGCCAAAAACTGGAAATAACCCAAATATCAAGAGGAGAAGAGTAATTTATGGCAGGTTCATATAATGGAATACTATATACCTATCAAAAAAACACCGTTCTGCTGCATAGCAACAGGAATAATCTCATAAAAATAAATATGCAATGAATCAAGCCAGAAAAAATATGGGTTCATACTATAAATTCAATTTAGTTCAAAAACAGCTAAAGCTGGCCGGGCGCACTGGCTCACACCTGTAATCTCAGCACTTTGGGAGGCCAAGGTGGGTGGATCACGAGGTCAGGAGATCAAGACCAGCCTGGCCAATAGGGTGAAACCCTGTCTCTACTAACATACAAAAAATTAGCCAGGCGTGGTGGCGCGTGGCTGTAATCCCAGCTACTCAGGAGGCTGAGGCAGGAGAATCAAGTGAACCCAGGAGACAGAGGTTGCATTGAGTGGGAATTGCACCACAGAACTCCAGCCTGGCGACAGGGTGAGACTCCATCTCAAAAAAGAAAAACCGAAACAAAAACAGATACAGCTAACACGTGGTATCAGAAGCCAGGACAGTGCGGGGAGGGCCAGTGACTGCGAGGGGCACAAACGCTCTGGCTGCTGGCTCCACAGGAAAACTCATGAAGCTCCTCACCTACAACTTGTGCACTTTCCTAGGCAGATGTTTTTTGCGAATAAAATAGTTACTTAAATGTAACAACAAAGAGGTTTCAAATAAAATACACATTTCTGGCTTCTCTTAGCAATCATAAGCTAGCTGGGCACAGCGGCTCATGCCTATAATCCCAACACTTTGGGAGGCTGAGGCAGGGGATCGCTTGAGTCCAGGAAGTTGAGACCAGCTTGAGCAACATGGCAAAACCCCATTTCTACAAAAAATACAAACATTAGCCAGGCATGGTGGCGCAAGGGTATAGTCCCAGTCCGCACCCTTCAGGAGGCTGAAGTGGGAGGATGGTTTGAGCCCGGGAGGCCGAGATTACAGTGAGCTGAGATCACGGTACTGCACTCCAGCCTGGGCGCAAAGCGAGACTCCGTCAAAAAAAAAAAAAAAAACGCTTCCCCAGGAGATTCCATAATGCTGAGCTGCCAAGGGTGAGAACCAAGCTCCAGGCCTTGTCATGGTACTTCATGTGAAGTAAAGCTCTAGAACAGCTTGAAAAACACGGCTACTTCCTTGAAAGCACAGACAAATTATCTCTGTACACACAGACAACGTAAAGGCGTGAAACATAAAAAGCAATTCCAAAAGTATGGGATTGACTTTACCTAATAAGGAATTATGGTTTACACTAAAGCTTTTCCCAAGCTCGTTTTATATGAAAGACCAAGGTTTTAAACCCATGTGATATCACTACTTAATGCCAGGACTTCAAAATGTTTAGAGGTTATCTAATCACACTTCCTTCAAAATACTAACTACTCCAGTGGCTCACACATGTAATTCTAACACTTTGGGAAGCCAAGGCGGGCAGATTGTCTCAGCTCAGAAGTTCAAGACCAGCCTGGGCAACATGGTGAAACCGTGTCTCTACTAAAATACAAAAAACTAGCTGGGCATGGCGGCATGTGCCTGTGGTCTCAGCAACTCGGGAGGTTGAGACTGGAGAATTGTTTGAACCCGGGAGGCGAAGGTTGCAATGAGCCCGGGTCACGCCACTGCACACCGGCCTGGGCAACACAGCGAGACTCCGTCTCCAAAATAAATAAATACTCCAAATTTCTGCCTACCTAAAAAGTTCAATTATGGAAAGTGGAGGGTTTCATCCTTGGATAGATACCTGATATTGTTAGAAAGTTACTATTTTAAGCAGAAGCCGTCTCTCTGAAGCAAGTAAGTACTCCACTGTTACCGTAAGCCTGAGGGTATTACAGCTCTGGCTACCTCCTGCCTCTTAAAAGGTAAAGTTTAGTGGGACAAGTGGCTCACACCTGTAATCCCAGCACTTTTGGAGGCCAAGGCAGGTGGATCACCTGAGGTCAGAAGTTCAAAAACAGCCTGGCCAACATGGTGAAACCCCATCTCTACTAAAAATACACAAAATTAGCCAGTCGTGGGTGGCATGCGCCTGTAATCCTAGCTACTCGGGAGGCTGAGGTGGGAGAATCACTTGAACCCGGGAGGTGGAGGTTGCAGTGAACCAAGATCGTGCCACTGCACTCCAGCCTGGGCGACAGAACAAGATCTTGTCTCAAAACAAAAAAAAAAAAGGTAAAGTCCTACTACCCCTAGCTTACGCTGGTGGTACCCTCCCCTTGGACTCTTGAATTCATCCAAGAAAACTGAAAATTCCTGAACTGGTAACCTAATCAGGAAAAGACTTGTTTATCCATTGGGCTCATAGTCTGCCTGTCTCCGCTCTCTGGAAATGAACTAAGCATTACAAATATTCCTCCAAAAGGAAAAAGAAACAGCAGGAGGCCAACTAAAGGCACAAGCTAAAAAGAAAAATTTTGCACCATTCCATTGGAAAAAACAGATGGAAGTCATACAAGATTCTAAAATGTGGTTTCCCTCAAGGTCACATTATTGCTAAAATAATTACGATAAAGAAAAAAAGCATATCTCACTCATCCTTCTACCCCCAGGATAGTGCCAGGGACACAGCAAGTGCTGAATGAAGGCTGCCCGTCGATGCCGATGAGACTCACTTCTCACGTCCTGACTACTTCAACTAACCTTCTTTCAGTGGGCCTCTTCTTACTCATTTCTTTAGATTTCAATTTTAACATCATTTTCTCCAGGAAGCCTAGACTTCAAGTGCCCAATCCGTCACCATGAACCATTATAAGGATACCTAGAGATCATGTCTCTTGTTCAGCTTTGTGTTCCTAGACCCTAACACAGGGCTCACCTATCACAGGAAGTGCTTTAAAAATAGTTGTGGAGCCGGGCACAGTGGCTCGTACCTGTAATCCCCGCATTTTGGGAGGCCACGGTGGGGGGATCATGAGGTCAGGAGTTCGAGACCATCCTGGCTAACATGGTGAAACCCCGTCTCTACTAAAAATCCAAAAAAATTAGCCAGATATGGCGGCATGCGCCTGTAGTCCCATCTACTCGGGAGGCTGAGGCAGGAGAATCACTTGAACCCAGGAGGCAGAGGTTGCAGTGAGCCGACATCGTGCCACTGCACTCCAGCCTGGGCAATAAGAGCAAAACTGTCTCAACAACAACAAAAATAAAAGTTGTTGAATACAGGAATTAATGCACATGCAGGGCTTTATATTTATCAAGGCAGAACGCTAAAATGCACGCCTTTTTTTTTTTTTTTTTTTTTTTTTTTTTAGACTGAGTCTCCCTCTGTCACCCAGGCTGCAGTGCAGTGGTGTAGTCTCAGCTCACTGCAACCTCCATCTCCTGGGCTCAAGCGATTCTCATGCCTCAGCACTCCCAAGTAGCTGGCACTACAGGCGCCAGCCACCATGCCTGGCTAATTTTGTTTTTTTTTTTTTTTTTTTTTTTTAGTACAGATGGGGTTTCACCATGTGGGCCAGGCTGGTCTCTAACTCCTGGCCTCAAGTGATCTGCTCACCTCAGCCTCCCAAAGTGCTGGGATTACAGGTGTGAGCCACCGTGACAGGCCTAAAATTCATGCTTTGGACTCAAATGGTGATCCAGTTCCCAACTGCCACTCACTAACTGGGTGGACTTTCCAAGTCAGGTTTCCAGGTTGGGTGCGGTGTCTCACACCTATAATCCCAGCACTTTGGGAGGCCGAGGCGGGCAGATCATTTGAGGCCAGGAGTTCGAGACCAGCCTGATCAACATGGTGAAACCCCATCTCTACTAAAAATACAAAAGAAAAAAGAAAAACAAAAAGCCAGCCACGGTGGCTCACGCCTGTAATACCAGCTACTCAGGAGGCTGAGACAGGAGAATTGCTTGAACTCAGGAGACAAAGGTTGCAATGAGCTGAGATCACGCCACTGCACTCCAGCCTGGGCAATAGAGACTCCAATTCAAAAAGAAAAAAAAATCAGGTATCCGCTCTGAGCTTAATTCCCCGATCTGTAAAAATCCCTACCTCCCTTGCCGTTTTCTTAGCAATAAAATTCATCATAAGGCAACAGAGGAAATAAACCCACCGCACTTATGAGAAACATGATTAACACAGTGACTGATAGAGCAATGTCCCTCATTTTGGTTTCAGGTCCCTTCTATACATTCTTAAATGCAGCCCTCAGCTGGAAGCAGTGGCTCATGCCTGTAATCCCAAAACTCTGGGGGGCTGAGGTGGGACGATCACTTGAGCCCAGGAGTTCAAGACCAGCCTGGGCAACATTGTGAGACCCCAACTCTATTTAAAACAAAACAAAACAAAAAGGGGCCCTCAAAGTCTTTTAGTTTATGTAAGTTACATCTATTGATGTTTGTCCTATTATAAATTAAAACTAATCAATTTTTAAAATATTTCTTCATTTAAAATGTCTACTACATTAACATATTTTTATGAAAAATATATCTTCCCCCAAAATAGAAAGAATGGTTTTCATTTTTACAAATCTTTGTAATGTCTCGATTAATAGAAGACAACTAGATTGTCCTATCTATTCTGCATTTTCTCTGGTGCAACCTGTTCCTTTTGACTGTGATATATAAAGGTAATGCAGCCTCACTCTTAGGTACCGCCGCCACCACCACCTAGATTCGTGCTAAGATGTCAGCAGTTGTGCCAAAAATTGCTTTTGTACAATTAGTGCAAAAATTAACGGAGTGAAAAAGCCTAATCATCTTAGTCTCACTATGGTATTTACCTTACAGAATCCTGAAAACATCTCAGGGAACCCCCATGGGTCCAGGAACCACAGTTTGAGAACCACTTTGCTACAGGAGGACTGGTGTTAAGAAGGGAAAGGTTACTTTTAAGCAGGTTTGAGGAAGGCCTCTCTGAAGACACTAAAGCACCTGGAGCCACAGACTAGCAAAAGGTGTTTCTCAGACTAGGAAATGGCAAATGCCCTGAGACAAAAACTCAGGACATCAAGGAAATATAATGTGGCATCAAGGAAAACAGAAGACTGCATGGCAGAGCAAGGAAAGAGAGAAGAGCCAGACAAGCCCCGATCAACAGGATCCTGGAGGAGTGTGGGTTTCTGTTAAAGGGATGAGGAAGCCAATGCAGGGTTTTAATCAGGGTGTGGCCATCTGATTTACATTTAACAAGATCATCCACGCTGCCAAGTGACCGATTTATTTATAGGAGCCCAGGACTAGCAGGTCCCAGAAAGAGGGCTGCAGCCCTCCAGCCCGGGGAGGGCGGCTGGGCCAGGGAGCGCCTCTGGAGATGGAAAGAGGAGGGCCCACTGGAAATACATTCCCGAGGTAGAAGCTGCAAAACTAAATCAGGAAGTGTGTTGGGGGATAAAAGAAATGGAATAATTCTTGAGGCCTGAGGGTGAAACACCAGGTGGAGAGGGTACCATCGGTGAGATGCGGACACTGGGGGAATAGGTGCCCCACCTGTGGCCACGGAAATTTTACATTCTTTCTCTGTGTTAAGCCTTCTTCCAAGTAACTGAGACACCGCACCTTACATTATTTTTGGCAGACGCCATATTAACAAAATAAAACCAAAAAATTAAACTAACAAAATAAGGTCAAGGCCAAAACTCAAAAGTGGGAGAGGCAACAAAGACTTCCTTCCAGACACCATCAACCATTAATCAAAATTCTGAGCACTGCTGTTACCCAACTGCATACAAATCTGCATACCCGGGTCATGGTGCAGCCAACATCTCTCCAGCAGCCCACAAAGGCCCATCAGGTGTGCAAACGCTCGCTGAAACGCCTGTTGGCCACCAACGTTTCCCTAATGTGCATGTGTGTTAACTCTACCAAGTGCAATCACAAGAACTCCTGGTTTGGTGTGGCCTATGGAGTAAGTTTACATTGATTCCTACCCATTACCTCTTTCTTCCTAAACACAAAATTAGCATAACCCTTGTAGTTTCCAAGCCCGACCTTTCTCTGGGGCATCTGTGTTCTTTGGTCACAAGCTCTTTAATGAGCCTCAGTTTTTTTTTTTTTTTTTTTTTTTTTTTTTTTTTTTTTTTTGAGACGGAGTCTTGCTCTGCCACCCAGGCTGGAGTGCAGTGGCCGGATCTCAGCTCACTGCAAGCTCCGCCTCCCGGGTTCACGCCATTCTCCTGTCTCAGCCTCCCGAGTAGCTGGGACTACAGGCGCCCGCCTCGTCGCCCGGCTAGTTTTTTGTATTTTTTTAGTAGAGACGGGGTTTCACCGTATTAGCCAGGATGGTCTCGATCTCCTGACCTCGTGATCCGCCCGTCTCGGCCTCCCAAAGTGCTGGGATTACAGGCTTGAGCCACCGCGCCCGGCCAATGAGCCTCAGTTTACTCATCCCCAAGAAAAGGGGAACACTTGAGTCACTAAGCTAACCAGTTACATAAAAATAAGGGTAGTCAAGGCATAACACACCAACTCCCATACGGAGTCCTAGGCGCCTACTCCCCCTTAGAGCCCCTTCAGAACCCTTTCCAAACGCGGAGCGCCGCTCCAGCTACACGGGTGACCAGGACCAGGAACCAGGCCTGCCGGGGGAAGACTCGCGTCCAAGGCCGCACGGGAACCACAGCGCCCGCGAGAAAAGGCGCGGCGCCCCCCTACCCCACTGCCCTCGACCTGGCAACCGCGGCACCGGCGAGTGCGCCCCGTTCCCCCTGCGCAGTGAAGCCCGCTCCTCAAGCTCCCGGCTGGGGCGGAAAGCAGGTCAATTCCTGACTGCTGGAAGGGCCAAGATTTGGGGTGGCCGGTTGTGTGTTGCCTGCTTTTAAATTCTGGGCCTTTCTTCCTTGGCAAACAAAATCCGAGTTATTTTATGACTTTAGCAAAGTATCATGGAGCATAAATTATTGGGGAAAACACTTCCTGACGCCTACTGTGTGCACGATCTAGCGCTCCCCACATAACACTGACGCCTACTGTATGCACGACCCACAGCGCTCTCCAGAAGCTCCGGGTTCAATCTACCCGGATCACAATGGCGCCTACTGTTTGCACGACCCACAGCACTCTCCAAATGCCCAGGGTTCCAGCTCCCCGGATCACAATGGCGCCTACTGTATGCACTACCCACAGCGTCTCCAAAGGCTCAGGGTTCAAGTTCCCGGATCACAATGGCGCCTACTGTATGCACGACCCACAGCGCTCCCCAGATAACATTGGAGCCCACTGTGTGCACGACAGTACGCTTCCCGGACAACGCTGGCGACTACTGTGTGCACGACCCCGCGCTCCACGGCCTCCCTGTGGGCCGAGCCCAACGTCCCCGGGGCAGCCCGCGCCGCGCTGGGTCGGGCGGGGGCGCCGTCCGGGAGGAGCCCGGGGAGCGGTGTCCGCAGGCCCGGGCTCTAGCCAGGCCGCCTCCCCGGCGCGCCCCGCGGCCCTCCCGCCCCGGGACGGAACACGGGGCGGCCACTTTCCCTCAAGTTTAGCGCGGACCGCGACAGGGCCGGCGGGGGCAGGGCGCGCGGAGGAGGCGGCCGCCTGCTCCCTCACCCGCCTCCCGCCTCCCGCCTCAGCCGCCGCCCGGCCCAGGAAAGTAGGCCCAGCGCGCGGAGGGGCCGGGCGGCGACTCGCCCGTATCATTCCGCCCGCGCTGCGGCCCGCCCGGCCAGTCGGCGGCGGCGGCGGCCCGGGTCTGCGCGGCCCCCGCCCCCGCCCCGCCGCTCCCGGCGCCCCCCGCGCCGCATCCGGGGACTGGCAGGGCGCGGGCCCCGCACCGGCCGCCGGCGGGGCGCGAGGGCGCGGCCGCGGGCCTTACCGGAGTCGCCGCGCGCCTTGCTCTCCCTGGGCTTCGGGGGGCGGCCCCGCGGCATCGTCGGCGGCCCGGCTCGCACCCACACCCACTCACACTCACTCACACTCACACTCACACGCGGCGGCGGGGGCGCGCACGCGCGGGCACCGGGGCGGGGGCGCGCCCAGCCGGCGGCAGAGGCGGGCGGAGCGGCCCGGCGGCGGGCGGCCCGGTCCGAGCGCCGCCGGGCTCACGGGGGAAAGGCGCCCGAACGCGCGCACCGGAGCTCTCGAACCGCGCCGGCCTCGGCGGGTTCCATGGCCCGCGGGCCGCGGTGGGGGCGTTAGGCGCGGGCGCAGTGGGGGCGGGGGCGGCGCGGGGCGCATGCGCGGCGCCGCGGGGCCTTCGCGGACGGAGGGGAGCGAGGGGGTCACCGGGCCGGGCCGCGAGCCCTGGAGCTCGGCCAGGCGTGGACCCCGGGCCAGCCCCGCGCCTCTGTGGCCCGGGCGCCTCGTGCGTGTCCGCGAGCTCGCGTGCGCGCGTCACCTCGGACCCCAGCATGGCTTGGAGGGCGGCCCTACCCGCGCCGCCCTAGTGCTGCGAAGGGCCTGGGAGCCCAAACCCGGAACCACCACCTGGGACTGGGAAGACGACATGGTCAGAAGTCGGTAATGTTCGTTTCCCTGGGGGCAGTGCATTAAAATGGACCATTTCACGTGTGTTGGTCTTGTGTGTTGCCCGCGCTAACTTGCACGAAGTGGTAACAGGAATAGGCAGCGCAGCAGCCTAGCGCCGGGTGGAGAGGCCGGCAGATCCCGGGGAAAGCGACCTTACTCTGTCACCTGAAGGGCTGGAGTGCAATGGCGCAAATTAAATTGTGCAATCTGATACGTCTTGACACATGTATACACTGTGAAACCATCTTCACAATCGACAGTGAATATGTGCCTCTCATCTCTCTCTAATCCTTTCCTCTCTCCTTCCTTCCCTCCTCCCCCTCCCACCCATCTGCTTTTTGTCACTAAGTTTGAATTTCCTAGTTTTTAAATATCTTTTGTAGAGTCTGGGTCTCGCTTGCCCTGTCACCCAGGCTGGAGTGCAGTGACACTATCGGGGCTCACTGTAGCCTCAAACTCCGGCCATTAAGCAATCCTCCTGCTTCAGCCTCCTGAGTAGCTGGGAGTACAGGTGAGCACCACCATGCCTAGCTTTTTTTTTTTTTTTTTTTTTTTTTACATATGGGATCTCTCTCTGTTGCCCAGGCTGCTCTGGAACTCCTGGCTTCAGTTGATCCTCTACCTCAGCTTCCCAAAGTGTTGGGATTACCGGTGTGAGCCACTGTGCCCAGCCTGTTTTTCTTGGTGTTTCATAAAAGTGGAATCGTATCGCAAATAGTCTTTAGGGAAGTGGGGGCTGTTCATTGGGCATAATGATGTTGGAATTCATCTATATATTGATAAATACTTAAGTCCTTTTTATTGCTGAGCGGTGTTTAGGAGTCATTCTTGCTTACTCTTTCCCACTGCAGCCTTCACTCAATCTCATCAAAGATACATATCCAATACATAAACCAAATCCAAGCCACTCCCACTTTTATTTCCCCCTGAGCCATGCTGTCTCACCTAGATTACGGATACAGCCTAGTACGAATATTTCCAATTATGAAATGTATTAACACCACCAGCTTTCTTTCCTGTGTGCACTTTCAGAGTTAAGGTGAGTTTAAGTGTGTGTGGCCGGGTGTGGTGGCTCACGCCTATAATCCCAGCACTTTGGGAGGCCGAGGCGGGCGGATTACGAGGTCAGGAGATCGAGACCATCCTGGCTAACACGGTGAAACCACATCTCTACTAAAAATACAAAAAAAAAAAAAAACAGGCGTGGTGGCAGGTGCCTGTAGTCCCAAGCTACTGGGGAGGCTGAAGCAGGAGAATGGCGTGAACCCAGGAGGCGGAGCTTGCAGTGAGCGGAGAACGAGCCACTGCACTCCAGCCTGGGCGACAGAGTGAGACTCCGTCTCAAAAAAAAGGAGGTGTATGTGTATGTTGTTTGTTTTTAAGACACGGTTGGTCTCTTGCCCCGGCTGGAGTGCAGTGACACTGTCTCTGCTTACTGCACACTCTGCCTCCCCGGCTCGAGTGATCCTCCCACCTCAGCACCCCAAGTAACGGACTGTAAGTGCTCCCCACTATGCCCAGCTAATTTTTTGTAGAGATGGGATTTCACCATTTTGCCCAGGCTGGTCTCAATCTCCTGAGCTCACCCACCTGGCTTCCCAAAGTGCTGAGATTACAGGCATGAGCCACTGGACCTGGCCAAGTATTTTTTTTTTAAATCCAATTTGATAATCTTTTGTCTTGAATGAGAGTGGTGGCTCCCAAATTTCCTGCACTTTAGAAGACTCTGGAAAGCTTTTAAAAGTCCCAGTGCTCTGTTCGTACTTCACATCAATAAATCTGACGGGAATGGGAACCGTGCATTGGTGGTGGTTTTTAAGATCTGCAGGTAATTTTCCGATGTACAGCAAAATTTAAGAGCTAGATCATTTAGTACATTTATACAAAGTGATTACTGATATTTTTACATTTAAAGATGTCTTTTTACACTTTCCATTTGACTCACATATTTTATGTTCTTTACGCCTTTCTTGATTTCTTTTGGATTACTGATGTTTAAAAATTATCAGTAATTTTTAAATTTAAAAATTTTTAAATTTGAGATCAGGCGAGGTGGATCACACCTGTAATCCCAGCACTTTGGGAGGCCGAGGTGGATGGGTTGCTTGAGCTCAGGAGTTCACGACCAGTCTGGGCAACATGGCAAAACCCCATCTCTACCAAAAATACAAAAAATTGGCCAGGCATGGTGACGTGTGTCTGTGGTGCCAGCTACTCAAGAGGCTGAGGTGGGAAGATACTTGAGCCTGGGAGGTTGCAGTGAGCTGAGATTGCGTCACTGAACTCCAGCCTGGGTAACAGAGTGAGACTGTCTCAAAAAAAATTATATATATTTACATACATATTATATATACTATATTACATATATTTATGTATAAAGCTATGTGTATTTACATATATATAGTCGATTTATATATATAAATAGCCTTTAGTGGTACACTTAAGATTATAACATGCGCTCTTGACTTACCAATGTCTAATGTAAATTAGTATTTTTTCCTCTTCCCAGACAATGCTAAAAGAGTTTATTGGATATTTTAGTTATTTCTATATTTAAAACTCCACAAGACACATTACAGTTGATGTTCATTTTGATGGCCCACATATGTGGCACTATCATTGCGTTTTATCCTTCTGTGACTTTCTAGGGTCATTTCCCTTCCACCTGAAGTACCCCCACTATTATTTCCTTTAGAGGAGGTCTGCTCATCATCTCAGTTGTGTTTGCCTGAAAATACTTGTATTTAATTTTGATTCTTAAAAAATATTTTTTCTTAGTATGGAATTCTAGGATGTCGGCTAGTTTCTTTTAACACGTTAATGATGTAACTCCACTGTCATATGCATCCATATTTTCTGCTGTTTTTTGAAATAAATATTGACTGCGTTTACGTGTTTCTCTGTCTTCAGTTTTCTTCAGTTTTACTGTAGTTTATCTGGATGTGTTTATCTTTTTATTCATCTTCTTGGGAGTTGATTGGACTTACTAAGTGTCTGGATTGTTGTATGTCTTCGATTTTGGAAAAATCTTGGCTATTATTTATTCAAATACTGCTTCTGCTCAAATAGCTCTCTTAACCTACCAGAGCTCTAATTAAACATAATTGGAGGCCGGGCACGGTGGCGTACGCCTGTAATCCCAACACTTTGGGAGGCCAAGGCAGGCAAATCACGAGGTCAGGAGTTCGAGACCAGCCTAGCCAGCATGGTGAAACCCTGTTTCTACTACAAATACAAAAATTAGCCAGGCATGGTGGCGCATGCCTGTAGTCCCAGCTACTCGGGATGCTGAGGCAGGAGAATTGCTCAAAACCAGAAGCAGAGGTTGCGGTGATCTGAGATCATTCCAGTGGACTCCAGCCTGGGCAACAGGGCAAGACTCCATCTCAAAAAAAACAAACATGTTGGATCATCATATACTTTTTAAGAAAATTCTATATGATGTTTTTATCTTTTTGTTCCTTTATCGTTCTTTCTGGTTTGTTCTGATCTATCCTCCAGTTTATTAAATTGCTCTGTGGCTATGTCACAACTACTGTTGAACATACCCATTAAGTTCTTAAGTTGGTTTTGGATTTTTCAGTTCTTGAATTTTAGTTGACTCTTTTTCACATCAGCAAAGTTTGTTTTGTTTTGTTTTTTGAGGTAGGGTCTTACCCTGTCACCCAGGCTGGAGTGCAGTGGCATAAACAGCTCACTGCAGCCTTGACCTCCAAAGTTCAAGTGATACTCCTGAGTAGCTGAGACTACAGGTGTGCACCACCATACCTAGCTAATTTTTTTTTTTGGTATTTTTTCTAGAGATGGAGTTTTGTCATGTTATCCAGACTGGTCTCAAACTCCTGGGTGCAAGTGATCCACTTGCCTCAGCCTCCCAAAGTGCTGGGATTACAGGTGTGAGCCACTATGCCCAGCCCAAAGTAATTTTTAAAAATATGTTGGCCGGGCACGGTGGCTCACGCCTGTAATCCCAACACTTTGGGAGGCTGAGGCGGGCAGATCACTAGGTCAGGAGATCGAGACCATCCTGGCTAACATGGTGAAACCCCCGTCTCTACTAAAAATACAAAAAAAAAAAAAAAAATCAGCCACGCATGGTGGTGGGCACCTGTAGTCCCAGCTACTCCCGAGGCTGAGGCAGGGGAATGGCCTGAACCCGGGAGGCAGAGCTTGAGTGAGTGGAGATTCGCACCCCTGCACTCCAGCCTGGGCGACAGAGCAAGACTCCATCTCAAAAAAAATAATATGTTCTAGGCTGGGTGCAGTGGCTCACGCCTGTAATTTCCAACACTTTGGGAGGCCAAAGCAGGTGGATCACCTGAGGTCAGGAGTTCGAGACCAGCCTGACCCACATGGTGAAACTCCATCTTTACTCAAAATATGAAAATTAGCCAGACATGGTGGTGCGTGCAGCTACTTGGGAGGTTAAGGCAGGAGAATCACTTGAACCTGGGAGGTGGAGGTTGCAGTGAGCTGTGATCGTGCACTCCAGCCTGGGCGACACAGACTGTCTCCAAAAAAAAAAAAAAACATGTTCTAGTTCATTTTAACCTCATGAGCCTAATTATTATTCCTGATAATTCTACGGTGTGGAGCGCCTGTGCGTCTTTTTCATTATTCCTAATTCTACGGTGTGGAGCGCCTGTGCGTCTTTTTCATTATTCCTAATTCTACGGTGTGGAGCGCCTGTGCGTCTTTTTCATTATTCCTAATTCTACGGTGTGGAGCGCCTGTGCGTCTTTTTCATTATTCCTAATTCTACGGTGTGGAGCGCCTGTGCGTCTTTTTCATTATTCCTAATTCTACGGTGTGGAGCGCCTGTGCGTCTTTTCTTTTTTGGTCTCTCATTCGTGCTGGTTCTTCTTGTGTTGCCCTGCCTTCTTGTTTGTTTAGATACATACAAGAAATGACTTGGAAAATTACGTAAAAAGTAATTTAAGGTATAAGATGATATATTTCAATAAAAGATTTTCATCTACTTCTGCCAGCTTCCTGGCATTCTGTGACCACCTTTATTTTATTTCAGACTGGACAGCCGGCACCACCCAGTGATTCAAGGATGGCCATAGCCCAGTGCAGGGGCAGATTTGCTTCCAGTTTGCCCTTACTCCTCGGTACAGTCCATGGGGTTTTCAGCTCTCAGTGCTTAGCGGTTTCATAGGGCCCCCACCCTTGGTACTCTGGATTAAAAAAAAAAAAAAAAACACCTAGGCAAAAACAGTTCACGAATGCTGACTCACCTGTCTTCTCCTGAATCCTGGGCTGACAGTTTCTAACTAGCTTGTGAACGCTTCGTTGCCCTCAGTAGGAGCCTTAGTCTGATTCACCTAGTTGGCCACAACCAGGAGAGAAATGTCCTTATATCCACTCTCTCTAACCTATGTCGATCAGGCTCCCACCCACCCACCCATGTGACATCTTCAACCATGTGACTTCAAGGTCACAGTGATCTCCACACTGCCAAACACAGTAGTCCATGCTGGTCCTCCGACCTCCCAGGTGCATCTGGCAGCTCGCCACTTTCGGCTCTGACTTCACTGCCGTCCTCAGCCTCCTGGTCTGGTCCCCAGCTCCTCCCAGCCCCTTAACACTGCAGGGATCATTGCTGGGCTTCTGCTGTACCCACTCCTTGATGATCTCAATTACCTGCATTCACACATCGGCCCTGTGCTGATGGCTGTCTACCTGCATCTTCATCTAGCTGAACTCCAGGCTCCAGCCCAGAGAAGCAAGTAAAGAGCAAAACAAGCAAGTGACTCACATGTGCATCAGGCATACACACAGAAGTGCTCAAAGGGGTTGTTAGAATTTGAGATCTATTTATTTATTTATTTATTTATTTATTTATTTTTTTTTTTTTTTGAGACGGAGTCTCGCTCTGTCGCCCGGGCTGGAGTGCAGTGACCGGATCTCAGCTCACTGCAAGCTCCGCCTCCCGGGTTTACGCCATTCTCCTGCCTCAGCCTCCCAAGTAGCTGGGACTACAGGCGCCCGCCACCTCGCCCGGCTAGTTTTTTTATTTTTAGTAGAGATGGGGTTTCACTGTATTAGCCAGGATGGTCTCGATCTCCTGACCTTGTGATCCGCCCACCTCAGCCTCCCAAAGTGCTGGCATTACAGGCATGAGCCACTGCACCTGGCCGACAATTGAGTTCTTTATGGAGGCTCTGTTTTTAGTCAGATAAGGGATTACAGAAATTCAAGTGCCTTAAAAAAAAAAATCGCCGGGCGCGGTGGCTCAAGCCTGTAATCCCAGCACTTTGGGAGGCCGAGACGGGTGGATCACGAGGTCAGGAGATCGAGACCATCCTGGCTAACACGGTGAAACCCCGTCTCTACTAAAAATACAAAAACTAGCCGGGCGAGGTGGTGGGCGCCTGTAGTCCCAGCTACTCGGGAGGCTGAGGCAGGAGAATGGCGTAAACCCGGGAGGCGGAGCTTGCAGTGAGCTGAGATCTGGCCACTGCACTCCAGTCCGGGCGACAGAGCGAGACTCCGCCTCAAAAAAAAAAAAAAAAAAAAAAAAAAAAATCGATTATTTTAGATTTAGGAGGTACACGTGCAGGTTCGTTCCATGGGTATATTGTGTGGTGCTGAGGTTTGGGGTACAAATGATCCCGTCACACAGGTATTACAGTAAGCATGGGATTCGATAGGTTTCAACTCCCCTCTCCTTCTTTCCCCATCTAGTAGTCCCCAGTGTCTCTTGTTGCCATTTTTATGTCCATTGTATCCAGTATTTAGCTCCCTCTTATAAGTGAGAATGTGGTATTTGGTTTTCTTTTTTTTTTTCCAGATGGAGTCCTGCTCTGTTGCCCAGCCTGGAGTGCAGTGGCACGATCTTGGCTCACTGCAACTTCCAGCTCCGGGGTTCAAGCAATTCTCCTGCCTCAGCCTCCCAAGTAGCTGCGATCACAGGCGTGCACCACCACACCCAGCAATTTTTTTTTTTTTTCATATTTTTAGTAGAGACAGGGTTTCACCATGTTGGCCAGCCTGGTTTCAGATGACCAGCCCACCTCAGCCTCTCAGAGCGTTGGGATTACAGGCGTGAGCCACTGCCGAGGACCGGTATTTGGTTTTCTATTCCTGTGTTAATTCGCTTAGGATAATGGCCTCCAGCTGTATCCACGTTGCTGCAAAGGACATGACTTAGTTGTTTTTTTATAGCTATGTAAACTGCCTTCAGCTTGAAATAACTAATATGTCAGTGTGGCATATTTTGGGGTGCCACGTCCTGCTCCCTTTCATTAATCTCCCTACCAGTTTCCCTGCTTCTTCCCTGTTGACCCCTTCTCCAGTAAGAGAAGATGGAACATATCAGCATTTTGTGAGGATTTTACGAGATAAAACATGTAAAGGATTTATTGAGTGGCAGGTAGTGAGCACACTGATCATTGATGAGACTCCTGTGAGTGTTGCTGGTGACAGTACAACATCAGAGCCACTCCCACCACCTCACTTAGCCCCCTCAGCGGGTGTCCTTCCTTTCCAGGATGAAAACTCACAGAAGTCCCATTATTTTGCTGATGACTTTTAGATATTAATGTCCTGAAGTCACTTTCAGTTAACTCGGCTGGGCCTGATGGCTCACGCCTGTAATCCCAGCGCTTTGAGAGGCTGAGGCAGGTGGATCACTTGAGTCCAGGAGTTCGAGACCAGCCTGGGAAACATGGCAAACCCCATCTCTACTAAAAATACAAAAATGAGCCAAGCATGGTGGTGCACACCTGTAATCCCAGCTACTAGGGAGGCTGAGGTGGGAAAATCAATCCCCTGAGCCTGGAGGTCGAGGCTGCAGTGAACCGAGGTCCTGCCACTGCACTCCATCCAGCCTGGGCAACACAGCGAAACTCTATCTCAAAAAAATAAAGTCTTGATTCAGTCTAATATATTAATCAATTTTCCTCTTATTGATAAAAGAATACATGGTAAAGGAATACAAAGGTAAACTTCCCTTCCTCCCCAGTTACGACCACTTGTAGCTATTATATTTCTGCCTGTTGGTGCTGCAGGCTTCTCTCTTTCTTCATAATATCTAGAGTATTTCTAATTTTGTAACAGCTTTACTGAGGCATAAATGAGATGCACCAAGCCACACATACCTAAAACTTACAATTTGATACATTTTAGCATGTGTATACACCCATGAAACTACCTACCACTCCAAGATAATAAACATTCGACCGGATGTTGGCTCACGCCTGTAATCCCAGCACTTCAGGAGGCCGAGGTGGGCAGATCACTTGAGGTTAGGAGTTCCAGACCAGCCTGGCCAACATGGTGAAACCCCGTCTCTACTAAAAATACAACAAATTAGCTGGATGTGCTCGCTGGAAACCAGGAGGCAGAGTTTGCAGTGAGCTGAGATTATGCCAGTGCACTCCAGCCTGGGCGGCAGAGCGAAACTGTCTCAAGAAAAAAAAAAAAAGTGGCCAGGCACGGTGGCTCAAGCCTGTAATCCCAGCACTTTGGGAGGCCGAGACGGGCGGATCACGAGGTCAGGAGATCGAGACCATCCTGGCTAACACGGTGAAACCCGTCTCTACTAAAAAATACAAAAAAAACTAGCCGGGCGAGGTGGCAGGCGCCTGTAGTCCCAGCTACTCGGGAGGCTGAGGCAGGAGAATGGCGTGAACCCAGGAGGCAGAGCTTGCAGTGAGCTGAGATTTCACCACTGCACTCCAGCCTGGGCAACAGAGCGAGACTCCATCTCAACAAAAAAAAAAAAAAAAAAAAAAAAAGATAACGAAGATAGGCATCACCCCCAAAGATACCATTTGTTTACTGTCTCTCAGACATCAGTGTTCCTTGCTATCTGATGTCTAAAGTCATGACAGTGATTTTTTTCATGTGTTTTGTCTAGTTTTTTAAAAAATGGGGTTAAATTCAGTCCCTTTCATTCCATCTTGAGTGGGGAAGACCTGAATTATTTTTTAAGGGAATGAATGAATACCTCACTGTATTAGTTGGGGTTCCCCAGAGAAACGGAATCAATAAGCTATATAAAAGATATAAAAGAGGAGACATTATAGGAATTGGTTCACATGACTGTGGAGGCTGAGATGTCCCCCATCTGCCATCTGCAAGCTGGAAAACCAGGAATGCCAGTGCAGTCATTCATTCTGAGGCCAAAGGGCTAAGAACCAGGAGCTCAACATCCTGGGGACAATGGAAGTCACAGCTTGAGCTAAAAGGGCAAATTGGCCCTTCTCAACCCTTTTTGTTCTTCTCTGGGCCCTCAACTGGTTAGATGATGCCCACCCTCGATACTGAGGGTGGAGTTTCGTTACCCCATCGAACAAGCCAAAGGCTAATCTCTTCTGCATGTGCCCTCACAGACACACCCAGAAATACATAAAATTAACCTTCACACTCCTTAAAATCATTAAAAAGCATTAAAAGCAAAGGAAGTTTGGTTGTTGAAAACTTGCTTGTTGGTCTGTCCTAGCTCTGCCAGTTTCTGAGTCTCAAAAGTTACGTAGTTGAACCCAAACAACTGTCCTTCTTGAAAAAGAAGGACAAAATTGAAAGCCTCGTGTTTCTTGATTTCAAAACCTACAACAAAGCTACAGTAATTAGCTTTGAGCAGTGGTGTATGCTTAAAATCCCAGCTACTGGGGAGGCTGAAGTGGGAGGATCACTTGAGCCCACGTGTTTGAGGCAGCATAGTGAGACTATGTCTCTAGAAAAAAAAAAAAAGCAGTCAGGTGCAGTGGCTCGTGCCTGTAAATCCTAGCACTTTGAGAGGCTGAGGCAGGAGGAATGCTTGAGGCCAGGAGTTCAAGACCAACCTGGCCAAGTCAATATAGTGAGACCACATCTCTGAAAAGAAAAAAATAAAAATAATAAGAAAAAACTACAGTAACCAAAACTGTGGCACTGACAAAGACAGATATACAGTCCAATAGAATGGAATTGAGAGCCCAGAAATAGTCCGTCACATGTTGGTCAATTTTCAACAGGAGTGCCAAAACCATTCCATGGGGAAAGGACAGTTTTTTCAGCAAATGTCATTAGAAAAGCTGGATGTTCGCAGGCGAAAAAGATACTGTTGGACCTTTACCTTCTACCACATACAAAAATTAACTAAAAATGGATCAAAGACCTAACTATAAAACTTAAGCAAAACTATAAAGTTTTAGAACTTAAAGACCTAAAAAAGCTAAAACTATAAAACTCTTAGAAGAAATGAGTTTTATAGGAGAAATGCTTCATGACATTGGATTTGGCAATGATTTCTTGGATATGATACTGTCAGAGGGCATTTGAACCAGAGCAACTCCATCTTGAATAGGAGCTGGGTAAAAGGCTGAGACCTACTGGGCTGCATTCCCAGACAGTTAAGGCATTCTAAGTCACAGGATGAGATAGGAGGTTGGCACAAGATGCGGATCATAGGCTGGGCACAGTGGCTCATGCCTGTAATCCCAGCACTTTGGAAGGCCAAGGCAGGTGAATCACTTGAGGCCAGGAGTTCAAGACCAGCCTAGCCAATGTGGTGAAACCCCGTCTCTACAAAAAATACAAAATTAGCCAGGCATGGTGGTGCACACCTGTAATCCCAGCTACTCGGAAGGCTGAGGCAGGAGAATCACTTGAACCCGGTAAGTGGAGGTTGCAGCGAGCTGAGATCGCACAACTGCACTCCAGCCTGGGCGATAGAGTGAGAATCTGTCTCAAAAAACTAAACAACAACAAAAAAGATACAAGTTGGCCGGGCATCACGCCTGTAATCCCAGCACTTTGGGAGGCCGAGGCAGGCGGATCACCTGAGGTCAGGAGTTCGAGACCTACCTGACCAACATGGTGAAACCCCGTCTCTACTAAAAATGCAAAAATTAGCCAGGCATGGTGGTGGGCACCTGTAATCCCAGCTACTCAGGAGGCTGAGGCAGGAAAATCACTTGAACCCTGGAGGCGGAGCTTGCAGTGAGCCGAGATCACGCCGTCGCACTCCAGCCTGGTGGACGAGCAAGACTTCATCTCCAAAAAAAAAAAAAAATACAGGTTATAAAGAGCATGCTGATAAAACAGGTTGCAGTAAAGAAACAGCTAAAACCCACCAAAACCAAGATGGCGACGAGAGGGACCTCTGGTTGTCCTCACTGCTACACTCCCACCAGCACCATGACAGTTTACAAATGCTATGACAATGTCAGGAAGTTACCCTACATGGTCTAAAAAGAGGAGGCACGAATAATCTACCCTTTTTTAGCGTATCATCAAAGGTTTCTATGAAAATAGATACAGGCCAGCATGGTGGCTCACACCCGTAATCCCACCACTTTGGGAGGCCAAGGCAGTAGGGTGGCTCAAGCTTAGGAGTTTGAGACCAGCCTGTCCAACATGGTGAAAGCCCGTCTCTACTAAAAGTACAAAAATTAGTCAGGCATGGTGGTACATGCCTGTAATTCCAGCTATGTGAGAGGCTGAGGCACAAGAATCACCTGAACCTGGGAGGCAGAGGATGCAGTGAGCCGAGATCATGCCACTGCACTCCAGCCTGGGCAACAGAGCAAGACACTGTCTCAAAAAAAAAAAAAGAAAAAGAAAAACAAAAGAAAAAAAAATTCAGGCCCAGTGCAGTGGCCCACACCTGTAATCCCAACACTTTGGGTGGCCAAGGTAGGAGGCTCTCTTGCTCTCTTGAGTCCAGGAGTTGGACACCAGCCTGAACAACATAAGGAGACCCTGACTTTATTCTTTTTCTTTTTCTTTTTTTTTTTTTTTTGAGATGAAGTCTTGAGTGCAGTGGCGTGATCTCAGCTCACTGCAAGCTCCGCCTCCTAGGTTCGAGACATTCTCCTGGTGCATTCTCAGCCTCCCAAGTAGCTGGGACTACAGTCGCCCGCCACTGTGCCCGGCCAATTTTTTTTTTTTTTTTTTTTTTTTGAGATGGAGTCTCGCTCTGTCGACCAGGCTGGAGTGCAGTGGCGCAATCTCGGCTCACTGCAAGCTCCGCCTCCCGGGTTCCCGCCATTCTCCTGCCTCAGCCTCCCGAGTAGCTGGGACTACAGGCGCCGCCACCACGACCGGCTAGTTTTTTTGGATTTTTAGTAAAGACGGGGTTTCATCGTGTTAGCCAGGATGGTCTCCACCTCCTGACCTCGTGATCCGCCCGCCTCAGCCTCCCAAAGTGCTGGGATTACAGGCGTGAGCCACCGCGCCCGGCCTACCCTATTTTTAAAAAAATTAGCCAGGCATGGTGGCAAGTGCTTGTGGTCCGATCTTGAAAGACTGAGGCGAGAGGATCGCTTGAGCCCAGGAGGTCGAGGGTGCAGTGAGCCATGATCGTACCACTGCACTCCACCCTGGGCAACAGAGTGAGACCTTGTCTCGAGAAAAAAAAAAAATATATATATATATATATATATATGTGTATATATATATATATATATCTTCATGACACTTGTTAAAGACAGTAAGGAAGGCTTTAGTCAAGCCAGGGCATGACCTTTACTCAAGGGACCACTTTGTAGGGACCTTGAGTAGGGACCACTTTGCAGTGGGGCATAGAGACTGGTCCCAACTCCAAATACAACAAGAAAAAGTGGGTATTTATAGCTAAGGAGAAGGTGGAAAGTCACTGGATGAAAACTTACTAAGAGGAGACATCAGAGATGAGGGGGGACTCCGGCTAAACCAACCTCACAGGACCCGCAGAGGGCAGGCCAGGGAGATCAGACATGGCCTGCCGGAGGATGGAGGATGAGGAACCTGATCAGATATCGAGGGTGGGGGTTGTAGCTAAACTGGCTGAGCAGGACTCTTGCTAAAATTGGACCATGCAGAGATAACACAGAAGTCCAAAAGTCAGGACCTAGTTGAAAAAGCACCCAGAGGCTAGAATGGAGAGAAGAAAAAAAGAGGGAAAAAGGAAAAAGCACCCCAAGGAGCCTGAATGGAGTTAGGTGGAGGAGATGATAGTCTCTGGCGCCGCTCGTCTCTGCACTCAGCATTAGCGCTCAGCACCCCTGGGAAGCCGAGTTAGGTGGAGGAGATAGTCTCTGGCGTTGCTCATCTCTGCACTCAGCCTTAGTGCTCAGCACCCCTGGGAAGCCTACCGAGATCACAAAGGTGAAAAAAGTGCTTTCATCCTTAACCCAGTCCTTATCCACAACCCCCTCCCCAAGGGCATGACTATGCCAGTGCTCCTGTTCCCGAAGCTGACCTCCGCGGGGAAAGAAGAAGAATGCTTTTCATTTGAGATGAATGGGACACATACCACGGAATGTCAGGCAGTGCGAATGGGATACAATGACGAAAAAAAACCACCCCCAGTCTTAAGAAACTTGCAGGTTTTGTGGGAAAGGTAGAAGCAGCAAATACTACAATACAAGGGTAAGTGGAACTGGAGAGATCAACCCTGTGGGCTCCCTTCCAGAGCCCAGTGACCCCAACAACCCTGGATTTTGAAGGCTGATCAAGTGCAGTGCATGGGAGAGAATGGAAGGAGATGCCTTCAGCTCCACAGGTGTTTGCTGGGGTGATAGTGGCTTCGAAAATCAAGACCCTTTGGAGACTGGAAAAAAACCTACATGCAAACAATTGCTCTGGGAGTTGCAGCAGTAAAGTCACTTCTGCTTTTTATTGCATGATTAAAATACCTCCATGTAATAACTTGGTTTTTTTGTTTTTTGTTTTTTGTCATTTTTTTAGATGGAGTCTCACTCTGTTGCCCAGGCTGGAGAACAATGGCGCAGTCTCAGCTCACTGTAACCTCTGCCTCCCGGGTTCAAGCAATTCTCCTGCCTCAACCTCCCGAGTAGCTGGGACTACAGGCACATGCCACCACACCCAGCTATTTTTTAGTAGAGACGGGATTTCACCATATTGGCCAGGCTGGTCTCGAACTCCTGACTTCGTGATCCACCCACCTTGGCCTCCCAAAGGGCTGGGATTATAGGTGTGAGCCACTGTGCCCGGCCTTAATAGCTTTTTTTTAAAAGGATGTCAAGTTAATGGAATGTATTCTGCTTCAGAAAATAAAACTCTTAGGTTTTCAAAAATTAGCAACCCCAGGATTACCAAGGGTCTGCTTACTGTTTACAGTATGTGAATCCTACTTCCTTTTCACGGTTGTAAAGACTGGGATTTTCTGGGAGCTGAACTGCAGGAGTCCGCAGGCCACCTGTTAGGACTGTGCACACTCCTCCACAAACACGCCTATGGGGGGATCCTTGGCTCTCTCTGCAGGGGTGCGTTGGGTATGCACCAGCTGGGAAGGAAGGATCTGTTGGAACAGCAATCGAAGCCAGGGCAGGCCTCCCAGGGTGTTACTGGTGGTGAAAACAACCAGCTTCCTCTTCCCTCCCTCCAGCATGGCAACCACCACCCTCAGACTCAGAGATACCTGCAGGAGTGTGATCGGGCTGACCTGTTGCTCTTATCTGGAATTCTTTTAGGCTGATGGGAGATCACTTCATTTCTTTCTTTCTTTTCTTTTCTTTTCTTTTTTTGTTTTTTTTTTTGAGATGGGATCTTGTTTTGTCAACCAGGTTTGAGTGCAGGTTCAGGTGATTCTTCCGCCTCAGCCTCCCCAAGTAACCTGAGTAGCTGAGAAAACAGATGCGTGCCACCATGCCTGGTTAATTTTTGGACATTTTGCAGTGATGTGGTTTCACCATGTTGTCCAGTCTGGTCTTGAACTCTTGAGCTCAAGGGATCCTCCCACCTTGGCCTCCCAAAGCACTGAGATTACAGGTATGAGCCACCGTGCCCGGCTACCCAGGAGATTACTAATTTTTGGCATAAATCCATCCAAAACTATTCATTAGTTTATCCACTCGACATTGATTTATTATTCCTGACTGCAGCCAACAACACTGTGAATACTTACCCTGCCTCAAGCTCTGTTCTAGGTCCTAGAACATTCATGAAAACTTGCTTATCTGCCCTCTGGCAGGTGAGAAAACTTTGTAAGAACTTTCAACAGTAAAAAGTATGAGAAGATGTACAACAGATCTGGGACTATTTGTAACGTAAACCCAGTGGAGGATGTAGGAGCAGAAGTGGAAGGCCCTGAAGAGGGTCCTGCACACGCCGGACAGGCCTCCAACAGAGAAGACACACAACCTGGCTCAGCACAGTGGCTCACACCTGTAATCCCAGCACTTTGGGAGGCTGAGGCAGGTGGATCACCTGAGGTCAAGAGTTCGAGATCAGCCTAGCCAACATGTTGAAACCCCGTCTCTACTAAAAATAAAAAAAATTAGCTGTGTTTGGTGCAGGCTTGCAGTCCCAGCTGAGGCAGGAGAATCGCTTGAACCTGGGAGGTGGAGGTTGCAGTGAGCCAAGATCACGCTTCTGCACTCCAGCCTGGATGACAGAGTGAGACTCTGTCTCAAAACAAAATAAATAAAATAAAGAAAACACACAATTCACACCACAGCCACCAGGGTGATTGTCCAGGTTGTATTTCTGCTGACATCGACCCTTCGTGCCTTCCTCTTGCCGCCCCTTCCAGCTACACCTCCCTGGAAGGCACATGGTCCACTAGACCAGAAGGGTCGTTGTATGGGTCAGAAATCAGGTTACTCTTGGAGAAAGAAACTACTGAGAATCAACCCAAAGGGAATTAAATGAACACCCGTAAAGGAATGTGGGGACTTACGAAGCATGGGGCTGAGAAGACGCCAGCCGGCAAGGGTAGGTCCAGTAGTCAGAGGAAGCTGCTCCCTGAGGCGGTGAGAACCGAGGCTCGTATGTCACAGTGGGTCACCATACAATGACCAAAACCTATTCCACCACATCATCATCTGTTGAAAGTTAAACTGCAGTTTAATACATTATTACACTTTTATTCATAATTTTAGGGTTAACCTGAAGGGCTACTCTGCTTGGAGCCTGAACAAAGAGAAGTCAGGATTAGGCTTTTGTGCAAAGGAGACATCAAATTTGGGGAACATGAATGTCTTGAGCAATGGAGAGGCAGGCCGAGGTCGCTCAGCGATTTTCCAGGCTTTCCTTAGCACGCTCAGCTTTTCTCAGATTGCGTTCAGTGGTTCTTAACTCAGAGGGATTTTGCCTCTCGGGACATTTGGTGATGTCTGGAGACATTTTTGGTTGTCACACTGAGAGGAGGCGCTACCGACACGTCGTAGGTAGAGAGCAGTGGTGCTGCTAAACCTCCCATAGTACACAGAACAGCCCCATGAAGAATGACCTGGCTGGGGCCTGAGATCATTGCTTTACCTGGAGGTACAGCCAGTCAGCCAGGGGAACGAAGCGGTACTTGTGGGCTGAGCAGAGAGGGCCCTGGGGAGATCCTGGGTGTGTGTACATGACGGCCCCAGGCGGGTCCCGGCAGAGGAGGTTGAGGTGCTGAGTCAGAGGTATGTTCCTGAAGGCACCCACAAGGGGGCCGCTTCGTGGAACTGCAGGCCTGGTCCTGAGCAGCATGGCTTGGAGCTGTCTGGACAGGCCTGCAGAGAAGGGCGTCTACCTTACTGAGGTCAACCCACACACATCTAGTAGTCACAAGGCTGCTGTCGCAACGGGCTGCCTGGCCTATCTTGTGATGATGTTTGTTTTTATACGTAATGTTACACTTTGTTTATGGACAAGCAATGGAGGCTGGTGAGGCCTCCCTGGGCCTGTTACATACCCAGAGGGCCCTGTGCCCACCTCAGGCCTCATTGTCTCCTGAGAGTCCAGTGGCCGGAAGACGTCACTCCCCTCCTGTTTGTGTTCTCTCCTGCCCTCTCTCTGCTTCTGCTTTTAAGAAACGCCTGTTGGCCAGGCGTGGTGGCTCACACCTTTAATCCCAGCACTTTGGGAGGCTGAGGCGGGCAGATCATGAGGTCAGGAGTTCAAGGCCAGCCTGGCCAACGTGGTGAAACCCGTCTCTACTAAAAACGCAAAAATTAGCTGGGCGTGATGGTGCACACCTGTAGTCCCAGCTACTCAGGAGGCTGAGGTGGGAGAATCACTTGAACCTGGGAGGCTGAGGCTGCAGTGAGCCAGGACCACGCCACTGCACTCCAGCCTGGGCTACAGAACAAGACTCCTAAAAAAAAAAAAAAAAAAAGATGATGATCTGGAAGCCCGAGTGTAGCTAACTGGTGCACAGATGAAAGTGAAATGTGTGATCTTTCCTAGGGCCCCACTAAGACTTCTCTGAGCCACGGGAGGCTCTCACGAGTGTGTAAGCCAAGGTTTTGGGGAAGGGATGAATGGGTGTGTCTCACATTTTCCCAGCTGCCTCTCCCTTCCCCTTCCTCCTTGCTCTGGGAGACTTCTTTGTGGATTCCTTCCCAGGACTTGGTCTGAATTCCCTAATAGACGTTCTCCTGGCAGGACGAATCCCCCTTTGCAGTACTCGGGGACTGCCTGCTGCTCTAGCTGTCTCTGGTCCACCTCTCCTCTCTTTCAACTAAAGCCCTCACGTGCCAGACCATCCTTGGTGGATCTCGTCCACAGCATGAAGTAGGCCCTTGGAGTTGTCGACTGACTAGTTTCACTATTGGTGACTCATAGCATCTCACTCATTTCCTGTTCATCAGTAGGAGGCAGCAGTCTGCACCTTTGCATCACATTTTGAAGGTATCTGTGTGTTTGTCCTTGTGGAGAACACGTTGCCTATTATATCCTCTAGGTCCATGAGTGACCCTCATCCTCAGTAAAAGTGGATTCACGCTGGCACAGTCTGCTTTGTTTTATTGTGACACATAGAACATTATAGGTTTCGGTGAATAAAAGCTAACTAAATTGAAGTCATTCTTGTGAAATGAAAATACATTTTTCAGCTGTTCTTAACTTTTCAATATAGATACACACTATGTCTTATGAAATAGTAAATGGAAAACACGATCCAAAAAGGTCTACTTTGCTAGATAATTTGCATAAAGGGCATCTGAGCAACACAAGTCCACAACACAACCTGTTACACAGGCACTCAAGTTTGGTTTTCTTTTCTTTCTTTCTTTTTTTTTTTGAGATGGAATTTTACTCTTGTTGCCCAGGCTGGAGTGCAATGGCGCGATCTCGGCTCACTGCAACCTCTGCCTCCCAGGTTCAAGCGATTCTCCTGCCTCAGCCCCCTGAGTAACTGGGATTACAGGCATGCGCCACCACGCGGCGCTAATTTTTCATTTTTAATAGAGACGGGATTTCTCTATGTTGATCAGGCTGGTCTTGAACTCCCGACCTCAGGTGATCCGCCCGCCTCGGCCTCCCAAAGTGCTGGGATTACAGACGTGAGCCACCACGCCCAGCCTACAGATTTGGTTTTCAATGTCACTTGACATGCACAAAGTACAGGTGACCAAGCACCTTTATTCTTTTTTTTTTTTTCTTTTTCTTTTTTTGCGACGGAGTCTCGCTCTGTCGCCCAGGGTGGAGTGCAGTGGCACAATCTCAGCTCACTACAACTTCTGCCTCCCAGGTTCAAGCGATTCTCCCACCTCAGTCTCCCGAGTAGCTGGGATTATAGGCGCAGACCACCATGCCTGGCTAATGTTTGTATTTTTAGTAAAGACAGGGTTTTACCATGTTACCATGTTGGCCAGACTGGTCTCAAACTCCTGACCTCAGGTGATCTGCCCGCCTCGGTCTCGTAAAGTGCAGGGATTATAGGCGTGAGTCACCGTGCCCGGCCACAAGCACCTTTTTTCTTTAACTCCTATGTTTGCAATTAAAATGAAAAAACTGGGCCGGGCTCAGTGGCTCAAGCCTGTAATCCCAGCACTTTGGGAGGCCGAGACGGGCGGATCACGAGGTCAGGAGATCAAGACCATCCTGGCTAACACAGTGAAACCCCGTCTCTACTAAAAAAAATACAAAAAAACTAGACGGGCGTGGTGGCGGCACCTGTAGTCCCAGCTACTCTGGAGGCTGAGGCAGGAGAATGGCGGGAACCCGGGAGGCGGAGCTTGCAGTGAGCTGAGATCCGGCCACTGCACTCCAGCCTGGACGACAGAGCGAGACTCGGTCTCAAAAAAAAAAAAAAGAAAAAAGAAAAAACTGTATAAGCATTCTTATTTAATTAACAAGTGATGAGTCATTTTTCGTAAATGGACCTAAATACCTTAAGAAAGTCATCAAGTGTCAGAGAGATGTAAACTACCATTGACAGCCTTTCGGGACATATGGAAGGAACCTGTTTGCAATGACAACATGATGTGGGTGGTGCCTACTTACACTGAAAGATTCGGATGGGGTTTTCAGAGTGCCCTCTCCACTGTCTTCCTTCACCCAGCCCGCCTCCTCTTCTAGGACTCTGATGCCACTTTCCTCCTGCGTCCCCTGGTGTCTGTCTGCTTTTCTGTTCCCCCTATTTCTACCTGAGGACTTTTCTGTGCCTTTCATTCATCCTCCATCTGTGTGTCCCATGGCACTGACTTCAAAGCCCCTGATGGCACTGAAACTCAGTGGTGTGAATGAAGACTGCAGTGCTACTGGGGATGTATTCTCCATTTGTACTTAAAGAGTTATGTCAAAACCTAAACTGTAGGACTGACGGATAATGATAATCTGTCTAAGGCAAAAACATAAGCTTAACTGCCTATCCTCATATAACAGGAAACTAAACTATTTATATTGAACTGAATTCTCCTACATTTACAATCAGATACCTGCACCTTCCTGGACAGGCAAGAGACACTCCCAAACTGCGCTGTATCCTAGTATATAATACTTTCGGCCAACCTACATGTGTAACTTACATCATTTTCAGAATGCTTCAAGTGGCATATTAGACGTTAATAATTTAAGCAGTGAAATTAACTGGTACAGAATATATAGGTATATAATAAAAGAAGTAATTAAAATCTTTGCTCCATCTGTTCATATTAGCTATACATGTTCTCAAGTCCCAAAGAAAAGATATTATTTAAAAGCAATTTTTAAAAATATTTAAAAATTAGCACCCTATAGTTCTCATTTAATAAGTTAAATGGGCAATTAATTGGTGTTTTATTTCAATAGAAGCTTATTTCAAAAAGCTTTCCACAGAGTTATTTTGTGTAAAATGGTAATTATGCCCACAATTTTTAAAATGAAGCTTGCAGAAAGGGCTCATTTTGGCCATAAACATAATTTTCATTGATGTTTCCCTTAAAGACAAATGTTTCCTTCACTGAAATAGACTTTCGGAAATTGTTTAATTATTTTTACATTGGCAATTGAGTATCCTCCTTGAGTATCCTCATTAATTATTACATTGCCACTGGTACCTCAGAAGTATTTGGTGTTTTCTTAAGTTCTTTAAGCTCTTTATTTTATTCATTTATTTAGGGTTTTTTTTGTTGTTGTTGTTGTTGAGACAGAGTCTTGCTCTGTCGCTCAGGCTGGAGTGCAGCAGCCTGATCTCGGCTCCCTGCAACCCCTGCCTCCCGGGTTCAAGTGATTCTCCTGCCTCAGTCTCCTGAGTAGCTGGGATTATAGGCTCGCACCACCAAGCCTGGCTAATTTTGGTATTTTTAGTAGAGACAAGGTTTTGCCATGTTGCCCGGGCTGGTCTCAAACTCCTGACCTCAAGTGACCCGCCTGCCTGGGACTAAGTTCTTTGAGCTCTTAATGTAGAGTCTGAAAAGAGGGTTTCAGTCTGGGATTAAGTGGCTTTTTATTTATTTATTTATTTATTTATTTATTTATTGAGACGGAGTCTCCTGCCTCAGCCCCCCCAGTAGCTGGGACTACAGGCGCGCACCACCATGCCCAGCTAGTTTTTGTATTTTTAGTAGAGACAGGGTTTCACCATGTTGGCCTGGCTGGTCTCGAACTCCCGACCTCTGGTGATCCGCCCACCTCGGCCTCCTAAAGTGCTGGGATAACACATGTGAGCCACCGCTCCCGGCCAAGAGCCAATTATTTAATATTCCTAACTTTTTAACATATCCTAAAATACAACTCACCACCCAAGTTCAGGCGGTCAGGCGTTCGCCGATGCTCTGTTGGCTGCCCTCCTCTTCCCGCTCTGCTCCAGCCCCGCCCCAGCCTCCGACCCTGGGGACCGCTGTCTCGCTGCCGAGGAAGCTGCGCCGCACCGGCCTCGCCTCTGCCGCCACCTGGCGCCCGGCCGGGGCACGACGCCCTGGACGGCCTCCGTAATAATATGAGCCGCGCGCCCCCGTGGGCGCCCCTGCCCCTCGCGGCCGCGCGCCTCGGCTCCCTTCCGTGGGCTGCAGGTCTCACCCCCAATCCCACTCCCACGTGGACCCGGGTTCCCTCCGGGTTGAAAGCAGGGAACCTGCAAGGCTACTCATCCTAAAAACGACCTTAATCCTGCTAGCCTCCAGGAGCCCCGCACCCTGCTCGCCCTGGTCCCGGGGAAGGCACCCCATCCCGCCATCCCACACCCCAGAGCGGATCCAGGGCTACATTCTCCCAGTAGCTCCGTCAGGGCCCTGAATGACCCCCGCACACCCGTGCGCACTTCCCCGGGGCTGGCCTGACTCCTTACACCTGCAGCCCCTTCTTCCCTCAGGCCCTCAGCTGCTGTCAAAGCCAGTGTCCTCAAGACTGCGCCTGTCACGGTCCTGCGTGGTCCCCAGGCAGTCCGCGCCTAGACGCATCCTACTGGATCGCCCAGAGGCCTCAACGGAGGGCTGTGCTTTCTTCTTTTTTTCTTTCTTTTTTAGGGGGGCAGGGGAGGCAGGGTGTTGAGCCTTGCTCTGTCGCTCAGGCTGGAGTGCTGTGGCGCGATCTCGGCTCACTGCAACCTCGCCTCCCGGGTTCAAGCAATTTCCTGCCTCAGCCTCCCGAGTAGCTGGGACTACAGGGCCCTCCCATCACACCCAGCTAATGTTTTTAGAGATGGGGTTTCGTCGTGTTGGCTAGGCTGGTCTTGAACTCCTGACCTCAAGTTATCCCCCCGCCTCAACCTCCCTAAGTGCTGAGATTATAGGCATGAGCCACTGCTCTGGCCCTTAAAATCCACTTTTCATTGCACATCACAATACAATTGAGAAATGGTTTGTCGTTGTTATGTAGAATAAGAGATGACACTTCAAAATGATTTTTAAAAATTTTTGCTCAGCTCATGAGGCACCAACTTATTGAGACTTTTTACCTTTCCAATTTGCTTCAAATGCCAAACGACCATTGAATGGTCAACGCTGAGCTGTCAGCAACTTCTCCTGTAGCTGTAAGAGGATCAGCTTTGATGATTGCTGTCAATTGATCACTCAACTTCCGATGGCCGGCCTCTATTTGCAAAACTTCTCGAACCACCGCTGCACTGTGTGTGCCCTAGCAGTTCCTGGGCCAAATGCGTTGTTGATGTTGCCAGTTGTCTCTTCTGCATTTTGACCTCAAATAAGAAAATTGCTCGAATTTGCTTTTTGTCTAACATCATTTCCATAGTCTAAAATAAACATAAAATAAACAGCAAGTAATAAGTCATTAGCAAAAAAACATAAAGCAAGAAATGCCCATTAATGATGTATAACGTCATATTTATTTAAGAACATATTCCAATATCAAACAGCAAATTCCAGCAGTGCAAAAACCACAATTACTTTTGCATTCACCTAAAATTGGAATGACACAGAGAAGACTAGCATGGCCCCTAAAAAATAAATACATAAAAATAAACTGCAGAAGGGATTATTTTATTTAGTTTAATTTGTTTTGTTTGTTTGTTTGTTTAGACCTACATACTGGTCACTTTTTCGTCCTCACATTTTTGTGTGTCTGACCTTCATCTGGCATCATATTCCTTCTGCCTGATTTACAGGTATATTCTTTACAAATTTTCCTAGTGAGGATGTCTAGTGGCAAACACTCATTTTGTTTACCTGAAAATGTCTTTATCTTACCCTAATTTTTTTTAGACTAGATCTCACTGTTGTTGGAGTGCAGTGGCGCAATCATAGCTTGTGGTATCCTCCATCTCCTGGGCTCAAACGATCCTCCCGCCTCAGCCTCCCGAGTAGCTGGAACTACAGGCATGCACTGCCACGCCCAGCTAACATTTAAAAAATTTTATTAGAGACAAGGTCTCAGTGTGTTACCCAGGCTGGTCCTGAACTCTTGAGTTCAAGCTCCCTGCCTCCCAAAGTGCTGGGATTACAGGCGTGAGCCACTGCAACCGTATTTTGCTTTCATTCTTTTTTTTTTTTTTTTTTGAGACAGAGTTTCCCTCTTGTTGCCCAGGCTGGAGTGCAGTATCTCAGCTCACTGCAACCTCCACCTCTTGGATTCAAGTGATTCTCCTGCCTCAGCCTCCCAAATAGCTGGGATTACAGCACGCACCACACACCTGGCTAATTTTTTTTGTATTTTTAGTAGAAATGGGGTTTCACCATGTCGGTCAGGCTGGTCTTGAACTCATAACCTCAGGTGGCCCACTCACCTTGACCTCCCAAAGTGCTGGGATTACAGGCATGAGCCACCGCGCCCAACGCTCTAAATATTAAAATATATCTTTTTTCTACTTACAGTATTTTAGGTACACAATTATTTTCTTTCAGCCCACTAACAATATTCCATTTTTAGCTCTGCCTCTGTTGTGGGTGATGAAAATAGATCTTTGTTCATTTGAACATCTCCATCTTCTTCACTGGCTGCTTTGGAGGCTTCTCTTAGTTGTTGGTGCTTGATAATTCATTATGGTGTGCCTAAGTGTAGATTCATTTATTCCATTTACTTATTCATTAGAAATTCTCAGGAATTATAATAATTATAATAAATTATAATTGTAATATATATTTTTTAATTTATGTATATTTTATATATATATATCATTTACATATAATATATAATAATAATTATAATAATTATTATTATTATTATCATCATCATCATTTTTGAGACAGAGTCTCACTCTGTTGTCCAGGCTGGAGTGCAGTGGCATGATCTTGGCTCACTGCAACCTCCGCCTCCTGAGCTCAAGCGATTCTCCTGCCTCAGCCTCCCGAGTAGCTGGGATTACAGGTGCCCGCCACTACGCGCAGCTAAATTTTGTGTTTTAGTAGAGACGGGGTTTCACCATGTTGGTCAGGCTAGTCTCGAACTCCTGACCTCGGGTAATCCACCCACCTGCACCTCCCAAAGTGCTGGTGTTACAGGCGTCAGTCACCGCACTCGGCCTCTCAGGAACTGTTTCTGAGGAACCATTCTTAGAAATATTTCTACAAATATAATCTTAGCCTTATTCTTTCTCTTCCCTCTGAAATTCCAACACCCATATGATAGGCCTTGTCATTGTATTCTCCAAGTTTCTTAACTTTTCTTTCATATTTTCTATCTCTTTTTCTCTCTATACTGCATTCTGGGTAATTCTATGAGATTTATTTTGTACTTCACCAATTTTATCTTCGTCTGTGTCTTCCGTTAAACCTCTCCATTTGCTTTGATAATTTATTTATTTATTTATTTATTTATTTATTTTATTTTATTTTTTTTTTGAGACAGAGTCTCGCTCTGCCCCAGGCTGGAGTGCAGTGGCCGGATCTCAGCTCACTGCAAGCTCCGCCTCCCGGGTTCACGCCATTCTCCTGCCTCAACCTCCCGAGTAGCTGGGACTACAGGCCCCGCCACCTCGCCCAGCTAATTTTTTTGCATTTTTAGTAGAGACGGGGTTTCACCGTGTTAGCCAGGATGGTTTCAATCTCCTGACCTCGTGATTCGCCCGTCTCGGCCTCCCAAAGTGCTGGGATTACAGGCTTGAGCCACTGCGCCCGGCCGATAATTTATTTTTTGTCTTTGTAATGTGGTTCTTTTTCAAATGTGCTTGGTCAATATTTTTCGATTTTTTAATTCTAAACAAACATACACAAAAAGTTGAAATAATAGTATAATGAACTGTTATTTATCAGTTGTTAATATTTTTGCTATATTTGTTTTATCTATTTTTCTATAGATTATTTTGCTAAAAGATTCGAAATAAGTTGCACACATGACATTTGACTCCTAAGTACTTCAGTGGAAAAGAAGCTTCTAAGAATACTGGCATTTTTTTACAAATCCAGAATTCCGTCATTATGCCTAAGTACCAATCATCTCCTAACATCATTTAATACCTACTCCGCGTTCACATTTGCTTGATTGTCCCTAAAATGTCTTATTTTTCCAAGGATTTAATAAGGGTTCATGTCTTACATTTTTATTATGCCTTATTTTAATAGCTTTTATGAGATATAATTGACCTATGTGAAACTGCGCATATTAAAGGGTAGAGTTTGATAGGTTTTGACATGTGTGTAGATGTGAAACTTCCATTACAACCGATGCGTGAACATATCCTGTCACTCCTAAACATCTTCTTGTCCTCCTTTGTACTCTTTCTACTCCCTGCTCTCCAATTCCCAGGCAGTTACTGATCTTTTTTCAGTCACTACTGATTAGATTTCATTTTCTAGCATTTTTAGTGAATGGAATTATACACTAAATCTTCTTTTCTGTCTGGTTTCTTTTGCCTTGAATGGTTATCTTCAGATTTATCCATGTTGTTGCATGAATCAATACTCGTTCCTTTTAACTGCAGATAGGGTGAAATTCATACTTCAGTAAGACTGAGTTATCCAACCTATGAACACAGTACATCTCTCCATCTATTCAAGTTTCCTTTAATTTCTCCCAGTGATATTCTGCAATTTGCAATGTTCAGATATTGTCCATATTTTGCAAAATATATCACTAAATGTTTCATATTTTTGATATTATGTTAAAATATATTGTTTATGTAGTTTCAAATTTATCGTTGCTGTTTTTTAAAGATTGGCTCTGTATCCTGTAAGCTTACTAAACTCGTTAATAAATTGTTGTAGCTTTTTTGTTGATTCCAAAAGGATTTTTCAGCTAAAGAAATGTGTTTTCTGGCCAGGTGTGGTGGCACATGCCTGTAATCCCAGTTACTTGGGGGGCTGAGCCAGGAGAATCGCTTGAACCCTGGAGGCAGAGGTTGCAGTGAGCTGAGATCACGTGCCACTGCACTCCAGCCTGGGCAAAAACAGTGAGACTCCAGGAAAGAAGGAAGAAAGGAAGGAAAGAAGGAAGGGAGTGAGGGAGGGAAAGAAAGAGAAAGAGAGAGAGGGAGAGAGGGAGGCAGGGAAGGAAGAAAGAAAGCAAGCTATTATCTAATAGCTTTCCTGCTATTAGAGAGAAAAATTAGTCTTTGACCATTAATTATTATGCTAGCTATAGTGCTTTATATATATATATATATATATATATAGAGAGAGAGAGAGAGAGAGAGAGAGAGAGAGAGAGAGAGAGAGAGAGAGAGAGAGAGAAGCCCTTTATCCTATTAAAGACATGCCCTTCCTTTCCTCCTAGTTTGTGTTTCTATCATGCATGAATGCTGGATTGGATTTGCTAAAATTGTGTTAAGAAATTTTGCATTTATATTCATGAGGGCGCTCAGCCTGTCCTTTTGTTGTTGTGGTTGTGGTTGTTGTGGTTGTTGTTGTTGTTGTTGTTGTTTTGGTGAGATGGAGTCTCGCTCTGTCATCCAGGCTGGAGTGCTGGGGCGTGATCTTGGCTCACTGCAACCTCTGCCTCCCAGGTTCACGCCATTCTCCTGCCTCAGCCTCCCGAGTAGCTGGGACTACAGGCGCCCACCACCACGCCCGGCTAGTTTTTTGTATTTTTAGTAGAGACGGGGTTTCACTGTGTTAGCCAGGATGGTCTTGATCTTCTGACCTTGTGATCTGTCCACCTCAGCCTCCCAAAGTGCTGGGATTACAGGCTTGAGCCACCGTGCCTGGCCTTGATGTTGTCTTTCTTGCAACATGTTTTTTGGGTCTTTGTATCAGGGCAACACTGGTCTCTGAATTGGGAAGTATTTCTCTCTTGACTCTTTCGTAACAGTTTAGTATTGGCACAGTTTTCAAGTCATAGAAACAATGTTTCGGCTTTTGGATTTGTTGGTGGTTTGTTCTCAGCTGCCAAGGATGAAACACCAGCAGATAGGGTACAAGCTATGCAAAGGTAATGAAGAAGGAAAAAGGTTTGGCATAGATCATTTGCTGCCAGACACTGTCACATGTTGTTGTTGTTGTTGTTGTTTATTGAGACAGAGTCTCACTCTGTTGTCCAGGATGGAGTGCAGTGGCACGATCTCAGTTCACTGCAACCTCTGCCTCCCAGGCTCAAGTGATTCTCCTGCCTCAGCCTCCCAAGTAGCTGGGACTACAGATATGCACCACCATGCCTGGCTAATTTTCGTGTTTTTAGTAGAGATGGGGTTTCACCATGTTGGCCAGGTTGGTCTTGAACTCCTGACCCGAAGCAATCTGCATGCCTCGGCCTCCCAAAGTGCTGGGATTACAGGTATGAGCCACCGCGCCTGGCTTGTTGCATGTTTAATCTCTTTTCATTGTCTCACAATTTCCTGAAGAGTGTAAGATGACTCTCATTTTACAAGTTTGTTAAGAGAGGTTAAATATTCGCCTAAAATAGCACAGTAAGTCTTGGAGTTGGGATGGAAAAGCAGACTCAAGGCCTCTAGAGGCTCCACCCTTTCTTACACCAGGTGAGCAGGGTGCAGAACATGCCTAGTAGTTGAGGAAACTGTGCTCTGGAAATTTCATCTGAGTTCACTCTAGAGTTGTTTAATTTCACAGATTCCAAATTGAACTAAATCCTGACACTGGTTTGCTAAATCAAGTTTAGCCTAAAGCCGCCTCCTAACGTATTTTAAGTTCAGCCTGAAGGTTTCTCTGTACGTCTTGTGAACTATATAGCAAGTGGAGATGTAAACAGACCATAGCCTACACCTGATTTGGCCAATCAAATGTAGCCAACTGTTTGAACTGTGTTTTGTTTTGTTTTTAGACAGAGCTTCGCTCTTGTTGCCCAGGCTGGAGTGCAGTGGCGTAATCTCGGCTCACCCCAACCTCTGCCTCCCAGGTTCAAGCAACTCTTCTGCATCAGCCTCCCAAGTAGCTGGGATTACAGGCACACACACCACCACGCCTGGCTAATTTTGTATTTTTAGTAGAGACAGGATTTCTCCATGTTGGTCAAGCTGGCCTTGAACTCCCAACCTCAGGTGATCCACTCACTTAGGGCTCCCAAAGTGCTGGGAATATAGGCGTGAGCCACCTCGCCCAGCCTGAACTGTGTTTAAATAAGGCACATGCTGAGTTGTAAACAATCCAGCTGCTTCTGTACCTCACTTCCATTTTCTGTACATCTCTTTCCTTTTCTTTCCATAAATCTTCCACCATGTGGGCGCACTGGAGTCTCTGAACCTGTTGTGATTCCGGGGGCTGCCTGATTCTCAAATCATTCATTGTTCAATTAAACTCCTTTAAATTTAATTCGGCTAAAGTTTTTCCTTCATCAAGTTGAAACTGTCTGGAGTAGTTCCAGGGATAAACTAACTCAGTTTAGCACCTAAGCAAATAGAAATAATATGATAGTGAAAATAATACTAATAACAACTTATAAAAAGTAGATACATAAAGTGGTTGCTAAATCCTATCTGAAATTTGTAGTGATACCAGGCAACCTCCTCTCATGACTTTCTCAGGAAGCACTTGGCAGCCCAAGAAAATGGACACAGTTCCATATGACAGGGATCATTGGAGGGATCATGTGAGGAACGGCAAGGAATTGGGCTGGTGGTGAGGGTCTGGGGGGAAGAGTTAGGTTGCTAACAAGAGCGTCCTATCAAAAAGCAAAGTCAGCTGCTCTGAAATAAGGAACAGTGTTACTCAAATGTAACTTCCCAATGGGCTCACCTTGCCTGCTGGCTAAACAGAGTCAATGTATCAAGACAGGGGAATTGCAATAGAGAAAGAGTAATTCACGCAGAGCCAGCTGGGCAGGAGACTAGCGTTTCATTATTACTCAAATCAGTCTCCCCCAGCATTAGGGGGGCAGAATTTTTAAGGACAACTTGGTAGGTGGGGGGAAGCCAGTGACCCGGGAGTGCTGATTGGTCAGAGATGAAATCATAGGGAGTCGGAGCTGACTTCTTGTGCTGAGTCAGTTCCTGTGTGGGAGACACAAGATCACATGAACCAGTTTATCCATCTGGGTGGTGCCAGCTTGAATGCAGGGTCTGCAAAATGTCACAAGCACTGATCTGAGGAGCAGCTTAGGGAGGGTTAGAATCTTGTAGCCTCTAGCTGCATGACTCCTAAACTATAATTTCCCTCCCTCCCTTCCTTCCTTCCTTCTCTCTTTTTCTTTCTCTCTCTTTCCTTCCTTCCTTCCTTTCCCTCCCTCCCTCCTTCCTTCTGCATGACTCTTAAACCTTCTTTTTTTCTTTTCTTTCCTTCTCTTTCTTTCTCTTTCTTTCTTTCTCTTTTTCTCTTTCCTTCCTTCCTTCCTTTTTCTTTCTTTCCTTTCTGTCTCTCTCTCTCTCTTTCTTTCCTCTTTCCCCATTCCCTCTCCTCCCCTCCCTTCCCCTCCCCTCTCTTCCCCTCTCTTTTCTTTCAACAGTTTTGCTCTTGTTGCCCAGGCTACAGGGCAATGGTGCTATCTCGGCTCACTGCAACCTCTGCCTTCCAAGTTCAAGCAATTCTCTGCCTCAGCCTCCCGAGTAGCTGGGACTACAGGCGCCCACCACCACGCCTGGCTAATTTTTGGATTTTCAGTAGAGACAGGATTTCACCATGTTGGCCAGGCTGGTCTCGAACTCTTAACCTCAGGTGATTCACCTGCCTCAGCCTCCCAAAGTGCTGGGATTACAGGTGTGAGCCACCACGCCCAGCTGTTTAATCTCTTTTTAATAAAATATTTCATTGTGTTATAATTTGATTCTCCCAGCACCATTTGAGGTATACGCGTGGTGTTAGTCCAGTTTTAACACACTTGCTCAATTCGTGGAAAATGAACAGCACAGCTGTTCTCCAGAGATGCTCAGATCCGCAGCCCAGTGCTTTTTTTCCGTATGTTCTTTACCCACACCAGCTCTGATTCCAATTTTTTGAGTTTATACCCGGATCCTGCACCACCCTTCTCCAGCCTCTGGTCCTTGACATCGTTTCTTTATTCATCTGCACCAAGGACTGAAGCAGAAGTAACAATCTGTTTGAACAATGTCTACATTCAGAACATACTAGAAGATACAGCACACTTCTTACACGGATCAGCAATTCAGCGATGTTCTCTTTTCATTTTTCGCTTAGAGCTTCACGTTGGTGGGAAGCTTGTTTGGCCATAAAAAGAACTGCCAAGCACAGGTACGCCACGACCCTGCAGGTTCCTGGGGAGAGGCAGCACGTCTTCTTTGGAGAGGACAGTTAAATATGTCCCCTCTGACACAACTACACCGACCCTTTTCCAAGCTCTGCAGCCATCCTCCCCACCCAGTGAAACAAAATGTAGTAGACTTCTGTTGTTTAATTGCACTTAATACACCTTTTTTTTCTTTCAACCACTTTGAACAAACTTACATATTGTCAATAAATCTTTTGAGCTTCCATTTCTATAAAACATTCTGGGGCAGTGTACAGTACAAACTTCAGTGACACAAACTACCATTTGGAAGTATGATCTATGTGTGTATTTCCACTTAAATAAGAACACGTAGTTCCATGGAAATGTTACCCTGTAGCAATTTTCTAGGCCTCCCAGCCTTCAGCCCTGACTAATGGCTTCAATTCATTCTTCCAGAAAATTAAAGAAGCTGTTGTCATTCTGTGGTGGATACAAAGTTAGATAATTTTTCTCCCAAAAAGATAAAACACATAAATATTCTTATATTTGGAGGCAGGAAAATCTCATCTGTTCAATTCCTCCCAGAAATGAGAGGTTTAATGCAAGCTGAGCCTCCCTACCAACCAACTAACTTCACCTGCCCAGGGGGACAGGAAGAAGCAGCATGGACTATTTCCTTTCCACACACCCACTCCTCCCGATCACTTTACTTTCATTACTTTATTTACTTTAGAGACAAGATCTCATTCTGTTGCCCAGGCTGCAGTGCAGTGAAGTGACCATAGCTCACTGCAGCCTTGAACTTTAGGGCTCAAGCGATCCTCCCACCTCAGCCTCCCAAGTGTCGGGATTACATGCATAAGCCACCATACCGGCCACCCATGCTTACTTTAAATTGCAGGAAGCAATTGCAGTCAATGTTTTTGGGAGTGATGGCTGCTCTGTGAAGCTTAAAAATTCCAACATATTTTCTTCCGTAGATTCCCGAAAGACGCTGAGAGCCTTTCACTTCACAGAAAAACACAGGTGTCAAGCCGTGTGACCCCAGGAAAAATCACGTGACCTTTCTAGGTTTCAAATTGTAAAATGAGAAAGTTGAACTAGCTGCTTTCTGAGCTCGTCACAAAGTTTAATATTCTACGACTTTTCTAGGATTGAACAATAAAACATCAAGCACTTTTTTTTTAAAGAAAATATATTGAATGATGGTTATAAGTCAATGGCCCTGGAATTCATCCATTTCTAGGGTTCAGAGTGTTCCTGTCTGCTCGTTTGATCACAGCCGGGAGAGCACACTTGGCTATAATAAAAATAAAAACGTACTAATGATTCACGAGTATACTTACAGCCATCTTTCTTTATGCAGATCACCGATAGCACGGAACTGCCCCTCTCCGGGGAGGTAGGGTACACAGAGGGCAGCCACCTCGAAAGAGAAGACAGCCCTCTCCAAGCCGCTTCAGTCCTCAACACAGCCAGCCTATTGCCGGCCAGTCTTCATCTGGAGCCCAAGGTACATGGGAAAATGGGTGCTGTTCCTCCCCAACCATCCCAGCCTTCTCCTCTGTCCCTGCTGACCTCAGTCCCACCAGCCAGCATGCATGCTGAGTGTTGCTCTCCCCCTACCATCCCAACCTTCTTCCCCATCGCTCCCCACCTCAGCCCCTCCTACCAGCACGCATGCTGAGTGTGCTCTCCTCGCCCACCCCCAGACTGCTTGCCCCATCATCAAGACTCCCGTGGCATCTTCAGATTCAAAACCTTCTCAGGGACGTCCTCAATTCTCCTTAGCAGACCCAGGTCTCAGCTCACACCTGCACCTGCCGTGGGCTTTGTCACAGACGTGTCTGCCCACCGCGGAGCCCTCCAGACTTCCTGGCAGCCGCTCACGCCGCTTTGCCCCAGGTTTCCATGCAGCTGTGCCATGCCTGGGTTCTGCACCTCACACCCTGGGTATTTCTCTGAAGCTGACTCTCTCAGCGTCCTTTCCTCAAGCTCCTGCGCTATCCTCCCCTTCCCTGTGGGTGGGCGCTCCTCAAGCTTCCTGCCTGCCCAAGCCCCCCACTGCTCCTCTTGGGCATGCTTCTGGGAGTGCATCCGTGGCTCCCCAAGTGTGCTTCCAGTCCTGAGCCCTCCGGTGCACCCCACACCTACATTTCCAAATACCCAGGGATCCGTGCAGCAAAGTCCTACCACCACACCACAGTCATCCTGTCACACCCAAACTCCCTGCTCCATCCAATCTGCCTCTCTTCTCGCGACCATCTTGCTTGCCTGGGTGGCACTCCTTGATTCCCTGGCGAATCTGTCTGATCAGTCAGCTGGCCTGGACCACTGTTGCGGGAAACTGAGGACTAGAGAGACTGATAGGGAGAATAGGAGGATTGTTTATTTAAGGTACTCACCAGCTTAGTGGATTCATATCCAAAGAGCTGAGCATTGAACAAAGACTGAGCAGGGTTTTTATAAGCAAACTTACAGAAGCAAACTAAAGCAGTTAATCATATGGTAGGTCACATAATCTATAGCATAGCATAACTTAACTTGTGGCCTTGTATAGCTTGTAGCTTGTAACTGCATTGAAAGAAAAACAAGAACTGGCTAAATACAGACATTTGTAAAACATAGTTAATGCCTAAGAAGCCAGGGAAAGGAGTAACAGTAAAGGAATTTGTCTTTTTCCCTTTTTTTTTTTCCCTTCAACTTTGGCCTGGAAGAGGGTGGCGGTGGGGGTGGTGTCTGGAGCCCATTCCTTTGGCCTTGGTTTTTTAAACAGCATTATCTTGTAACTGTCTTTGAAGTGAGCTTGCCAGGCAGAAGAAAACTTGTCCTTTTCTTTTTAACCCTTGCCTTGCCTGTTACTTTTCTTGGAGTGAATAAATGCATATTTATTTTTAAATTTCTGCCTCACCATGACGTCACTGGTGTGGTTGCCAGGCTCGGCTCGTCACCTCTTCCTGTCTGGTCCTGCTGCTGCAGCCTGGTGTGACACCTGCCTCCTCTTGACCCCTGGCTTTTGTCACCTCACGAACCTCTGCTTCCAGGCTCTCCTCTCACAGTCCTTCTGCTCTCCTGCCATCGGAGTCCCAGCTCTCCCCTTTAAGCCTGACCTTTTCTCTCCTAAGCTAAAATATTATGATGGTTTGCCAATTCCTGCACTAAGGATTTAAACATAGAACATGTGATACTTAAGACGTGCAAAATGGTAGAAGTCTTGCTATGGACACCTGCACGCCCAGCAGCACCTCCATGACATGAGGCTGGAGCCCTGTGTCCTCACAGCTGCTGCAGTGCCTAACTCCAGGGCCCCTGTCCAGGCCTGTTTGCTATGCCCAAGAGTTGTGCTGTGAAAGGAGGCCTGCCTGTCACTCTCCCCTGTTTTATTCCTCCTTTGGGGACATGATCCACAGAGAGAGAGAGAGCTGGGAGTTTATCATTACCAGCCATTTCTTTTTCCTTTGCTGCCTCTTATCTCTAAGCTACATATAGAACTGTTTTGCCTGCTTTATATAAGTGACATCATGTTGTACATATCTTTATGCATCATTTTTTTACTTTTGATTTCTTTCTTTTCTTTCTTTTCCTCCTTTCTTTGTTTCTCTTTCTTTCTCCCTTTCTTTCTCTCTTTCTTCCTTCCTTCTTTTCTTTTTTTTTCTTTTCTTTTTTGAGACAGAGACTCACTCTGTCGCCCAGGCTGGAGTGCAGTGGCACCATCTCGGCTCACTGTAATCTCTGCCTCCTGGATTCAAGCAATTCTCCTGACCTCAGGTGATCTGCCTGCCTTGCCCTCCCAAAGTGCTAGGATTACAGGTGTGAGCCATCACGCCCAACCTCAATTTCTTTTTAATAGAGATAGGGTCTCACTCTGTTGCCCAGGCTGGAGTGCAGTGGTGCAGTCACCACTCACTGCAGCCTCCACCTCCCGGGCTCACGGGATCCTCCCCCATCAGGGTCCTGAGTAGCCAGGACTACAGGTGTGCCCCGCCATGGCTGGCTAATTCACTTTCAATTTTGTTCATTTTCACTGCTATGTAGAATTCCATTGTATACTATACAATAATCTTCTCATCTATTCTCCCGTAGATGTAATTTTTGCAATTTCTAATTTAAAAAACAATTATAAATAATATTACTTTAGTTCATGTCACTGCACTTTGGCCTGGGCAACAGATCAAGACCCTGTCTCAAAAAAAAAAAAAATCACTTTAAACATTCTTATGCATGTCTCTGTGTATATAAATGTCCTGGAATGTAAGAGTGGACATTCTAGGGTTTTAAATCATTTTCAACATGATTGAAATAATTTACTTTCTTGCCAGCAGTGCCTGAAAATTCCTGCTGTGCATCTTCATCTTCATTTGGTGTGATTAGACTTCCCAATATTTACTAAACTCTGGGCTTTTCAGTTTTGGGAATTTCTAAGGAGGTTAAACTTCTCTTCATTTTTCTTTCCTTCTCACTGATCTGCCTTCTTATTTTTCTCTATTTTAAAAATCAGGTTATATATTTTAATCTAGCTATTGTAATGATATATTCGAGATACTAGTATTCTATCAGATAATGTGTTATAAATATCTTTGCCATTCTGTAGCTAATTTAGCTTATTTTGTCACTTCATAGATTCAAGTTTTGAGTGTAATGTAATTTTTTTTTTTTTTATGGAGCCTGGCTCTGTGGCCCAGGTTGGAATGGCAGTGGCGTGACATCGGTTCACTGCAACCTCTGCCTCCCGGGTTCAAGCAATTCTCCCGCCAACGTGCCCGGCTAATTTTTTGTAATAGACAATTTTGTTTTTACAGTTTTACATTTACAGAATATTGGAGCAGCTAATAAAGCTTTCATCCACACCCCCTCCCACAATATTTCCCCTATTAATATTATCCTGCATTTGTGTGGTACCATTATTTGTTACAATTATTTTTTTCGAGATGGAGTTTTTGCTCTGTTGCCCAGGCTAGAGTGCAATGGTGCAATCTTGGCTCACTGCAACCTCCACCTCCTGGGTTCAAGCGATTCCCCTGCCTCAGCCTCCCGAGCAGTTGGAATTACAGGTGCCCTCCAGCACGCCCGGCTACTTTTTGCATTTTTAGTAGAGATGGGGTTTCACCATGTTGGCCAGGCTGGCCTCAAACTCCTGACCTCAGGTGATCCGCCCGCCTTGGCCTCCCAAAGTGCTGGGATTACAGGCGTGAGCCACCGCGCCCGGCCAGTCTGTACTACTTTGTTATGACAACTCCAGGAAACTAATACAACACTCCAAAGAGAAACTTGCAAACGTGTAGCAGCAGATGTATACAAGAATGTGCTGTGCATGCTTGAATAGCAGCTCTGTTCTCAGGAGCAAAAACCTGGAGACATTTCAAATGTCCATTAATAGAAAAGTGGGGCCGGGCGCGGTGGCTCAAGCCTGTAATCCCAGCACTTTGGGAGGCCGAGACGGGCGGATCACGAGGTCAGGAGATCGAGACCATCCTGGCTAACATGGTGAAACCCCGTCTCTACTAAAAATACAAAAAACTAGCCGGGCGAGGTGGCGGGCGCCTGTAGTCCCAGCTACTCGGGAGGCTGAGGCAGGAGAATGGTGTGAACCCGGGAGGCGGAGCTTGCAGTGAGCTGAGATCCGGCCACTGCACTCCAGCCCGGGCGACAGAGCAAGACTCCGTCTCAAAAAAAAAAAAAAAAAAAAAGAAAAGTGGATCCATAAATTATGATTTAATCAGAACATAAAAGCAGCCCAAATGGAGAACATTACAGCAACATGCAACAATATGGATGAATATGGGCAATAAATATTCAGCAAATAAAATGAATTTCAAAGATGGCACACAGTATGAGGTTAACTGTTTTTTGCAAAGTTAAAAGTTATCAATTAGGCATTGTCTTTCTGGAATGTCTACACATAGCACATACTATACTACACCACCCTATACTACCTTACACAACACTACACTACACTACACTACACTACCTTATACAACACTACACTACACTACACCACCTTATACAACACTACCCTACACTATCCTACACCACACTATCCTACCCTACCCTATGCTACCCTACACTACAATACAGTACTCTACACTACAATAACCTACCCTACATGACAGTACTCTACACTACACTACACTACTCTATACTACACTGCACTATGCTACCCTACACTAAGCTACACTACAATACACTACACTAATCTACCCTACCCTACAGTACCCTACACTACACTACCCTACACTACACTACTCCACGCCACACCACACAACACTACTATCAAAAGGAACACAAGGGAAAGAACAATCCAGGGTCTGGGCAGTCAGGAGGTGGCAGAGGCAGCACACAGCGTGGGGAAGACATGCAAGTAGACGCAGTTATTGCCAAGTTTAGTTTTCACATTAGGTAGTGGGTTCACAGGTGCTCATTATGTTTTTACAAAGGAACATATCTGTAAAAAGGGCCACGCGTGGGCTAAGCATGATGATTTACTGTGAAGCAAGGGTAACGATGAACTCAAGCTGGTGCACATGACTCCAGTAAGAAAAACATACAAGTGAACATAACTTAGTTCTGTTGCTGTGGAGGAAGACAGAACAGAAGCAGAGAACAGCTCGCGGTTTCTGCCACATCCCTTTGATCTGCCATTTAGGTAATTTCCAGTTCCTCGGCTGTGGAAAGCGTGGTGATGACGTGACATGCACGGATTTATACAGATGCACAGCATCTCCTGAGGGAAAAGAGTAGATGTGTGGATGTGAGATCCGTCAGGCCAAGGGTTTATCTACCAAGATGAGCAAGACTCACACTCCAGAAAGTGACACCCTTGCTTACACCCTGCGAAGAGCACAGAAGGTTGTCAGCTTCCCAAATTTTTACTAACACTAAGCATTACCATTCGGGATGAAAAAAAAAAATCCTTGCCATCTTGTGCAGCCAAAAAGGCATGTTTTCACCATATTTTTACTTTGCATTTCTTTAGCAACTTTTAAGTTGGACGTATTCTATTAGCTCATTGGCCTTTTGGGCTTTTTCATTTGTGAACACTTGTTTGGATCCTTAACCCTTTTCTCTGGAGGTGGGGTGATGGGATTGCCTTTTTCTTATTGATCTGTGAGAGTATTTTACATATCAATCATTAGGAACATTGCTAAAGCGATTAAACATTAACACTTTCAAATTACTTTATCATCTCTGATGGTAAACTTGATAGAACATTTCTGACCTTTGAAGGCCCTGAACTCTCTCCCTTTATTCACCACTGCCCTTGAAATATATCTGCGGAGTGCTGCGTGTTTCCTAGAATCCTCCCAGGGTCCAAAGGTGAACATGGAGGCAGGAGGAGCCAACAGCAAAGGACTCTACTGAACAAATGTCCCCTCTCACTATCGCCCTGCTCCAATTCCCTCTTCCTCATTGCACAAAGAGCACTAAGCCTTTTGCAGGGATTAACAAGCCACACATTATACTTTAAGAATTATTTGACATTTCAATCGCCGTGAAGTGTGAAAGGGTTCTATTGTGTACAGATTCAAATCCATCATGAGCTCGCATAACGTCCTGGGTAGAAGGCTGCTTTTCATTTTCATCTATATATCACAGGCAGTTTCCTCTTGGAGTTGGAAGACAATGTTTCAGTTATGCATCCAGAAAAGAACAATTTGTGCACGGTAATCAAATCAATGAATCACTAATCCTCCTTAAACCAGACTTAGTGTCTCAAAAAGAGCCTTCAAAGGTTCCTTTCCCCACACATTATTTAACCAGGGTCTCCACTGGTTAATCATTAAAATGAGGCTGAATGCAGAGAATGGATGGGCAGATTGAGCGCAACAGAGAACAGGAAGAAAAAGGAAGTTTACAAGCACGAGGGAAAGCATCTTACCCTCCTTGGAGGTCGACAGTCTGACCCCTTTTAAAAGAGAAAGCCATAAATTTTCATTCCCACTCAAATTATTTCGTAACATCTACAAAAGGATGTGTATTTAAAACATTTGTTATTTTTCAAGTAGAACTAAGGTATGTTTATTCATAGAGAAGACATTTAAATGACTGATGCAATGAAGAAGTGGCCTCATTCTTCAAGCGTGCTCTCTGTCAAAACCCGTGGCCGGGCTGCAAGCGAGGGGCCTGGTTCTCTGGGAATGGCTCTTGACGCTGCCCTGTGTCAAAACACACTTTCCCCCTTTCCCTTTCACCCTGTGTTGACCAGTGCACTGGGCAAAAGAGTCAAGAAAACGCTTTTCTCCAATCATGCTAATCTAGTCCCGAGGGAAGCAATTTCTCTCAAGAAAATCCCTGTGGAGCGGGTGGGACCGACGTGGTGCCGCAAGGTGACTGGAGACACGGGAAGGGGCTGGCCGTGCTGTGCACCTGCAGTGCTGAGCCCCGCGTCAGAGGCGGCCGCCGTGGGAAGCAAGGGGAGCAGCTCCCCACCGCCGGCCCAGTCTCCTCCGTCCCTGAGTTTAACACACAGCGTCACAGTCAGGCTGGGGGCCACTGACGCTGTTTGTTCTCCTGGGCACACAGCTGAAAGAATCAAGCCCAGAATGTGGCCCCAGGTTCAAAACCGCATCAACCTCCGTTCATAGATGAATTGTTTTTGCTGACCTATCAGATTGACTACAAACACCTCCAGGGGTGCGGTGCTGTCTGCCACCATCACCAGTGTCGGATATGGCTGGTACCCGAGTTCTCCAGCGTCTTCCTGGCTCCAGATGTGACACACGTGGCAGATTGTGGAAATCGCACAGAGGTGCTCTTTGGTGCGGTTTCCACAATCTTGGAAATGGAGACAAAGCCCTCCCAAGACACTACATCCGCTGGTACCTTCCTCTTGGACCTCCAGATCCCAGACTGTTAGAAATAAATTTGCGGCCAGGCATAGTGGCTCATGCCTGTAAGTCTAACATTTTGGGAGGCTGAGGAGGGAGCACTGCTGGAGGCCAAGAGTTCAAGGCCAGCCTGTGTAACACAGTGAGACTTCATTTTTACAATACATAAAACAATTAGCAGGGTGTAGTGGCTCGCACTCACCTGTACTCAGAAGGCTCAGGTGGGAGGGTTGCCTGAGCCCAGGAGATGGAGTTGCAATGAGCTTCAATTGCACTACTGTGCTACAGCTTGGGCAACAGTGAAACTCTGTCTCTAGAAAAGATATAATAGTCGAAATTCTGCTTTTTATAAACTACCTTGTCTGGGGTCTCAGCATTCACAGACAGAGACATGTAGCATCAATAGGTAAATGGAGGTGATACCGTTAGAACAAAATAGAAAGGAATGCAAATATATAATAACAATTTGGTGCCCTTTGTGAGTTCTTAACAACTATGAATATCAATTCTGTCTACTTTTCTTATAGCTAATGCATGGACATGCAGATCAGAGCAGTAGGAGAGACAAAGGCTTTTCTGCAGAGTCACATGTCAATAGCATGCGTCCATGCGTCTCATTCTGTGGTGAGGACAGTGGACCCCTCCAGCTCTGCTCCTTGGCTCACTTGCCCCACTCCTCTAGCCAGCTTTCATTGGCTCATTTCTTCATCATCACAAATTGTCGAGTGCCTAGTAGGTGCCAGCCTGGTTCCACATGCCGAGGGTAAAGTAGTGAGCAAACGGACATACCTCTGCCATCGAGGAGCTTCTATTCCAGGACAGGGAGACAAAGCAAAGCAACTAGCCAACATGAATAAAAGGACAGGGATAAGCACCGTACGAAGTATGAAAATGCAATTATGTATGGCAGATGATTGTTCAGGGAAGACCTCTCTGAGGAGGAGACAGTGGAGCCAAGATTTAAGTTCGAGGCAACTATTGCAAAATCAGCAGGGGGGAATCGGAAGACTTAATATTGTTACCACGCTAAGATCACCAGAGTAATATACACGTTCAATGAAATCTCTATCAATATCACTGTGGCCTTTTCTGAAGAAATAGAAACGCTGATCCTAAAATTTATATGCAATTACAAGGGATCACAAACAGCCAAAAAAAGAACCTTGAAGAGAGTAAATTGGAGGACTCAGACTTATTGATTTCAAAACTTGCTATAAAGCTAAAGCAATCAAAAGAGTGTGTCACTGGCATAAGGACAGACTTAGATCAATGTTATAGAACCAGGAATCCAGAAATAAACCCATTGTCTATGGTCAACTGACTTTCCAAAAGGGTGCCAAGACTATTCCATGGAGAAAGAATAGTGTCTTCAACAAACAGTGCTGGGATGATTAGAGACCCACATGCAAAATAATGAACTTGGAACCCTACCTCACACCATTCACTCAAAATGGGGCAATGGCCTAACCATGAGTGCACAAAACTCAGAGGAAAATATAGGTGTACATCTTCATGATCTTGAATTTCGCATGGATTCTTAGATATGACACCAAAAGCAGGAACAAGAAAAGAAAAAATAGATAAATTAGATTTGATCAAAATGTAAAATTTTTGTACATCAAAGGACATTATCAAGAAAATGAAGACAACATATAAAATGGGAGAATACATATGCAAATCATATATCTGATAAGGATCCAATGTCTATAATATATAAAGAGCACTTTCAACTCAACAACAAGACAAAAAACTCAACTAAAAACTCGGCAAAGGACTTGAACAGCCAGTTCTTCAACAAAGACAGAGGATGGCCAATAAGCATATGAAAAGATGACAAATATTTCCTTACTCACTAAGGAAATGTAAATCAAAACTATAGTGAGGTACCACTTCATACTCAGATGGCTGTATTAAAAAACGGAGAAAATAAAGTCAGGATGTGCAGAAATTGGCATCCTCTCTGATGGAAATGCAAAATGGTGCAGCTACCATAGAATACAGTTTGGTATTTCCTCAAAATGTAAACATAGAATTACCATATGACTCAGCAATTGTACTCCTAGGCATATATCTAAATACACTGAAAACAAGTACTTAAACAGAAACTTACATGCAAATGTTCATAGCAGCATTATTCACAATAGCTGAAAGGTAGGAATTGGCCAAATGTCATTGACTGATAAATGAATAAACAAAATGTGAAATATCCCGACAATGGAGTATTAGTCACCCCTGAAAAGGAATAAAGTTCGATATATGCAACAATGCAGATGAACCCTGAATATTCCATCCATTCCATATGAATGGAACCTGATATTCCATTCATATGGAATATCCAGGAGAGGTTAATCCACAGGGACAGAAGGCAGTTTTGTGGTTGCCAGGGATTGATGGGAGGGGGGAATGGGGCATGACTGCTTCATGGGTATGAGGTTTCTATTTGCAGTGATGAAAAGGTTCTACAACTAGGTTGTGGTGAAGGTTGTACAGTATTGTATATCTACTTAGTGCCACTGAATTGCACAGTTTAAGATGGCTAATTTTATGTTATGTGAATTTTACTTCAATAAAAACAAAATTGGGGGAAGCTCAAAGGGTAGTAAAGGACGGTATGTTTGAGAATCATAATTCTCCATGGGGCAGGAGTATATTGCACCAAGCGAGGAAAGGAGACAGCCGTTCCTAGAGAGCCTTCGAAGTTAGGGATTCGTGTTACAGCCGTACACTGAGGAGTCACTGTGAGCGTGAGCCAGGGAATCTCACGGCTTCGTGGCTGCTTAGGAAGCACCCACTCTGGCTATTATGGTCCTGTGGTTTGAGGGGTCAGGCATGAAAGCGTAGGGACTAGCTGGCAGCCGACGCAGCTCCCAAACCGGCAGCTGCTGAGACAAGAGTGGTGGCTGTGAGAACGAGTAGATGTAGGCAGATTTAGGTATTCAGGGGTGGAGGCCGGTAGAAGGTACAAGACTTGGTGATGGGTTGAATATAGGGGCAAAGGAAGGAGGCCAAGTTTAAAATCTGCACACTTCCTATTAAGTGTATTGAAGAAACCGAAGTGGAAACAGCCCCGTAAATGATAGAACCGGGCCTCAGACCGTGCTTTTACTCTTGAAAAGTTTGTGTTCTCTTTGACAGAAAATAATTTTAAAAGAACAACAGATCACAGCGCATTCCACAGATGATGAGCATATTAGAATTCTAGGATTTTCGGCCGGGGGCGGTGGCTCAAGCCTGTAATCCCAGCACGTCGGGAGGCCAAGACGGGCGGATCACGAGGTCAGGAGGTCGAGACCATCCTGGCTAACACGGTGAAACCCCGTCTCTACTAAAAAAAATACAAAAAACTAGCCGGGTGAGGTGGCGGGTGCCTGTAGTCCCAGCTACTCGGGAGGCTGAGGCAGGAGAATGGCGTGAACCTGGGAGGCGGAGCTTGCAGTGAGCCGAGATCGGGCCACTGCACTCCAGCCCGGGCGACAGAGCGAGACTCCGTCTCACAAAAATAAATAAATAAATAAATAAAAATAAAAAAGAATTCTAGGATTTTCTCACGGAAAGAGACCGTGGAGATCGCTGGGTTCAGCTTCTTCACGCTGCAGATGAGGCCGCAGATCAGAGCGCCCAGTGACTGCCCAAAGACAAGCAGCTGTTTAGGGGCTCAGACCCAGAGCCCATGACCAGGCTGAGTCCTACGTAGGTCCCCGAGTCTTCAGAGGCTGCAGCTCTACCCCACTGAAGACCTTCTCTCCTCCTGCCTCCTACCTTTTCAGCTTTAAGGATTTTTGGTTTTCACTTCCTCTAACTGCACAAAGCCTGTGACTCCTATCCCATTTGAGATGACTCTGGACTGTAGAGCCACACTGTCTGGGCGCAAATTCTGGCTCGATCACCCTGTAGGGTGACTGCAAGCAAATCTCTTGGCCTCTCTGTTTCTCAGGGTCTGGCCTACTAAGCAGGGACTGGGACATTGCTTGTCCCATGGAGTGGAGCCAAGAGTTTAATGAGTTCGCTCCCACTCTCACCTGGTCTGTCTGACCACAGCAGGTCATCCCCAAGATCAAGCTGAAGTCCTTCACTTCCTCACCCACAGCCGAGAACTCCTGGACGCCACGACCGTGCCATGCCCCTGCCGCCCAGCGGGCAGGCCTTCCCCAGCTTCACGCAGCTCTCCCTTCTCTCCTTCAGCCCCTGCCACTGTGAAGTATTTCCAGGCTCAGGCCACTGTGGGCACTAGGGGAGTCACGTTTCCGACCTTCTGGCTTGAATACAGTCCTCCATACAGGCAGGTTCCGGATGGACTACGTTTGAGGTGAGCTCAACTGTAAATCGAGCAATACAACTTTGTGCAAGGGAAAGACAGCTAGTTTGGAGGCATGTGTGTGTGTGTGAGAGAGAGAGAGAGAGAGAGAGACAGCGAGAGAGAGAGAAAGGTGTGGAGGAGGAAGCAGCTGGGGTGATGCCATGCTTTGTTTTTGGAATATTATTATTTTCTCTTCTTTCCCTAAAGAACAGCACTTTAAAAATCAATTATTTAATTCTGAAAGAGCCCCATGGCATTTTAACTATATAAAATTAGTCATGATGACATTAATCCTGATTCGGGAACCTAGCCGATCAAACCATTGTGCTCCTCCAGAATGGCTGGAATAAGAACACTACCTTGGCAGTCGTCTCTGCAGTGATTAACACTTATGTCATCCTGAAGCAGTGATTACTTTACGTCTGATCTCAGTGTGATCCCGCCTGCAAATTTCCCAGGGAAGGAAAAAAAAAGATTCTGCAATATTGTCAAAAATAATGCTATTGTCAGAAGTAATGGTCTCTGAAAGTCGTATTTCATATTTAGTACAATTTTTTTGGCTTCCTCTGAGTGCAAACACAGAGAACGTGAATTCGAGTAACCTCGCTATATTTCAGCTCCAGTCTCTAAGGCAAAATGTACCTCTCAAAGCTATTTATTTTTTTATTTCTTACTGGCATTTTATGTTGAGAGAATGAAGGGTAAAGTAAAAGAGGTTTTAACATTTCATGGCTCTGTGTTTAGGGGAAAAACTTAAAATCTAAATGTTATTTTACTTCCTGCCTTCCATTCTGTCTTTCTTTCCCATTTTCTTTTCTCTTAAAAATTTTCCTCCTCATTTCATTCCCTGTGACTTTCATCTGTTTATTAAAACATTACAGGTTCTTGAATCAGAGTTTTGGTTAAACATGGTAGACTGCACACACATGCTACTTCAGCATCCTCCTGAAACCTTACCAAAATGACCATAAGAGGAAAAATTGTTATAAGCCCATAAGAACAAAGAAAATGAGGCCAGGCGTGGTGGCTCATGCCTGTAATCTCAGTACTTTGGGAGCCTAAGGCGGGCAGATCACCTGAGGTCAGGAGTTCAAGACCAGCCTGGCCAACATGGCACAACCATGTCTCTACTAAAAGTACAAAAATTAGCTGGGCATGGTGGTGTGCATCTGTAATCCCAGGTACTCGGGAGGCTGAGGCAGGAGAATTGCTTGAACCAGGGAGTTGGAGGTTGCAGTGAGCTGACAGCATGCCACTGCATTCCAGCCTGGTGACAGAGCAAGACTCTGTCAAAAAAAAAAAAAAAAAGAAAAAGAAAAAAGAAAAGAAAAATGCAATATCTGCAATACCTGTGATTTTGGGCAATGGGGAGTAAATGGCTGAGGAATACTTGACTTTGTAGTTGGAGAAAACTAAAGCTTTCTTCCCATTGCCTAATGGGAAGTAACAGGATGTGGCTGAGTGTGAAACCCTCAGGGTTGGAGGCAGCGTAGCCTCTGAGAGTTAGTTCAAGGATAGCTTGAAACCAGGTTGGTCATCAGAACTTCCAGTTCCCCTCCCACAGTTTGTGTGTATCGGCAACAACTGACCCAGACAGGAGCAGAGGGGAGTTATTCTCTGGGGACCCTGTCTCAGGGAGGCTCTGGCCTCGAGGTCTCCAGGCACAGCTGAGGGCGGGGGCCAGGCACGATGCGAGGGGCTGGCCAGTCCAGCTGATGGGCCCTGCCAGGCCCGCCGCCTGTTTCTGCAAGGTTTTGTTGGAACAGGGCCACACTCATCCCCTTTTGTATTGCCTATAGCTCCTTTCGCATTATAGCACACTACAAGGGCCGAGTGGAGGTGGAGTTTGCAACAGACAGCAGATGGCCCACAAAGCTTGAAATATTTACAATTGGTTCTTTAGAGAAAATGTTTTCTGACTCCTACCCTGGAGAGCGAGCCACGGGTCCACCCGAGAACCTCCACCAGCTTTAACTCTCCCTCTTCCAATCATGACTTACCCTTCTTAAACATGGACAATTAAATATTACTAGATATCTGAGAAAACATTTCAGCAAGACAGAGATGAGGAACTCAGAAAAAAAAGCATAGGCAGAAAAAGAACATGTCAAAAAAATTCTATAGTTTATTTCCTGGTAGAGACAGGCGAATCTATTTTATTCATGAAACATGAACAAGATACTGTATAAAAGGAATATTAAAGAATAAAAAAGTTATTGGAAATGAAAATATGAAAACAGAAAAAATAATTCAATAGAAATATTGGGAGGTATGGTTGAAGAAATCTCTCAAAAAGCAAACCAAGAAAGCAGATGTAAAAGCAGAAGACCAAATTAGAGGACCAGACAGGGCACAGTGGCTCACACTTGTAATCCCAGCACTTTGGAAGGCAGAGGCAGGAGGATCACTTGAGGTCAGGAGTTCGAGACCAGCCCAGCCAACATGGTGAAACCCCTTCTCTACTAAAAATACAAAAATTAGCTGGGCGTGATGGTGCATGCCTGCAATCCCAGCTACTCGGGAAGCAGAGGCAGGATGTTGCAGTGAGCTGAGATCAGGCAACTGCACTTGGGTGACAGAGCGAGACCCTGTCTCAAAAAAAAAAAAAAAAAAAAAAAAAAAGATAGAGGATCAATTCAGGGTGTCCAACTACTGATAAATAAAATTTCCAGAAAGAAAAAAGAAAACCACGGAGGAAAAAAATCATCAAAGAAACAATTCCAGAAAAGTCCCCCAAATAAAAGGACAGAGCAAGATCTTGTCAAAAAAAGGCCGGGCGCGGTGGGTCAAGCCTGTAATCCCAGCACTTTGGGAGGCCGAGACGGGCGGATCACGAGGTCAGGAGATCGAGACCATCCTGGCTAACACAGTGAAACCCCGTCTCTACTAAAAATACAAAAACTAGCCGGGCAAGGTGACGGGCGCCTGTAGTCCCAGCTACTCGGGAGGCTGAGGCGGGAGAATGGCGCAAACCTGGGAGGCGGAGCTTGCAGTGAGCTGAGATCGGGCCACTGCACTCCAGTCCGGGCAACAGAGCGAGACTCCGCCTCAAAAAAAAAAAAAAAAAAAATCTTGTCAAAAAAAAAGGCTCATGTTCAACAGGTGATAAATAAAATTTCCAGAAAGAAAAAATATAGAGAGAGAGAAAAAAAAATTAAACAAATAATTCCAGAAAAGTCCCCAAATAAAAGGACATAAAGTGTTAAAAGAAGCCAACAAGGGCCAGACATGGTGGCTCATGCTATAATTCCAGCACTTTGGGAGGCCAAGGTGGGAGGATCGCTTGAGCCCAGGAGTTTGAGACCAGTCTGAGCAACATAGTGAGATCCAATCTCTACTAAAAATAGTAAAAAAAAAAAAAAAAAAAAAAAATTAGCAGGGCATGGTAGCACACACCTGTAGACCCAGCTGCTAGGGAGGCCGAGGCAGGGGGATTCCTTGAGTCCGGAAGGTCAAGGCTGCAGTGAGCCATGATTGTCCCACTGCACTCCAGCCTGAGCAACAGAGTGAGACCCTGTCTCAAAAACAACAACAAAAACCAGACCCATCAAGTCTCTACCTGTTGAATAGACAGCCACAGGGTACACGGCTATGTCATTTAAGAATGGTGATAGTAAAGGTAGGGTCCTAGATTTCCCAGAAAGAAAGAGAAAGAGGAGAAACACAGGTTACTTTAACAAGTTCAGCAGTCAGAATGACACCGGACTTTACAAAAACAAATTAGATGCTAGAGAACGATGAACCAATGTCTTCCAAATTCTGAAAAGACATGATTTCCACCTGGAACTTTATTTTCAAGTGAAGTGTTGATTGAACCTGAGAGTAGAAAGGGGCTCTACTCAAGCTTGCCAGCCTTGTGGAGCCTGCAGGTCTCCTGGAAAGCCCTCTGGTAAAGCATAGGAATAAACACCCTCAAAGCATAGGAAGAAACACTCTCAAAATATAGGAATAAACACCCTCAAAGCATAGGAATAAACACTCTCAAAGTATGGGAATAAACATACTCAAAGCATAGGAACAAACACACTCAAAACAGGAATAACCACCCTCAAAGTATAGGAAGAAACACCCTCAAAACATAGGAATAAACACACTCAAAGCATAGAAATAAACACATTCAAAGTATAGGAATAAACACCTTCAAAGCACAGGAATAAATACCCTCAAAGTATAGGAATAAGCACCCTCAAAACATAGGGATAAACACACTTAAAGCCTAGGAATAAACACACTCAAAGTATAGGAAGAAACATACTCAAAGTATAGGAATAAACACACTCAAAGTATAGGAATAAACATACTCAAAGTATAGGAATAAACACACTCAAAGTTGTGGGGAAAGGACAGAAAAGTGCACGCAAAGTGATGGCGTTAAGAGAACTGCATCTTTGGCTGGGCGCGGTGGCTCAAGCCTGTAATCCCAGCACTTTGGGAGGCCGAGACGGGCGGATCATGAAGTCAGGAGATCGAGACCATCCTGGCTAACACGGTAAAACCCCGTCTCTACTAAAAAAAAAATACAAAAAATTAGCCGGGCGTGGTGGTGGGCGCCTGTAGTCCCAGCTACTCGGGAGGCTGAGGCAGGAGAATGGCGTGAACCCGGGAGGCGGCGGAGCTTGCAGTGAGAGGAGATTGCACCACTGCACTCTAGCCTGGGCGACAGAGCAAGACTCCATCTCAAAAAAAAAAAAAAAAAAAAAGAAAACAAAACAAAACAAAAAAATTAACTGGTCTTGGTGGCAGGCACCTGTAATCCTAGCTACTCAGGAGGCTGAGGCAGAAGAATTGCTTGAACCTGTCAGGCAGAGGTTTCAGTGAGCGGAGATCATGCCATTGCACTCCAGCCTGGGCAACAAGAGTGAAACTCTGTCTCAAATAAAATAAAATAAAGGTCACTAGGGTGGCCACCACCATCTAAAACATCAGACTACCCTTCCTCTTTTTTTTTTTTTTTTTTTTTTTGAGATGGAGTCTCGCTCTGTCACCCAGGCAGGAGTGCAGTGACACGATCTCGGCTCACTGCCACCTCCACCTCCCAGGTTCAAACAATTCTCCTGCCTCAGCCTCCCGAGTAGTTGGGACTACAGGTGCATGCCACCACACCCAGCTAATTTTGTATTTTTAGTAGAGACGGGATTTCACCATATTGGCCAGGATGGTCTTGAACTCCTGATCTTGTGATTCACCCACCTCAGTCTCCCAAAGTGCTGGGATTACAGGCGTGAACTACCGCACCCGATCAATATCAGTCTACCCTTCTGACATTCCATGACAGGAGTTATAGGATTTTCTTTGCTCTCGAGAGTTAATAAGAAATCGAATGGGATTCTCACATATTAAGTCATTCCAGGTTCTCTGGGACTCCAGCTGGTTATGTATCATGGCCCATTCTTGTGCGTATTTCTAAACTGATGGGCAAATTACATCAAATAAAAATCAGAGCTCAAATGGTCATTATTTGAAAAATCTGCAACTGTAGAATTAATGTGGTTTTCTAAGTTCTCTTTCTCACTACTTTCTTTCAGCCTACTTTGAACCAGCTGACTTTTTTTTCTTTCTCTTTTTTCTTTTGAGATAGAGTCTCACTGTGTTACCCAGGCTGGAGTGCAGTGGCTCGATCACAGCTCACTGCAGCCTCAACCTCCTGGCCTCAAGCGATCCTCCAATTCATCCTCCGGAGTAGCTGGAACTATAGGTGTGCGCCACCGTGCCTAGCTAGTTTTTTGTATTTTTTGTAGAGACCAGGTTTCACCATGTTGCCCAGGCTGGTCTCAAACTCCGGGCTCAAGCAATTCTCCCACCTTGGCCTCCCAAAGGGCTGAGATTACAGGCATGGGTCACTGTGCCCTGCATACCTGCTGACTTTTCTTCTAGTCTTGAGATGAAACTCACTGCTTATGACATTCCAGCTATGACACAAAAGAAAAAAGTCTTAAAGATCTTTCAAATTAATGACTTTACAAATTACAACAGCTTTGTGGTAACCTAGACACGTTTTAGAAATATGAATTCAGGTTTGCCTGACCAACAATTGCATATAGTGACAGAATGCTTAATTAATAATTAAGAAAAATTAGAATTCTAAATTAAATTTATTTTATGTTAATTTAAATTAGAATTCTAATTTAAAATTAAACTCCAAAATTCTAAAAGAAAAAGAACTCTAGGTAAAGTGTTTATAAAAGTTAAGCTCTCAGATCAAACAGGTCAAAATCTTGATCAGAGCAATAATACAAAGTATCTCTGTGCAGACCAGGCATGGTGGCTCATGCCTATAATCCCAGCACTTTGGGAAGCTGAGGTGGGTGGATCACTTGAACTCAGGAGTTTGAGATAAGCCTGGCCAACATGGTGAAATCCTGTCTTTACTGAAAATACAAAAATTAGCCAGGCGTGGTGGCAGGTGCCTGTAATCCCAGCTACTCAGGAGTCTGAGGCAGGAGAATCTCTTGAATCCCGGAGGCAGAGGTTGCAGTGAGCCGAGATGGCACCGTTGCACTCCAGCCTGGGCAACCGAGTGAGACTCTGTCTCAAACAAAAACAAAAACAAACAACAACAAAAAACTCCCAAAGTATCTCTGCCCGATATAACATTTTTTCTTTTTCTTCTTTGAATCTAAAATCTTTATGAAGGTAGCAAAATAGTCCTTGGTCACCAGCCTAAACCTTGTGGCCACAGGAGAGACCTGTGTGCAGGGCTTGCCTCCCTTTCCAGATAGGGTCTCCACCACCTTCAAGGCATCCCTGTCTCATCCTTCCTCCTGGAGGGCCTGACCCCACCCCAGGCTGCAGCAACTCCTTGGCCACAAAGATCTTTTAGCCAGCAGCAGAGGGGAAGGAGACGGAAACCCACCGCTTGTGTGATAGGCAGGGCCCAGTACATCTTCTTATAGTTGTACTCAAAGCAATTAAGAAATTAAAACAAATTCTCCCAAACCCCACAATCACACGGGCGAAGCCGAGCAAGCAAAGAAAGGAGGAATTGATAGCTTTTTGTCTCTCTGGCTTGAGGCCAAGACCCTTCCCTCTAGGAGCAACTGTGAGCGTGGATTATACGGGGACATCTAACATGCTGAGAGGAACCATGTAGTCTATGTCCCCTCACTGGCATCTATCAATCAATTGTGCCAAGAAATTTCATCTTTGGAAGGACCCCCATCCAAATGCAATAACCCTAGAAAGGCAACACTTTCAGAAGGCACAGGGGTATTTTGGCAGTTGAGAACATGAGAGGCCTGGGGGATGGGGTGGCCTCAGAAAGAACACTGGTGCAGGTATTCTACCTGTTTCAATGTTGCTGACCAGCCTGGCTCACCCCCAGCTAGAGTCAGGGAAGGAGCTGAGCTGCTGCGCTGCTCACATGCAGGGAGTAGAGACTTGACTAGGCTCCCAAACAGGCCCCTTTGTGGTGTGGCTTGTTCCTGGAGGCAGGGAGAAAGGTAGTAGTGGCCTCTCCTCTTCTTAATGGCCACTCGAGCGGGCCTCTCCAGGGGTATAGGTGGATGACCACAACATCTACGGGAGTGCTGGTCTGGCTGGGTACCTGACTGCCAGAGCTCAATTGGGCTTTGGGTACTGGGCTGGGGCTGGTCTGGGTGGATTCCCGGAGTTCAGCTTCTATCTGCTCCCGACAGGCCTGCAGGCAGCCCACTTCAGTGACCCATGTGACTCCTGCCAGCAGCTCTGTGAGCTCGTCCTGGGTGTGGAGCAGTCATCCCGGCCTTGTACATGGCCTTAATGGTGCCCATTGCAATCACGCATGACAGGTACACAGCAAAAGTGTAATCTCTGGCACACAAGGTCAAAAAGGTCTGGGAGTGCTTTTCAACCAAGGTCTGTTGGTCACAGGGCAGAGAGAGCTGGTGCACAATCAGGGACAGGAAACCAGAGCAATCACAGCCACAACTGGCGAGGAGAGACAGTGTGGTTGGTGCAGAGGCATGGTTATTTGATGGTCAGGAGTATGGTCTCACCCAGCTTGGAGGCCAGCAGCATGTGGACTGCACCCAGGAGTGGCAACAGTGCCATTGGGTGGAGAAGCTGGACAGGCAGCGATTCAGGCAGTTCATGACCAAGAAAAGGCTTCCTCCCCACAGTGCTGATACTCACACGTGCATTCATGCATCATACCACCTTTCTTCAGAGTCCTCCCATTTTACATCCTGGTGCCATCTAGGATTTCTTCCTTTCGTTGATTTTCTCAGTTTTTGCTTTTTGTCATGCAGAGGCCAAAAAGAAAAGTCTGGATAACAAAAAAGAAAAAGAACTGCTAAAATTCTCCCCCATGCACATTTACTAATCAAGCAAACCAGGCCAGCAAACAAAAGATAGATTTGTTACTAGTTCAACACTACTTGGAGATTTTGTTTTTCTTACACAATTCAGCCAGTCCTAGCTAAAGTGCAAACATTGAACATTTAACCCCAAACTTATTTGAAACTAAAGAAAAAGAGGGGTGAAAGTTTTTAAAAATCAAACTGTCATGGAAACTCCTTTACCCAGAAGGGTACAGCTTTCGTTAGATTACCTATCAGAGCAACTAAAGTCTAGCTATATGAATAACTTCCAATTTTGTCAGAAATATTATTTGATTAAACTCTTTTATAAACTGGTAAGTTTGTATGACTATCTCATAACTAAATTATTAAGTGAAAGATATAAGATCTTTATTTATGTGTATGCATTTAGATATTCTTTACACATATATACATGTATTATGTTATATATTGTGTCCACATAGTAAAACCTGGGTAGTTGGCCAGAAATGCCTTAAAGATAAATGAGCGTTCATATGAAATATATAGTAATTAGCACAAATGCTTTTTAGTTCATGTGACTTAAGTAAAACTTTAACAAATAAACTGGTTTTAAAATTATTGGTAAAATAAAAATAGAAATGTCTTCAAAATTGTCAGCATACATTTTTGCTTGGGTTTACTAGTCAGACAGTCTTATATTTGTCTATCTAAATATTTTAAAGTGTCAGAAGTAGACGCAAACATTATAAAAAAATAAAACCAGCTTAAAACAGAATAATCTTTGTGTAAATTTTTTGATAAGTAAGACTAATTTAATATTGCTGGTTTAATAAAAACTTCTGTATCTTCTGCATTATTGGCAAAATGCCTGTGTATTTAAGAATCTTACCTAAGTGAACATCTGATATTCACAGGCTATTGAAATGAATATCAGGGCTGGGTGTGGTGGCTCACACCTGTAATCCCAGCACTTTGGGAGGCCGAGGCAGGCACATCACCTGAGGTCAGGAGTTCGTGACCAGCCTAGCCAACATGGTGAAACCCTGTGTCTATTAAAAACACAAAAAATTAGCCAGGCATGGTGGTGAGTGCCTGTAGTCCCAGGAACTCAGGAGGCTGAGTCAGGAGAACTGCTTGAACCCAGGAGTTGGAAGCTGCAGTGAGCCAAAATGGCAACAGTGCACTCCAGCCTGGACAGCAGAGTGAAATCCATCTCAAAAAATTTAAAAAAATAAATAAATAAAAAATAAATGAATATCAGGGAAATAACTTGAAATCATGACCAGCTTTGTCTTGTACTCCAGTTCTCATAAGTAATCTAGGTAAATTGTTCAAAAATAAATTAATTAAGTAAATGTAAATGGGATAAGTGCTTATAAATTAACCTTGCATGCAATTTGAAATCTTTTTTTTTTTTTTTTTTTGAGGCGGAGTCTTGCTCTGTCGCCCAGGGCTGGAGTGCAGTGGCTGGATCTCAGCTCACTGCAAGCTCCACCTCCCGGGTTCCCACCATTCTCCTGCCTCAGCCTCCCAAGTAGCTGGGACTACAGGCACCCGCCAACTTGCCCGGCTAGGTTTTTTTTTTTTTTTTTGTATTTTTAGTAGAGACGGGGTTTCACTGTGTTCGCCAGGATGGTCTCGATCTCCTGACCTTGTGATCCGCCCGTCTCGGCCTCCCAAAGTGCTGGGATTACAGGCTTGAGCCACCGCGCCCGGCTGCAATTTGAAATCTTAAAGTCATATTATGTGAAATTAATTGGTAAATATTAAATGTCTGGGTTATTTCCAAATAAGATTTAAAAACGAAAACAAATTGCTGAACATATACATAATTTTGTTCTTGGCTTCTTAAATTTTATAGAAAGATTAAATATATTTGGGTTTACTAACATAGATAAAAATGTTATAGGGAAACATGTTTCTAAACATCATAAAATGGTTGTCATCTATAAAATACTGATATATGACAGATAATTCAAGACTTCTTCCAAGTTTTCACTAAAATTTAGGGTTACTAAGAGTTAAGAATTTATATGTGTATATGTTTATATATAAAATGTGCCAAAAGAATAAGATGTGTGTTTTAATAACAAAGGCATAAAATATGTTCTTAAGAAAAAATAATTTTGTTGAATTTGGAGATTATTTAGAGGTTGTTTCAAAATATCAAACAAAATAAAAAGGAACTAGTAAGTAGGAGAAGAAGGTGTGAGAAAAGTTATAGATATGAAGATGTATTTCTGGTAAGGAAGGTTAAAAAGAAAAGAAATACTTTTGTTTGAGAAAGAATCTTCTGTGGTAAATTCTGTCCTGCAGTAAAATGACTGCTTATTTTAAAAACAAGAATAATAGGAAAAATTAGAAAGTCCAAGCGTGTCGTTAATAGTCTGATTAGGTTGTGATAAAGTTCACAAAAAGAGAATTTACTAAAGAAATTTTGTGCATGATTTACTTGGCTATGATTGTAAATTGTAAGTCTTTCTAAAGATTGAGCTTTGATATTAAAAAGACACTAACACAAAACTAAAAAATTTGGTCCCCTATGTGACAATAACAGGTTTTCTTAAAGTATCGATCAGCTCTTAGTAAAACCACAGGCATTTTGATTTTTAATTTTGAAATTATTTTTAACAGCCATCTTCTAAACTACTGACAGTTTTTATTTCTTCCTGTGATCTAATTAATTTATCTATTTCAGGATGAAAATGTCATCCTTTTTATTCAGAATACCAATTTTATTTCTTGAGGTAAATTTTTTTTCCCCAAACTTCTCAGATTTATATCTCAGAAGCTCACCTTTCTGTACCTTAGTTCACATGATTTGCAGGTCATTCATCATAGTCTTTTGTTCTTTCTCTCCTTGAAAAGGAATGTATTTTTGCTTGGCTGGGGTGATAACTCTCTGCTTGTCAACTCCTATAACATTTTTTTCCCTCCAGTTCCAACTCTGCTATTATGTCCTGACACTGAAATGTTTATGTGGAAGGTCTGGAAAAGCAATGTTTCCCCGCAGTATGACATGATTCTGCACTCCTGGCTTTTCTCGATATGTCTGAATTGCTCATGTAACCAGGAAACTTCCCATGCTGTTACTAAGAATCATGTATTCTCCTTCTCAAGGTACTAGTTTTCTTGTTTATATTCCTCCATAATATAGTGTATACTCATAAACCTTGACACAGCTCCTGTGTCTGATTAAATGTGAATACCCTTTTCATCAGGTTTGAAAAGGGTATTCAAATGTTCCAGGTTATTTAAATGGCCTTCCCTTAAGAAGAGAGAATCACACTGCAAGAGATTTTCCTTTACCTTTTTTTGCAACTGGTCTCTAAAAAAACCAAAGATTTTACATTTCATCAAGATAATTTTTGTGTTGTCTTTATTAGATTTTTAATTACTTTGGAAGACTGAGCTTTAAAAGGGTTAAGATTTTTACATCTATATGACTTCCTGTATTGTTTCGAAGGCTTTTTTTTCTATGCTCCTTTTTTTGTTTTGCTTTGTTTTTTAAATTTTTTAGTTCCATAGGTTTCTGGGGAACAGGTGGTATTTGGTTATATGAGTAAGTTCTTTAGTGGTTATTTGTGACATTTTGGTGCACCCATCACCCAAGCAATGTACACTGTATCCAATGTGTAGTCTTTTATCCATCACCCTCTTCCCAGCCTTTCCTCTGATTCCCTGAAGTCCATTGTATCATTTTGATGCTGTTGCATACTCATAGCTTAGCTCCCACTTATGTGTGAGAACATATGATGTTTGGTTTTCCATTCCTGAATTACTTTACTTAAAATAATAGTCTCCATCTGACCAAGGTTTCTGTGAATGCCATTAATTCATACCTTTTTATGGCTGAATAGTATTCCATCATATATATGTGTGTATGTATACAACAACTGTGATATATTTATATATCACAGTTTCTTTATCCACTCATATGATTGATGGGCATTTGGGCTGGTTCTACATTTTTGCAATTGTGAATCGTGCTGCTATAAACACTTGTGTGCAAGCATCTTTTTCGTATAACGACTTCTCTTCCTCTGGGTAGATACCCAGTAGTGGGATTGCTGGATCAAATGGTAGATCTACTTTTAGTTCTTTAAGGAATCTCCACACTGTTTCCATAGTGGTTATACTAGTTTACATTCCCACCAGAGGTGTAGAAGTGTTCCCTTTTCACCACATCCATGCCAATATCTGTTAATTTTTTATTTTATTTTTTATAATGGCCACTCTTGCGGCAGTAAGGTGATGTCACATTGTGGTTTTCATTTGCATTTCCCTGATCATTAGTGATGCTGAGCACTTTCTTACATGTTCACTGGCCATTTGTGGATCTTCTTTTGAGAATTGTCTACTCGTGTCCTTAGCCCACTTTTTCATGGGATTTTTTTTTCTTTCTAATTTGTTTGAGCTCCTTGTAGATTCTGATATTAGTCCTTTGTTGGATGTATAAGTTGTGAAAATTTTCTCCCACTCTGTGCTCTGTTTACTCTCCTGACTGTTCCTATTGCTATGCAAAAGCTCTTTAGTTTAATTAAGTCCCACTTATTTATCTTTGTTTTTGTTGCGTTTGCTTTTGGGTTATTGGTCATGAAATATTTGGTTAAGCCAATGTCTAGAAGGGTTTTTCCAGTGTTATCTTCTAGAATTTTTATAGTTTCAAGTCTGCAACCAAAAAAGAGCAAAAACAAGACTAAGCAAAAAGAACAAATCTGGAGGCATCACACTACCTGATTTCAAACTATACTATGAGGCCATAGTCACCAAAACAGCATGGTACTAGTATAAAAATAGGAACACAGACCAATGGAACACAATAGAGAACCCAGAAATAAATCCGAATACTTACTGCCAACTGATCTTTGACAAAGTAAACAAAAACATAAAGTGGGGAAAGGACACCCTATTCAACAAATCATGTCAGGATAATTGGCAAGCTACATGTAGGAGAATGAAACTGGATCCTCATCTCTTGCCTTATACAAAAATCAGCTTTAGAAGTCTTTTGATTATCACTTTCATTAGATGACTATATACTATTTAACAATGACCTGTGATTTTCCTTTGATTAAATGTTTTGAACCATTTGACATCTTCAGCAGGTTTCCCCAGGATCAAAATCTTAAATTATATCTTTTTGATTTAAAAGTAACCTTGGGGCCAGGTGTGGTGGCTCACGCCTGTAATCCCAGCACTTTGGGAGGCTGAGGCGGGTAGATCACCTGAGGTCTGGAGTTCAAGACCAGCCTGGACAACATGGTGAAACCCTGTCTCTACTAAAAATACAAAAGTAGCCAGGCATGGTGGTGCATGCCTGTAGTCCCAGCTACTCAGGAGGCTGAGACAGGAAAATTGCTTGAACCCAGGAGGTGGAGGTTGCAGTGAGCCCAGACTGCACCATTGCACTCCAGCCTGGGTGAGAATGACACTTGTCTCAAAAAAAAAAAAAAAAAGAAAGAAAGAAAAAAAGAAAGAAAGAAAGAAAAAGGAACCCTGGGATTTTCCAGTTGAACCTCTGGAGATGCTCAAATAATGTAGCTCATCTGGTAAAGATATTACATTATTTGGCTTATTTGGTAAATTATATCAAAAATATTGTCAAATGATAAGTGATGCTTGATCTCATTTCAGTTACATTTATTGGTAGGTTGTTAATATAAAATGTTTTTAAAATTATATAAATTCATAGAAATCTAATGTTATCAGTCATAATTTTGATTATGTTAAATATTTTCTAAAATTATATTTGCATGGATATTCTACTAATGTGAGTATCCTAAATATTACATGAAATTTATAGAAGTCTGATGGTCTCAATTGATGCTGTCAGTAATGATTCTGTTTGTCATCTTAAAATGCCACACATAGCCAGGCACAGTGGCTCACACCTGTAATCCCAACACTTTGGGAGGCTGAGGCAGGAGGATTGCTTGAGGCCAGGAGTTTGAGACCAGCCTGGGCAATGTAGCGAGACCTCATCTCTACAAAAAAAAAAAAAAGTTAAAATGCTGAATGTACTAGAAATAACTAAATTTCCTTATCAGTTGGGAATTTTCCATCAGATTTTAACCATGGCTATTCTAAGTTTTTGTCATCCACAGCTATTGTTGTTTCAAATTCTTCTCTAAAAACATTTGCAATCAGCTGTAGTCCAAAATTGCTCTTCATGCAAAAGACAAGCACTCTCAAACACAGATTTCTCATAACTTTAAGATAAATGAAGGCCAGACACAGTGGCTCCTGCTTGTAATCCCAAAGCCGGGAGGATCACTTGACGTCAGGAGTTTGACACCAGCCTGGCCAACATGGTGAAACCCTGTCTCTACTAAAATACAAAAATTAGCTAGACATTGTGGTACATGCCTGTGGTCTCAGCTACTCGGGAGGCAGAGGCACAAGAATTCCTTGAACCTGGGAGGTGGAGGTTGCAGTGAGCTGAGATCGTGCCACTGCACTCCAGCCTGGATAACAGAGTGAGACTGTCTCAAAAATAAAAATAAAAAAGATAAATTAGCTAAGTAAAAAATTTTAAAACTCAAATATACAAACTGATGCATTCATAAAACTGCTAATCAAGATCAATCAAAACAAAAAAAGTAATTATGTGACATTAAGTAACTGGCCAAGATAATGTCTTTGTAACAAGATAATATCTTTTGTTTGAAATATTATGGATTATTTATTTATTTATTTACTTATTTTTGAGACAGAGTCTCGCTCTGTTGCCCAAGCTGGAGTGCAGTGGCATGATCTCAGTTCACCACAACCTCTGCCTCCTGGGTTCAAGCGATTCTCCCGCCTCAACCTGCTGAGTAGTTGGGACTATAGGCACACACCACCATGCCCGGCTAATTTTTGTATTTTTGGTAGAGATGGGGTTTCACTATGTTGGCCAGGCTGGTCTCAAACTCTTGACCTCGTGATTTGCCTGCCTCGGCCTCCCAGAGTGCTGGGATTACAGGTGTGATCCACCATGCCTGGCCTGATTCTTTATTTAAATGTTTTGTTTTCCAGATTTCCAGATTTTCTCATAAGCTATCTATAGTTTACAACAATTTGGTAAAGTATACTTTGGTGAACAAATAGTGAAAGCATTTTCTTTTTCTCCCTATTTGATTCCTCCAAAATTCAAAAACTGTTTGTGTGTATTCTTATTTTTGTTTACATGTGTTCAATAAAGATCTGCTTTCTCTTAATAAGGAGGATACAACTGGGAACATGGTTATATTAGCAAGGCTTTGACTGAAACTTCACATTTAAGAATGTGTATAAAATGCCTGGCTTCAAGAGTTCCCAGCCTTACAGTGAGTGAGCACAAACTGTCATTTCCTGGCAAGTCCAAGAACCCTAAGACTGTAGGTAAAATCTAAAATCTGCCTTGGTTTGGCTTCCTAGCTTCAAGGGTATTTAAATCAGAGATTCCCATGTAATCAATGCTGAGAGAAAAAGTTACATTTCCCAATAAACATTATAATATACTTTTTATTAGATTATAGCCCTTTGCATTGATTTCAGGTTCTTGTTATTTATTTATGGACTGAACGAGATACTAAATTATTCTAATTTCCTCCAGTATTTAGCCATAATTCTTGAACTAAAAACAAAAATTGGTCAGGAGATCGAGACCATCTTGGCCAACATGGTGAAACCCCGTTTCTACTAAAATACAAAAAATTAGCCGGGTGTGGTGGCATGTGCCTGTAATCCCAGCTACTTGGGAGGCTGAGGCAGGGGAATCACTTGAACCTGGGAGGCGGAGGTTGCAACGAGCTGAGATTGTGCCATTGCACTCCAGCCTGGCAACACAGCAAGACTCCGTCTCCAAAACAAAAACAAAAACAAAAACTGCTCTGTTTCTAAAGCCCTATAAACTGAAACTAGACAAAATTTAAGAAACAAGTGTCATGCTTACGTGTGGACCACACAGAAAGTTTAGCAAGCTGCCCAATGTCATTACCAGAGCCACTTAAGCTATAAATCAGAAAGAGAAGTTGATGTTTTCACACTGTAGACAGCTTTTTCCAAGACATCGGAACAAGACTCCATATCATAATGAGACTTTTACCCCCGTTAATGCTACCTTTTTTCACTTGGCAGAAGAATGATGCAATTACAACTTCACAATTAATAGCTTCTGCTGGTAACTTAACAGAAGTTAACCTAAATTTATCCTTTAGTATTCATTGGTTAAATAAAACAATTCTTGTGCTATTGTAGTACTATTAGGTTGGTGCAACATTTGGCACATGCCTGTAATTCCAACTATTTGGGAGACCGAGGCAGAAGATTAGCTTGAACCCAGGAGGCAGAAGCTGCAGTGAGCTGAGATCGTGTCACTGCACCCCAGCCTGGGTGACAGAGTAAAACCCTGTCTCAAACAAATAAACAAACAAACAAGCAAACAAACAAAAAACCCTTGACAAGTACAGCCAAGGAAGGTCATGAAAAGACGGTTCTCACAGTTGTATTCCTGATAACAAAAACTATCACAAAAGACTGCAAAACCCACAACCTTGCACAAAGGCGGTCACAGCCTTACACAAAAAAATACTTCTGCAAGAACATCTGCTCAGCAACTGCCTGTCTTACCTCAGACTGGTGTCACTCATTTTTGATCTTTAGAGCCAAAGATAATTATTTTAAAACAATTATATAATCCTCCTCACGTTTTTTCCCCTTAAAAAGCTGTCTTCCTTTCCCACCCTGAATACACTTACCGTTCACACGCTCCCATTGCTATTCCTCATCCTCCAGCCTCAGAGTGATGTCCACCACCCCCAAAAGCAGGACTGTTCAACTGCCCCCATTTCCCTACGAGTATTGTACCTAGCTGTGATATAACAGTATTTTCAAAAAGTAATTTGAACGTTATATGCAGCACGTTGTCTTCATCAAGAATGTGAGCTGAGTTCAGGCACAGTAGCTCACACCTGTAATCCCGGCACTTTGGGAGGCCGAGGCGGGAGGATCACGAGGTCAGGAGATCGAGACCATCCTGGTTAACACGGGAAACCTCGTCTCTACTAAAAATACAAAAAATTAGCCGGGAGTGGTGGCAGGTGCCTGTCATCCCAACTACTTGGGAGGCTGAGGCAGGAGAATGGCGTGAGCCCAGGAGGCGGAGGTTGCAGTGAGCTGAGATTGCACCACTGCTGAGATTGCACCACTGCGCTCCAGCCTGGATGACAGAGCAAGACTCTGTCTCAAAAAAAAAAAAAAAAAAAAAAAAAAAATGTGAGCTGAAATATGAAGTTTTTGGTGCATGGGTAAAATAACTTGTACTTCCCATTTTGAAAGTTTTTTGGCTGGGTGCGGTGGCTCACACCTGTAATTCCAGCACTTTGGGAGGCCAAGGTGGGTGGATCACGAGGTCAGGAATTCAAGACCATTCTGGCCAAGATGGTGAAACCCCGTCTCTACTAAAAGTACAAAAATTAGCTGGGCGTGGTGGCGCTCACCTATAGTCCCAGCTACTTGGGAGGCTGAGGCAGGAGAATTGCTTTAACCCGGGAGGCAGAGGTTGCAGTGAGCTGAGATTGCACCACTGCACTCCAGCCTGGCAACAGAGCGAGACTCCATCTCAAAAAAAAAAGAAAGAAAATTCCTGGGATCCTAGCCTTGTAAATTTCTCATTCTAAGCAGCCAAAAAGCAGCAATTCATTGACATCTTCCTTTTCATCTTACCTTTTTCTCTGTAGCAGTCAAGAATGGCCCAGATTGGCTGGGCGTAGTGGCTCACACCTGTAATCCCAGCACTTTGGGAGCCGAGATGGGTGGATGGCTTGAGGTCAGGAGTTTGAGACCAGCCTGGCTAACATGGTGAAATCTTGTCTCTATGAAAAATACAAACATTAGACAGGCGTGGCGGCACGCGCCTGTAGTCCCAGCTACCAGTAGGGAGGCTGAGGCGGGGAGAACCACCTGAACCCGGGAAGCGGAGGTTGCAGTGAACTGGGATTGTGCCACTGCACTCCAGCCTGGGAGACAGAGTGAGACTGTGTCTTAAAAAGAAGAGAACGGCCCAGATTTATCACTATCAGAAGAGAAAGAAGAAGAGCAATGATAACAAAAACTATTTGCATTTATTTTATAACCATTTGCAAATAGCATTAATTATAATATTGTAGTCACTTAATTACTAATTTTAAGAAAATATTCTGATTTAAAAAAATCTAAAAGACACTGCCATTGGTTTGGAAGGAAAGGGATCTGTCATCCAAACATTATTCTGAATTTGCGATGTTTAAGTAGCGCTCTATCATTTCAACTTAAAATGTCACAGGCTGTAAATGCTGCCAGCAGTTTGGGTCCGATGCCTCCGAGGAGCTGGCCTTTGGAGAACATAATTTAAGCTTCAGAAAGAAGATGTGGGTGGTGAGTCAGCGATGACTCAGGCAAGGAGGCACTGTTGGTCCTGCTGTGTACTGCACCTTCTTTGGGAACAGTCACTTGGACTTTTCAGTCTTTCTTCCTTATTTTCTTTTTTCTTTCTTTTTTTTTTTTTTTTTTTTTTTTTTTTGTTGTTGTTGAGATGGAGTCTCCCTCTGTCCCCCAGGCTGGAGTACAGTGGCGCCATCTCAGCTCACTGCAATCTCCGCCTCCTGGGTTCAAGTGATTCACCTGCCTCAGCCTCCTGTGTAGCTGGGATTACAGGCAGGTGCCACCACACCTGGCTAATTTTTGTATTTTAAGTAGAAATGGGGTTTCACCTGTTGGTCAGGCTGGTCTCAAACTCCTGACCTCAAGTGATCCGCCCACCTCAGTCTCCCACTTCTTTATTTTCTAAGTGACCTTAGCATGAATTGTGGTGGGTGGTCTGCCTTCAAATAGAGAAGCTGTTGATCATAATGAACAAAATGCCTCTCTAGTATCTTAAATGACCCTTTCAGATATCCGGCACGAGGTCAGTTGGGATGTTATTGGCTGCTGCAAGTGGCACTCCGCTCTGAGAGATGTTCGCAATCCAGATGGGATTGGGGAATGGAAAAAACACCCAGCCAGCAAAAGTGAGCACGTGGAGGGAGGCCCCTATTCCCTGGCGCATGTGTGAGTCTCCAGAGAGCACCTCTGGGTGACCTGAAGGCCTCACCTCGCCATTGTGCGCTGCATCCCCTCGGTCGGTCTCTGTTGGATTCTCAACCTGGAGAGAAGCAAACCAGCCAGCCGGCTCCCGCCTCAACCCGGTTCAGGACTGTGCTGTGGGAACACCACCCTCGCAACGCGGCGTCTCCCTGTTCACACCTTCTCGCAGGCTGGGACTTCACCCCGCCAGCCTCCTCTGTGCCTTCTCTACCGTGATGGGAAATGGAAGAACCTGGGCGTCATGAGGGCCGGGGCTGCCCAAGCCATCTCCCTCTTTGCTCCCGCATGGGCCGCACAGCAGGAGCTTGTTAAAACCGCAGCTTCTCGGCCCGCCCCAGTTGCGCTGAGATGAGATCTGCATTTCCACAAGGTGTGCAGGTCATTGGTGGGCAGGTGGAAGTCAGAAGCACTGGGCTGGGCGACCCTCTCTGGCCTGGAGCTGTCTGGGGCGCTAAGCAGCATGAACGGTGTAGGAGGCTGCAGCGGGCCTAAGTGTGATGATGAAAAAAAGGCAGATTGAGGAAAATTACTATTGGAGAAGAAGAGAGGAAGGAAGGAAGGGAGGAAAGAAGGGAGGGGGCGTGGGAGGGAGGGAGGCAGGAAGAAAGGAAGGGAGGGAGGAAGGAAGAAAGGAAGGAAGGAAGGGAGGAAGGAAGGAAGGAAGGAAAGCAGCGAGGGAGGAAAGAAGGGAGGGGGCGTGGGAGGCAGGCAGGGAGGGAGGGAGGCAGGAAGGAAGGAAGGGAGGAAAGAAGGGAGGGGGCGTGGGAGGGAGGGAGGCAGGAAGAAAGGAAGGGAGGAAGGAAGGAAGAAAGGAAGGAAGGGAGGAAGGAAGGAAGAAAGGAAGGAAGGAAGGGAGGAAGGAAGGAAGGAAGGAAAGCAGCGGGGGAGGAAAGAAGGGAGGGGGCGTGGGAGGCAGGCAGGGAGGGAGGAGCAGGAAGAAGGGAGGGAGGAGGGAGGAGGAAGGAAGGAAGGGAGGGAGGAAGGAGGAAGGAAGGAAGGAGGGAGGGAGGAGGGAAGGAGGAAGGGAGGGAGGGAAGGAGGAAGGAAGGAAGGGAGGGAGGGAAGGAGGAAGGAAGGAAGGAAGGGGGAGGGAGGGAGGGGAAGGAAGGAGGAAGGGAGGGAGGGAAGGAGGAAGAAGGAAGGGAGGGAGGGAAGGAGGAAGGAAGGAAGGAGGGAGGGAGGGAGGAGGAGAAGGAAGGAAGGGAGGGAGGGAAGGCGGAAGGAAGGAAGGAAGGGAGGGGGGAGGAAGGAGGAAGGAAGAAGGGAGGAGGGAAGGAGGAAGGAAGGAAGGAAGGGAGGGAGGGAGGGAAGGAGGAAGGAAGGAAGGGAGGGAGGGAAGGAGGAAGGAAGGAAGGGAGGGAGGGAGGGAAGGAGGAAGGAAGGGAGGGAGGGAGGGAAGGAGGAAGGAAGGAAGGGAGGGAGGGAAGGAGGAAGGAAGGAAGGGAGGGAGGGAGGGAGGGAAGGAGGAAGGGAGGGAGGGAGGGAGATAAACATGTAGATGAATGGGACTGAATGCTGAAGGGCTATGAACAAGGCTTAAGACTTTAGGTCCAAACAAAAGACACAATAGCACGAAGTTGTCTTCAGGTTCTTCAATCTAACACAGAGCTCAAGGGTTCAATAAGGGAGTTTCTCTTGACACACGTGTACTCTGTGCCTCTTTGTAAGAATCTGGGACATTATCAGAAGAATGAGCCATGACTCTGGGATTCTAATTGTTATTTTCGGAAGGTATACTTTTTTCCTAATACAACTTAAGGTTTGTAACCTTATCTTTCTGTTTTCTTTAAATGCAAAGAAGGGGCTATGATATCTTAAAACCTTGTATTTAGGAATATTGTTTCCCGCACTCCCTCACTCCAATATTTTGAGACGAAAGGAGCGGCTAGACGTCCACTAGGCATCAGCCTCTCATTCACAGAACTGCTATGTCAACAGGCCTCGTATTTCCAAAGAATACATTCTATCTTTTCAATGATACAAATTTTTTAAAATTATGAATTTAGGGCATTTTTTCCGTGGCCACGTGTGACCAAACCACAAATGTTAGTAATTGGTAGAACTGTCAGAGTGCTTCTCTTTGTGACTATTTTTGGTATTAATAGTCAAATGCAGTTTACTTAGGGGAAATGGTGAAAACCCACCAGAGCCAAGGACTGTATTTCCTGCAACGCTGAACCTCCCCCTCCCAGTGAGCATCACTTAGCCAGTGACAGGCACATGATAAGCACTTGATAAATGTTTGCTAATGAAGCTGCATGCTATTTAGCTCCAAGAGTTGTCTTGTGCCTCAGTCAAGGAGAGGAAGCCTGAGACCCCTGTGCCGATGTGCTTGCTGCCTGACAGGGACTCTGCAGGGAGGCCCCCCAGGGCCTGGGGGTCCCCTTGTTTTCCTTGCTCAAGATGTGCCCTGGGTTGAATACTCTCCCTGCAAATTCACACCATGTAGAGCCTTTGCATGTGACCTGCTTTGGAGACGGAGTCTCTTTAGATATGAACCAGTTAAGATGAGGTCATAGTAGATTAGGGTGTGGGCCCTAAATCCACGGACCAGTTATGTCCTTAAAAGAAGGGGGGCATCAGAACACAGACACAGAGAGGACCCTGAGCGTCGTGCAGAGATGGAGGCAGAGATCAGAAGGATGCAGCTAGAAGCCAAGGGATATCAAGAAGTGCCCAGAGCCCCGAGAAACCAGGAGAGGCAGGAAGGGTCTTGTTCCAGAGCTGTCGGGGAGCACCACCGTGTGACTCCCTGATTTGGGATTTCTGGCTTCTAGAATGTGAGAAGACAGGTTTCTGTTGTTTTAAGCCATCTTGTTTGTGTCATCTGTTCCAGCAGCCCTAGGAATCCTCCTTCACAACCTTTGTCCTGGAGGCCCCAAGGCTGCTTGGTCTTGATAGAAACAGCCTTCAGGGCGTGCCCCTGACTGCAGTCCAGTGTCGGCTGCACTGGCTTCAGTGGTGGCGCCCAAGGCTGGCCTGGGGAAGGCCCACACCTCAGCTCTACACGGTGGCCACACAGCCTCATGCTCACGAGAGAGTAGCTCATAAACCAGGTCAGTGGGTCATTAATTTAGTAGGAGTTCAAGGGACACCATAAAACGGTGCTTGCTTCCTTTGTAAACATTTGGTATGATTTGTCACTGTCTTTTCTTTTCTTTATTATTTTTTTGAGATGGAGTTGCCTTCTGTTGCCCAGGCTGGAGGGCAGTGGTGTGATCTTGGCTCACTGCAACCTCCGCCTCCCAGGTTCAAGTGATTCTGCTGCCTCAACCTCCAGAGTAGCTGGGATTACAAGGGTGTGCCACCACACCAGACTAATTTTTGTATTTTTAGTAGAGACAGGGTTTCACTATGTTGGCCAGGCTGGTCTTGAACTCCTGACCTCAGGTGATCCACCCGCCTCAGCCTCCCTAAGTGCTGGGATTACAGACACGAAACACTCTGCCTGGCCCACTGTCTCTTCTTTGTTTCTGAGGATTTCAGGGGGTGAAAGGAAAGAAATTTGGTCAGATGTTCCCATGAGCTACAGGGTGAATGGAACTCTATAAACTTAAAATTACTAAAGTCCTGGCTGGCAGCATCCATTGCAAATGCGGCCAGGCACCCTGGGGTGCAGATGTGTCAGTCAGGGAGGCTCAGGCAAGGCACACGATCCAAACGAGTTAGTCAAGGGCCCAGGCCCAGCACCCTTGACCCTTGGGAACAGCACCCTTAGGAACAGTGTCTGGCTCCCAGTGGAAATGCAATGATCCATTCTATCAATGAATCAGTGACACCCATCCTCCACTTTGGGGAATCCATTCTATGAATCAATGAAACCCATCCTCTACTTTGAGGGATCCATTCTATTAATGAGCCAATGAAACCCATCCTCTACTTTATGGGGAATGATCAGCTTATTCCAGCAGATATCTTAACATTTGGAAGTATTTCCTTTCACATCTGTGAATTCACCATGGGATGAGAAACCTGAAAGGTTGATTACACTCTGGAGGCCTCGGTGAAAAGTCAGTTGTTGGTGGAGAGCGGGTGGTGGTTGCACAAAGATGGTTTTCAAGTCGGAGAATAAGTAAATGTTAGGTTTTGGAACACACCTACCAAATCGACCCCAGAACTGCAGTTGCCTGCTGGAAATGTTCAGCAAGGTCAGCTATGAAATGCAGCCAGGTCCGCTGGAATGAGTGCAGATTTTAACAAAACCCTGATCTCACAGGCACTGGGATTTCTGTAAGTAAATTGATATTGGACACAGCTTTAGCTACAGCGGTTCTCAGAGGCACACCCACAGCCCCGTGCATGCGTCCTTCTTAGGTGCAGTTCTCAGAGCCACACCCACAGCCCCGTGCACATGTCTTTTTTGGGTCATGAATCACCAAGTCATTCTTCTTGGATCCTCCCAGTGGCTGATGAGAGGTAATATGGTTCCCATCTGCAGTGAGGAAACTGAGCCTCAAGAGGTTCAGGGGACACGAGGACCCCCGGGGTTTCCACATCACCTCTATGCCAACCCCCACCACTGCACTGAGAGGTGGCGTCTTCCTCATAGAGAGTGGGCTGTACCCCATACGCAGAGGACGCCGCCGTCAGTCCTGGCCGATGATCCTGCACTCCCTCCTTGGCATGTCCTAGATACACACGTGCAAGATCTCAGTGTTAATTGTGCTTTTGTTGTCAACGGAGCCACGCAGCATATTCCTCCACAGACCATGATTCATTTCATCTCCAGGATGAAGGCAGATAAAAGGCTTTTCTGTCGTGTGCTGCTGTTTGCTGCTGCCTCAAAACAATTCTGCAAAACTGATAAGAAGGGAAGCTTTTGTTGCTGCATATGGGAAGGAGAGTGTCGCTAGTCAGCTGTAGCGTGTCCCTTCCTGGGTGCAGCTGGTCACCCTTGCAAGGCAAGCTGCAAAGGTAACAGTGGATTCCTTTGCCATGTTCTTGCTGCCTCTCAAAATAGAACTGCTTTAAAGTTGTCACTCTTGAAGTCACCCCGTTAATTTGTTTCTGATATCTGCTTTTTTTATGTCTGCCTTTGACTTTCTTTTTCAAATGTCACCACGGTTGTGCTTTCTCTTCCTTTAAAGGAATTCCAGGGTGGTTCTTTCTCTCCCATCCTCACTATGGCATCTTTGGCTTGTATTTTCAGCACTTGCCTCCTTTTAAAAATTGCTTGACCCAGCTGGGCATGGTGGCTCATGCCTGTAATCCCAGCACTTTGGGAGGCCGAGGCAGGTGCATTGCTTGAGGGCAGGAGTTCGAGACCAGCCTGACCAACATGGTGAAATTTGTCTCTACTGAAAATGCAAAAATTAGCCAGTCGTGGTGGGCGTGCCTGTAGTCCCAGCTACTCGGGAGGCTGAGGCAGGAGAATCACTTGAACTCGGGAGGTGGAGGTTGCAGTGAGCCGAGATTGTGCCACTGCACTCCAGATGGCATGACAGAGTGAGTCTCTGTCTCAAAGGAAGAAAAGAAATTACCTTACCCATTTTTTTTTTTTTTGGAGGGAGTTCTTAAGACTTTCTCCCAAGAACACCCTGAAAAACTATGGATGTGCTGGAGAGTTTCTGGACTCCATGAACTTCTGGATAAATGCATCAGCTGTGGGACAGCCTCAGCTTTGAACTTCAAGATGTCAAACCTGAGAAAAATGAGCAGCAGAACTTCAGTTTGGACATTCACATTTTACCTTTTTTCAACACTAGGAATTTTCCTCTCATCGCTGTCCAGTGAGCCCTTCTAGAAACGAGGACCATGCAGTCCTCTGTCTCACGGGGCTTTTGTGTACAGATTGGTGACCGATTGACTGTAATTCTGGGAACACCCATGCATGTTCATGTGTTCCAGCATCCTCCTGGCACATGAGCCAGCTCACCCCTTCACTAGATTAAGGAAGACGTAGAAAACTGGCCAAGCATCATTTTTGGATGTGTCTGTGATGGTGCCTCCAGAGATTTGCATGTGATCTAAGTGAACCTGGTGGGGAATGTCCACCCTCAATGATGTGGGCAACAACCACCCAGTTAGCTGCAGGCCCAGAGAGAAGGAAAGCAAATAAAAGGGGAATGCATTGGCTTATCTGCTGGAGCCGAGATACACCCTTCCTCTCCTGTCCTCGACATCAAAACTCCAGGCTCCAGCCTTTCGGCTCTAGGACTTACACACCAGCAGCTTCCCCACAACACCCAGGTTCTGAGGCCTTCACCCTTGGACTGAGTCACCTGATCAGCTTCCCTGGTTCTCAGGCCTTCAGCCTTGGACTGAGAGTCATGTGATCAGTTTTCCAGGTGCTCAGGCCTTCAGGACTGAGAGTCCCCTGATCAGCTTCCCTGGTTTGGAGGCCTTCAGCCTTGGACTGAGTCACATGATCAGCTTCCGTGGTTCTCAGGCCTTCAGCCTTGGACTGAGAGTCACTTGATCCCTGGTTCTGAGGCCTTCAGCCTTGAACTGAGCTGAGTTCCTTGGATCCCAGTGTCTCCAGCTTGCATACAGCCTGTCATGGGACTTCTCAGCCTCCATAACCACATGAGCCAATTCCCCCAATAAATGCCCTGTCATATCTCTATCCATGTATCCTATTGGATTTGCCTCTCTGGAAAACTCTGATGAATGCAGTGAGTCTAAAGGAAAGCAGGAACCAGGGTCCTGGTAATAGCAACTGCCAATCAGCCATGTTCTTTCTACTCCTAAACTTATCCTACAGGAGGAAAAATACCACTCTGTCTTCTCAAGCAACCTAACTTAGTTTTTCTCCAACATGCAGCCCAACCCAATTTTAGTTGATATACTCCTCCTAGTCTCTCAGTCTCCCATTTCCTATCAATAGAGTCATAGCAATTTTATCTCCACAACAGCTCTCCAATCTAGCCAGGTGTTTGGCAGGGCACAAAGTGCAATTTGCAGGGCTCAAATTGGGTCTGGCTGCATGTTAGAGAAAAATTAAGTTAGGTTGCTTGAGAAGACAGAGTAGTATTTTTCCTTCTGTAGGATCAGTTTAGAGCTGAAAGAACACGGTTGATTGGCAGCCGCTGTTACCAGGACCCTGGCTCCTGCTTTCCTTCAGACTCACCGCATTCATCATGGTTCTCCAGAGAGACAAATCCAATAGGATAAATAGAGAGATGACAAGGGATTTATTAGGGGAATTGGCTCCTGTGGCTATGGAGGCTGAGAAGTCCCATGACAGACTGTCTGCAAGCTGGAGACACTGGGATCCAAGGAGCTCAGCTCAGTCCAAGGCTGAAGGCGTCAGAACCAGGGATCAGGCCTGTAACCCCAGCACTTTGGGAGACAGAGGCAGGCAGATCACCTGAGGTCAGGAGTTTGAGACCAGCCTGGCCAATACGGTGAAACCCTGTCTCTACTAAAAATACAAAAATTAGCCACACCTGGTGGTGGACACCTGTAATCCCAGCTACTCAGGAGACCAAGACGAGAGAATCACTTGAACCAGGGAGGCGGAGGTTGCAGTGAGCCGAGATCACACCACTGCCCTCCAGCCTGGGCGACAAAGCAAGGCCCTGTTTCAACAGAAAAAAAAAAAAATCTAGCCAGGTGTTCTATATAACGTGAATTCAGGCCGTCACTGTATTTCACTTGGATTATTAATATAATTCAGATCTCCAATGTCAATACTACTGTGATAAGTTCAGATTAATCTACATGCCGTTAAAATAGTTCAATGTTTGGGAGAATATGATGCTCCAATCTTTTGATTTTTAGGCAGATTGTTACTTAAAATTTTATCATTTCTGAGTGGTTTTGGAATGTTTAAACCCCTTGACATATTGTAAGTTTGATTGATTGTATTTATAATGGAAGTTTTCCTGCTTGGCGTGCTATTGCTGGTTAGAATTATACATTGGTTCCTGTCAGGAATTTGAACCATTATACATGAAAAAATAATTTATTCAATGTGAATATAGTTCAAAATGCTTTATATATAAATTTTTTTGAGACAGGCTGCCTGTCTCAAAAAAAGACAGGCTCACTCTGTTACCCAGGCTGGATGGAGTGCAGTGGTACGAACTCGGCTCTCGCTACCTCTGCCTCCCAGCTTCAAGCCATTCTCCTGCCTCAGCCTCCTGAGTAGCTGGAATTACAGGTTCACACCACCACACCTGGCTAGTTTTTGTTTTTTCAGTAGAGTCAGGGTTTCATCATGTTGACCAGGCTGGTCTCGAACTCCTGGCCTCAAGTGATCCACCCGCCTCAGCCTCCCAAAGTGCTAGATTACAGGTGTGAGGCACCATGCCCAGCCAAAATGCTTTATATAACTTAAATAACTAAATTGATAAGTATTAATTATTATTGGCCGGGCACGGTGGCTCAAGGCTGTAATCCCAGCACTTTGGGAGGCCGAGACGGGCGGATCACGAGGTCAGGAGGTCGAGGACCATCCTGGCTAACACGGTGAAACCCCGTCTCTACTAAAAAAAAATGCAAAAGACTAGCCGGGCTGAGGTGGCGGGCGCCTGTAGTCCCAGCTACTCGGGAGCCTGAGGCAGGAGAATGGCATAAACCCGGGAGGCGGAGCTTGCAGTGAGCTGAGATCCGGCCACTGCACTCCAGCCTGGGCGACAGAGCGAGACTCCGTCTCAACAACAACAACAAAAAAACAGAGAGATATATAAAATTTTATTAAAAAACTAGCTTTACCATTAAAGATGCACTAGTGCAAACATGAAATTTGGTCTTCTGTTTTGAAGACGATCTTTATGTAATGTTAAAAGATGATGAAAGGATTTTATTTTCTCCTTTTCATCCAGCTAATTTTTTGTATTTTTAGTAGAGATGGGGTTTCACCATGTTGGGCAGGCTGGTCTCCCGACTTCAGGTGATCCACCCATCTGGGCCTCCCAAAGTGCTGGGATTACAGAAGTGAGCCACCATGCCAGCCTTAATCGTAGTTTTAATACTAGGCTATCCTAATTATTTTTTCATCCACAAACATTTTGTCTTGCTTTGATCCTTTTCAAAAGGCAGTTTATAATCAGATATAGGACTCTGAGTGCAGGTCTCAGATAACTTTAAAAATCGTGCTGTTTGAATAGAGGAAAAAAACTAAATTTGTAGGACTCTCATGGAGAATTAATGTGTTAAACATTGCCAAGCCTTTTGTTTTCAGAGTCAAGAGAACTTATTTCTTTAGAGCTATTTGCAACTTTTAACAAGTGAGTAAAATATACTCCTGTGAACAAAATTTGCAGCATATTTGTTTATCTCTACCTGATTTCTTCAGAATTTGGAAACTATTTCTGAGTATTCTCATTTTATGGTAGTATAGTTAATTGTATAAGTGCAATAAGAATCTGTTTTCTTTTGTAACAAGACACAATTGGAGAAATTGGTCATTTTACCAAGGCTTTGACTGGAATGGCATCTTTCCTTTAAAGAATCAAAGTTGACTTAGAGTCAATTAAAACCCGTTGGGGAGTCAGGCCTCATACCTTGTCCACACAGAGTGCCTGTGCAAGGTTTCTGACCTGTGGTAAGTAAAGAATGTCACTTTCTAACAAGCCCAGGAACCCCAAGTTATCTTGGGACCTCAAGAGAAGAGGAACTTGCTCAGCTCATAGGTATTTGAGAGTACAAAACCATGGCTGGGCTTGGCTTTTAAAAAGTCTTATCTGAGATGCTTCGTGGAGCAGAGTTCCATCAAAGCCAATTAAGGCCTATGTGAAAAATAATTATTCTTGCTGCACTTTATGCAAATAATCAGGCCAAGTACAATAAGACTAAAGTTTATTTTGTAAACTGTAAATCAGTTCTATCATGATTTTTTTTTGTTTTTTTAATGGGGACTGGGCCGGTCACGGTGGCTCATGCCTGTAATTCCAGTACTTTGGGAGGCCAAGGCAGGTGGATCACCTAAGGACGGGAGTTCAAGAGCAGCCTGACCAACATGGAGAAACTCTGTCTCTACTAAAAATACAAAATACAAAATTATCCGGCTGTGGTGGCACATGCCTGTAATTCCTCAGCTACTCGGGAGGCTGAGGCAGGAGGATTGCTTGAACCTGGAAGGCAGAGGTTGCAGTGAGCTGAGATCACGCCATTACACTGTAGCCTGGACAACAAGAGCAAAACTCCATTGGCCGGGCGCGGTGGCTCAAGCCTGTAATCCCAGCACTTTGGGAGGCCGAGACGGGTGGATCACGAGGTCAGGAGATCGAGACCATCCTGGCTAACACGGTGAAACCCCATCTCTACTAAAAATACAAAAAACTAGCCTGGCGACCTGGCGGGCGCCTGTAGTCCCAGCTACTCGGGAGGCTGAGGCAGGAGAATGGCGTGAACCCGGGAGGCGGAGCTTGCAGTGAGCTGAGATCCGGCCACTGCACTCCAGCCTGGGCGACAGAGCGAGACTCCGTCTCAAAAAAAAAAAAAAAAAAAAAAACTCCATCTAAAACACACACAAAAAATGGGGACTGGAGAGCGAAAAATTATGCTCTAAAAGAGAAGCTAAAGTACACTATTGCTAGTTGCTCTTGAGGTTTTTTTCTGCAGTTTAAATTCTAAATTCTTTGTGGGTTAGAAGTCCCCAAACTAATGCTTTTAAATCTTTTCTTTTAAAATTGGGAATTGCACTCCTCATCCTAGGACTTGTTATTTACCTTATAGTGTGTCATTCACTTGAATACTGCACTGAAACCATACATGAAAGTAATAATGTTTTCACCATGCAAGTATCAGAAACCCAGTCAGGCCTGCATGGGTCACTCAGACAGTTGAAAAGTGGTTCCACTCTTCTCACCTTGGGGTTCACTCCCATTCCTACTACGTCCCCTGCCAGCAGGAAGAAGCCAGAGCAATTGATGGCCTTTTCCATCTTCACAGCCTACACCTTAAGATTAAGGTGTTATAAAACCCAAAGGGAAGGATTGAAACCACTTTTGCAAAATGACTGAGACGGTGAAAGATGTAACTTAACTGACTCCATCTGGCTTCTAACCTCCGAGCTGTCCTTGTTTATTCCTGGGCGTAGGCTGGACTAACTTTGGGAGAAATTTAGTTTACAGTTTATAATTTGAACAAAGACCGGAACAGCCCTTTCCCAAAGCAGACCTCCTTCTTGCCTGGGGACTAGATTGCCTTTGTAGGACTATCGTTAGCCACAAGATTAGAAATTATGGTTTAGACCGTAACAGCCCTTTCCCAAAGCAGACCTCCTTCTTGCCTGGGGACTAGACTGCCTTTGTAGGACTATCGTTAGCCACAAGATTAGAAATTATGGTTTAGGAGTCATGAGCTAGAGGCGTCAAGATTCTGACCCTCCCTAAACTGCTCCTAGGATCAGTGCTTAAGACAGTTTGCAGGCCCTACACTTGATGGATCAGCTGTCACCGCCCAGATCAATAAGCTGGCTCATCTGATCTTGTGGCCCCAACCCAGGAACTGACTCAGTGCAAAAAGACAGCTTCAACTCCCTGTGATTTCATCTCTGACCAATAAGCACTCCTGGCTCACTGGCTTCCCCCCACCCACCAAGTTATCCTTAAAAACTCTGCTCCCCGGCCGGGCATGGTGGCTCACGCCTGTAATCCCAGCACTTTGGGAGGCCGAGGCGGGCGGATCACGAGGTCAGGAGATCGAGACCATCCTGGCTAACACAGTGAAACCCCGTCTCTACTAAAAATGCAAAAAATTAGCCAGGTGCGGCGGCGGGCGCCTGTAGTCCCAGCTACTTGGGAGACTGAGGCAGGAGAATGGCGTGAACCCGAGAGGTGGAGCTTGCAGTGAGCCAAGATTGCACCATTGCACTCCAACCTGGGCGACTGAGTGAGACTCCGTCTCAAAAAAAAAAAAAAAAAAAACAAAAACCTCTGCTCCCCAAATACTCAGGAAGACTGATTTGAGTAATAATAAAACTCGGGTCTCCCGCAGAATAAATAAATAAATAAAAAGAAATAATAAAAACCTAATGAAAACTAATTTAAATTTTTGTTACCCACGATAACTGAGTATTATTTTAAAACCTGATCACTGTAAGTGGTGCTTTCTCTGCACAGGCTTCTGTGGATAGTAAAAGACTCACTTTGAGGCAGGCAGAGCTCTTTTGCTTGAAGTACACATCCCAGTTCAAATAAAAGGGTGGATCAGAATGATGTCCTGTGGAATCTCTGGAGCACAACAGAGATCCAAGGACAGGAGCTGTGACACCGTGAGCTGCATGGAAAATGGAGTTGGGACATGGCCAGGAAGTTTCCTCTTTCTGCCACGATGCTTCCTCGGTGGCTCTCACACGGCTTCTAAGGTCTGTTTCAAATTCAGCTCTCCAGGACTTTCTAGTTCCCATGTCCAACAGGCAGCTTCACTCTGGGTCTTTTATTTTAAGCAGTAGGGAGGTTGGATGGGATTGGTCCAGCCTGTCTTTCAAGCTAGACACACAGCTAAGCTGTGGCTGGCCGCACTTTCTTTGGGTATCTGCTTTGGAGTAATCAGCAGTGTTCAAGGACAGGGCCCACCATGTCCACCAGGGCTGTGCCCACCAGGAGAAAGGTGGGTGTAGGTGCGGGGAAGATCCACCCTCAATGATGGATACATTTAGGGTTTGATATTGATTCTTCTTTTTATTTTTTTTTTTGAGAAAAAAATTGTTGCTTAATTTGGATACAATTATCATATTCATACCATTGAGTCTTTCAGTAAAACAACATGGCACATCAATTCATTGATTCCAGTGCCTTTGTATGTATTTTGATAAAGTTTTCTGCTTTTCTCTTTATGGGTCTTTCACATTTTGAAAGGAATACTCAGATTCAAAAGCAACGAATAAAATATAAATGAAACAAATAAATAATGAAAGAAAAACAAATGAAGAAAACAAAGGAATCCAGAGAATTCCAGGCTTTAGATTATGTGGCTCACCAACTAAAAACATAGCAAGTAACTAACGGGGCAGAAGCGTCCCAGAAGGGCACCAAATTTACCAAGTTAAAGTCACTCTGCTCATGGTGGGAGAAGGTCTGTTTTATGATGATCAGAGCTGTGAGGGTCTTCTGATCACCTCATTGGTGAAGGAGGGATTGCCCTACCCTAAACAGTATGAGAGAGCTGAACACACAACCAACACGAGTCAGAGAAGAGCAAACAGAGGCTTATTCATAGAGCACATTCACAGCCTGGAAGAGGAGCACATGGCCCGTGACACAGGGCTAGCAGGAGCTGTGCTTAGGGACAGGGTGAACAAGCAGGGGCCACTGCAGGCAGGCTTCGTAGTAAGAAGGGAGGTGACCCTGATTTCCATGGATGGATGCGACTGGATTGTTTGAACAATTCCACAGGCTGCAAGAGGTGGCACCCGTTGGGCTTGGGGGCCAGGTGGGGTGCAGCTGGTCTGGTTATAGGGGAACCAGCCAGCTAAGGAAACTTTGTCCTTGGCTGTGGGCATATCCAACAAAAGCAAGGAAACTCTCCAGGCCTGTGCAACTCCAAGAAGTCAAGACAGTACTTGAATTTTCAGTGTCACAGTGCATAAGGTTATCACACATCAGTACTGTGAATGTCAGAATACGGTTGTTTTTATTAGCGTGTCAGCAACGTATTTAACTGATGAATGGCTCAAGTTCCCTTTTATTTGGGGGATGAATATTAGGGTGACACAGTTTGTTTATCTCAAGGTGCACAGCATTGTTTTCTGTCCGTGGTGTGTGGTATGCCTGATGACTCCCAGAGGAAGCCAGGCAAGGTGTCGGCTCTGCTTCGATGTGAGTACAAACTATTGTTTGGACCCAAGCTCTGTTTCTTGGTCATCCCTACATTATAAGACCACATGTGTGCACGTGCATGCACACACACACATGCATGCACTCACACACACACGGGTGCTCTTTTCTCTCAGGCCAGTTATTTACTGGACTATCAGAATCTGTCGCTGCCTAGGACCCCAAAGAGCATTTAAAGTCAAGGTGCCAGAGAGGCTGGTCCTAAATTAGGACTGGGTGAAATGAGGGGTTTCAGAATCTTGGATTCAGAGACCTTAGACATGAAAAGCCTTTAAGTCTTCCAATCCAGTCTTCCCTGCCTGTTGTAGAGATGGTTCTGAGGGAGGAAGCGACCAGCAGCATCCAAGGACTGGCACCTTCCAGCTCTGCATCTTCAGCGCCTGTGCAAAGTCAGCACTTAATAATTGTCACTAAAGTGAAGGCATAAAAATGGAGCAGGAAGTGGGATGGAGACAAATCCCAAGCCTGACATTCACTGGCTCCTGTAGAGTGGGAGATAACACCCACATCATGATCACACTGCCTTTCAGTTGGGACATTCAAGATTTGTTAGTTTCAAGGCAACAGATTTTGTTCTAACCTGATTATCAGTGTCTGATGGAAAAGCAGTAAATTTTTGTCAGCAATGCACAAATCCATTAAAAAAGCCAATTATTTTATTTTGAAAGTGGCCTAATGTTCTGAGATTAAAACATCTGAATACAAGAAGTTAATGGACTTGTAGTTTTAGACCAAAATGCAACAGAGGCACTTCATTCTATTCCTCTCACTAAGGACAGCAAAAAATCTCAGACATTTTATGTAAAACAAGCACATAAAGACCCTCATGTTGGAGAGAAGAATGTAGACTGGCCAGGGACCTCAGGACCCAAATAATGACACCATGGTGGGCGAGCTGGGTTTTCTTTTTGCCTCCTGTATACCAGACCAAATACCAGAGACAGTGGTAACCTGGCAATGCCAATAGGCACAGAAAAAAAGTCCAGGAAAAGCCTGCTCTCTATACCCAAAGAATCAGGAAAGGCTTAGCCTATCAAGACAGAACACTTTTAGACAAAAACCACCCTACCAACCACATCAGGGAAAGGTACAGCCCCTTTCAGCTCCCATTAGCAAAGGCTGACTGAGGACCCTAAATTTCCTGCTTCACCCTGATGTAATGATCTGACTTTCACCCAACACCCCCATCCTGGGATGGTATCAGAGAAGACTGAGTGGGGAGCCGGACTTTCCTTGTCACCTGGCATTAATGAGGCTCCCTCGACAGGGTCATTGGAGGCTAAGAAAATCTCAACTTGAGTAAGAAAAGAAAATCAACAGACACTAACAGCAAGATGACAGAGATATTGGGATTATTTGACAAGGGTTTTAAGACAGTTATCATAAAAATGTCTCAATAAACAATTACAACAAACTTGAAACTAAAAAAACATAAGAAGGCTGAGCAAAGAAATAGTAAATCTAAGACGAAACACATGGGCATTTTAGAAATTAAGATTACAATAATTCCATCCACTCCATGGATCAACTCAGCAGCAGAATGACACAGGAAAGAAACTAGTGATACTGAAATTTCTAATATTCTATCATTAGAAATTACCCAATTTGAGCAACAGAAAAAGAAAAAAAAAAAGCTAAAAAAATAATGAACAGAGCCTCAGGGACAGATAGGACTACAACAAAAGACCTAATGTTCATGTCAGAGTCTTAGAGGAGAGGAGGGAGAGGGTGGGGCTAAAAAGTATTCAAAAAAATAATTGAGGAAAAGTTCCAAAATTTAGGAAGACTTAAACCTACAAATCCAAGAAGCTGAGTAAAAGTCCTGAACAGTATAAACCCTGGAACTACACAAGACTCATCAAAATCAAACTTCAGAAAACTAAGAACTAAAAAAAATTATTGAATGCAGAGATAAAAAATCAACACCTTACCTACAGAGGAAGAAGTTGAATGACAGTAGATTTCTTGTGAGAACCATGAGAGTCAACAGGAAGTGGGATAACATTTTGCAAGTTCTGAAAGCAAAGAACTGTCAATCTGAAATTTTATATCTAGGAAAATTATCCGTGGGATGAAGGAAAAGCCAAGATATTTTCAGAAGAAGAAAAATTGAAGAATTTAATGTTAGCAGACCTGCTCTAAAGAACAGCTAAAGAAAATTTCAAAACAGAAAGGAAATTATAAAAGAAGGAATCTTGGAACACCAGGAAGGAAGAAAGAACAGGAAGAGCAAAAATATGGACAAATACAATAGACTTTCCATTGAAAGACAATGAGTATTTCAAATTACATTTGACAAACAAAGCAAAAATTATAATGCATTCTGATATGGTTCTAATATATGTAGAAGGAATGCTAAAATAATTATCAAAAAGAGAGTCAAGGGATTTAACGAGAGTTAAAATTTCTACACTCCACTCAAACTGGTGGAATGTCAACAGCAGTAGACTGGTAAGTTATATACATATATTTATTTATTTATTTATTTGTATAATGTAATACCTAGAGCAACTCTTAAAAAACCTACACAAAGAGATACACTCAACACATTATAAGTAAATAACGGATTCTAGAAAGAGTTCAGGAAAACAGGAGAAAGAGACAGAATAGAAAAATCACGAAACTAAAAGATGAAATGGCAGCCCCAAGCCCTAACATCTCCATAATTACTTTAAATGTAAATGGTCTAAATACACCAATTAAAAGGCAGAGGCTGACAGAGTGGATTAAAAAAATGATTCAACTATATGCAAGGGTATTGTGCTACTGACAAAAAGTAATCTCAAAAATTCACACAAGGTTGGGCGCGGTGTAATCCCAGCACTTTGGGAGGCCGAGGTGGGCAGATCATAAGGTCAGGAGATTGAGACCATCCTGGCTAACATGGTGAAACCCTGTCCCTACTAAAAATACAAAAAAAATTAGGCGGGCATGGTGGCGGGCACCTGTAGTCCCAGCTACTCGGGAGGCTGAGGCAGGAGAATGGGGTGAACCTGGGAGGTGGAGCTTGCAGTGAGCCAAGATTGCACCACTGCACTCCAGCCTGGGTGACAGACCTAGACTCCATCTAAAAAAAGAAAAAAAAATTCACACAATGTATGATTCCATTTACATAACATTCTTGAAATGATAGAAGTGCAGATGGAGGAGATGACTAGTTTCTAGGGTTTTGGAAATGGTAGGAGCAGAGAGGCAGGTGTGGCTCCAGAGAGGTAGCAAGAAAGAGATCTCTGTGGTGACAGAACAGTTCTGTATCTTGATTGCAGGGGTGATTACATGAAACTATGCCTGTTAAAATGGGTTAGATCTATACACCCAACCAGTGCCATTATCAGTTTCCTGGGTTTGATGTTGTACTATATTTACATACAATGTAACCATTGGAGAAAACCAGATGAAGAGTGCATGTCTCTCTAAGCTGTCTTTATAACTTCCTACAAATCCCATATTATTTCAAAATAAAAGTTTAAGACACAGGGCAGAATTTTATATGTGGTGTGAGTTCAACCACACAAATAATTTTATTTGGATAGAACAAAATACAAGCAATACACTTTTTAAAAGAGTTAACAGCATAGCCTTCCACAGTGACATCAGCAACAGTGGCACCAATATTCAGCATTAATGGAAATGATTTTCTTCTCTGGTTTATAAAATGATGACCTGGCAAGAAAATTGAGTTATTAGTAAGCAGTGAAGCCAGAAAATGTTTCTGTTCTATTTTAGTCAACTATTTTTGTCTCCTCTTTGTAAACCAAGTGGTTGTCTTTATTTTTAAGTATGTCTTGGAGCACAACAAGACTAGTTCAGAAATACATTTCTTGTCTGGTCCAGATCATTTCCTAAAGAAATGATGGCACAGAATTAGATAAAAAGTAGGTCAACTTTACCCAGTAGGTTACAACTCTATAGGGTCAAAAAAGATTTCAATCAGGTTTGTTTCATACAAGGAAGAGTATTACAGGATACTTTTCCTGGAGGATATGAAATTTCAGATTTTCCAAGAGAAGTAGTTTTTTATTCTTTGTGACACAAACAGTTCTTTTTTGGATTATGTGATTGACGAATATGTAATGTATCATAGCTGAAAACATGAATTCAGCCTAATTCTTTGGCCAAATGTTTTTTTTTTGTTTGTTTCTTGTTTGTTTGTTTTGAGACAACGTCTCACTGTCACCTAGACTGAAGTGCAGCAGCATGAACATGGCTCACTGCAGTCTTGACATCCCAGGCTTAAGTGATCCTCCTGCCTTAGCCTCCCAAATAGCTGGGACTATAGGTGTGTGCCACCATGGCTGGCTAATTTTCTTTCTTTCTTTCTTTCTTTTTTTGAGATGGAGTTTTGCTCTGTCACCCAGGCTGGAGTGCAGTGGCACGATCTCAGCTCACTGCAACCTCTGCCTCCAGGGTTCAAGTGATTCTCCTGCCTCAGCCTCCCGAGTAGCTGGGGTTACTGGCGCGTGCCACCACACCCAGCTAATTTTTTGTATTTTTAGTTGAGATAGAATTTTGCCATGTTGGCCAGTATGGTTTTGAACTCCTGACCTCAGGCAATCCACCCGCCTCAGCCTCCCAAAGTGCTGGGATGATAGGCATGAGCCACCATGCCTGGCTGCCTGGCTAATTTTTTTAAAAAGTTTTTGTAGGAATGGGGTCTCACTTTGTCACCTAGGCTGCTCTCAAACTCCTGGGCTAAGTGATCCCCTCACCTCAGCCTCCCAAAGTGCTGGGAGTACAGCACCGTGCCTGGCTAGGCCAGGACCTTAAAGGCACTCACACTATATATTACTCTAACACACCATTTGTTTGTTTATATTCACCAACCATGCAGAACTATTACATTGTTTTACTACCTCTTCCTGTGCCTTAGAGCAGGGGTCCCTGACCCCCAGGCCGTGGACAGTAGCGGTCTGTGGCCTATTGGAAACTGAGCTGCATAGTAAGAGGTGAACAGAAGGCGGGTAAGGGAAGCTTCATCTATCTGTATTTACAGCTGCTCCCCATTGCTCACCTTACTACCTAAGCTCTGCCTCCTGTCAGATGAGTGGCAGCATTAGATTATCCTAGGAGCTTGAACCCTGTTGTGAACATCGCATGAGAGGGATCTAGGTTGCTCACTCCTTTTGAGAATCTAATGCCTGATGATCTATCACTCCCATCACTCCCAGATGGGACTATCTAGTTGCAGGAACACAAGGTCAGGGCTCCCACTGATTCTACATGGTGATGAGTCATATAATGATTTCATTAGATACTACAATGTAATAATAATAGAAATAAAGTGCACAGGCCAGGCACAGTGGCTCATGCCTGTAATCCCAGCACTTTGGGAGGCCGTGGCAGGTGGATCACAAGGTCAGGAGATTGAGACCATGCTGGCTAACATGGTGAAACCTCATCTCTACTAAATATACAAAAAATTAGCCAGGCATGGTGGCGGGCACCTGTAGTCCCAGCTACTTGGGAGACTGAGGCAGGAGAATGGTGTGAACCCGGGAGGCGGAGCTTGCAGTGAGCCAAGATTGCACCACTGCACTCCAGCCTGGGTGACCGAGCGAGACTCCGTCTCAAAAAAAAAAAAAAAAAAAAAAAAAAAAAAAAGCCAGGCACGGTGACTCACGCCCGTAATCCCAGCACTTTGGGAGGTAGAGGCGGGCAGATCACGAGGTCAGGAGATCAAGACCATCCTGGCCAACATGGTGAAACCCCATGTCTACTAAAAAAAAATACAAAAAAAAAAATTAGCTGGGCATGGTGGCGGGCACCTATAGTCCCAGCTACTCGGGAGGCTGAGGCAGGAGAATGACATGAACCTGGGAGGTGGAGCTTGCAGTGAGCTATGATTGTGCCACTGCACTCCAGCCTGGGCAACAGAGCAAGACTCTGTCTCAAAAAAAAAAAAAAAAAAAAAAGGAAAAGAAAAAAAGCAAACTCCAAGCCCCCTCCCACTGACTCTGGACAAGTTTTGTGTCTGACCAGCCTACCTGATCATTCTGACCCAACTCAAACTGAAGGCCACCACCACAGTGGTGAGGGTTGGAGTTGGGCCTGCAGTGGAACTGCCTGGGCCCAGGTCCTGGCCCTGCTGCTCTGTGATCTCAGGCAACTCAAGGAACTTCCTGTGCCTCAGCTTTTCCATCTGTCAAACAGGGACAGTAGTGACAAAGCTAGTCCATGAAGTTATGGGGTTCCAATGGGGCAGTCCATGGAAAATGCCCAGAAGAAGTTCTAGCACGCAAAGGCTTCACTGATGTTATTTTTGCTAATTAACACTGTTTACTGTTACTAAATTAACACTGATAATAATTAATAATAACATAGTGGATTTTGCTAGGTTTGGGAAAACTGAAGGAACTTAGAATAGAGGAGAAAATCCCAGTTCAGCTATACTACATATGGTCTTCCACGGTCCAAGGGGAAAGCAGTCAAATCCTCCCGGGCCCCTGACAGCATAGTGCTCTGCTTCACCTGCTGGTGCTCAGCGAGGCCCCTCTCCCTCACAGCCTGCTGTGCCATCATGATCAGGAGTTTAGGGAACCCCTCTCCACTCACAGGCACTGTGGGCCTTCCTTCCAGTCCCACTATCTCCCCAACCCCACAGCAGCAATCCTTTCTAAGGCTCAAGTTATTCCATCTACATTGAGCCCCAGGGCAGGGCTGCCTGTTTCTATGCATGGTTCTCAGGAACCTCCTTGTCCTGACCCGGGGCTCTGCATCTCTGTGGACCCCATAGGACCCAGGCCGTAGTCGAAGGCTCCAGAGGCTCTGCAGGTCCCGGGCAGTCCTGGCTGCATGTTCACAGGGACCTGGTCCTGCCCCAGGCTCAGGAGGGCACAATTGTGGACCTGAAGCCTTTGTCATGTTCCAGAACTCCCCTGACCTGTGCAAATATGTTATGCTTAGAGTCGGGGTCCAGCCCCAGCTGAGGTCCAAGGAGAGGGTGAATGCGGGACAGGGAGCTGGAAGAGCATTCAAGAGACAGCAGGTAAATGAGACGTGGCTTTATTCAGCAGCTCCTGCACGAGGTCCGTGTTACATTTATACACTACACAAACAACAGTGGCTAAGAACCAGGTGGGGAGCTTCTCTATGCTATGTCTACCTGGCTACGATTATGTAAGACATGGGACTGTGCGCTTGTGCCCCAACCCCGCTGAGTCAACCAGGCTGTTTACCTCGGCCTATGCCTGCTGCCCCTATGCCTGCTTGGCTGCAGCTACAGCCATGTTCCTTACAGGATGTTTCTAAAGCTCCACTTCCCAAGTCAAGACTGGGGCTCTGGAAAGAGAGGACGAACAATGGACTGCTTGTATCTAAGCCTCGTTCTCATTCTGTCTCCCCTTCCCCTTTGTCTCTCAGGACTGGAAGAGAAAAACTCCAGAGTTTTCTTCAACACCCTGTCTTCCTTCTGGTCGGGCAGTAAGACGGGGGCCTTGTGGTTCCAGGTGGAGGCCCCACATTCTCCGCTCTGTGGAGGAGCCTCTGTGATGGCAGGACTCCAGCCTTTGTTCTTCAGTGTGGAAAGATTTTAGAAAACTGTCTATTCCACACACTGTCATTCTTGCTTTCTGTCTTGGTCTTAACAGAGCTTGGCTTTCAAGCTCATTGTATTTCTACAGAATCAAACTAAAGTCTATATTGACATCAAAATGACTTGGGGCTCTTGCGGGTATCCGCCTTTCCCAGAAGCGCAAAAGCCAGGACAAAAAAAGTTTAGAAGATACGGGATACTACTGAAAATAGATTTCAAAGTTCCTGATGGCTTCTTTTCCTACAGCAATCCCCTCTTAATCCCATCTTCCCCCTCCCCCTACTGTGCCCCATGTGGCCCACCAGGACCAAGGTGGGACCTCTCGCTAAGCCACATCCTTTCAATAAGGTTTTCCTGTGGTTACCCCATGCCTTGAAGTGACTACTCAGAACCACTCAGTTCATTCTTAGCCAAGACCTGGCCCAGGATGCTGTTTGTGGGGAGAAAAGGAGGTGAACTGCATTCTTGTATTTGTAAAGAAACTACTCTGCATCTGGTGCCTGCTGGATTCATTGTAGCAGCTGTTACTATTCTGCCCATTAAATCTCTCTGCAGCACTGAGCTTACTCACCTTCTCATAGGAAGTTATCCTGCGTCTATTTCCACCACCCCCACTGGACCATAACACCCCTGGACAACACTATTCACCAGCTTCCTCAGGCATAAAATTGGGATTATAATACTATTACCTCATAGGACTAGCTTGGTAACAAAACAGGCAATATCTTTAACTCACATAGTTACAGCACTTAATACAGTGTTTTAAAAAGTAGTTATTGATATTAGCTACATATTTTTAAATAATTTATTGAAATGAAATTCACATAACACAGAATCATTTTAAAATGAACAATTCAGTGGCATTTAGTGCATTTGCAATGTTGCGCAACCACCACCTCTAGTTCCGAAATATCTCCATATTTCAAAACAAAACCCTGTCCTCATTCAGCAGCTTCCCTTCACTGCCTTTCCTCCCAGCCCCTGGCAACCACCAATCTGATTTCTGTCTCCATGGAATTATCTATTCTGGATATTTCATATAAATGGAATCATACAATATGGGACCTTTTGTATCTGGCTTCTTTCACCGAGCATGTTTTCAAGGTTCACCCATGTTGCAGCATGAATCAGTAACTCTGTGTCTTTGGGAGCTGAATCCTATTCTATTGTATGGATGCAACACACTTTGCTTATCTGTTGGTCAGTTGTTGGATATTCGGGTTGTCTCCACCTTTTGGGTCCTGTGAATAGTGCTGTTATGAGTATGTGTGTATAGGCATTTTTTTCCTTTTCCGTTTTCAAGTCTCTGGAGTATAAGCCTAGTAGATTTCTGTGTCATATGGTATCTCAATGTTTACTTTTTTTTCCCTGTGTGCAAATATTTTTTATTGTAGTAAAATGTATATAACATTTATCATGTTAACCATGTGTGTTTGTTTGTTTTCTACTAAAAATACAAAAAATAGCCAGGCATGGTGTCGTGCACCTGTAATCCCAGCTTCTTGGGAGGCTGAGACAGGAGAATTTCTTGAACTGGGGAGGCGGAGATGGGAGTGAGCCAAGATTGTGCCACTGCACTCCAGCCTGGGTGATAGGGCAAGACTCTATCTCAAAAAAAAAAAAAAAAAAAAGAAAAGAAAAGAAAAAAAAAAGAGAGTTCCAATTTCTCTATATCCTTATGAACATTTATTATTTTTCATATTTCTAAATTATAGCTATTCTAGCGAGTATGAAGTTTGCTTTTTATTTGTAGTTCCCTAATGACTAATGATGTTTAGCATTTTTCATGTGCTTGTTGACCATTTGTGTATATGTGTGTCTATGTATATATATGTCTATTTCAGTCATTTGCCCATTTTATTTATTTATTTATTTATTTATTTTTTTTTTTTTTGAGGCGGAGTCTCGCTCTGTCGCCCAGGCTGGAGTGCAGTGGCGCAATCTCGGCTCACTGCAAGCTCCGCCTCCCGGGTTCCCGCCATTCTCCTGTCTCAGCCTCCCGAGTAGCTGGGACTACAGGTGCCGCCACCTCGCCCGGCTAGTTTTTTTTGTATTTTTAGTAGAGACGGGGTTTCACCGGGTTAGCCAGGATGGTCTCGATCTCCTGACCTCGTGATCCGCCCGTCTCGGCCTCCCAAAGTGCTGGGATTACAGGCTTGAGCCACCGCGCCCGGCCCATTTGCCCATTTTAAAATTAAGTTTTGTTGTTGGGCTATAGAAGTTCTTTAAATATTCTGGATATTAATCCCTTGTCAGATATTTTGGTCAAATCCAAAGTCATGAAGATTTGCCCCTTTGGTCTTGCTCTTTTTTTTTTTTTTTTTTTTTGAGGTGGAGTTTCGCTCTGTCGCCCAGGCTGGAGTGCAGTGGTGTGATCTCAGCTCACTGCAAGCTCCGCCTCCCAGGTTCATGACATTCTCCTGCCTCAGTCTCCTGAGTAGATGGGACTACAGGCGCCCGCCACCACGCTCGGCTAAGTTTTTTGTATTTTTAGTAGAGACAGGGGTTTCACCGTGTTTGCCAGGGTGGTCTCGATCTCTTGACCTCGTGATCAGCCCGCTTCAGGCTCCCAGAGTGCTGGGATTACAGGCATGAGCCACCGCGCCCGGCCTGGTCTTGCTCTTATATTTAGATCATTGACTTATTTTGAGTTAAGGTTTGCATATCATGTGAGGTGGGTTCCAAATTTATTATTTTGCATGTGATACAGTCTCCTAGCACCATTTGTTGAAGAGACTTCTTTCTCCATTGAATGGTCTGAGCACCTTTGCTGAAAATCAATTTGTCATAGATATGGATTTATTTCTGGGCTCTCAGTTCTATTCCATTGGTCTATGCAGGTGCCCTGGTCAGGGGCTGTGAGCCCCATGCGCATCCGCAGGCTCCCACGACAATTTCCTCACAACCTCACACTCCCTCAGACTCGGGGGGCAGAGTTCCCCTCCCCAGCCATTAGGTCTCTGTGTCTCTCTGCCCAGCCTGTGAGCTCTGTCTCCTCACTCTCAGCAAGGTGGCCGAGTGCCTGGTATGGGACAGGGCCAAGCAGGCACTTCCCAGACTACAGTGACCTGCACCATGGATGTATCCAGAAAAGGCACAAGCTTGCAGCACTGGGCGGTCCTGTCCCATCAGGCTCTCCCTATCTTCCTGCAGGGTTTATCCTTGTTGCTGCCTCTGTCTAACCTGACACTGATGCTGCTGGGGTCTCCACCACCAGGTAGTGTCACCCTCTGTCTTGGGCAGTCTGGAGGGGCTCATTCGGGCCTTTGCAAGTCAATGGGCTCTGGACGGCAGACCTCACCAGCTGAGGTTGAGGCTCAATGTGCGCATTATTTATGGGCCACGTACGACCCAGTGTTGCGTTTGCAGGACTTGCTGGTGGGGTGCAGGACCCTTCCCCATGAGTTTGGAGACTAGCAGTCTAGAGATTTATGGCCTGAGTAGTTAGAAGAGGAAGCTGTAAAGCGCCTACAGAGCAGCTCTAAAAATTAAGACGTCTGCTTCCTGCACCCACAGGCGGGAAATGCAAGACCCCTGCCGCCTGGCTTAGCCTCCTCACACCGAGCTCATTCGTGCGTGAAATGAGAAAAAAGGACAGGATGCATTTCATGCAATTTTGTCAGAGAATCTTCCCTATTTTTAGTTCCTGAAATAAAATAGAACATTCGAGTTTCCTGGGAAGTTGATCATGACAGAATCTGAGGAGCAGGGAGTGAGAGGAAGCCAGGCCTCCTGACAGGCCCAGCGACCTCACAGGCCTCAGACGCGATGCACCTGAGAAGAGTCCGTCCTTTGTATTCGGGTGGTGCTGAGGTCACGCTCTATCTTTGTCACACACTTGCTGTCTAACTTGGGCCACGCATTAGTATTAAATTCTCTGGGTCTTGGTGTTTCACTTCACAGCTTTTAATGAGGGGACTATGGTGAACGGTAGAGCCCCGGGCCTCACCTTAGATACGCAATCAGTCCCCTTTCTTTCTTCACCTCTGCCCTTCTCCTCCCCTAACCTGGGTCAGCAAAGCGTAAGGCCAAAGGCCTCAAAAAGTCTGAAGTGTTAAAAGTATCAGCTGAGGGAGTGCAGGGCCCTGAAGAGCAGGGGTCACTCACCGAAGGGCATGGTCGGCTCTGCAGCGTGGTGAATGACTGTGCGTCCTGGGCCTGCAGCTCAGGTGAGCGCAGGTGAATGACTGTGCGTCCTGGGCCTGCAGCTCAGGTGAGCGCAGGTGAATGTGCGTCCTGGGCCTGCAGCGCAGGTGAGCGCAGGTGAATGACTGTGCGTCCTGGGCCTGCGGCACAGGTGAGCACCAGGTGCAGGGCATCTTCCCCAGGCGCACAGCGGGAAAGGCAGTGAGCACAGACACCCAGAGGCTCTGGTGTTTGCTGGTCTCGGCCCGGCTAAGCACTTACTTTTACACACAGTGTCCCATTTTAGTACTTCCAATAACCCTGTTCGATGCTATGATTGCCTTCATTTACGTCTAAGGAAAGTTCGGTCCAGAAAGGGCACGTTACTTGCCCAGGTACCCACGGCTGGTAGCTAGAACGAGGTTTTGGCTCAAGGTTTCAGGGGCCCAAGATCCTAATCTCTAATCCACTGAAGGCCAAGCCAACTCAGAAGGATTGAGTTTTAGGATGGGAAAAACCATCATTTTTTAGGGCCAGCAAATGTCAAGGGCAGGAGAGTCAAGAGGCAACCTCATGGAGCACGTCCTGTGTGCCAGCCACGGAGCCACAAGCCGGGCGAGAAAAGTCAGTCTGCTGCCCTTCCCAGGGCACTCACATGAGACAGAAAATGATCTCAGTGAACTCTCCTGGGCTGTGGAGGGCTGGGAGGTTTGGAGAACTGTCGGGATAGGCAGAGCCTACAAATCTAATGCAGAGGCCTTACTTACACTGAGCCAGTTACAAGAAGCAACTCTTGCTAACTCCCGAATTAAAAGGCCAACAGCCTGGATTTCCCATGGCCTCACTGCCCCACCCCACCCAGCTAGGCTGCTAGCATCAGGAATTGGCCATCAATTTTGGGAGTGAAGTGACTTTGACCAGTGGGGTGCTCTGGAGAGCCTGAGGCCTTCAATAAGCCATCAAAGTCCTGATTCTGGATGATCAAAGGAGTCCTGGGTCTGCCTGAAATCACCCAGGAAGTGGCTGTTTGGTGTCGTTTCCTGCTGGCCAGGACCCTGCAGGCTGCCCAGAGCAGCTCCTCTGCCGAGAGCAGGCATCTGTCAGCGGCCCTGGGGTCATGGCTGGAGATGAACATTTTTGAATTGTTTTAATGATGTTCAGAAGAGAGGAGCAAGAGAGCAGGTGGTGGCCCTGAGCTCCCTAGGATGCATACTCTCAAGCCAGGTGGGGCGGCCACCCGGTCACCCTGCCCAGGATGCAGGCCCTCGGGTGGCCCTGCCTGGTGGGTTTCCTTCAGGGTATGTTCACCTGCTGGCGCTCACCTGTTGGCACCCTGCAGGTGGGCACCGCCTCCCTCTAGTATCACACACTGTACCCCTCACTCTAATGCAAATGATGAGAGCTTGCTCTCGCTAGGCAGCTCGACTTCCACGTCTTTTTACCAAAAAGGCAAATCAGTCACAAGTGCAGAACTCGCGCGTGAGGACACACCAACCGCCAACATGCTGGACATTTTTTCTGGAGGATTATTTGTGGAGGATTATTTTCTGGAGAGGGTAGTATTATATTCTTTGTGGGTTCTACTCAAAGCCAGGGTCCCTTGGGTCTTGTCCAGGGCAAAGGCCGGGGGTTAAGTGTCAACTCTAGTCAGCGGCAGTTGTCTCGATTTCAGTTTAGACATCATTAAAAGGGTTCCCTGAAAGCAACTTCACATTTGAATGGAGAAAAAAAGAGTAAAGTAGACAATCCCAAATGTTAGATCATACACATAATTGATATTCTGGGTTTGGCAGACGTGTGGTTCTTTCATTTTGGGTGGGCCTAATACTCTAGGAATTCAAAATATTTCAAAGAAGTAAACACGCAGTTCTACGAAGACCCTGGAAATTGTCCACACTCCCTATCCTGCCTGCTCCTTACCTATTTCCCTTCCCCTGTCATGTGTTTTGACTTTTCCTAACTTTTTCAGGCTCACATGTTCAACTTTTAAAAGGGTTTTCCCTCATCCCTCAAAATAATAATAATAATAATGATGATAATAAATAATAATAATAATAAGCCCTGGAGCTGTAATTCGAGCATAGGGCCACCAGATGGCAGCGGAGCATAAGTCACAGGCTCCACGCAGCACGGGAAAGAAGCGCTTTGCTAGATCCCGCCGTGGGGAAGAAGAGCCCGGAGTCTATGCACGCGGGTATAGACTGCACAACAGATTTAGGAGGAGGCTCAGCTCAGATCGCTAAGCCGTTTATTCTCAATCGCGTGGCTCGTCAGTGGCAACTCAGGAGGCGGACCTGACTCAGGCCTGCTGAGCTCTCAGGCTACCTCCAGGGATGCGGAATCAGACAGCTCCTTGTTCCTGACCCAAAGAGAGCTCTCATCTGGATGTTTAAATGTCAAAAATATTGGCCTCTACCCAAAGCTTTAAGTGGAAAATCTCGAATGTTTCTAACTTATTCCTTTTTTTTCTGCCGCCTGGCCCTAAGCCCACAGGGCCCGTCTGCTGTCCTTGGAAAGGCCTCTACAAAAATCCCTCCGGCCCTTTCTGTTCAATAACGTGACGTTAGCAGATGCTCGCTAATCTCCGGGATTCAGAAAAGTGAACTATCCTCTCCTCCTTTACTTTTTAAAGAGTAAACCAAGTCCCAGGTAAAATTGTATCTGAAGGAATTCTTAACTCACATTAACTTCTAAAGCTCGTTTTATACCCAAGTTAGAGTCAGACAGTTCCTTGGATGCCCTCCCTGTTTGACCTGGCAGGGGAGAAGTTTCTAGCACGCTTGTCTTCCCTTGCTTCTAGTCTAGCTGAGTTATTTATTCCTCAGGGACTGGCCCAGAAGCCCCAGAGCTGCTCCGAGTGGTCCAGGCCCCGCAGTGTGAGGGCTGGGGGCCTTGAGAGACTCGGGCACCTGGCCCAGCAAGCACTCGGGCTTGGAGTCCACCCCAGGCCTTGGGGTTCTTTACAGACTCTTGCCCTGGGTTACCCCAGACTGCTTAATCCCGCCCCCGGTGGGGGGGCAGAGGTGAAGCCTGCGAGACCCCCGCTCCCTCCTCCTCTGCAGCTGTGACCCCAGAATCCGGCTTTCCTAAACTTCATGTAACAAGGCCCTGGCAATGGCCTGGGTGCCCAGGCCTCGGTGTGGACTCCGTGGATCTAGGAGAGCACCTGGGCAGAGACCGCCATTTCCCCTTCGCATGGCACCACTTCCGGGTCACGTGACACCCCTCGCTCAGCAGCCACGTGACACTGCGGAGCATGGTGGGTAGGCATGGCGCGTGGAAACCAAGATCTGCCTCTTCTGGGAGTCCCGAGTCGTCAGCCTTTGTTTCCCATAATGTTCCTGCGGCTTCCTGGAGCTGACTCACCAGAGTCCAGACCAACAGGAAGCTGCCCGCCCGGCTTAGTGTGTGCGGGGCGCTAAAACCGGAAAGGGGCCCACGCGAGATCTGCCTAGACAGTGATGACCCAGCCTCGCAGGCGGCTCCCGCAGCAGCTGAGGACAGGCCTCGGGGTGGTCGCCCACAGGCGGCCTATCCCTGCCTGCAGCCTCCGGAGCAGCCAAGGCTGGATGGGGCAGTGGGAGGCCTGCGGGGGTGCGGAGACTGTGGTGGGAGTGAGAGCCCTTCTTCGATCTGCGCCGCCAGGGGAAAGGGATTTGGATCCCGGGTATGACGGTTGTAAAATAGGAGGCTGGAAATCCACGCTCCTGAGGCCTGGGTGGCCCCGAGCAGAGGGCCAGGCCCCGCCCATCCTGCTGTCTGAGCTGTTTCTCGGGCCACCTCCCAGAAGCTAGAGCCCCTGCCAGTTGGGAGAACAGCCCCTGCGGCTCTTGGTGTTAAGGCCACGGCACCCTGAGAGAACTAACACTTGTGTTAGGAAGGCAGGTTCACAGCCGCTTCCTGAGCAGAGCACGTCGGGCCCCCTGTGTGGCTGCTGGCTGCAATTGTCTCATGGAGACATGTCAGGGACAGGGCCCTCAGAGAAGGATGATCTGCAGTCAGGTACTCGTGTGAGGCACTGCTGGAGCGAGGGGTCCAACGAGGGAATGGATTTGTGATTTTTTTCTAAAGTAAAAGTTCTCCTGGGCATTTCCACCTTCCTCCGAATTTGCCTACACTTTAACCCTTGGCTAAGCCTTGCCTCAAGCGCATCCCCACCGCCACCGTCTGCATTTCACGTTTTCAGGGCCCTACATGGCCTGTATTAGCCACAGCCTTTACTGGATTTGCCTTTGCCATCTTACATTGAAAACAATGCCTTAAAAGGGAGACCGAGATTTCTGCAAGACGAGTTTCAGCTCAAATTTCTCACCCATGAGGAAAAGGGAAAACAGGTCCCTCTCCCCCCTAATGGGCAGGAGCTGACAGTGTGACTTATTGAGTCCAGAGTGTTCTTTACTAAAATGTTATACATCCTCCTCCTCCTCCTCCAGCCCGGAGCACTGCTATCCTAAGACCACAGCTTGAGTTTTAGAAGGGAAGAGAAAAGAGAGACAGCTATAGTGAATGGCTGTGATAACTGGTGTTATCTAAACATTGTGCTCCTGTTCTTAGCAGCTCCAGACCTGGATTCACGGTGCTGCAGGGACTGTTCTTTAAACAATTTAGCCTAGAAGGTAGAATTTTCTTTGATGGCCCAATTGAAGAGGACCCGGGCAGGGAAGGGCATTGAAATTCCAGTCTACTAAGCAACCTTTTCCAAAGGAGCTTTCTTTCCCAGGCTGTCTTATTTTCAGGATCAGCCTCCTCAAACCCGTTGAAAGTCAGCAAGGCCTTGATGGTGGCCGTAGGTCCCCCATAGGGGTCCCTTCCGTGGCCCTAGGAGTCCCCTAACTGTGTGTTTTGAGGGTCACAAGCATTTGTAAAAGTTGTAAAAGTAAGACTTTTTTGGTGTTCTTTTTCTTAAAGAGTTTATTCTCCTCAGAAATTGTAAAAGTCCTATGCTCTACAAAACCTGGATCTGAGCCTGTTCTTGTTTTAAATGAGGTATATGAATCAGTGAATGCACCCCATAAATAACTAAGGTGCACGTAGGAAGAGCCATTAAAACTTTGTCTGGGCCGGGTGCAGTGGCTCACACCTGTAATCCCAGCACTTTGGGAGGCCGAGGCAGGCGGATCACAAGGTCAGGAGTTCGAGACCAGCCTGGCCAACATGGTGAAGCCCCATCTCTACTAAAAATACAAAACTTAGCTGGCCGTGGTGGCGCACACCTGTAGTCATAGCTACTCAGGAGGCTGAGGCAGAAGAATCACTTGAACCCAGGAGACAGAGGTTGCAGTGAGCCAAGATCTCTCCACTGCACTCCAGCCTGGGCAACAGAGCGAGACTCTGTCTCAGAAAAAAAACAAAACAAAACAAAGAAAACAGCAGAAAAACATCTTTATCTGTTCATTTTTTAAAATCAAAAAGAAAATCACATTTTATGAATGTTACACACACTGGTCCCTTATACCCCAAATGCATGCATGTCAGAGGAGCATGGACATCCCTGAAGAGTGAATGAGGAGCCCCCAGTGGAGGGTGGGGGCAGGGTGTGCTCACTGGCTTTTTCCTTTCAGCACTTGGTGTGTGTATTCAATTGACATGGGAGCAGCGTATTCAGTCTTGCTGCCTGCACTCAAAACACAAGTTGGAGTCAGAGCAAAAACACTTTTAAAGTTAAGATAAAACATTGTTTATTTTTGTTAAAACTTTTAAAATGTGTGTGTTTATAACAAAGTATAGTAGTGCAGTAGTTGTGCATATATATGTAAAATCAATAACTTACTTTGGGGGTGCTTTCTAAAAATCTAATAGGGGTACACCACTGAAAGTCTGGAAATTATAGTTTTAAAGTACTGTACAGGTTGAGCATCCCTAATCTGAAATCCAAAATGCTCCAAAATTTGAAATTTTGAGTTTCCAAACCCAAAAAGTTTGATATGACACCACAAGTGGAAAATTTCATACCTGACCTTGTGACACACTGTGGTCAAAACTTTGTTTTGCACACAAAATTATTAAAAATACTGTATAAAGTTATCTTCAGGCTATGTGTGTAAGGTGTGTATGCAACATAAATAAATGTCATGTTTCGACTTGGGTCCCATCCCCAAGCTATCTCATTACGTATGTGCAAATATTTCAAAATCCAAAAAACATTCCAGAATCTGAAAACTATTATAACTTTTCTGGTCATGACAAGACAGGAGGTCAATCATACCTCAGTACACTTCTTTCTTCACTAACCTTCACAAGACCTTTTTTACTTAAGAAATAAACAGAAACCAGTCCTGGAAAACAAAGAGCGAAGACTCTTCTGCTGAATTCAAGCAACCTCCTGATGCTGCACCCAGAGTGCCCTCCCCTTTCCCTGGTTTCCTGGTTTTGACGTGATAGCTGACCAGTTTACACGATCACAATCACAGACTGGTTCTGGCTGGTTTATGGAGGATGTGCACACAGCACCTTTGTGTTCTGTCTTTCACCTTCCGACATAAAGCCTAATTTTACTGCATTTTAGTATTACATCTTCATCCCAGCTGAACATGGGACACATGTAACATATAGGTTTGCTTCCCACACAGGTGTATGACCTTTCTTCATGAATATTCATAGCTTCTCCTATAACCTGCTAAATATGTATATTTAGCTAACCTGTTTAACATGAAACTGTCCCACCTTCCTTTCCTCCAAGTACCTGCTTTCAGTCTCAATGGAAGGCTCCACTTCCCAGCCTGCAGGTTGCATCATAAAAAATCATAAGAAATAAAGTTCTCTAAACAAATTTACAAGAAAAAAACAACCCCATCAAAAAGTGGGCAAAGGATAATGAACAAACACTTTTCAAAAGAAGACATTTAGGCAGCCAACAGATATATGAAAAATCGCTCATCATCACTGGTCATAAGAGAAATGCAAATCAAAACCATAATTAAATACCATCTTATGCCAGTTAGAATGACAATCATTAAAAAGTCAGGAAACAACAGATGCTGGAGAGGGTGTGGAGAAATAGGAAAACTTTTACACTGTTGGTGGGAGTATAAATTAGTTCAACCATTGTGGAAGACTGTGGTGATTCCTCAAGGATCCAGAACTAGAAATACCATTTGACCCAGCAATCCCATTACTGGGTATATACCCAAAGGATTATAAATCATTCTACTATAAAGACACGTGCACACGCATGTTTACTGTGGCACTGTTCACAATAGCAAAGACTTGGAACCAACCCAAATATCCATCAATAATAGACTGGATAAAGAAAATGTGGCACATAAACACCATGGAATACTGTGCAGCCATAAAAAAGGATGAGTTCGTGTCCTTTGTAGGGACATGGATGAAGCTGGAAACCATCATTCTCAGCAAACTAACACAAGAACAGAAAACCAAACACCGCATGTTCTCACTCATAAGTGGGAGTTGAACAATGAGAATACATGGACATAGGGAGGGGAACATCACACGCTGGGGCTTGTTGGGGGGTCCCTCCGTCCCAGTGTGGAACAACCCTTCACCACGACCCTCTGTCTCAGTGTGGAACAACCCTCCACAGCAACAACCCTCCGTCCCAGTGTGTAATAACCCTCCAGATGACCCTCCGTCCTAGTGTGGAACGACCCTCTGCCACGACAACCTCTGTCCCAGTGTGTAATAACCCTCCACCACAACCCTCTGTCCCAGCAGAGTTTGCATGAATCTTTTTGTGCACTCACAGCTCTCTCTCTCTCTTTTTTTTTTTTAAAACATGGGTCACAGTTTCAGTTCTTCAGCCTCAATGGGGTTTTTGATGTTTATGTAGGGTGTTACTCAAGCCAGATGTCCATCTTGAGATTTCTGAATCTCCTGTGATCACAGCTTGTCTTACCTGTAGGAATTAACTGAAAGAGATGTCCTTTACTTAAAAGCTACATGTGAAGATCAACTCCTTGTCTTAACATTTGCAGTCCTTATGTCACTCTGTCTTCTGCTTGTCCTGGTATAGTCCTACTGTTTTCTAGAAATCTCTTTTAAGCATTCTTTTTGAAAAAAATTTTTATAGGTGAATATTCATGCTAACCTAGTGGGTATGATCTTGGAACTTCCACAGCTCCCCACTTGAGGATCAAAGTATGAGGTGCTGTGTGCTCTTTAGTTGTTAGTGCTATGAAAGCAAAAATGCTTTCTACGCTGGTGTGCGTTACTATTTTACTGAGCACCAATGAATGTATGCTGTGTGCTGGAAATCGACTTAAAGGTATCCTGTTCTTATAGCAGGTTAGTGCATTTGCATATTTGCTGAAAACCCTTTCTGCATAAATTAGTTAGGTTGTCTATCTGCTTTAGTTTAGTGCAACGTTTGGTAGAGTATTACTTACCAGAAAGCATGTATGTCATTTCCAAAAAGAAGAAAAAACATAGTAGTTCAATTTCCAACATGTACTTTTGATTTTTTATCTAAGTAATAGTCTGTACTGATTTTTCACTTCGCTATTCTGGTTTTAAAGGATGAGCTACAAGCGATGTGTTTTTCTTTTTTTTCTTTTTTCTTTTTCTTTTTTTTTTTCTGTCGCCCACGCTGGAGTGCAGTGGCCCGATCTCAGCTCACTGCAAGCTCTGCCTCCCGGGTTCACGCCATTCTCCTGCCTCAGCCTCCCGAGTAGCTGGGACTACAGGCGCCCACCACCTCGCCCGACTATTTTTTTGTATTTTTGGTAGAGACGAGGTTTCACCGTATTAGCCAGAATGGTCTCGATCTCCTGACCTCGTGATCTGCCTGTCTCAGCCTCCCAAAGTGCTGGGATTACAGGTGCTGGGAGCCACCGCGCCCGGCCGCAATGTGTTTTTCTGTACTGATGTGTCACTTATTACATTATTTTGTACCATGAGTTAAAAAAAGAAATCAAGTTATCTTTTCCAAATGTATAGATCTCGTGATGTTAAGTAGACTCTGGACATGTTTATACCATGACTTCTGCCTTTCAGACAGTTGGAAGATTCTGGAAGCAGCACGGAGAGTTTACATTGCCCTGGCTTTGAGTTTCGAAGCATGGGTGCCCCACTCTTGTGGGATTTTTGGAGCTTCTGATCAATGCACATGTTGAATCAGAGCGCTCCAGAGTATTAGAACCAGAAAGTCATTTAGAGAACACATGAAGCTTTATTTCACAGACAGGAAGCTGGGTCCGAAGCAGTGAGTGAGGATGTGCCTGGGGTGAGCCTGGAGTGGGAATTCCCATACTATCCTTTATTGTTTATCAAAGACTCAGGTGGGATCTTTAGGTTCCCCAGACTCTGTTTCCCCACAGAATCCAGTTTCAGGATTATCTGTATTACTGGTGGTAACTCATTTGCAAATACTTGTCGTGGTATGTGCACGTAATTATATTAGCATGGAATAAATACACCCTACCTCAAACATTTGACTCAGATCATAAGCTAATTGGGCATAATCCCAGCCCTAAAAGGAAGTGGAGAGAATCAGACCCTGTATATATGTTTATTTTATTTATTTATTTTTTTGAGACGGAGTCTCGCTCTGCCGCCCAGGCTGGAGTGCAGTGGCCGGATCTCGGCTCACTGCAAGCTCCGCCTCCCGGGTTCCCGCCATTCTCCTGCCTCAGCCTCCCGAGTAGCTGGGACTACAGGCACCTGCCACCATGCCTGGCTAATTTTTTGTGTTTTCAGTAGAGATGGGGTTTCACCGTGTTAGCCAGGATGGTCTCGATCTCCTGACCTCATGATCTGCCCGCCTCGGCCTCCCAAAGTGCTGGGATAACAGGCGTGAGCCACCGCGCCCGGCCCATACTTTGGACTCTATTTTCTTGCTCACATTTTGTCCAGCTTTTGTTATTGGGAGCTCTTTCAGTTGATTCCTGTGTCCATTGATATGTTGCCATCATTGTGGTTTTGGTGGTTTTTTTTTTTTTTTTTTTTTTTTTTTTTTTTTGAGAGTTTCACTCTTGTCGCCCAGGCTGGAGTGCAATGGTACAATCTCAGCTCACTGCAACCCTGTCTCCCGGGTTCAAGCAATTCTGCCTCAGCCTCCTGAGTGGCTAAGATTACAGGCCCAGGCCGCCACGCTTGGCTGACTTTTGTATTTAATTTAATTTAATTTAGTTTATTTTTTTGGGACAGAGTCCTGCTCTGTCGCCCAGGCTGGAGTGCAGTGGCACCATCTCAGCTCACTGCAACCTCCGCCTCCCAAGTTCAAGCAATTCTTCTGCCTCAGCCTCCCAAGTAGCTGGGACTACAGGTGCATGCCACCATGCCCAGCTAATTTTTGTAATTTTAATAGAGACAGGGTTTCACCATATTGCCCAGGCTGGTCTCGAACTCCTGACCTCGTGATCCGCCCACCTTGGCCTTCCAAAGTGCTGGGATTACAGGTGTGAGCCAAGGCACCCAGACTTAATTTTTGTATTTTTAGTAGAGACGGGGTTTTGCCGTGTTAGTTAGGCTGGTCTTGAACTCCTGACCTCAGGTGAACCGCCCACTTCAACCTCCCAAAGTTCTGCGATTACAGGTGTGAGCCACCACGCCCTGCCTTAGAATTATTTTAGTAACAAAAAAATCCTTTTTAAATTTTCTTGAAATATGTTAAAGTTTTGAAATCATTTTGAGAGAATCAGTTTCTTTTTGTTACAGACTCTTTCTTCAGCGAAGTGTCTTCCCACTTACTAAAATCCTTCTTGTCCCTCCATGACCTTGTGGCATTGCCCTCTGCACTCCAGGCTCTCTTGCTTCTTTAGTGTGTCCCTAAGTATTTGGTGTGTGTATTATTCAAGTAGCAAAGATACTCAGGCACACATGTATCTTTGCTATTTTAATAATACATTTTAATCAACGTTTTCAATAAGAATAAACTTATTTCCCCAGGCATGTATCGCCCAGCCATTCAGGACAAAAGCAGACTTTGTTTCCAGCCCACCCTGTTTTTAGCAGCAATACTAAATCTTGGCACCAGCTGCATTGGAACAGAGGACTTAGGCAATACCTCATCTTTAATACACCTCAATCTTGTAGGGATGTGATTCCCTCAAGCCCTGCGATCCAGTCCTTCCATATTTGGAATACTGTCCTTGTGAGGGAGCTGGAAACACAGGCACAGAGGTAGTCACATGGGTCTGCATTCCAGGATACTGTGTCCTCCCCTGCCCCCTCAAATTCCGAGCCCCTCCTGGTCACCCACCTTTGCTGACCTTTGAACCCAGCCCATCAAAACCTTCCTCTTCTTGGTGGAAGCTTTTCTACTCCACCCATTTCTGCCATCTCCCTGTTAGCTAATTGTTGTATCTTAAGCTTATTCTTTTAAGTATATATCACACCAATAATTATATGGTTACTTGTATAGTTTGTACTTTTTATTTAATGTTCTGCAAGGGACACAGTTTTGCCTCTTTTACTGTCACAGCCCCTTCCCCTAACCTAACCACACAGCACATAACAAGCGCTCACTAAACATCTGTCTAATAAGAGTGAAATTCAGTTACTACCCAAGTGCCTGATGATTGGAACACACCTGGGATGCTTTCTAGCCATTCAAAACGTTACTTGCTAGGATCTTTAATGACAAGGGAAATTGCTTCTTTTGGTAGCATTGGGTTCATGCAAATCACAAGTAGCTACAGGAAAACTATTGGAAAGAAATCCAGCAAATATTTAAGTGGTTATTGCTGGGATGGAGAACTCTACATTTGTATATTTACTTTAAAAATGGACATGTACTAGTTTTATCATCAGAAAAAAAATAGCTTCTGTTTTGTTTTTGAATATTTAAGGCTGAGTTACTGGAAAAAGTACCTCTGAGGAATAGGGAAATGGGGAATAGGGAAAAGCAAGACCAGATTGAAAAACAGAGATTTCAATTAAATCGTATTTTAAATGCTTGTTTAAAAATCCTGATCTGAGGAGTGAACAGTAAATCGCAATGTATCAACCCAATGGCCACTTTCCAACAGTGAAAATGAGTGAAGCACAGCCACGTATATTCACATAAATAAAACCTGCAGAAAAAATATTGAGGAAAAAACAATGTACCATTCATAAAACAAAATCAATGTATAAATTATATAAATGTTTAAAATATATGAAAATACTGGCTGGGCACAGTGGCTCACGCCTGTCATTACAGCGTGTTGGGAGCCGAGGCAGGTGGATCACCTGAGGTCAGGGGTTCAAGACCAGCCTGGCCAACATGGCAAAACCCCATGGTACAGGCCTGTGATCCCAGCTACTCGGGAGGCTGAGATGGAAGGATCACTTGAGCCTGGGAGGTGGAGGTTGCAGTGAATCGAGATTGTGCCACTGCACTCCAGCCTGGGAGACAGAGTGAGACCCTGTCTCAAAATAAATAAATAAATAAATAAATAAAATAAAATATATGAAAATACTATGCATTATTTAGAACATGAATGTATAGCATTATAAAACTGTTTAGAAATATATGGAGGTAATGAGCATTTAATTTATAGTAACAGATACAGTGGATAGGGGAAGGGATTGTGATTGAGATAGAAACGGAGGTTATCTTTTTAAGTTGGGTGGTGGAGATATGGTATTATTATATAACTCTTTGTCTACGTCTGTAATATTTTATAATAAAATTCCAAAATTTAAAACAAATTTTGAAATAAAAACAAAAATGAAAGAAATTCTATTCTCTCATAATAAAACATTCTTTTGTAAATAATAGTACATTTTCATGAGTTTGTACATTCAGATTTTCAAAGATAGCTTTTCTTTCTTTTCTTTATTTCATAGCTTTCTTAAAGCATGCTTTCATTAAGACACTTAAAACTAACAGGAAAACCAAAATATTGTTATTTTGTCGTGTAGCATTTTTATGCCGTGGATGATTACTAGAACATGTAGGATTTGTGTAGTCCTTTTAGTTACTAGTAATGTATATTGCACTTACGTAGATTTTTAAGTAGGAAGTTACTACTAGAATGCAAACAATTAAAAGGAACATCGTTTTCTGAGTTTATTGAGTTATAGCTGATTTCATTTTTCAAGATCAGCAATTTGAGAAGATAGATAGAGGAGCTGAACCGGCTTAAGACTTTCTGGTAACATGAACCATGGTCTACTAGATTCCTGACCACGACAGAAGGGAGGAGGGCTATTCTACTGTGTGTTACCCTCCAATCTGAAAACATTCCAAAGAGAACAAGACACAATGCATCCCTATAAAGTAGGCAGGGGGCAGAACTACCCTGCAGGTGATTAAACAGTTTCTATTCTTGAAAACAGCGTGATTAGTTTTGCTGACTATAGGTCAAAGTTGTCACTTTGCAAACTACTATTGCATTGCCGTCGTGCATTGCTTAATGATGGGACATGATCTGCGATTTCGTTGTGTGAACATCCTAGAGTGCACTCACACAAACCAAGATGGCGTAGCTGCTACACGCCTAGGCTATGTGGTGTGGCCTATTGCTCTTAAGCTACAAGCCTGCGCAGCATGTTACTGTGCTGAATATTCGCGGCAGCTGTAATACAATTTTAGGTATTTGTGTATCTAAACATTTTTAACATAGAAAAGGTTCAGTAAAACTTTGGTAAAATGTTAATTGAACTTGCAGGACAGGAAGTCGCTCTGGGTGAGTCAGTAAATTGGTGGTGAGTGAATCTGAAGGCCTAGGACATTCCTGTACACTTCTGTAGACTTTACAAACACCGTACACTTAGGCTACATTTAATTTATTTAATTTTTTTCTTTACCATTGCCAAGTATTATGTACTGTGCATAACGGTATGTCCTAGACTTTTACATAAGTGTCTGCACAATAGGTTTGATTACATCAGCGTCACCACAAACACATGAGTCGTGCGTTGTGCTATGACGTTAGAACCTCTATGATGGCCGTAGGCAGTAGGAATTTTTTTCAGCTCCATTTTAATCTTAGGGGATCATCGTCGTATATGTTGTCCATCATTAAACGAAATGTCGCTATGTGACACATGACTGTATAGCTTTGGAATTTCGTACTAGTTTGGGAAATTGCTTTTTTGTTATGCTAATAGAAAAATAATAATTGTCTAAGTATAGAAAATACATTTATGGCCAGGCACGGTAGCTCACGCCTGTAATCCCAGCACTTTGGGAGGCCGAGGTGGGTGGATCACCTGAGGTCAGGAGCTCAAGACCAGCCTGGCTAACATGGTGAAACCCCGTCTCTACTAAAAATACAAAAAAAAAAAAAAAAAATTAGCTGGGCGTGGTGGCGGGCGCCTGTAGTCCCAGCTACACTGGAGGCTGAGACAGGAGAATGGCGTGAACCCGGGGGGCGGAGCTTGTAGTGAGCCGAGATTGCCCCACTGCACTCCAGGCTGGGCGATAGAACGAGACTCCATCTCAAAAAAACAAAAACAAAAACAAAAACAAAAACAAAAATTAGCTGGGCGTGGTGGCAGGTGCCTGTGATCCCAGCTACTCAGGAGGCTGAGGCTGGAGAATTGTTTGAACCAGGGAGGCGGAGGTTGCAGTGAGCTGAGATCATGCCATTGCACTCCAGCCTGAGCGACAGCGACTCCATCTCAAAAAAAATTTTTTTTTTAAAGAAAATACATGTATTTGAGAAACATTTGTGCTGGGTAAACAAGGAAGATGGGATCCTTGACCCCAAGTCAAGTGTAGAAGTGAAGGCAGCAACTGACAGTCTTCCTACCTAATTTATTCAAAGGTCCAGTTTCCTGCTTCCCATCTTAGAAAATCGTCACATCCCTTTGCTTCCACCAACATACCTGTGGAGATAGCAAACAGAAGCAACATTGCTGGAGGGCAGAGTGAGAGAAGAGGAAAAATGAACTTGCCCCATCTTGCCAACTAGGGAAATTAAGACCTGGATAATTAAGGGTTAACTGTGGTTGAAGAGATTTTTAGACTCCTCATCCTCAAACCATGCTGTGCGGCAGAACCTTCCTCATGAAGACTCCCCTCCTCCACTGACTGCACTCTTCTCAAAGAACGTGGGCACACTCACTCACTCATATTCATCTGTGCACACTCAGACATACCCACACTCACATTCATATACAGTCTTTCACACACATGCATATGCTCACACTCATGCATATTCACACACCTACACTCATACACACACACATACATTCACACTCAGGCACTCACACACCTACACATACACACATGCACATGCTCACACTCAGGCACTCACACACCTACACTCATGTACACATATGCATATGCTCACACTCAGGCACTCACACACATTCATATACACATGCATATGCTCACACTCAGGCACATACACTCATACACACATATGCTCACACTCAGGCACTCACACACTTACACTCATACACACACGTGTATGCTCACACCCAGGCACTCACACACTCACACACACGTATATGTTCACACTCAGGCACTCACACACCTTCATACACGTGCACACGCATATGCTCACACTCAGGCACTCACCCACTTACACTCATACACACACATATGCTCACACTCAGGCACTCACACAGTCATATACACACACGTGTATGCTCACACCCAGGCACTCACACACATACACTCATACACACATGCATATGCTCACACCCAGGCACTCACGTACACTCATACACACATGCATATGCTCACACCCAGGCACTCACACACGTACACTCATACACACATGCATATGCTCACACCTAGGCACTCACACACACTCATATACACGCACAGTCATATGCTCACACTCAGGCACTCACACACATCCATATGCACACAGGCACTCACATTCATATGAGCACACACACACACTGGCATTCATATGCACTCACATTCATATGCACACAGGCACACATCCACATTCATATGCACACACACAGGCACTCACATTCATATTCAAGCCCCACACACACATTCATATCCACATGTTCACACTCTCATACATTTGCATACGCTCGCACTTGGAGGCACAGCACTACCGCCCGAGCACAGCGCAGCCTCCCGCGTACTCACCTCACCAGTATGAGACAGATGGTAAAAGTGGATCGTCCCACCCCGGGGTTGAGAACTGGCCCACTTACTCTGTGTTTACAGAGGTGAAGAGCCCGGCCAAGGACCCAAGGTCACGGTGTGGCATAGAAAACACAGCCTGTTGAACAAGAGTCTGCAGACCGCCCGCCTCCGTGGATAGGAGGGCCTGACAGGTGTTTATTTCTCCTTTTCACATTAACTGGGAAGTGACAGCAGCTCATGGCCGCTGCACCCGGCTGCCGTGTGGTTCATCGGACATTTCAGCTGTCTTGAAAATTGATATTGATTACTTCAGACCGTGCCGTCCATGGAGCGATTCATCCTGGCAGTTAGATGAGACTCCCCCCTCCACAGCTGCGTTCCACACTTCTGCCTGGTCCTGCGCTTGGTTTTAGAGATCTAATTAACACGCGTCGTCCAGTGATCTAGGAGAACATTATGCTAAGTGAAATAAGCCAGACACAGAAGGACAAATATGCCTGGTGCTGCTTGCATGATGAATCTAAACGAGTCAGGCTTACAGGAGCGGAGAGTGGAACAGTGATTGCCAGGGGTGGGATGAGAGAGGGAGCATGGGGGAGGGGGAGGGGGCGGGATCAATCTGAGGACTGCAGAGTTTCAATTGTACAAGATGAGTAAGTCCTAGCGATCTACTGTATAGCATGGGCGTATCATTAGCAACACTGAATTGTATACTTAAAATTTGCTGAAAGCATAGATCTTGTGCTTGTACCACAAAATAATTAATAACAGTAATTCAGAGGGTGGAAGGAGACTTTTGGAGGTGATGGATATGCTTACAGCATAAATTACGGTGATGGTTTCATAGGTGAGTACTTATCTCCAAACTCATCAAGTTGTAGACATACAATATGTACAGCTTTTTGTATGTCAATTAGACACCGATACTGATTTATTCTCCTTTTCAAGCCTTTTGAAAGGATCGCTTTAATCTGAGTTGTCCTTGAATATAAACAAGAAGACCAAGTTATCTTTCACAATTATTATTTTTGGCCACTTATAAATGAGATTTAAAAAAATAAAACCATTTAAATAGCATGTATGCTTTACATATAGGAATTGTGTTCTGGGTATTTGCAATTTAATCCTAAATCTTAAAATGTTATTTGTTCCTGCTTTACCCCAAACTATAAGATGTGTATTTGCTGTTGGTGACCTCTGAACCCACATCACAGGAGTTTGGTTTCTTTTTTTTTTTTTTGAGACGGAGTCTCGCTCTGTCGCCCAGGCTGGAGTGCAGTGGCCGGATCTCAGCTCACTGCAAGCTCCGCCTCCCGGGTTCCCGCCATTCTCCTGCCTCAGCCTCCCGAGTAGCTGGGACTACAGGCGCCCGCCACTGAGCCCGGCTAGTTTTTTTTTTTTTGTATTTTTTAGTAGAGACGGGGTTTCACCGTGTTAGCCAGGATGGTCTCGATCTCCTGACCTCGTGATCCGCCCGTCTCGGCCTCCCAAAGTGCTGGGATTACAGACTTGAGCCACCGCGCCCGGCCAGGAGTTTGGTTTCTAAACGTGGACCCTTAATCTGTCCTCCTGGGCGGCCAGGCTCCCCACTCCTCCCAAGCTCCAGATGCTGTTTGTTACAAAACGGCGAGCATAAAAGGCCTTAATGGGTATCAGCTCACAAATCTCACAAAATCGCCACTCCCTGTCAGGAGCAGGGGACCTCCTTGCAGGACAATGAGCAGGAAATTAAACACGTACACACACATATATACACATACACACACATACACATACATACACATATACATACACATATACATACACATATACATACACATATACACACACACAATTGGTGCAGTGACTGGCTCAGCTCTTGAAAGGGAGAAAAACCCAAAGAATGTTCTAGAAATTCCTAGGTGTCAGTTTGTCTTATTTTAATAATAGTCACTATGGAAACAAATCACCCACCTATTTCTTTTCCTACCTCCAAGTGAACAATGGGGTTTCCACTTTTCCTGGTATCCTGTTTCCTCTGCGCAGGAATTTCTTGTAGAGAATGTCTGTACAGTGCTGCTAATTGAACCTATGCTTTTCCCCACATGCCTGTTTCTGTTGTTTTAAACCTCCTCTGCCTCGTGGATTTTCACTCTGAAGGCTGAGGATCCTGAACCTCATCCTCTGGAATCCTGAGCGTTTTGTCTGGGGCTCCTTGTCTTGCTCAGGAGTGGAGAATCCAGCTGTGGGTGCAGAGCGGGGCCAGTGTGCCCCAGACAGCTACAAGGTGCCCTGCGCGAGACTCAGCGGAGTCTCACGGAGTTTCCTTTCCTTCCACGCCCCACTTGAGTTAGACAAACGGGAGTGTCCCAGAGGGTCATTTTCCATACTAAGCTGCCGATTCAGGAAAGAGCGAAACGCTAACGTGTGTGTGCTTTCTTCCTGTTCTGAACCCACACCCCAAATTCATTGTAGATTTGGTTGAAGCCCAGAAGTTTCTGTACATAGAGATTGCTGTCTGCCCAGTGCACGGGAGTCCCTCAGAGGGGCTCTCTGTGTCCCATGGACGCCCGGGGCCCCTCACGTGCACCCCCAACCTGCTCTCATCTCCAAGGACACGCTTTTGTTGGAATATTAAAAGGAAGTGTACTATGTCTAACTTTGTTTATTGCCTGCTGTTTTTATGACCTGTAGAGCACTCTTAGGTTTTTATTGTGTGAGATGGAAAATTACAGAAACATGCTAAGAAAAGACACACACACACACACACACACAAAACCCCAAACAGTTCTATATAGCTGCAGTGTTCTCAAACAGAGCAGTAAAGAGGGCACACACCAGCAACTATTACAAAATGTATTTAAAATGAGAATAAAATGGCCATAGAGAATAATTTTTCTTACTTGAAAATCTATTTTTAAAAACAGAAAGAAGCTTGACCTAATATTACAGTGCCCCAAGTGTGCCTCAGGTACCTTGGGAAGACTTTTTGGGATTTTACCACTAATACTACTTTATGCTCTTACAGAGCTGTGATTTTCCAAACAGGCACAGCAACATGATACCAAAGCAATTGTTTGGAAATTAGGGGATAAAATTAATGCACCTGGGCCAGGCTCAGTGGCTCACGCCTGTAATCCCTGTACTTTGGGAGGCCAAGGTGGGTGGATCACAAGGTCAGGAGATCAAGACCAACCTAACACGGTGAAACTCCGTCTGTACTAAAAATACAAAAAACTAGCCGGGCATGGTGGCGGGCGCCTGTAGTCCCAACTACTTGGGAGGCTGAGGCAGGAGAATGGCATGAACTCGGGAGGTGGAGCTTGCAGTGAGCCAAGATTGCGCCACTGCACTCCAGCCTGGGCGACAGAGCGAGACTCCGTCTCAAAAAAAAAAAAAAAAAAAAAAAAAAAAAAAAAAAAAAAAAAAAAAGATGCACCTGACAACTTGGCATATAAATTGCAAACCTGGTTTCCATTCTCCACCTTTTCCTGATCCATGCCCTCTGCAATGTGCCTTTGCTGCTCCTCTTATTAAGAGGTGGAGCCTGTTTTTATCACCCTTTGAACCTAGGCTCTCCTGTGACTCTCTTTAGCCACAGAATATGGCAGAAGTGATAACATGTTATCCCTGGGCTTAGGTGTCCAGGGATCTTACACGCTTGCACTCCTTTTTGGCATACGCCAGGATAAGAGAACACAGAGAAAAACCAAGATCCCCCCACCTGACCCACAGCTGACAACATACACTTGAGGGAACCCAACTCCAACCAAAAGAGCCTCCTAGCAGAGCCCAGCCTAAATTGCTGACCCACAGAATCACAAACTCAATAAAAGGCTATCATTTTAAGCTTTGATGTTTTGGGCTTATAGATAACTGACAGACACCTTTTCTTTCTCATTTCACCAACTCCTCATCACCCAGCAAAAGGTTATTGTTGTGCAAAAGGTTCTGTCAAAGAATCAGGAGACGGGCAGGGCATAATGGCTCACACTTGTTATCCCAGCACTTTGGGAAGCTGAGGTGGACGGATCACCTGAGGTCGGGAATTCGAGACCAGCCTGGCCAGTATGGTGAAACCTTGTTTCTACTAAAAATACAAAAATTAGCCAAGCATAGTGGCACGTGCTTGTAATCCCAGCTACTCAGGAGACTGAAGCAGAAGAATTGCTTGGGAGGCGGAAGTTGCAGTGAACCAAGATCGAGCTACCACACTCCAGCCTGAGTGACAAGAGCAAAATTCCATCTCAAAATAAATAAATAAATAAATAAATAAATAAATAAATAAATCAGGAGATCTAGTCCTAGTCCTGGTTCTGAAATACTTAGCTGTGACCTTGAGCAGTCCTGTTCCTTTTCTGAGCATCAGCTGCTTTGTCTGCATGTCTACACACGAAGTATTTGTTATTTCTAACTAGAATATCTGTGTGGAAGAAACTGACAGAGCAGCTTGAATTATTCCCCACTTTGGTGTGAATGCCTTTAAGAATCATCTCAGACAAATCTATTCACATGACAAAGACACCATTTGACTCAGCAATCCCACTTCCTTGCCCTTGTGCTATGAAATTACGCACATGGATATGCAAACATGATGTTCTAGAGTGTCTAGGACAGCAATATTAGTGTGGCAAATATCAGGAAATAACCTGAATGCCCACTGAGGAACATGGTTGCACAAATCATGGTGTATTTATACTATAAAATATTGTACAGCTATTTTAAAATTCTCTGGAAGAGTTTTTATAGTGTATTTTTTAAATGAGAGAAACAGGTTGCAGGGTATAATACATTTTTGTAAAGGAAACAAAATAACACAATCCTTTATATGTGTCCCTGGTTTCAGTGTGATTGGCCATGGAGAATGATTTGGAAGGAAGCCGACCAGGCTGCTGTCTGGGCTGGAGACAGAGGTAAGAGGTTTCCAATGGCAAATGTGTTGAAATGACCTTGGAGTTTAGGTATAGGGGGTTAGTGAACTTCATGATGGCACATCCATACAGTGAAATAATATTCAGCTGTTAAAAATAGTGATAATGGTAACTGGGCACAGTGGCTCACGCCTGTAATCCCAACACTTTGGGAGACCAATGCAGGTGGATCGCTTGAGCCCAGGAGTTTGAGATCAGCCTGGCAACGTGGCAAAACTCCGTCTCTACTAAAAATAAAAAATTTAGCTGTGCATGGTGGTGTGTTGTGCCTGTAATCCCAGCTACTCGGAGGGCTGAGGCACAAGAATTGCTTGAACCCGGAGGCAAAGGTTGCAACGAACTGAGACTGTGCCACTGCTCTCCTGCCTGGGTAACGGAGTGGGACTCAGTCTCCAAAAAAAAAAAAAAAAAAAAAGGCCGGGCGCGGTGGCTCAAGCCTGTAATCCCAGCACTTTGGGAGGCCGAGCCGGGCGGATCACAAGGTCAGGAGATCGAGACCACCCTGGCTAATACGGTGAAACCCCGTCTCTACTAAAGAATACAAAAAACTAGCCAGACGACGAGGCGGGCGCCTGTAGTCCCAGCTACTTGGGAGGCGGAGGCAGGAGAATGGCGTGAACCCGGGCGGCGGAGCTTGCAGTGAGCTGAGATCCGGCCACTGCACTCCAGCCTGGGCGACAGAGCAAGACTCCGTCTCAAAAAAAAAAAAAAATAATAATAATAATAATGATACATAAAAATTACATATAGGACGGGCGCGGTGGCTCACGCCTATAATCCCAGCACTTTGGGAGGCCGAGGCGGGCGGATCAAGAGGTCAGGAGATTGAGACCATCCTGGCTAACACGGTTAAACCCCGTCTCTACTAAAAAAACACAAAAAATTAGCTGTGCATGGTGGCGGCGCCTATAGTCCCAGCTACTTGGGAGGCTGAGGCAGGAGAATGGCGTGAACCCGGGAGGTAGAGCTTGCAGTGAGCCGAGATTGTGCCACTGCACTCTAGCCTGGGTGACAAAGCAAGACTCCGTCTCAAAAAAAAATTACATATAATATATTTAAAATAATGATATTAATGAACATGAAATAACATTAAAGGAAGTAAAAATGTGTGAGCCTGTGCATTTGGAAAATGTTCAGGATGGACACTCATCAAATATTCATGGTGATTATTAGTAATTGTGAGCTTATGAGTGGTTTTACTGTTATTTTTACATACTTACATTCTGTAATTTTGCTAAATTAATGTAGAAAAAAGGAAAGAGGTGGAGAGAGGCAGGAATGTTTAGTAACTCAAAGTGGTTTATTAATGTGGGGCAGAAAGAACCGAAAAGGATCGAGTCCTTCATAAACTCAACATCTCTGAATAATAAAAAGGTGAAAGTATTTCAAAATGTTAACGATTACATGTGGAAGGTGGCTTTAGATACTTAGCCTAGTGAAATGGGTGACTGGCCATGTATAATGTCTTTGTCTCACACAAAGTGATGAGGATGAATGAGATAATTAATATTTATACAGTCCTTTAATATCCTGCAGAAAAGGCTGTTGCATCAGATAATAGTGTACGCCACGGCTCAGTCTTCTGTCTCTCCTCGGACGGGACCCAAGCAGCCTCTTTCTGATGGTCTCTTGAAAGACCACCCGTGTATCTCATGAGGACTAAGTGTGGTCTTTGTTTCTGTAAACAAGAACACATTGATTGGTGATATGATTTGGCTGTGTCCACACCCATATTTCATCTTGAATTGCCACGTGTTGTGGGAGGTAATTGAATAACGGAGGCAGGTCTCTCCCGTGCTGTTCTCATGAGAGCGAGTAAGTCTCCTGAGATCTGATGGTCATTATAAGGGGGTGTCTCCCTGCACAAGCTCTCTTTGTCTGCTGCCATCCACGTAAGATGTGACTTGCTCCTCCCTGCCTTTGGCCACAATTGTGAGGCTTCCCAGCCACATGGAACTGTGAGTCCAATTAAACCTCTTTCTTTTTTTTTTTTTTTTTTTTTTTTTTTGAGACAGAGTCTGGCTCTGTCTCCCAGGCTGGAGTGCAGTGGCCGGATCTCAGCTCACTGCAAGCTCCGCCGCCCGGGTTCACGCCATTCTCCTGCCTCCGCCTCCCAAGTAGCTGGGACTACAGGCGCCCGCCTCGTCGTCTGGCTAGTTTTTTGTATTCTTTAGTAGAGACGGGGTTTCACCGTATTAGCCAGGGTGGTCTCGATCTCCTGACCTTGTGATCCGCCCGGCTCGGCCTCCCAAAGTGCTGGGATTACAGGCTTGAGCCACCGCGCCCGGCCAAAACCTCTTTCTTTTGTAAATTGCCCAGTCTCGAGTATGTCTTTATCAGCAGCATGAAAATAAACTAATACAACTGGAGAAAGACATTACATCTTTTTGTACCTTAAATTTTATAAATCAAAACAATAACTACTTTTTACCTTCTGAAACTACATTTGTACTTGGATAGATGTTTTTTATTGAAATATCAGCCTTGAATAAACTGTGTCTCAACCTGGCTTTACAAACCTTGACACAATAGGAATTTATAATTAAGCAGAAATAGTTAGCATAGATTAAAATGGAAATTAACTTAGACCAGGTGAGTGTGATTAGAATCAAAAGGAAACAGGGATATTTCCACTATGCAGCTTCCATTTGCCTACTTCTAGATGCCAACATCCATGCAGCTCTTCCCAGAGCCTGGGATGTATACAAAAATTCTAATCTATACCTAGACATGGAATTCCCTGGTATTCTAACTAAAGAACCAGCTAGACTGAAAAGAACACATTGTAATGAAAAGACCATGTCTGAGAACAGCTTTGCCCTCTGGTGAAATGTGGGTGAGACCTTCTTATTTTTCAGTCTTTGATGACTGAAGATTCTACAAGCCTTATAAGGTCTGTAGGGGCTGGTGAGTGGATAACAGGCATCTATAGACCAACTTAGTGTGTTAGTATAATCTTTTTTCACTCTGGGAAAAGGAAAAGGAAAAAATTATTTTTTCCACTTAGACTAATCACAAATCTTAGCACATCTGAAAACATTCCAATGACAAAAAGGTACGTTTCAGAACAAGAAGCCGGCCGGGCGCGGTGGCTCAAGCCTGTAATCCCAGCACTTTGGGAGGCCGAGGTGGGCGGATCACGAGGTCAGGAGATCGAGACCATCCAGGCTAACGTGGTGAAACCCCGTCTCTATTAAAAACACAAAAAATTAGCCGGGCGTGGTGGTGGGCACCTGTAGTCCCAGCTACTCGGGAGGCTGAGGCAGGAGAATGGTGTGAACCTGGGGGCGGAACTTGCAGTGAGCCGAAATCGTGCCACCGCACTCCAGCCTGGGTGACAGAGCGAGACTCCGTCTCAAAAAAAAAAAAAAAAAAAAACAAGAAGCCTTTGGGTCCCAAGTTTGGCAGCTTCTCTCCTTATTCCAATGATTGAACGGCAACTGCTCTGCAAGCTTCTCTGTGCCGCTCCCCACCTCCATTGTCCTACAGATTCCCTTTCCAAAATCATCAGTGTGTGATTTCCTTGGAATAAAAAGCAGATATATAAGGTTACTCACTTTTTCCTAATGTTGAAACTTGCCTCTCAGTCACGTCAACCTGGCTTCATCCACTGTTAGTACTGTCTCTCCCGTTTTACTATTTTATGTGTATATTTTATGCTGTGAGAAAGGGCACAATTATTTGTACCATAAGAAAGAACTCTTGTCATGAGAAGAAAGCCCCCAAGATACTCTGTAAAACTGTACTTCTTACAGTTCATTGTTGTTGTTGTAGGAGGGATGGTTTGTGACCAGGCTTAGAAATGTTTTCCCCAAAGATTACATTCCAAAGACAATAAAAGCAATCTCAGAATTGAGGAGTGTTGCCTTCATTTCACATCAAGCACTCACGGTTTTCCAACTGTGGATGTTCCACATTTCTGCACATAAAATCTAGGTCCATGAACGATCTGGTTCTGGACTTCATTAGGGGAGGACATTTGTTATTAGATGGGGTCCCCTCCCTGGCAAGAGGCAAGTCTGAGAACCGGCAAGTCTCAAAGCAGTTCCTCACGACTGCTGCTGTTACGTGTTACAGTCTGTGTACAAGTGGTTGAAATTTTAAAAAAATCACTCAGGCAATATGCTTTGTGTTCTATCATGTCTTGATACCACAAGTGTAGGAAAAAGTACGCCTTTGAGCCGGCCACAGTGACATGCATCTATGTCCCAGCTAGTCTGGAGGCCGAGGCAGGAGGATTGCTTGAGTCCAGGAGTTCAAGTCCAGCCTGGGCAACATAGTGAGACCTCGTCTCAAAAAGGAAAAAAAAATATGCGTTTGGAGAAGTCAAACTGTTAGCGTAAGTGAGAAAATTACTCTTGGCGTTCTTCACGGAGAAGTCTGTGCCCAGGGCTGTGACAGCTGATTGAACGTAGCTGTGTATGAGGCTGTGGTTGACCTAAGGAATGAGTAGATATGCTAAGCGCAGATCAGGTTAGAAGTGAACGACACAAGGTCATCTTCTGAGGGCAAACTGCTGAAAATAACTTGTCAATCAAATGTTTAAAATTGAAGCACTGATTCCAGTCATTCGGGGTCAGCCGTAAGGCTGGCAAGACGTACTGCTTCCCAATGTTTTGTTATTTGTGCCACAGCATCAGCAGGCCTTCATTCAGGAAACAGTCTCTTGTGTGTTACGTGCACAGAGTGGAGAAAGAATGACAAAAGCTCTGAGCTCCTGGAGTCAGGAAACTAGTGGAACAGACCCACTTCAACCGTGCAAATCATCCCACAAATCCGTCTCGCTGGAATGTGTGATGGGCACCATGAGGGAAAAGCCAGGGATGCTGTGGGAGAGAAGGACAAGGGCATCCACGTCCCCCTGGGTGAGGGGAGCCAGGAAGCCACCCTGAGTCAGGAGCACCCCAGACATCACACCCTACCTGCCCATCCTTTCTTACTAGAGGTAACATCTGGTTCACTTGACGGCTGTCATCAAACAAGTAAAGCTTCCCCTGGAGTTAAACCTGCGGATCAGAGCACTGCCCAGGTGTAACTGGAGTGCAGGCAGCCAATGATTAAAGACAGAAATGAGAGACAAGATATTCCATTTACATTGTCATGTATTCCAACACCTCGTACAACGGGCTGATCACGGACAGCGCTGTTGACATTAGGAACAAACAGTGTCACGGGCTGTGTTTTACTTGCTCTGAATAGAAATTCGCTCATGGAAGAAAAACCTACTAAGGCCAACTTACCTCAGCGGAGTGTCCTTGCGGTGCCTGAGCTGTGCTCACCTGAAGGTGTCCACGACAAACTGAAGGAGCTCTTGTTGTTATATAAGGAAATGGAATTCAGAGCACCCTCCTTCTATCCTTTTGTTTTATTTTCTATTTTTTCCAACTTCTGTTTCCACCAAGCTTCGAATATTGTGGATATTCCAGGTAGCGGCAGCAGGTGGTGCTTCGTGTGAGTGAGCAGCTTTATCCAGCATTTGTGTGTGATGCATCCGAAGCTGCGGTTAAGTCGTTGTTTCCATCTGCATTCAGAAAGCGTCCCATCAGGGTGGTGGCTGGGTAATTCCAACGTCTACCATGAGAACTCCTGCTTAGCAGCTAGCTTTTGGAAGAGATTTGAGAGTAATTTTAACACACCCTTTCAAAAGATTCCACTTTAAAGGTAGATTTTTGTCACGCTAAACATGAACCAGCACTTTTGCATAATGATAGAAGTATGACCTCTACAAGAAATACAAAACGTTGACTTCCAGAGGTAGCTGTTTCTAACAAAACAGGCTCTCTTTGTTGTACGTCTTAGCTCCGCTGCCTTTTCCACTGCTTCACAGGTGCCCATGTGCAATCCAGCTTTCCTGAATTAGGTATTAGCACGTTGCTAGATGCCCTCAGGTGACAACATTCAGATCAGTGAAATAACATAGTGATCCCTAGATAGAACACATTTCCTTTTCGTGTGTGCTACTGCGAAGTGTGTTCTGGTTGGGAGACATTTGGAATGCAATTCCTCTCATTAGCACCAATCATAGCAGTTTTCCTTTCCTCAACTAGGTCTTTGTGCAATGTGAGCAAAAGTGCAAATGACACATGCACTTTATAAAGTCTTTCAAAGACAAGCTCTTGGGGGTGGCTTCACGTGGGGTGTAGGCTATCTGGAGAGGGTGGGCACGACGGCATTACTCAGCCTGTCCATGACGAGGGCTAATCTCCATACTGGGAAAACCATGAGGAGAGAGGGTTGGGCGGTGAGGAGCCCTGGAGTGCTTGTTTTGTGTGCACGCACACACACACGTGGACGAGGCGCCCAGGGAAGGGAACTCTACCCCTGCTAGTCAGTACCAGCCTGGGGCCCCAGCCGTCTCTGCTCGCAGGGGCAAGAGGTGGAACGGAGAGAAAGGAAGCAGACAGACAGGGACGGGAGCCTCAAGAAACCCTGACACTTTTGATTCCCAAATACGCCAGCCTCTCTCATTCACCCTCCAACCCACAGCCTTCACTCTGAGCCTCTTTTGGCAATTTTATTCCTCCCAGACATGACCCCCTCCCTGAATATGGCTTCCCCTGGGCTTTGAGAGGACCATACTGAATCTTGATGAAATGTCGGATTTTCTGTGCCACCCCTGCTGCAGGTGGACAGGTGCGGGGAGGTGGGGAGGAGTAGGGGCTCAGCAGCACCCCAGCTTCTTCTGCTCCTCCTGCTGGCCATGCCATGAGCGCAGCAGACACACTGGAAGGATGGCAGTTTGGCTTTGGGGTGACGGGGAAGGCAGACAGACATTTCTATTCCCTGCTGTCTGTGAATGCACCAAACACACACTGCATGGTTTTGGTCTCAGACCTCTAGAGGCTGTGCCACACACCTCTTCCCTGAGAAATGTGCTGGATAGCCGGGGTCCTCATTCTAGTCCAGTCCTTCTTCATGCTCATCAGCTCCTTCCTGCTTTGTTCAGCCATGGCTGCCCCAATTCAGTGCAGTGACAGGCGGTATTTTCCTCCTGGGAACTGGCCAGTTCCCTTCTTAGGTAGCTGGCCTCTGGTACCTTCTAACCACTGAAAAGTTGGGAATGAAAGATTTTCTGGACCTTGGTCATTTAGGTAATGGTACGCTGTGCTCTTGGACAGGTCAGGACACTGCTCATGATAAATCCCAGCATGCTCACCCTGTCATGTGCTGGGCCGCTTTTTTTTGAGACAGTGTCTTGCTCTGTTGCTCAGGCTAGAGTGCAGTGGCACAATCTTGGCTCACTGCAGCCTCAACCTCCCGGGCTCAGGTGATCCTCCCACCTTTAGCCTCCCAAGCAGCTGAGACTACAGGCACACATCACCACACCTGGCTAATTTTTGTATTTTTTATAGAGACGGTGTTTTACTATGTGGCCCAGGCTGGTCTCACACTCCTGGGCTCAGATCATCCACCTGCCTCGGCCTCCCAAAGTGCTGGGATTACAGGCGTGAGCCACTGCGCCTGGCCTATTGGGCTGTTTGGGTAATGCCATCCGTGCCCCCTCCTGTGTGTCATGCGGGAACACCAATATTTTCTGATCGCATCTCTGAGCAGACATGGTATCAATGGCCAATAAAACAGGGCCTCCTGGAGACAGCCCGGAGAGCTGTGCAAAGACAGCCAGCCACGCACCACAGTAGATGGAAGCTAATTAAAAATGACTTATTAAACACTGCAGACATCACAGCCCAAAGCTGCGGATGAACAAACACTCATGTTTCAACACTGGCTTTTCACAGGAAAGACAGCCATGCTGTCGTTCTGGTAAGTCATTATTTACCTTCCTGAAACTCACCAAAGGGTCTTCAGTCCTCCCCAGGCCCCATTCCCTGCCCCTTCTTTGTGCCTGTTACAGACCCTGATATTGAACTCATTCTGCTTCCTTTAAACTGAGGTGTTTAGAAAGACAACAGATTGTACAATTTCATGTCAAGGACTTATTCTCAGAAAAATGACTCATCTTTATTTAAAGGGTCTATTCAAGTGAGAAATGAATCATTCTCACCTGATGGCCCTCACTTGGTGGGAGAGGGGGTGGAGGTTCGGGGAGAACCAAGTCTCTAAGCACTCTTTGCTGACTCTCAGGCTTTGGGGCCTGAAGGAAAAGCTGTTTTTTAATGCAATTGACCTAAACCAAGTTTTTAAAGTATCTTTAAGTATCCCCTCCCCCCCAACTTTTTTTTTTGGACAATGAAACCATAGTTGCAACACCCAGAGCTTGGGCTTAGAACAACTTTGACAGGATCTGTAGCTGTGAAATTTGCATCCCTGTAACACAATAACTTATCATGACAAAGATCTGTTGACGTCAATTCCTTTATTACTCTTATTTGTAGGCCAAGGGAGGGACCCAGGGCCCTGATATTGTTGCCTTAGTGCTGTAAGGATTGGATCTGGGTCACTCTGACCTACAAATTGATACATGGCCCTGGAATAACCCACACATTTTGAAGAGGAAGAAACAAAAATCAGTTACTAAAGGCTTGGCTGACTCCAGATCATGCAATTTCACGGGCTCCCGGGAGATGGCAGCCACTTTTTGGAAAACAGTCTCTAAAGGTACACAGAGCAATAGTGTGCTCACCCCTGGGGCCAGCCGTGGAAAAGTGGGGCCAGGTGCAGTAGCTCACTCCTGGAATCCCAGCACTTTGGGAGGCTGGGGCAGGAGGATCGCCTGAGGCCAGGCGTTTGAGACCAGGTTTGATAATAGAGCAAGACCCTGTCTCTACAAAAAGTACAATTAACTGGCTGTGGCATAGGCGTGCACCTGTGGTCCCAGCTACTCGAAGGCTGCGGTGGGAAGATCACTTGAGGCTGCAGTGAGCTGTGGTTGTTCCACTGCACTCCAGCCTGGGTGCAGAGCAACACCCTATCTCAAAAAAATAAAATAAAATAAAAATAAAAATAAATGAAAGAAAAGAGAGAAAGAAAAAGAAAAAAGAGTAGGAAGAAAGAAACACTTTGATTATCTTCTTTTTTTTTTTTTTTTTTAACAACAAAGCATTTGCTGGGTGACCAGCCGAGGGGCAGGACATGCAGGATGATAGTCACCTGCTGAAGAGGCACTTCTGACAGACTGGGGCGCCGCATAGTCTGCCCAGAAAACCATGTGTGAATCTTTAAAATGGTCATAAATATGTGTAGGGATCATCACCTTATTTTTAGGGATTGTATCCATCTTACGGGACCACCGGAACTCCGGAAATCATAGCCGATGCTAGGTTGACATTCAAAAGCACAACGAAACCGAGCAACCCCAAGGACCAGATTCCAAAACCAAAAGCAAAACGACAACAGCCAGATGCCTGAGAGGCCTGTGCAGCACCGGTGGCCACACCTGCAAGGGCAGAGCGAAGGAAGGGCCACACATTGCCAGCACCTTGAGCCTAGGTGCCGGTGGGCAGTGTGGATGAGGACTGTGTCCCTGGCGTGGTCCCCATTCACAGGCAGAGAAACCAAGCCTCATGCAGTCTGTCTGCTGCGGGGGTGAGTGGGAGCTGGGTAGGGACCCCCCTGGCTCTTGGACACCAGCCCTCTGACAGGTGCTCCAAGCACCTCCACCAGTCTGCACGGGGACTCCCAGAGAGCAAGGGCATGGCTGTGCCCGCTTCTCTTTGAAGGCGATGCAAATGCACTCTTCTGTTGTCAAGAAAGTTCCATTTTGCTGTTCGCTGTCTCAGCGCAAACCTTTTGGAAAATTAGCAAAGCCATACGGAGATTGAAATCTCATTTTCTCCAGTTTTATTTCAAATACAGAAAATGACCCCATGATGAATTTCAAAGCCACAGTTGGGTTTGTAGGGCTCTCAGACTCATATAGGGGGTCTAACCCTGGAAAACCAAGGGTGTGCCACCATTTGCAATTCTCCCACAGAGGCCTGGGGTCACTCCCTTCCTGGGAATGCTGCTGCCTGGAAGGTCAAAGGCAGGGCAGTCAGGCGATCTCAGCATGGTGCTTTGTGGGTACAGATCTGGAGAGGGGACATGGGGACTTGAGTGATGGGGTGGGGTCTGTAAATGCAGGGCCAAGGGATGTGTCCATTTATTCCAAACTGATGGGACGTCCTGGCAGGAGACCACAAACTCATAGAAAAAGAAAAGCTGGTCAGGCATGGTGGGTCACACCTGTAATCCCCGCACTTTGGGAGGCCGAGGCAGGCGGATCATGAGGTCGGGAGATCGAGACCATCCTGACTAGCACAGTGAAACCCCATCTCTACTAAAAATACAAAAAAAAAAAAAAAAAAAAAAAAAAAGAAAGAAAAAAATTAGCCGGGCATGGTGGCATGCGCCTGTAGTCTCAGCTACTTGGGAGGCTGAGGCAGGAGAATCGCTTCAACCTGGGAGGCAGAGGTTGCAGTGAGCCAAGATCGTGCCACTGCGCTCCAGCCTGGGCAACAGAGCAATACTCAATCTCAAAAAAAAAAAAAAAAAAGAAAGAAAGAAAAAGAAAAGCTTACCAGTTTGTACCAGTTTGGCACAAACTTTCATGATATACTCACGTGTAGATTATTTTTAAAAGGACAACACCGGGAGGAATGATGAATACAGGACTCTGGCAATCACTGCTGAGTTGATGCAGCACAAATGCCTTGTCTTGATGTAAGTGGTTCAACAAAACGCTGGGACTTGGCACTGATAGGGTCAAGGCTTTCTATGAATTAATAAGCAGATGTGTAGCCTCCCCTCCCTCCTGACCTCTGTAAGGTGAGTTGCTGGGCTATGAATGACCACACAGCTAAGTGCTGAGAGAAGGGGAGCTTGGAGCATCCACACATTCAGGGCCCCTCTTGAACCACTAGAAATCATTTAAAGCACTCCTTATGTATCTCCCAGGTGTTAGGAAGAGTGATGTCCAACCTTGGCAGCTGCTGTGTTCCTCGGAGTAAAACAGAGATTCTGGGCATCATCCTCAAAAGGTCCCGTGGCGATCGCGGCACTGAGTCAATCACCTGCCAAGTGCACCAGGGATGCCCCGTGCCTGGAACTGGCCGCTGTGGAGCACACAGAAGCACAGCATGGGGGCCCTGCCAGGCGGAGCCATGGGGCTGCCCAGCTCATCCCCACCCTCCAAGAGCCCACGTGCCTCTGAGCATCAGCCACGGTCTGAGCTGGGCACAGAATCAACTCTTGGCCTCTTCAGTTTCCTCAGCGGTCCTTTCTCGTCCCTGCTTCTTAGAGAGAGCCAGGGAGGCAATTGAGAGAAATGGCAAAACAGGTCAAAATGGGGAGAAAGGGCTGCCAGCGCTGAGATCAACACTCATTGGGAGGCGCCCTGCTCTCCAGGTGCTGATAATTCAGATCACAAAACGCTCAGCCGGTCAGCTCTAATCGTGTAGCTGCACTGGTTCTCTGTGACTTCAAAATAAGAGCGAAGCTGTGTGTGTATTGATAACACCAGTGAGCCACTTTCAGCTTCTGATTCAAAATTGCCAGCTGTTTCTCATCAGACTGTCGGTGGCGCCTACCAGTGATGACACTGGGTAGGGGGCAGCCCTGACCTGGGTGAGAACAGGCTCCTGGGGGATCCTCGAGTGCAGCCCGGGATGGGGACCACTACCATATGGGAAAACAAAGCTCGATTAGTGCACATTCGACTTTACTTACATTTTGATTTATTGTATTTATAATTATAGAGCCAGTTATCTGCTCCTTGGGAAGTAGATTGAAGGAGAGAGAAGTAGAAAAATAGTTATGCACAATCTCATTACCCAGATATGCCCACTGTTGATATTTTGTCATATTTCCTCCTGCGTTTTTATTACTGGAGTTTTTCTAAAGCATAATTGAAATCTTACAGTATATATGATTTTGGAAACTTGAAAAAAATTTAACAACATAAAAATTTCCTCATGCGTTAAACAATTTTGTAAACACAAAATGTAAACACCATTTTTAATGGTTGCATAGAACTGAAATATAGGCATGGACCACACTTTGAATTTCCTCTTACATTATGATGTTAATAATATTAATATTGACTCCTTACTGAACCTTTGCTAATTGTGGACACTGTGTTTAAGCACCATACACAAATTATCTGGTTTTAGTTCTCAAATCAACATTATGGAGTAGATACGGTTATTTTCCCAGTGTTATAGATGAGGAAACCAGGGCTCACTAGGGGCTAATTTTCCTGATTAAGGTGCCAGGGCAAAGGACCCGCACCATGGTCTGTGTGAAAAGCCACTGGATTTTTCTCAGCATGTCTCCTTGGTCACACGGAAACACCGAGGCCTGTCGTGACTATCCTTGAGAATTGTGAGAATTAAAAACGAGGCTGGGTGCGGTGGCTCAGGCCTGTAATCCCAGCACTTTGGGAGACCAAGACAGGTGGATTGCTTGAGTCCAGGAGTTCAAGAGCAGCCTGGGAAACATGGTGAAACCCCGTCTCTAATAAAAATAGAAAAAGAAAAATTAGCCAGGAGTGGTGGTGCCCACCTGTAGTCCCAGCTACTCGGGAGGCTGAGGTGGGAGGATCGCTTGAGCCTAGGAGGTTGAGGCTGCGGTGAGCCAAGATCTAGACAGGGCACTCCAGCCTGGGCGACAGAGGGAGACTTCATCTAAAAAAAAAATGGGCTGGGTGCAGTGGCTCAAGCCTGTAATCCCAACACTTTGGAAGGCTGAGGCAGGCGGATCACTTGAGGTCAGGAGTTCGAGACTAGCATGACCAACATAGCAAAACTCCATCTCCACTAAAATACAAAAGTGAGCTGGGTATGGTGGTGTGTGCCTGTAATCCCAGCTACTAGGGTGGCTGAGGCATGAGAATTGCTTGAATCCAGGAGGCAGAGGTTGCAGTGAGCTGAGATCATGCCACTGCACTCCACATTCCAGCCTGGGTGACAGAGTGAGACTGTTTCCAAAAAAAAAAAAACAAGGCAGCCAGGTGCGCCTTCCCTCTCCATACTCTGTGCAGTAGCCTGGCAGCTGTTCCCAGGCAGGGAGAAGGAGAGGCAGGGAACGGGAGCAGCAGCTGAGTCCAGCTCTGTGCAGGGCTGGGACAGAGGGCTTCAGGGTCACGGCCGGCGGCAGTAGCCCTGTCCCCAGTGGTTTGCACACTTTGCTGTGTAAAAAGAACCTCAACAATGGAATCAAATTCAGCCTTGAAAGGAAGGAAACTTTGCTCCATGCTACGACACGGGTGCCCCAGAGAACACTGTGTTAAGTGCAGTGAGCCGTCTCAGAGGGACACGTGTTGCTGAGCCACACAGGTGAGGAACACGGAGGAGTCAGGGCCAAGGAGACGGAAAGTGGAAGGGGTGCCAGAGGCTGGGGGAGGAGGAACGAGCCATCCGTGTTTCGTGGAGACAGGGTTTCAGTTTGGGAAGATGGAAAAGGTCTGGAGCTGGAGGGTGATGATGGCTGCACAGCAGTGTGACTGTGTGTAGTGCCACAGAACTGCACACTTGAAAACGATGGAAGGGGCCGGGCGCGGTGGCTCAAGCCTGTAATTCCAGCACTTTGGGAGGACGAGATGGGCGGATCACAAGGTCAGGAGATCGAGACCATCCTGGCTAACACGGTGAAACCCCGTCTCTACTAAAAATACAAAAAACTAGCCGGGCGAGGTGGCGGGCGCCTGTAGTCCCAGCTACTTGGGAGGCTGAGGCAGGAGAATAGCATAAACCCGGGAGGCGGAGCTTGCAGTGAGCTGAGATCCGGCCACTGCACTCCAGCCTGGGCGACAGAGCAAGACTCCGTCTCAAAAAAAAAAAAAAAAAAAAAAAAAAAAAAAGATGGATGGGGGCGGGTGCCGTGGCTCACACCGGTAATCCCAGCACTTTGGGAGGCTGGGAGAATTGCTTGAGTCCAGGGTTCAAGACTACCCTGGGCAAGATTGTGAGACCCCCCCCCCCATCTCTACAGAAAAAAAAAATCGTGGGGCATGGTGGTGCACACCTATAGTCCTAGCTACCCGGGAGGCTGATGGGAAGGGTCACTTGAGCCCGAGAGGTCAGGGGGCAGTTAGCCATGTTCACGACACTGGGGGGCAGAAGGAGACCCTGTCTCAAAAAAAACAAAGCAAAAAACAAACAAAACAAAAAACAGTTAAAGGATAAAGTTTACATTATGTGTTTTACCACATTTAAAAAAAAAAATAAAAGCAGCAAAGTTTCTCCCCATTGACTTGGGCTGTAGACCCTCCTTTAAAGAACTTGAAGCCGGGCCTCATTGCTAACCTATCACAGTAGGTGGAGACTTAGATGCCTGCTTGCTAGACGCAGTGGCTCACGCCTGTAATCCCAGCACGTTGGGAGGCTGAGGCAGGCGGATCACGAGGTCAGGAGATCGAGACCATCCTGGCTAACAGTGAACCCCCGTCTCTACTAAAAATACAAAAAAAAAAAAAAAAGAGCTGGGGGTGGTGGCGGGTGCCTACAGTCCCAGCTACACTGGAGACTGAGGTAGGAGAATGGCATGAACCCAGGAGGCGGAGCTTGCAGTGAGCTGAGATCAAGCCACTGCACTCCAACCTGAGCGACAGAATGACACTCTGTCTCAAAAAAATAAAAAAAATAGATGCCTGCTCAAGGAGAGGAAATGAGGGAAAAGGGGGGCCGGAGACGAGACCCAGGATCAATAAAAAATCACTTGGGAGTAACATGACCTCTTTCAGAGGACAAGCAGGAGAAGGTAGGCACTGCCACCTAAAGCGTATTCTCAACATGTGGGCTAAGCCCCAGAATCTGCCCCCTGCACTGGGCAGGTGCAGAGCCTGGGCTGCCCCTGCCTCTGTGAACCAGACCCTTAAGGACCTTTGAAGGCCAGCAGCTCACACAACTCATGCTCTGCCCTCTGACTTCATTTCGATACGGGATTCCAGAAATTTATGCTGATTGAAAACCACTGACCCAAAGGAACCCGCAGAATGCCAGGGACACCCTTGAGAAAGGTATGCGGGCTCTCACCGGGCTTAGCTCCCTAGAGGGAGGGAAGAGTAGAGGGGAAGGCTGTGAGCTCCGTGGCCCCAGAGCAGCTGGGGTAACTGAAGTGAAATCCACCCAGCAGTCCCATAGACAGTTTTTTGGGATATACAGAGAAATTGACCCTTTTGGTCTTTAAGCTTGAAACTTAAATTTGTTTTATCTAAGTTCCTTCCTGGGAAAGGACTCCCCCAGGCCTCTGAAAAGGTATTGACGAATTGAAACTCACCAGTTCACTGCATCCACACAGTGAGAAGCCAGGCCCCTCATTCATCATGCTTGCTTCCTTAACCCTCCCGAGTTCCTGTTTTCCCATACATTGTTACATTTCTTCCTTGCTCTACAAAGCCCTAACTTTAGTCGGCCAGCAAGAGGCCTTTGAGACATCTTCCTTCTCATCCACTGCAGCACCCGATTAAAGCCTTCTTCTTTGGCAAGGCTCATTGTCTCAGTCACTGGCTTTCTTTGCAGTGAACAGCAGGACTCTAAACTGAACCCCTGGTGTTTCCATAACAGAGAAAGGGCTGAGCTTCAGCACTCACAGCCTCTGTAGCTGGGGCTGCAGTCAGGAACTGGCCCAGGCAGGTGCAGGGACAGCTCTCTGCACCAGGGGCAACAGGACCCAGAATCAGGAAGCAAATTCTAAAGACCTCTGAAGAGTCTATTTAAATATTAGAAAGTTCAGGTACTAAATCTTACACATTTTGCTGATAATTGAGCCCCAGGCTGTCACTTCCAACCTACTTACACCCAAAGACAATTCATGCAAGCTTGGTTACTTGAATTTTCAGCTCACAGTGTATTAGAAATATAATATTTGGGGAAGGAACTGAGGGTGCTGCCTGAGCCAGGCAGGTAGAGGGGGCTCTGAGTCCCTCCCTGACTACAGAGCTCCAGGTTTTATGCAAGGAGGAAAATAACAGACAACTCTGTGGCTTCAGCCATTTACAGAGGATAAACAATATCAAGTACTGGGAATGGGGGCTCCAAGAGGAAATCTCAGGCCCCATGGTGGAATACGTTTTCTTTCTTATTAGAACCATTGTGACAATAGGTTAAGGACATTTGTTGCTGTGGGGAGGATTCCAGCAGAGCTGTGCCTTTCCCTGGAAGGCGGCAGAGGGTGTCTGAGCACTGAGAGGGAGTGAGCTTGCAGCCCTTAGCTGTCACTGCCTGCTGGGGGCCCATGTGGCTGCTTTTCCACTTGCAAGTGTCACGGGGCTACCAGAACAAGTTACACAAACCAGGGGGCTGAAAGCCACAGGATTTGACTCTCCCACAGTTCTGGAGGCCAGAAGTCTTACATCCACGTGTGGGAAGGCTGTGCTCCTCTAAAGGCTCTAGGGAAGGGTCCTTCCCTGTTTCCTTCAGCTCCTGGTGGCTCCCACAACCCTCGGTGCTCCCCAGTTGGTGGGTGCATCACTGCACTCTCCACTTGCATCTCCCGATGGCGTTCTCTCATCTCCAGATCTCCCTCTTCTTTTAAGGCCACCAGCCGTCAGATTCAGGGCCCACTCTCATCCAGTATGACCTCCTCTTCACTTGATTATGTTTGTAAAGACCCTACTCCAAATAAGGTCACAGTTTCAGGTGTGTGTTAGGTGGCCATGAACTGGGGGGATGTTACTGAACCCAGCGCACCCATTCTTACTCCCTTCCACTCTTCTGAGACTTGTGATTCAGCCAGCCAGAGCCCAGCCACTGCGGGCTGTCCAGGACGTTCCCTGTCCTGGGCTGAGGATGAGCAGGCAACACTGTGGAAACCGGCCTGAGGACGGCAGGCACTGGTGGGAACAGAGCCACAGGGCTCCCAGGAACACCCTCAGAGCTGCCTTCAGTTTGTATCTGGCACCCATGTTATTGCTGCGTTTATTGACATAGCCAAAAAAAATCCCCTTCCCTGTGTTAGCTGGCCTGATTGGGGCTCCCCTTACAACCCAGAGTGTCTCAAGGGATGTCTCCCCAGGCACACAGAGGAGAAGCTGCCCCCTATTTTTTCTCAAATGAGACAAAAGGAACTTTTCTGCTTTGGGAAAAAGTAACTGAAAAGGGACTTGGTTTTGAGGCCAGTCTATCTGCCATTGGTCCCCTCGCTCCATGGCACAGGGCCAACTCTGGAGCCAAGGACCTTTTGGACAATTGAGGAGCTGTGCCCCCGGGCAGTGAACTGAAAGCAGTGTTGGTCATAAACCAATTCTGGCGAGGACAGGAGACATGTGACACCTCTTGGCAGGTCCGTCCTGGGAATCTTGGAATAGACACCAAAATGAGAAGAATCCAAATAAGGTCTGATGTAGACAGAGGAGACATTGCTAATTGAGGCAGATCCTAAAGAAAGTCTTCAGTAGTTTTTGTGATCGTGTGTGGAAATCATATGGTAATAGATATCAGTAATTGTAACAAATCATTAGAAATCACTAGAGGTAATGTGCCTCTTGAAGACAAATGTCTGTCATTTTAATGAAAAAATAGTAAATATTTTAAAAGATGAAGACTTCAACTACCTGATAAACATATTCTTAGGACACTCTTGACCATGTCAGATAAAATATAAGTCGCTCTGTGGCATTGCTATAAATGCATACATTTGCTCAGAGTGAGGAAGGACCCATTTGTGCTGTTTATAATAAAGGAAAACACATGAACCGAGATCTTTATTCAATACTTGCTGGGTGTGGTGGCTCACGCCTGTAATCCCAACACTTTGGAGGCTGAGACAGGCAGATCACTTGAGGTCAGGAGATCAAGAACAGCCTGGTCAACATGGTGAAATCCTGTCTCTACTTAAAAAAAAAAAAAAAAAAAAATTAGGCTGGGCATGGTGGCTCACGCCTGTAATCCCAGCACTTTGGGAGGCCGATGCGCGTGGATCACAAGGTCAGGAGATGGAGACCATCCTGGCCACTATTTTAGTCTCTACTAAAAATACAAAAACTTAGCCGGGTGTGGTGGCGGGTGCCTGTAGTCCCAGCTGCTTGGGAGGCTGAGGCAGGAGAATGGCGTGAACCCAGGAGGTGGAGCTTGCAGTGAGCCGAGACCGCACCACTGTACTCCAGTCTGGGTGACAGAGTGAGACTCCAGCTAAAAAAAAAAAAAAAAAAAAAAAATTAGCCAGGCCTGGTGGCAGGCACCTGTAATGCCAGCTACTTGGAGGCTGAGGCAGGAGAATCTCTTGAACCTGGGAAGCGGAGGATGCAGTGAGCCGAGATGGTGCCATTGCACTCCAGCCTGGGTGTCACTGCAAGACTCTGACTCAAAAACAAAACAAACAAAAAACTTAAGTGCCAATTTATTTTTCTCCTTTTATAAAGAATCAAGAATTATATGAAGAATGAAATGTCACTTATTACTAATATGCAAGTTTGCATGGCTGATTAGATGAAGATTTTTCTCAGTAAATATAAATCTTTACTGCTAGGTATATATGCAAGAAAAATGAAAACACGTTTCCACAAAAACCTGTACATGAATGTTCATAACAGGATTAATCAAAATAGCCAAAATGTAGAAACAACCCAATTGTCAACTGATGAGGAAATAAACATAATTGTGGTACATTTGCAAAATGGAACATTACCTAGTAATAAAAAGGAATGAGGTACTGGCATGCTGTAACATGGATGAACTCTGAAATACTGTGTCACATCAGAGGAGCCAGTCACAAGCCACCACATGCTGCATGAGTCCATTCATCCAGAAGGTACAGGACAGGCAAATTCGTAGCGGCAGAAAGTGGAGTGGTAGGGATGGGGTTGGGTTAGGGACTGGAGTGTGGCTGCTAATGTATACAGGATTTCTTTTAGGAGGTCAAAAATGTTATTTTTAAGATGGTTTGTTCATTTTTGTTTTTTAAATTTACTTTTATTTTAGGTTTGTGGGTACATGTGAAGGTTTGTTACCTAGGTAAACATATGTCACAGGAGGTTGTTTTACATATTATCACCACCCAGGTATTAAGCCCAGTACCCAACAGTTATCTTTTCTGCTTCTCTCCCTCCTCCCACCCTCCACCCTCAAGTAGACCCCAGTATCTGTTGTTTCCTTCTTTGTGTTCATAAGTTCTTATCATTTAGCTCCTACTTATAAATGAGAACACGTGGTATTTAGTTTTCTCTTCCTGTGTTAGTTTGCTAAGGATAATGCCTCCAGATCCATTCTTGTTCACGTAAAAGACATAATCTCATTCTTTTATATGGCTGCATAGTATTCCATGGTGTAGATGTACCATATTTTCTTTATCCAATCTGTTATTGAAGGGCATTTAGTTGATTCCATGTCTTTGCTATTGTGAGCAGTGCTGCAATTAATATTCACATACATATGTCTTATACGGTAAAATGATATATATTCCCCTGGGTATAGACCCAGTAATGGGATTGCTGGGTTGAATGGTAGTTCTGCTTTTAGCTATCTGAGGAATTGCCACACTGCTTTCCACAACGGTTGAAGTAACTTACACTCCCACCAACAGTGTGTAAGAGTTCCCTTTTCTCTACAATCTCACCAGCAACTTTTTTGTTTTTTTTTTTGTTTTGTTTTTGGACTTTTTAATAATAGCCATTCTGACTACTATGGTATGTCACTGTGGTTTTGATTTGCATTTCTCTAATGATCAGTAATATTGAGGGTTTTTTCATATGCTTATTGGCTTCATTTATGTCTTCTTTTGAGAAGTGTCTGTTCATGTCCTTTGCCCACTAAAAATGTTCTAAAATTATGTAGTGGCAATGGTTGTGCAATCCTGTGAATATATTAGGAAACACTGAATTGTATACTTTTGTGGGTGAATTCAATGGCATGTGAATTATATCTCAATAATTCCTACCTTCAAAGAGCTCATAATCAGGGCATTCAAGCATTTTTTTCCTCTAAGACATTTCCATGTTTTTCTTATAATAATCAAAATAATTGGATCAGGGCTTATGACAGTTTAGGATTTTTTTGACAAATTCAGACAGCAACTTCTGCTGTTGTTAAATTGAAAAACAATCTTGTTTAATGTCTTCTTGAGATATGAAAGCTTAAATGACAGCTTGCTTCATTCTCTTTCCCTTCTTTCTCCTGATTTCTAATCCCTACCCACAGTTACAAAAATTATGCTACTACACTGACAACTCTTTATGTTTTTCTTTTTGAGTCAGAGTCTTGCTGTTGTTGCCCAGGCTGGAGTGCAATGGTGCGATCTTGGCTCACCGCAACCTCTGCCTCCCAGGTTCAAGCAATTTTCCTGCCTCAGCCTCCCGAGTAGCTGCGATTACAGGCATGTGCCACCACACTTGGCTAATTTTGTACTTTTTTAAAAAATAGAGATGGGGTTTCTCCATGTTGGTCAGGCTCGTCTTGAACTCTCGACCTCAGGTGATCCACCTGCCTCGGCCTCCCAAAGTGCTGGGATTATAGGTGTGAGCCACTGTGCCCAGCCGACATTTTAAAAATGTCCCATGTTAGGAAAATTACGTATGGCACTGTGGGAGTATAATGTGGACATTGCTAAGTGGATGTTGATGGGTAGGTGGAGATGGGAATTGTGAAAAGTTTAGATGTCAGGTTAGAAACCCTTTGCTTTTAAATTTCATAAATGCAAAATTTGCTTTGAGTAATTTGGATACTAATTATAAAAATGAGGGCGGAAAATATCTCCATTATGTCAAAAGTCACATTACCACATCAGGACAATTGCTTCTTTGAACTATTTGTGGGGGGGAAAATCCACATTTTGTTGCATTGGACGCAGAAATGAGCTGTCCAAGAAGACAAAGTAGAGGGCGCCCAGTTCTGGTCACAGAGCTCTAGGGCACAAGAGTCAAATGATTGTTTCAGAGCAACCCCTGCAGTCTCTCCATCGCCACACCCAGAGACGAGGCAGCCGACTTCACAGGGCTATTAGAGAAATAAGGGAGCTCCTATCGGGGAGTGGCTCGGGACAGTGGGTGGGATGCAAAAGCACTTAGTATACACCAGCTATCACTGTTGCTGTTGTGATGAGGACCATCACCTGCTCAGCGGTAGCTCTTACCAGAGTCTGGGGACTGAGCTTCCGGGGCCGTAACTGTCTTGACCTGCATGGCAAATGGGTTGCCTCTTTTACTAGTTGGGGTTCCATGTCCCACTGGAGCCTGGGGAGCCAGTTGTACAGGGGCCAGGAGGCAGAGTGGGGAAGATATGTCCGCAGGTGGAGCGGGACAGTGATCGGGATTGGGCAAATGATGCTAGAGGTTCCATTCGAAGAACACCTGCAGGATGGGTGTAGGGGCAGCAGTGTGGGGCAGGGGCTGGCTGGCACTGGGACACTGTATCCTGGGACAGCAGGCTGGAGGCAGCACAGGCTGGGACCTGAGTGTGATATGGCAGCTGGGACGATGGAGCAGAAGGCCTTGCTGCATTGGCTGTTCTGCTGGCTCCTGTCTGAGGCCGTCTCTGAGTGCCCTGAGCCCTCCTGCATTCAGGCACCTTCCCAGGTTCTGGGGACACCGGGGAATCCCATGAGGCTCTGCTTTTATTAGGCAAGAAACCAACAGGGAAGTTGTGTAGATTTCCCAGGAAGGAAAGTCATCCAGGAAAGCAAGCAGACAAGGCCAGGGAGGGAGGAAGGGCGGGCCTTTGGACAGAGTGATTGGGGGCTCATGAGGGAGAACACTGGAGCTGAGACCTGAAGCAGGAGGAGATGAAGCCAGCCCTGAGCAGTTCTCATGGGAAAGAGTTCCAGATAGTGGGACTCACGGTCAAAGATCCTAAGACAAGACCAGAAGCAACCTCATTAGGAAAAACAGAGACCAGTGGGGGACGCACGTGCTGTGAGAGGCTCAGGTCCATAGGTACGGGGTCCCAGTGACCTTGAGAGCCTGTGGCTCCTCCTGCCTGGAGCTCCAGGAGGGACCCTGTGATGGCCTCCTGCAGGGGTCCTGCACCCAGGGCCCACTTCCCCTCCAGCCTACAAAGGCAGCCAGCAGGGATTCAGACCTGGTGTGGGGACCCACGACCCTACTTCTCAGCGCTCCCCTCCTTTCTGCCTCCAGGAAGAAATGCTGTGCCTCCCAAGCCGTTTGCACCCTGGTCAGATGGGGTCGTTTGTGATGCAAAGAAAGTCACAAGTTGGTTCCTTGGGAGCTGTATTAGTCTGTTTTCACACTGCTATAAGGAACTGCCGAAGACCGGGTAATTTATAAAGGAAAGAGGTTTCATTGACTCACCGTTCACCATGGCGGGGGAGGGCTCAGGAAACTTACGCCGTGGTTGAAGGGGAAGCAAGACACCTGCTTCACGAGGCAGCAGGCAGGAGACTGAAGGCAGGAGGAACTACCGGACACTTTATAAAACCGTCAGATCTCGTGAGAACTCACTGTCACGAGAACTGCATGGGGCAAACCGCCCCAATGATTCAATTACCTGCACCTGGTGTCTCCCTCCACCCAGGGGGATTGTGGGGCTTACAATTCAAGATGAGATTCTGGGTGGAGACACAGCCAAACCATATCAGGAGTGAACGGGGACTTTGCAGCCTCTCCTTTAGGTTCACAAAAGCAGGGTCCGTTGTGAAGTGGGGAACTTAGCATCTCTCACACTACTCAGAAGGCAACCCTTAAGGAAAACGCAGCTGTAAACCATCACCCAATTATGTTTCAATCAGCTCCATTTTTTTCCGGTGTTCTCAGGCTCTCGCCATGCCCTTTGGCCTTTGGCAATTTGCTTTGCTTGGTCTGCCTGGTTTTCTATAATAAATGACCTGAGAACACACAATACTTCCTCTCTTGGCGCAAGGACAGTTGCCACCAGCAAGTCAAGCCATGTGATGATACATGGGGCGGGCGGTGACCAGGGCAGGTGGTGACCAGGGCGGGCTTCCTTTGGATTTGCTCTCTGCTTTAGGAAAGTCAGGTGGATCTCTCGGGAGCCTCCTGTTAGCTTCTGACAAATGGCTGCCCGCCCATCACCTCCACACTGAGGCGACTACAGGACACTACTGTGGGGTGAGTGGGGTCCCCCCAAAAGACACATTTAAGTCTGAATCCCTGACCCTGTGAATGTGACCATATTTGGAAATAGAGTCTCTGCTGACAAAATCGAGTTATGATGAGGCTCTCCTGCAGTAGGAGGCCCTGACCCAGGGACATACAGGGAGGACAGCACGTGACTCCAGTGGCAGCACGATGACAAGTCCACAGCCAGGGAACGTGAACACTGAGGATTTCTGGGGCCACCAGACACAGAAGGATCCTCCCCGGAACCTTCAGAAGGAGCAAGGGCCTGCTGACACCTTGACTTCAGACTGGCAGCCTCCAAAACTGGAAGAGAATACATTTCTGTCATTCTCTGCCACCCAGTGTGCGGTGATTTGTTATGGCAACCCTGGGAAACGAATACAGGCAGCGTTGACAGTTGTTCCTCCAACTCATCATGGTGAGACTGTAAAATATTGATGCATCTGCACAGATTAGACAATAAAATGCAAAATGGTAATAAAAAAAAAAACTAGGTTTGTAGAATTATGAATGCTCTTAAACTTGTTTTTGGAGTAAATGTTTATACATTGTCATAAATAATATTTGAAAAGAAAAGCAGCTACTACTCAGAAAGTAGAGTCACAGTTGGTAAAAACCCACATAGGATGGTCCAGCAGCACCAGGTTATGGTAAGGGGTAGGGAGCAAGGGTGACGCCCATGTTATGGTTTTCTGGATAAATGTGTTGCATATCTCTTGCTAGAAGAGGGGAGTCTTCCTCCATTTTCTTTCTTTCTTTTTTTTTTTTTTTTTTTTTTGAGACAGAGTCTCACTCTGTCGCCCAGGCTGGAGTACAGTGGCGCGATCTCTGCTCACTGCCAGCTCCACCTCCTGGGTTCACACCATTCTCCTGCCTCAGCCTCCCGAGTAGCTGGGACTACAGGCGCCCACCACCACACCAGGCTAATTTTTTTTTTTTTTTTTTTTTTTGTATTTTTAGTAGAGACGGGTTTTCACAGTGTTAGCCAGGATGGTCTCGATCTCCTGACCTCATGATCTGCCTGCCTCGGCCTCCCAAAGTGCTGGGATTACAGGCATGAGCCACCATGACTGACCGTCTTGCTCCATTTTCTGCTGCTGAAACAGAATACCACAGACTGGGTAACCTATAGAAAACAATAAGTTTATTTGCTCATGGTTCTGGAGTCTGGGAAGTCTGAGATCCAGAGGCCACATCTAGTGAGGGCCTTCATGCTGTGTCAGCACGTGGCGGAAGGACTAGTAAGCACGGTGAGATAAAGAGAGGCATGTGGCCCAGCCTATCCTCTTATGCTGGCATTAGCCCATGCACAAGGACACAGCCCTGTGGTCTGACCGCCTGCTAAAGGCCTCATCTCTAATACTCTTACAATGGCAATTACATTTCAACATGAGTTTGGGCAGGGACATTTAAATCACAGCAAGGGGACAGAACTTGATTTCAAGTTAAACAGATTCTGACGTCATAACTTGCTTAAAAATAACTCACCGCAGGCTGGGCGCGGTGGCTCACACCTGTAATCCCAGCACTTTGGGAGGCTGGCAGGCAGATCATGAGGTCAGGAGATCGAGACCATCCTGGCTAATACCGTGAAACCCCGTCTCTACTAAAAATACAAAAAATTAGCCGGGCGTGGCGGCGGCGCCTGTAGTCCCAGCTACTTGGGAGGCTGAGGCAGAAGAATGGCAGGAACCTGAAAGGCGGAGCTGGCAGTGAGTCGAGATCGCGCCATTGCACTCCAGCCTGGGCGACAGCGAGACTCTGTCTCAAAATAAATAAATAAATAACTCACTGCCATATTGTTACAGGAAAGGGGTCCTCATCCAGATCCCAAGAAAGGGTTCTTGGATCTAGCTCAATAAAGAATTCAGGGCAAGTCCATACATTAAAGTGAAAGTAAGTTTATTAAGAGAGTAAAGGAATAAAAGAGAAAAAAAAAGAGAGAGAGAGAGAGAGAGACAGGGAGAGGTGGGACCCCGTAGGGGCAGGTAATCCCCTTTTTTGTCCCTTGGCTCCATAGACAAAGAAGTCCCGAGAGCTTCTAGTTGCCAATTTTTATTATTATTTCTTGAGGACATGCTAAACAAGGGTTGGATTACTCATGTCTCCCCCTTTTAGACCATATAGGGTGACCTTCTGATGTTGCCATGGCATTTGGAAACTGTCATGGCACCGGTGGGAGTGTAGCAGTGAGGACAACCGGAGGTCCCTCTCGTCACCATCTTGGTTTCGTGGGTTTTAGCCGGCTTCTTTACTGCAACCTGTTTTTATCAGTATGGTCTTTATGACCTGTATCTTGTGCTGACCTCCTATCTCATCCTGTGACTTAGAATGCCTTAACCATCTGGGAATGCAGCCCAGTAGGTCTCAGCCTCATTTTACCCAACTCCTATTCACCATGGAGTTGCTCTGGTTTACAAGCCTCTGACAATATGACGATTTGAGACAAGACAAGGAGAGCCCAGAGAGAGGCATCTGCAAAGACCTGGGTCCTGCGTTCCCTGAGCCAGAGCCTGGGCAGATCTCTCGCCCTGAGGTTCAGCTCTTCACATCCTCGGTGGAGATCTTTGTAGCAGTTTGCCAGCCTCCCAAGACTGTTGCAATGGGGAGTGAAATGAAGTATGGAGATTCTTTGAAGACGGAAAAAGGCAACTCAAAAAATTCACATGTCATTCACAACATTAACAAGGAGGGGAGCCACAGGACACAAGAAACTTATTTACCTTAAAATAGTGAAAACAAAGAAAAGTGCTTTTTAGGATTTATAATTAGTGTGGTTTTACTATCTGTCTTGCAGCACACATTTTAATTGAATCTAAATGTGTCATCAGCTGTTTGAAACCTACAGCCTCTGCAAGTATGGGTACATCCTACACAGAATCAGAGTTTCACCTGTTCTGGCATTCAATTGTAAATTTAATCAGAAACCGAGAACTGGACGACCGGGGTCTGCTTTTGGACTGATTATCCCTGTAGTACATATGGTTAATTTTAGTCATTGGTAGGAGGATTGTTTTTCTTTCAACTTGGATTACTTGGATCTTTAAAATTTAAGTACATATGTTTTCAAAGTTAATAAAAAGATTCTACATTTCAGTGGAGAGCTTAGTGATACTAAGAGCAGGTCCAAGCTGAAGGGAAGCTCAATGAGATGTTCCCTCCCCTCCCTGGAGGGTAGGATGGGAAGGAAACTGTGGAAACCCCATCTCAGCTCCAGAACCACTCCAAGTCACGAGGGGAAGCCAAGGAATCCGAGGGAATTTTGGCAAAAAGAGTGGGAAACGTTCCTTTGAACACACAGCCTTTCCAAAGAGCGTGGTTTCCTCCCTGTTCCCACCCACTCTGCTTTTGGCATTAACCTTTTTGTGATTGGAAATTCCGATAATGAACAAAATTTATAATGACATTCAAAGGCTAGAAGTTTGTCATTCAGACGAAGCATGGACAGTTGAATTATAATGCCTCCTAATTGTGTTTCATCAAAGTTCAGACAAGAGGGCCTCAGAGAAGACATCAGAAGAAGATTGTTTTGTCTGGAGAGGACAGCGGCTTAGGAGATGACCGCTAATAGAATGTGAAGAGCTATTATTAGGGCAGAGGCTTTCTATGATTTCCTCATCTGCCCCATGGGCAGAACAGGAGAGCAGTTGTTTGGGTGGGTTTCTGGTTACCCGCCCCTAAGGGGTCCCACCTCTCCCTATCTTTTTTGTTTTGTTTTGTTTTTTAGACAGGATCTTGCACTGTAGCCCAGGCTGGAGTGCAGTGGCACGATCTCGGCTCAGTGTAGCCTCCACCTCTCAGGTTCAAGAGATTCTCCTGCCACAGCCTCCTGAGTAACTGGGATTACAGGCACCTGCCACCACACCCAGCTAATTTTTGTATTTTTAGTAGGGATAGTGTTTCACTATGTTGGCCAGGATGGTCTCAATCTCCTGACCCCGTGATCTTCCCACCTGGGCCTCCCAAAGTGCTGGGATTACAGGTGCGAGCCACCAAACCTGGCCTCTTCCTCCCTAATTGAGAGGTGAAATCAGCTGGGCTTCTGGGTCAGGTGGGGACATGGAGAACTTTTCTGCCTAGCTAGAGGATTGTAAACACACCAATCAGCGCGCTGTGTCTAGCTAAAGGTTTGTAAATGCACCAATCAGCACTCTGTAAAAACGGACCAACCAGCACTCTGTAAAATGGACCAATCAGCAGGATGTGGGTGGGGCAAAATACGGGAAAAAAAAGCTGGCCACCCGCACTCTTGGTTCCCCCTCCATGCTGTGGAAACTGTTGCTTAGATCTTCCTGATAAATCTTGATGCTGCTTACTGTTTGGATCTGCACTACCTTTAAGAGCTGTAACACTCACTACAAAGATCTGCAGCTTCACTCCTGAAGTCAGCGAGACCACGAACCCACCAGAAGGAAAAAAAACTCTGGACACATCTGAACATCTGAAGGAACAAACTCCGGACACACCATCTTTAAGAGCTGTAACACTCACTGTGAGGGTCCAGGGCTTCACCATTTAAGTCAGTGAGGCCAGTAACCCACCCGAAGGAACCAATTCCGGACACACAATCTTTTAGCCCATTGCTACCAGAGCTAAGTTAGGAAAACTATTTTCCTGGATTGATGGGAAGACTGGGCTGTAAAGAAAGTTGACTCGAAGCTAGGCTGAACGTCTTTATGTAATTAGCGAGCTTTGTAATTGCACAGTATCTGCCCACCTCACAGAAAGGAGAGGATCAAAGAAAGCCACGTCTGTGACAGGACAAAAAGGATGGAGCACAGTATTGGAAAGAAGTGGAGACGAAGCATCGTTCAGGGCGCAGTTCCTCAGCCGTGTTGGCGGGGCCAGCTTCTTTTATGGTCATATCTACTCCCAGGAACCCTGAGAGAATTTTTTTTTTTTTTTTTTTTTTTTTTTTTTTTTTTTGAAACAGTGTCTGGCTCTGTTGCCGAGGCTGGAGTGCAATGGCGTGAACTTGGCTCACTGCAACCTCTGCCTCCCAGGTTCAAGCAATTCTCCTGCTTCAGCCTCCTGAGTAGCTGGGATTACAGACATGCGCCACCACACCTGGCTGATTTTCGTATTTTTAGTAGAGACAGAGAGGGTTTCACCATGTTGCCCAGGCTGGTCTCGAACTCCCGACCTTGTGATCTGCCCACCTCGGCCTCCCAAAGTGCCGGGATTACAGGTGTGAGCCACAGCGCCCTGGCCCCTGGGAGAATTTTAAAAGTTATATAATCATTTTTGCATGGTACGGAATGAAGAAGTAATTTTTTAAATTGGTGTTTTTTGGTCAGTATGTCTTTGAAGATTGTACTATACCTTCCATCTTAACGCAAATACTGGTAATTTTTATAATCTATAAAGACACATTTTGACTATTCCCATGGAAACAGTGATGTTCTCCATTTAATTATTTTTATTCTACCTATTTTAAAATTATTAAGTGATAAAAGCATGAATTGTTGACAAATATGTTCTAATGTAAGATACTGCTTGGTTTTGACACAGTACATAAAATGTGGAAAGACATTTACCTTTGTGTTGTAGTATTAAAAGCAGGCAAAAGTGTGGTCATAGTCTATTAGGAGTTTTTGCATTTTGTTCTTTAAAGGCCAACTGACTTATGTTTGTATTTTTATGTGACCATAAGTGTTGATATGTTTAGTTAGTATTGTTTATCTAAAATTTTAAAAAGCTCTGTCTTAAATTAATGATTTATATCATTTCTTTTATTAAAAATGACATGGTATCACTTTAGCAATATGAACCCCCTTGAATACTTTTTTTTTTTTTTTGAGACGGAGTCTCGCTCTGTCGCTCGGGCTGGAGTGCAGTGGCCGGATCTCAGCTCACTGCAAGCTCCGCCTCCCGGGTTTACGCCATTCTCCTGCCTCAGCCTCCCGAGTAGCTGGGACTACAGGTGCCCGCCACCTCGCCCGGCTAGTTTTTTGTATTTTTTTAGTAGAGATGGGGTTTCACAGTGTTAGCCAGGATGGTCTCGATCTCCTGACCTCGTGATCCGCCCGTCTTGGCCTCCCAAAGTGCTGGGATTACAGGCTTGAGCCACCAGCGCCCGGCCATACTTTTTTTTTTTTTAAATAGAGTCTTGCTCTGTCACCCAGGATGGAGTGCAGTGGTGCAATCTCAGCTCACTGTAACCTCTGCCTCCTGAGTTCAAGCAATTCTTGTGCCTCAGCCTCCTAAGTAGCTGAGATTTCAGGCATGCACCACCATGCCCAGGTAATTTTTGTATTTTTAGTAGAGATGGGGTTTCACCATATATTCCAGGCTGGTCTTGAACTCCTGGCCTCAAGTGATCCACCTTTCCCGGCCCCGCAACGTGCTGGCATTATAGGTGTGAGCCACCATCTCGGCCTTGAATACTTTCATGTTGTTCTGATGAATTGCTAAGCCATAGAAAACTGTACAACTAAAAGGGACCCCGGGATATTACCAGGACTAGCTTCTTCTCCTTAGATAGGTAAAGTTCTAGCTTTTATGGAACAAAAAATAGTATATTATTTGTGTTTAAAGATTTCTCAGAAGCAGAAATTCCACACCTGTCCTCATTAGTCACGCCAAGGCTGTATTTCTTCACAGAGCTTTGGAAAGCTACATCCAAATCATTGGCAGGCATCCGCTGTCATGAAGCCCGCTTTCTAGGATGTCCAGGCTCTGCCCTCTCCTGGGCACTGGAGAAAGAGTAAAATCAATAAAGGCAAAGTGTGAGGATGAATTGAGAAAAGGGCTAACATAAACTTCAGAAATTCAATACAAAACACAAAATTTACTTTAGCAAAATATGAAACTTAGCCTTGAGTCCTTTGGCAACTGTAGCAAACAGGGAACCATGGTGATTGACAAAAGTAATATGCCAATTGTAGGAGGCTTTTCTCAACAACACCCTCATGATTGAGTTAGCACAGGGATGTCATTTTGTGAGCACCAGCAGCACTCACGGAAGCATGTTCTGTGAAGACTCCGTGGCTCAATGCCTGTATTCCTCCCCTGGAATCTCTTTTACTCCCCTGAAGTTAGGACAGGCCTCGAAGAGCTGGCTTTCCCCAGCTTTGTTCAAACATCTTGACTCCTTCTCAGGCTGCAGGGCTGCCTAGTGGCCTTCTCAGTGGCATTGCACTTCTCATTTCCTCAGTCATGCTCCTGAAGGACCCACGGTTGCAGTGGAACTTGCCTCCAGCGGACGTCCTGTGTTCCTTGGTGGGAAGTCCATCTCTCTCTTTGCACACTTGTTCCAGCCTTAATGGGTCAGAACTGCTCACCAGAGCAGAAAAAATGTTCAGCAAGAGGCAGCTTAGAGGAAGTGCAGGCAGTGACCATGCTCAGTTCGGGGAGGAGGTTGGAGGCTCCTTGGCTGAGAGGTTTGTGGCCCAAAGACACAGCAAAGCCAGCAGCCCTCCTTCTCAGCAATGAGAGCGCCTTGTTCCCAGAGCAGGTGGAAACATGGTGATGTCTACCAGAACACTTTATTTTTTTTTTTTTTTTTTTTTTTTGAGACGGAGTCTCGCTCTTTCCCCCGGGCTGGAGTGCAGTGGCCGGATCTCAGCTCACTGCAAGCTCCGCCTCCCGGGTTTACGCCATTCTCCTGCCTCAGCCTCCCGAGTAGCTGGGACTACAGGCGCCCGCCACCTCGCCCGGCTAGTTTTTTGTATTTTTAGTAGAGACGGGGTTTCACCGTGTTAGCCAGGATGGTCTCGATCTCCTGACCTCGTGATCCGCCCGTCTCGGCCTCCCAAAGTGCTGGGATTACAGGCTTGAGCCACCGCGCCCGGCCCAGAACACTTTATTTATTGATTGAGAGAGTCTTGCTCTGTCCCCCAGGCTGGAGTGCAGTGGTGCAATCTTGACTCACTGCAGCCTCCGCCTCCAGGATTCAACGGATTCTCCTGCCCCAGCCTCTGGAGTAGCTGGGACTACAGGCGCCCGCCACCACACCTGGCTAATTTTTTGTATTTTTAGTAGAGACAGGATTTCACCGTGTTAGCCAGGATGGTCTTGATTGCCTGACCTCGTGATCTGCCTGCCAGCCTCCCAAAGTGCTGGGATTACAGGCGTGAGCCACCACACCTGGCTTATTTTTTTATATAGACATATGTGTATATACAAATATAGACATAGATACGTATGTACACGTGTGTGTGTGAGTGGGCACACACACACAGCCCCAAATACCCTTCCCCATCCTACCACATGCATCAACAAATGCTTTCACCAGAGTCTGTGAGGCTCCAGGAGCAGTGAAACAGCTTTAGGGCCACAATGAAAAAAGGTGCGGCTGAGTTGAGGGCATTTTCCCACTCTCTGCATGAAGTCCAGCACCACAGGCGTTATCGGGACCACTTGGCACAGGCACATCGTGAGGCGTTTGATCAGTCTGGGCACTGCTTGGCGGCAGCGTGAAGAGGAGCTGTCTTAGAAGCCAAATGGTGGCTGGAGCCAGCTGACCCGTGTGTGAGTAAACCTGGAGCACTTCCTTAGAGACGCTGAGAAGTCTTTGGGAGGAAACTTCAGGTGAATGGCTGGCCATGCTGGGTGGGCAAAGGTGGGTGAACCCAGAACCGTCAAGTTAATGACTTCATTGAATATACAAGCAAGTGATTCCTGGTCAAGTCTGAGTTGCGTAAAAGTTAGGGAACTGCCCGGGCACAGTGGCTCACACCTGTAATCCCAACACTTTGGGAGGCCAAGGAGGGCAGATCACAAGGTCAGGAGTTTGAGACCAGCCTAGCCAACATGGTGAGACTCTGTCTCTACTAAAAATACAAAATTAGCTGGGCGTGGTGGTGCACACCTGCAGTTCCAGCTACTCAGAAGGCTGAGGCAGGAGAATTGCTTGAACCCAGGAGGCAGAGGTTGCAGTGAGCCCAGATTGTGCCATTGCACTCCAGCCTAGGCAACAAGAGCGAGAATCCATCTCAAAAGAAAAAAAAAAGTTACGGAACTGCAGAGTATTGCACAATATTGTGCAAGATTCTAATGTTAAATGAGAATTTTGTGAAAGTGCCTTGATATGGTTAGGCTTTTTGTCTCCACCCGAATCTCGTCTTGAATTGTAACCCCCAGGTGTTGAGAGAGAGACCTGGTGGGAGGTGATTGGGTCCAGGGGGCAGTTTCCCCCATGCTATTCTCGTGAGAGTGAGTGAGTTCTCAAGAGATCTGATGGTTTAAAAAGTGTTTGGAAGTTCCTCCTTTGTTCACTAGTCTCTCTCCTGCCGCCTTGGAAAACGGTGACTGCTTCCCCCTTCCTCCATAATTGTAAGTTCCCTGAGACCTTCTTAGCCATGCAGAACTGTGAGTCAATTAAACCTCTTTCCTTTATAAATTACCCGGTCTTGGGAAGTTCTTTATAGCAGTGTGAGAATGGACTAACACATACCTCTTAAAGTTCTTGCTTTAATTGTTTATTATTACAGATGCATGAAAACTAATCAGTACTCCTTTTTATAAAATCATCTTTAATTTGAAGAAGCAATCAAGCATTCTCTGTCATCTTATTATTAAATTCCCCCTTAATTTATTTAGCCTTCTTATACCACTTATTAATTATTTCTTATCTTAGACTAATAGAGCAACGTCTTTTTAAAAGTATAAAATCAAAAGCTGTACACAGTTTTAACAAAAGTCTGAGTAATGCAGAAGAAAGAAACAAGCATCGTTCTTCATGCTGTGCTGTCAGACGCTGAAGAACGTTGCTGGGTCGTGGCAGGTTTTCCATGGCTGAGCTCCACTGCTGGCTGCGGTCAGCTCAGTCAGTTACTCTTTCTATGCTAAATCAGTATGTCTTTTATACTTAGCCAGGACAGCTTAATCTTGTCAGAATATTTACTTTTTTCTTTATTTTGTACTTTTTCCGAGCAAGACTTCTACTGTTTAATTTTAACTTTTCATTTTGAAATATAGATTCACAGGAAGTTGCAAAGATAATACAGAGACATCTCACATAACCTTCACCCAGTGGTTACATCTAAAGTACAATATCAAAACCAAGAAACTGGCATTGCTACAGTGTGTGTGTAGTCCCATTTTAAGACAGGTGTGGATTTGTGTAACCTCCACCACAATCAAGATACAGAGCTGTCCATCAACTCAAAGACCTCCCCTCTGCTACTCTTTTACAGTGAAACCCACCTCCCTCCCTATCCACACCACCCCAACCCCTGGCAACCAGTAATCTTTTTTCTTTTTTTTTGAGACAGAGTCTTGTTCTCTCACCCAGGCTGGAGTGCAGTGGCGTGATCTCAGCTCACTATAATCTCCGCCTCTTGGGTTCAAGGGATTGTCCTGCCTCAGCCTCCAAAGTAGCTGGAGTGACAGGTGCCTGCCACCACACCTGGCGAATTTTTGTACTTTTAGTAGAAATGAGGTTTTGCCATGTTGGCCAGGCTGGTCTCAAACTCCTGACCTCTCCTGACCTCGGGTGATCCACTCGCCTCGGCCTCCCAAAGTGCTGGGATTACAGACATGAGCCACAACGCCTGGCCACAGCCCATTTAAATTTGCTGTAATTATGAATATATTAGGGCTTATGCCTGTCATTTTAGTTATTTTTTGTTGTTTTTTTGTTTGTTTCCTGTTTTTCTTTTCCTTCTTTTTTTTTTTTTTCTGCCTTCCTATGGGTTACTTGAATATTGTATAGATTTCCATTTTAATTGATCTATAAATTTTTGAGTACACCTCTTTGTTTCTATTGTTTTGTGGCTGCTGTACATATTATATTACATATATGTAACTCAGTGTCGTCTTCGGGTGCTGACGTTTTATGAAGTGTAGAAATTGTCACTTTTTTTTTTTTTTTTTGAGACAGAGTCTTGCTCTGTCGCCCGGGCTGGAGTGCAGGGGCCGATCTCAGCTCACTGCAAGCTCTGCCTCCCGGGTTTACGCCATTCTCCTGCCTCAGCCTCCCGAGTAGCTGGGACTACAGGCGCCCGCCACCTCGCCCGGCTAGTTTTTTGTATTTTTTAGTAGAGACGGGGTTTCACCGTGTTCGCCAGGATGGTCTCGATCTCCTGACCTCGTGATCTCGTGATCTGCCCATCTCGGCCTCCCAAAGTGCTGGGATTACAGGCTTGAGCCACCGCGCCCGGCCTGAAATTGTCATTTGTTAAAGTCCCTTTATGCTCCCTTAATTGACTTAAATGTTCCTTCTACTTGCATTAAGAACCACATCAGACAGTGATAAATGTTTTGCTTCAACTGTTAAATGTAATTTAGAAAACTCAAAAGGAGGAAACTATTGTCTTTTTTTTTTTTTTTTTTATCTGGAGTCTCATTCTGTTGTCCAGGTTGGAGTGCAATGGTGCGATCTCGGCTCACTGCAACCTCCGCCTCCCAGGTTCAAGCGATTCTCCTGCCTCAGCCTCCTGAGTAGCTGGGACTACAGGTATGTGCCAATCCCTGGTAATTTTTTTTTCTTTTTTTTTTTTTAAGTAGAGACAGGGTTTCACCGTGTTGGCCAGGATGGTCTCGATCTCCTGACCTCGTGATCCGCCTGCCTCAGCCTCCCAAAGTGCCGGGATGACCGGCGTGAGCCGCCGCGCCCGGCCTGTCCCTGCTCACGTGTGTTCTCATCATTGTCCTTTCTTCCTCGCTGACATTCCAAAGTTCCTTCTGTTTTCATTTTCTTCTGAGTAAAGAGCTTTCTTTAACCACTCTTTTAGGGCAGGTCTGATGGTGACAAATTCTCCCAGTTTACCTTCTTCTGAGAATGTAATTCTCTGAGAAGATAATTTCTCCAGATGTAAAATACCAGGTTGATAGTTCCTTTCCTTCAGTCCTTGAAATGTCAGCCACTTCCTCCTGCCCCCCATGCCTTCTAGTGAAAAATCCATTGTCATTCCAATTGCTTTACCCTCTAAGTAAGGCGTCCTTTCTCTCTTGCTGCTGTCAAGATTTATTCTTTGTCTTCAGTTTTCAGGAGTTTGATTATAATGTGTGTTAGTGTGGATTTTTTTGGGTTTATCCTGCCTGGTGTTTATTCAACATCTTCACCTTCTGAGAATCTAATGCCTGATGATTTGAAGAAGAACAGTTTCACCCCAAAACCGTCCCCCCAAACCCAGTCCATAGAAAAACTGTCTTTCCATTTATGCAGCCAACAGACATATGAAAAAAGGATCATCATCACTGGTCATCAGAGAAATGCGAATCAAAATCACAATGAGAAACCATCTCATTCCAGTCAGAACGGCGATCGTTAAAAAGTCAGGAAACAACAGATGCTGGAGAGGGTGTGGAGAAATAGGAATGCTTTTACACTGTTGGTGGGAGTGTAAATGAATAAGTTCAACCATTGTGGAAGACAGGGTGGCAATTCCTCAAGGATCTAGAACCAGAAACACCATTTGACCCCGCAATCCCATTACTGGGTATATACCCAAATGTTTATAAATCATTCTACTATAAAGACACATGCACATGTATGTTTATTGCAGCACTATTCACAATAGCAAAGACTTGGAACAGACCCAAATGCCCATCAATGATAGACTGGATAAAGAAAATGTGGCACATATACACCATGGAATACTGTGCAGCCATAAAAAAGGATGAGTTCATGTCCTTTGCAAGGACATGGATGAAGCTGGAAACCATCATTCTCAGCAAACTAACACAGGAACAGCAAAGCAAACACCGCATGTTGTCAATCATAAGTGGGAGTTGAACAATGAGAACACATGGACACAGGAAGGGGAACATCACACACTGGGGCCTGTCGGGGCTGGGGGACTAGAGGAGAGAGAGCATTAGGAGAAATACCTAATGTAAATGACGGGTTGGTGGGTGCAGCAAACCACCATGGCACATGTATACCTATGTAACAAACCTGCACGTTCTGCACATGTATCCCAGAACTTGAAGTATAATAAAAAAATTAAAAAGTACTTTTTAATTTTCTCTAATACCTGTTGCCTTTTATACTTGAAATGAGTAAAAGCAAATGTACTATTTGATGTAGCACAAAATGTTATATTTAATTATAGTTAGCGAGGTATCTTATCAGTTTATCATGCCATGTGAATAAATTTGAGGAACATTAAAGCATGAACGTTTCCTTGTGTTCTTTAGTTTTGGCGAACTATGTCGTTTTCTACTTCTGAGCTGTGTGGTCTTGGACGAGCTGCTCTACTTCTCAGGGCACCAGCTGGCTCATTTGTAAAACGGAGATAATAAGAGTTCACCTTCAGAGGGTTGTCATGCTGATTACGTGGGTTAAAAGATTAAAGTGCTTAGGAACTTTTTTGGCAGATTAGCAAGCGCAAATAGTGTTAGCCCTTGTTTTTGTTGTGACTGTTATTAAACAGAATAACACAAATGCTAGGGGTAATTCTTCTCTGGTATTCACTTTCCAACTTGCCTTCCCTTCTCTTGGTTGTTATGGTTGGATTAGTATTTGCAAACCTCTCTGGAACTGGATAAGGAACAGACAGGTTTATGTCAGGAAGCTGGTGACCCCTGTGCGGCCCTGGAATTGTCTGCTGTAGCTGCTCAGGTGCAGTCTTGCTAGGGTTTCACTCTTCAGCCTTTATACCCTATTGTATATGTGTTACATTCTATCTTTCATGTTTAGAAAGATTTGTATCTAAATACACTATTTATAGGTGCTTAAGAGATGTATCACAATACCCTACAATACTTCTTACCCTAGCAAGTTTCTTGGCAACTGCAGTGCTCGACCTCCAGGGGTCCTGGGTACCCTGTATTCTTTTTTGTTTTGTTTTGTTTTTTGATACAGGGCCTTACTCTGTTGCCCAGGCTGGAGTGCAGTGGGACCATCATAGTTCACTGCAGCCTCAAACTCCTGGGCTCAAGGGATCCTCCTACCTCAGCCTCCCAAAGTGCTGGGACACAGGGGCACACCGCCATTCCTGGGTAATTAAAAAAAAATGTAAAGATGGGATGTGGCTCTGTTTCCCAGACTGGTCTTGAATTCCTGGGCTCAAGAGATCCTCCTGCCTCTGCCTCCCTAAGTGCTGGGATTACAGGTTTCAGCCATGGCCTCTGGTTCCCTGTGTTCTTTATATATATATATATATTTTTTTTTAATTATTATTATTATTATACTTTAAGTTCTAGGGTACATGTGCATAACGTGCAGGTTTGTTACATATGTATATTTGTGCCATGTTGGTGTGCTGCACCCATCAACTCGTCCCAAGACTAAACCAGGAAGAAGTTGAATCCCTGAATAGACCAATAGCAGGCTCTGAAATTGAGGCAACAATTAATAGCCTACCCACTAAAAAAAGTCCAGGACCAGATGGATTCACAGCTGAATTCTACCAGAGGTACAAGGAGGAGCTGGTACCATTCCTTCTGAAACTATTCCAATCAATAGAAAAAGAGGGAATCCTCCCTAACTCATTTTATGAGGCCAGCATCATCCTGATACCAAAGCCTGGCAGAGACACAACAAAAAAAGAGAATTTTAGACCAATATCCCTGATGAACATCGATGCAAAAATCCTCAATAAAATACTGGCAAACCGGATTCAGCAGCACATCAAAAAGCTTATCCACCATGATCAAGTGGGCTTCATCCCTGTGTTCTTAAGACCTGAAGTGGGGCCTTGGGTTACAGGACTCCATTTGCCCTACAGGAACATTTGCCGTTTCCTTCCTAGCGTCTTCCACCCTTCTAGTTGATGGCCAATTGAGTATCTGATTATTTGTTCCAGGATCTTTCCAAGTATTGATTCAAAGGTGAACAGTCTGTAACTGGGTACTGGGTCATCTATTTTAGACAATGGCCACAGTATTTCCTTTGAAAATCCTCCAGAGACTCCCTTTGTCCTCTGGGACTTCTCTTGTGACAGTGACTGATGTGTGCCAATGTGTAAAATGGCCTGTGCCAATGTGTAAACATCAGACTCCCCCAGAGCAAACGTATCCTTTGCAAAGTGATTATTTGGTTCTTCGTCTTCCTCTATTAATTTCCGTTTCCGCCCGTGCATCTATATGGAGGTTATGCACGTTTGATGTTCACAGAAGCATTCTTCAGCAAAGACAATTAATTCAAACATTAAAAATATATACATTCTGGCCGGGCGCGGTGGCTCAAGCCTGTAATCCCAGCACTTTGGGAGGCTGAGACGGGTGGATCACGGGGTCAGGAAATCGAGACCATCCTGGCGAACACCGTGAAACCCTGTCTCTACTAAAAAATACAAAAAACTAGCCGGGCGAGGTGGCGGGTGCCTGTAGTCCCAGCTACTCGGGAGGCTGAGGCAGGAGAATGGCGTAAACCCGGGAGGCGGAGCTTGCAGTGAGCTGAGATCCGGCCACTGCACTCCAGCCTGGGCGATAGAGCGAGACTCCGTCTCAAAAAAAAAAAAAAAAAAAAAAAAAAAAAATATATATATATATATATACACACACACACATATATATACACATATATATGTGTGTGTGTGTGTGTGTGTGTGTATATATATATATATATATATATACATTCTGTTGTTTTGCTTTCCTCTTTAGGCAAAGGAGTTTTAAAAACTTTTTTCCTTCACCTAGTAGACCTGGCAGTATATGAATGTTATTTCTCCTATGCTGTGGGGTCCTCATAAGGTGGCCACTTTACAGCTGCACCACTCGCGAAGCCCCCGTGTTTGAGATCTGGCTGAATTGTAACTTCAGGAAGATGAAGTTTGGCTGTTGCTGTTCCTGTGGCAAACACAGGTTACACACCCATGCAGGGGGCTGGATGCTGGTCCCCCCCGGGCATGGCGTGAATTCTTCAGAGTATGGATGTATGGAGTATACGGCTAGGGGGTGTCCCTGTTCGTGTCCCTAAAGAGGTAAGCTGACTCCAGATGGCCTGTTCCAACTCTGTCCCCAGCCCCTCCAGGATGCAGCCCCACCTGCCTGAGGCTGTTCACCCCCAGCCTCTTGCTGCGAACAGGCCCCTCGTGCTGCCAGGCATTCTTGGAAGAGGCATCAACCATTGCTGGCCACTTCCCAGGGAACCCGTCTGGTGAAAGGAAATGAACCATCCTCACTGTGGAGACAGTGATGGCAGCCGGTACAGACATCCTATGCCTGCTCTTCCTCCCCATTCTGGTCTCTCCCTCCAAATACACCTGGATTGGCTGCGCCAGCATCTCCCTGGGGAATGGGACCCCTCTGTCCTGTGAAAACAGCTGTAATCACTGTGAGTCCCATTTGGTGGGCACCCCGTGAACTTGGTTTTGGGAGAGACACCTGACTGGGAGCCATAGCCGTGTCTACTGCATCAAGGACCCACAGCCCCATCCCTTTGGCTTACCTCCTCCCCTCACTGTGCTCTTGTAGACAGATGGGAAGGGAGATGGGGCGGGGGGCAGATGGAGTGTTTGGAGGGGCAGATCAGCCTGGACTGATTGCTCCCTGGACCTGATGAGCAGCTGAAGTCGCCCCTGGACCCTCCCTCTGCTACTGTGATCTGTGGGACCCTGTTTCCCAGAGTCTGGGCCTTCCTCTGTCCAGAGTCGCTGCTCTTCCAGAAGGTAGGCATCCTGCAGTAGCATCCTAAGAAGGATGCAGAGGGGCACGGTTCTGAGGGCCTGGCAGGACTACACGTCTTTATTTTACCTTCATGTTTTATGGTTTGGTACAGTTTTCCACTTAGTGTTTTCCTAGTTTATTTACTTTTTATTTTATATCAAAGAAAATGTCCAATAGAGCCAGACCCTACTCCAGGCTGTTTTTTGTTGCTGACCACTGACCCAATCCATTTAAGTAATATGTGTATACCGGCAATGCTGGGTTCATTCACTTTCTCCTATTGTTTTCTTATTGGTTTTGTTTTCTTTTCACGGTAGGTCCTAAAATTTCTATTTTTGAAATTCTAAACATATATTTAAAAAGAGTAGTATAATGGACCCCTGTAAACATGCACCATGCAGCCACAGCAAAGATCGACTCCTGGACAGCTGTGTCTCCCAGGCTGCCATGCGGGCCGCAGGGCCTATATCGAAGGCATTGCGGCATCTTCTAACCTCCCTGCGACTGAGCCACCCACTTCCGTTCTAACGCCTCCTCATGGGGAGCTGCTTGTTTGTTGTTCCCATTTTAAAGCCCTCAATATCATCTATTGAATTATATAGCATCTTGGAATTTCATGACGATAGACCTGTGGTCATGTCTCCTTTCATTCTGCTGGTCCTTGACCGGTCTCCTACATTTGGGTACTTGTTAGTTCTATGAACTTTTTCTTGACTTTATCCTTCAGACCTTCTACAGAATTTTTTTTTTTTTTTTTTTTTTTTTTTTTTTTTTTTTTTTTTTTTGAGACGGAGTCTCGCTTTGTCGCCAGGCTGGAGTGCAGTGGCGGGATCTCGGCTCACTGCAAGCTCTGCCTCCTGGGTTCATGCCATTCTCCTGCCTCAGCCTCCCAAGTAGCTGGGACTACAGGCGCCGCCACCACGCCCAGCTAATTTTTGTATTTTTAGTAGAGACGGGGTTTCACCACGTCTTGATTTCTTGACCTCGTAATCCTCCCACCTCAGCCTCCCAAAGTGCTGGGATTACAGACATGAGCCACTGCACCTGGCCAAAAATTTTGTTTTATTTTAGTTATCATTCCTACAAATTCCAGGAGCTGTGATTTATTCTCTGTATGCACATGTGCATTCATTTTGCTGTTTTATGAATGCAGCATTTGCCTATCTAAGGATGTTAATATAGATTTTTTTTTTAAGTTTTTTCTGCTCTCTTTATAGACTGCTAACTCTATGTTAATTTTTGTAACTTTCATTATTTTTTTTAAATCAAATTTCTTGTGATGCTGGACTGTCCTTTCACACTGATGACTGAGGTACTAAAAACCAGACTGAATCACGGTAGGGCCTGTGGGTTGGGGGCATCATTCATTTCCCCCGTGGGGAAGGCCGCCCACCCAGGCTTCTGATTGTCTGGGAGCAGGTGGTCAGGGGCTCCTGCACTGAGGAGACTTTTCCTGGGTCCCCTGCCTGGAGCACCCCCACCCCTGCCAGATGGAGGAGGGCGAGAGCTTCTGCCCTGCAGCCCAGCTATGGAAGGAGACCCTTTTTGTTGGGTTCCTTGTGGTAAACGACCTCTTCCTGCCCATGTCTTCAGCTGTAGACACGTTCCCTGTACTTTACCACCTCTCATCTGTTCCTGCCTTCTGTACCCTTGTTGAAATATCTCACTGGCTACTGTTTTTCCTCTCATGTTCTTTGTTATTGTGAATAATATATTTAAAACTATGATGCAGAGTTTTAGGTAAAAGAGAAGATAAAATCCATCTGGTCAATCCACTATGTTAAATAGAACATATATTTTTGAAAGTTCTTTTTCTTTCTTTTCCTCATTTCAGTTTTTCTCCCTTTACATATTGTGTCTTTTTTTTTTCTCTTTGCCACTGATTCCTCTAACCCATCTACCTCCAAGAGATTGATTTCTAAATCTCCCACAATCTCTTCCCTGTTAAAGATCAGATTAGCAACAGACATTGTTCTGTGTGATTCCTGCAACGTTCTAAGGGAGGAAGTTCCTCCAGTGTAAACCAAAAGTCGACGTGGTGGTCTGTGGTCAGCTGAATTGTTTTTCCAAAATGTAACAGGAGTTTAATGCCCCATCATAACCAGATGTAACTGAAAGCTTTGGTGAGTTGACCAAAAAAGGTTTCCTCGACCTCTTCATCATGTGGGCATCTATAAATAGACAGCACCACGATGTTGCCCTCAATCTTAATCTCCCTTGCCTTAGCACGGTCTAGTTAATGGCTTCAGGTTTCCTGAGAGATTTTATTCAGCGGATCGTGGTGTTTCTCTGCACAGATGTAGTGTTCCCTGCCATGATGATATAATGTGAAAATGTGAGAGATTTTTTGCCCTGTAAGGAAAGAACTGAATTTCCCATTAAGTTGAAGAAATTTTTATGGTCATTGAATTATTAAGCTCTGGTCTTTTCCGAACGCTACCAGAGGGAAGGGAAGGAAAAAAATAAATAATAAGTGGTGTTTTTTGTGCAAAGTTTACATTTTTTTTTTCCAGGAACAAGAAGGACGCTGATAAAACCCCAGATGCTTTGCTCATCCGTGTCTGCTCCACATGTCTTTGTCCTAGACGGTGGCACCTCCTTTCCATCCTGACTTGGAGGGGCTTCGTTTCAGATGGGCCGTGATTCACATTTTCTTACAGAACTTTGAGCTCTTGAAAGCCCTGATCGTTATCATTTCCTGCTTTCGCTGGGCTCCCGAGCCGTGGTGGCTGCATTTCTTTGGTCCTGTTTTTTATGAGCCTCACCCTTTGAGTACCAATAAAGGCTGCAGTAAAGGGACTGATCCAGACCCAGATAACTGCCTGGCCAGAACAAAGTGCCCCAGCCTGAGCACCACCACAATAAATGGAGCTACATTGAAGCAAAAAGTTCTAGCGAGCGGGGAGGAGAGGTGCCGCAAGAGAGAGCGGGACTCCTAATCTTTTGGAACTAAAAATTAACTGTTACTTCCACCACTTCAATTTGGAGCCTGTTTGGAGGAGCAGTTGACATACACTTTTAAACAAATTTGTTGATCTGTATTTTCCTATATTTCCCTTATGCTCTCCTCAGTCATAACACTGCTAGAATGTCCTTTGCGTAATTTAAAAAATGCCAATGGAATGTTTTTGAAGTACGCAGGGGGAGAAGTGAAAAGAAGATGTCTACAGAACAGGATGCTCCTTATCCTGGCCCCCACCCGTCATCAGGGGCACTGGAAACAGTCTCTGTTTTTCCTAGGAGCAGCGATCACTTAAACTAATTTACAAAGTAAGCTGATTTCTGCCTCCTAACAATTACTGAATGCTTAACACTACAGGAAATAGTCTAGGTCTACATTACTTACAAGGCGTGTTTCAAAAAGTAGTCCTAAAAATCATTCAATCACCAAGAAACTGTCCTTCATATAAATGTGTCAGGAGCAGTATGCATTGACATTTTTAGCAAATATTTCAGTTTTATGTCTAATGTATATTCAGTTGCTTCTGAAAAATAGATTATAAGCAAGTAGATGGGGAAATAAAAAGTTTATTTTTCCAAATGGAATTTAAGAGGATCAATTGTATTTAGAATCAGTTGTATTAGAAATGCAGCATAATAAGAGGCATCTTTCTCAGAGCTGTGAGTATTGTTATAAGCTGGGATTTGTTTCCTATACATCCAGATATAGATCATTATGTAAATAAAAGAAATGCCTTTTCAATATCCAAAAGTTTTTTTTTTTTTTCTTTTGGAAGCACAGCTATTTATGTTTTGTTGGTAAGGGAACATTAAATCTTTATCCCAAATTTTACTCATGATACTCAAACTGCTCCCACTCATTTTAGGTTGAGACTTTTCTAAGCCAGGATTGGGCTGATGCTGGGGACCTTCCTCTGAGCAAGAGGGTACATGCCACGGATGACAAAGGCAGGCTGCTAAGTCCAAACCAGGGTCCCCCAACCATCGTCTAGCGGACGTTTCATGTCAGGCAAGTGACACAGCTTCCCTCTCGCGTTTTCCTATAAAATGGAGCTAAATGTAGTCCCTACCTTATAGGTTCTTGTGAGGGTTAAGTGAGTTAATGTGGAAAAATCACTCAGGACAGCAACTGGTTACTGGTATCATGTAACGGGAAACATGGACTTGCTCAGATAATACCAACGATTGACCCTTTCCTGCTGGGTATGCTCAGACAGTAAAACTCCTCTGCGCTTCAAAAAGTAAAGACTGGTTCCATAGATGTGGGACATGAGCAGGGGTAGCACTGTTGGAAATTTTGCTTTTTTGTTTAATGTGAACAATACCATTTGTTCTTGCATGGTTTTACCGAGGTATTATAGGCAGGGGTCTTTGAAAAATGAATTTATGGCTAGAAGTGGCTGTATCTTCTCAAGCAAAGCCCTGGGTGGTTACTGATACCATCAGTAACTAAAGGCTATTCTGGTTAGGGCTGAAATTCTTTTCCTTTTACAGAAGTTTGAGGCACCAGATAAAAGACACTAAAAAGTTATAAAGTAGATTTAGTGTCAAGTACGTTCCAGCAGCCTCCATTAATTGTGTGGTTTCAGATAGCAAAGGGCTACCTCCTCTTGAAGACAACACTCATGAGAGGATGATGGGGAGGACATGGGTCCTGGAGGAGCAGGAGCAGGGAGACACAGCCATTTGTGGGAAGAGCCCGTGGAAAGGGCATCCAGCCAGACTCCGGATGCCTCATTTTTCCTCTGGCCAACTTCATTGCATCAACTCGTAGTTGATGTACTACTAGCAAATCGTAACCGTGCGTAGACTACTCAATGGGCGATCAAGTGGACCAAGAGGAGAAGTGGGACCTTCTTGGGGCACACGTGCCGGCCACAGGGAAACTATAGTCATTTCCTGGTGCTACCTCTCAGCCAGGCAGTGTCCTTAGTGATATTGCTTATGCCTTGCTCTTGCCCTGTGTGGCTACGATCCTCCACTGCACAGGTAATGAACATGAGGCACTGAAGGTAACCTGCCCAATGGCCCACAAGGCTGTGGTCTGAATGTTTACATCACCCAAAGCATTGAAATCCTAACTCCCAAGGTGGTGGTATTTGGAGATGGGGCATTTGGGAGCAGATAAAGTCATGAGGCTGAAGCTCTCATAGATGGAATTAGTGCCCTTAGAAAGGAGGCCCCAAGAGAGACTGCTTGTCCCTTCCACTGTGTGAGAACACAGCAATAAGGTGCCATCTATGAACCAGGAAATGGGTCTTCAGCAGACCCCAAATCTGCCTTAGCTTTGAACTTACCAGCCCCTAGAGCTGTGAGAAATACAGTTTTGTTGCTTACAAGCCACCCAGCCTATGGTACTTTGCGATAACAGCCCAAACAGACTGAGACACAAAGTGAGTGGACCCTGTGAGGACAGAGTCTGTCCCTTGGCCACCACTGTTGAAGGTCAAAAGGATGAGGGTCGTGATCGACTCAGCATACCACTGGAGGCTATATGAGTAAACAGCAAACTGTTCTCATGAAAGCAGGATGTTGGCAAACTGACAAACTGCGTCTGCCGCCCAGAAGGAATGCTGAGGGCAGTCACGACCCAGGCACAAGTGTTTCTTGTGATTAGGCACATCTGAAGCCTGTTAACAATCATGTGAACCTGTGATCAATTAAGCAGCTGACCAGTCGTTACCTCCCCCTCCTCCCTGCTCTTTCCACCCAATAAATACAAAGGGCTGGAGAAGCTCAGGGTTGCTGCCTTTGCTCACTAGAAGCAGGGAGCTCTCCTCTTCTTCCCCTGGCCCTTTCCATTAAAAGAGTTTCTTTTGGCCGGGCGAGGTGGCTCACGCCTGTAATCCCAGCACTTTGGGAGGCTGAGGCGGGCAGATCACGAGGTCAGGAAATCGAGACCATCCTGGCTAACTCGGTGAAACCCCGTCTCTACTAAAAATACAAAAAATTAGCCGGGCGAGGTGGCGGCGCCTGTAGTCCCAGCTACTCGGGAGGCTGAGGCAGGAGAATGGCGGGAACCCGGGAGGCGGAGCTTGCAGTGAGCCCAGATCGCGCCAGTACACTCCAGCCTGGGCAACAGAGCAAGACTCTGCCTCAAAACAAACAAAAAAACAAACAGTTTCTTTTGTCTTAAGTTTTCATTTCTACGTTCATCCCTCTTCATTCAGTCCCATAATGACGGTCTCAAGTAGTAACAGTAGTAACTGTTGTAGTGACGGTCTCAAGTGGTAACCGTGGCAGTCTGTCACATACTACCTGTCTTTCTTCCTAACAGCTTGGTACCTGGCTCCTTGTGCATTCATGAGGCCTGCTCTTCCCTTCTCTCTCACTCCTTCCATTCAGTCTGGAAGTTCTCTAGCACCAGTGCTGAATCAGCAAAAAGTGAATGTGTCAGACACAGTCGCTGCCTTTTGAGAAAATTAAATCCCAGACAGACAACACTACTATGAGCAGAATGCATAAAGGATCCCTCAAATAAGACATAAATGCTACACCTCACCTTCAGGAACTGTTGTGGTTTGGATATAGTTGTTTGGCTTTGCCAAGTCACATGTTGAAGTTGGTTCCCTAGTGTTGGAGATGGGGCCTGGTGGGAGGTGTTTAGGTCTTGGGGGCAGATCCCTCATAAATGACTTGGTGACAGTCTCACTTGTGTGAATTGTCACTCTTAGTTTGCATAAGAACTGATGGTAATAAAAAGCCTGGTGGCCAGGCGCAGTGGCTCATGCCTGTAATCTCAGCACTTTGGGAGGCTGAGGCGGGCAGATCACGAGGTCAGGAGATCAAGACCATTCCTGGCTAACACGGTGAAACCCTGTTTCTACTAAAAATACAAAAAAAAAAAAAAAAAAAAAATTAGCTCAGTGTGGTGGTGGGTGCCTGTAGTCCCAGCTACTCAGGAGGCTGAGGCAGGAGAATGACATGAACCCAGGAGGTGGAGCTTGCAGTGAGCCGAGATCACACCACTGCACTCCAGCCTGGGTGACAGAGCAAGACTCCGTCAAAATAAAACAAAACAAAACACTTGCACCTCCCCTACAACTTCTTGCTTTCTCTCGGCCATTATGATCCTTGCACACGCCAGATCCCCTTTGCTTTCTGCCAGGAGTGGAAGCACCTTGAGGTTCTCCCCACAAGCAGATGCTGGCGCCATGCTTCTTTTAGACTGCAGAACCATGAGCAAAATAAACCTCTTCTGATGATAAATTACCCAGCTTCAGTTATTGCTTTGTAGCAACATAAATGGATTAAGACAGGGTCCAAGTTTTTCATCTACTAATAAAAGGATTGGAACATAGAAAGGTATTCTATTCATTCATTCACTTGCTCATAAGAAAGCATGTCCTGACTGCCTTTCATGAACCAGGTTCTGGGGTCACTGCCCCAAAGCTCAAGGAGGACATAGTCATGTTAGACACAATTGATAACAGATAGTTATAATGCTGGTCATTCATAGATTCACTCAACAACGATTGATGAAGTTTCTATTATGTGTCAGTGCCTATGATAGGCTCAGAAGATGAAGTAATGAGCAAAACAAAAGTCCCTGCCCTCATGGAAACTGTTACACATGTCCAGACATGTAGTGCTAGCATATGTGCTCAATACATCTACATTGACAGGATGAATGGAGGTTAGTAATAATATCTTCCTTTTATGTGCATGTACATTTATATAATTCTTTTATTTATTACTTTTTTGAGACAGAGTCTCGCTCTGTCACCCAGGCTTCAGTGCAGTGGCCTGATCTTTGCTCATTGCAACTTCCACCTCCTGAGTTCAAGCGATTCTCATGCTTCAGAGTCCTGAGTAGCTGGGATTATAGGTGTGCACCACCACGCCCAGCTAATTTTTGTATTTTTAGTAGAGATGGGATTTCACCATGTTGGCTTGGCTGGTCTTGAACCCCCAGCCAAGAGATCTACCTGCCTCAGACTCCAAAAGTGCTGGAATTATAGGCATGAGCCACTGTGCCGACTTACTAACTTCTTTTACGTACACATTTGCATTTGATTCTCACCGTAGTTAATCCAACATGGTTTGCAGTTCCAGTGGGACTAATCCTCCTCTCCACCCAATCCCAAGGATGGATACATGGCCCGATCTGGACTATCCGCTTGGTTACAGTGAATGCTGTGACCTCAGTCAGGCCAATTCGAGTATTTGCTGCGAATGTTGTCAGAGACATGGGAAAGCAAATTCTCTGGTTTGGAAGCTGCAAGGTGTTCATGAAGGCAGACTTCCCTACCCCATGCCCTCTGGCAGACTCCCCTACCCCATGCCTTCTGGCAGACTCCCCCACCCCATGCCCTCTGGTAGACTCCCCTACCCCATGCCCTCTGGCAGACTCCCCTACCCCATGACCTCTGTTTCTTGCCAGGACCCAGTTAAAAAGAGCCAGTGGGTGGGGGTGGGGGGCAAGATAGCCAAATGGAAGCCTTGATTGATCATCCCACCTGTAGGTACACCAAATTTAACAACTGTCTACACAAAAGCCACCTTAATAAGAACAAAAATCAGGTGAGCTATCAAAATACCTGATTTTAACTCCGTATCACTGAAAGAGGTACCGAGGAGAGTAGGAAAGATAGTCTTGAACTGCTGATGCCACCCCTCCCCCACCCCCAGACAGCAGCCACACACCTTGGAGAGAGAATCTATGTGTTTGGGGGAGGGAGAGTGCAGCAATTGTGGGACTTTCCAGTGGAACTCAGTGCTGCCCTGTCAAAAGTGGAAAGCAGAAGGGGGCAGAAATCAGCTAATACCCAGCAACCCAGGAGGTGGAGTTTGCAGTGAGCCGAGATCACGCCACTGCACTCCAGCCTGGTGACAGAGCGAGACTCTGTCTCAAAAAAACAAAACAGAAATAGAAATAATAAAGATCAGGACAGAAAGAAATGAAATTTAAATGAAAACAGTACAATCAATGAAATCAAAAGTGTTTTTTTTTGAAAAGGTAAACAAAATTGACAAATTTTTGCCAGGCTAAATAAGAAAAAAATGAGAGCACACCCAAATAAATAAAATCAGAGATGAAAAAGGAGGCATTACAACTGATGCCACAGAAATTCAAACAATTGTTAAAGGCTACTACGGGCAACTATATGGCAAGAAATTGGAAAACCTAGAAGAAATGGATAAATTCCTAGACACATGTAGACTACTTAGATTGCACCTTGAAGAAATCCAAAATAACAAGTAACAACATTGAAGTCATAATACAAAGTCTCCTAGCAAAGAAAAGCCTCAGACCCAGTGGTTTTACTGCCTAATTTTACTAAACATTTAGAGAAGAACTAACACCAATTCTACTCAAATTCTGAAAAATAGAGTACAAACTAATTCTATAAGGCCAGTATTACCCTGATACCTAAACTAGATAAATATCTAGTAAATCTAAAAAAGAAAACTACAGCCAAGATCCTTAATAAGCATTGATAAAAAGTCCTGATGAATATTGATGCAAAAATACTAGCAAACCAAACTCAACAATACATTAAAAAGATCATTAATCATGGTCCAGTGGGATTTATCCTAGGGGTGAAAGGATGGTTCAACATATGCAAATTAATCAATGTGATACATCTTATCAACAGAATGAAGAATAAAAACCATGTGTTCATTTCAATTTACACAGAAAAAGCATCTGATAAAATTCAACATCCCTTTGTAACTCAAAATCCTAAAAAAAAACTGGATATAGAAGGAACATACCTCAACCTAATAAAAGCCCTATATGACAGACCCACAGCTAGTATCATACTGAATGGGAAATAATTGAAAGCCTTTTCTCTAAGATCTGCAACAAGACAAGGATGCCAACTTTCACCACTATGTTATTCAATCAGCACTATGTTATTCAACATAGTCCGAAAGTCCTAGCTAAAGCAATCAGACAAGAGAACGAAATAAAGGACATCCAAATCAGAAAGGAGAAAGTCAAATTATCCTCGTTTGCAGATGATATGAACTTATATTTGGAATGAAGACTCCACCAAAAAATGAGTAGAACTGATAAACAAATTTAGTAAAGTTGCAGGATACAAAATCAACACAATAATCGTGGCACTTCTATATACCAACAGTGAAAAATCTGAAAAAAATCACATCTGTAATATTAATAGCTACAACTAAAATTAAATACCTAGAAATTAACCAAAGGAGTAAAAGATCTCTACAATGAAAACTATAAAACGTTGATGAAGGAAATTGAAGAGGATACAAAAAAATCGAAAGCCATTCCATGTTCATGGAATTGGAAGAATCAATATTGTTAAAATGTCCATACTACCCAAAGCAATCTTTATGGAACCATAAAAGGCCTGTAATAGCCAAAGCTATCCTAAGCAAAAAGAACAAAACTGGAGGAGTCACATTACCTGACACCAAATTATACTACAGAGCCATAGTAACCAAAATGGTGTAGTACTGGCATAAAAACAGACCCATAAATCAGTGAACCAGAATAGAGAGAATAAGAAAAATTTGCCCAGTAGCAAATCCATACACTTAACAGTGAACTAATTTTCATGCCAAGAACATGAATTGGGAAAAAGACAGTCTCTTCAATAAATAGTGCTGGGCTATTTACAATAGCAAAGACATGGAACAAACCCGAATGCCCATCAATGATAGATTGGATAAAGAAAATGGGGGTACACATCAATGATAGATTGGATAAAGAAAATGGGGTACACATGGAATACTATGCAGCCATAAAAAGGAATGAGATCATGTCCTTTGCAGGGACATGGATGGAGCTGGAAGCCATCATCCTCAGCAAACTAACACAGGAACAGATAACCAAACACCACATGTTCTCACTCATAAGTAGGAGTTGAACAGTGAGAACACATGGACACAGGGAAGGGAACATCATACACTGGGGACAGTCAGGGGTGGGAAGTGAAGGGAGGGAGAGCAGTAGGATAAAAAGCTAATGTATGCAGGGCTTGAAACCTAGATGATGGGTTGATAGGTGCAGCAAACCACCATGGAATACAAATACCTGTGGAACAAACCTACACATTCTGCACTTGTATCCCGGAATTTAAAGTTAAATAAATAAATAAATGATGCTGGGAAAATTGGATATCCATATGCAGAAGAATGAAATTAAACCCCATGTCTTGCCGTATACAAATATCAAATCGAAATGGATTATGAAACTACTAAAAGAAAACATTGGAGAAACTTTCCGGGATATTAGACTGAGCAAAATTTCTTGAGGAATACCCAACAAGCACAGGCAACCAAAGCAAAAATGGAGACATGGTTTCATATCAAGTTAAAAAGCTTCTGCACAGCAAAGGAAGCAATCAATGAAGTGAAGAGACATCCCACAGAATAAGAGAAAATATTTGCAAACTACCCATCTGGCAAGGGATTCATAACCAGAATATATAGGGCTGGAACAACTTTACAGGAAAAACTCTAATAATCCAACTTAAAGAGGCAAAATCCCAGCACTTTGGGAGGCCAAGGCGGGTGGATCACGAGGTCAGGAGATCGAGACCATCCTGGCAAATGTGGTGAAAGCCCATCTCTACTAAAAGTACAAAAATTAGCCTGGTGTGGTGGCAGGCGCCTGTAGAACCAACTACTCAGGAGGCTGAGGCAGGAAATCCCTTGAACCCAGGAGGTGGAGGCTGCAGTGAGCCAAGATTGCACCACTGCACTCCAGCCCGGGTGACATAGCGAGACTCTATCTCAAAAAATAATAATAACAGTAATAATAAAATTAAATAAAAATAAAATAGGCAAAATATCTGAATAGACATTTCTCAAAAGAAAGCATACAAATGGCAAACAGATAGATGAAAGTTCATGTATATCACTGATGATCAGAGAAATGTGAATCAAAACTACAATGAGATATCATCTCACCCCAGTTAAAATGGTTTTCATCCAAAAGACAGGCAATAACCAATGCTGGCAAGGATGTGGAGAAAATGGAACCCTGTACACTGTTGGTGGGAATATAAATTAGTACATGAAGTATGGAGAACAGTTTGGAGGCTCCTCAAAAGCCAAAATATAGAGCTACCATATGATCCAGCAATCCTACTGGTAGGTATATACCCAAAAGAAAAGAAATCAGTATATCAAAGAGATGTCTGCACTCCCATGTTTACTGCAATACTATTCACAATAGTCAAGATTTAAAGCAACCTGCGTGTCTATCAACAGATGAATGGATAAGAAAATGTGGTACTTATACACAATGAAATGAGTACTATTCAGCCATAAGAATGACATCCTATCATTTGCAACAACACAGATGGAACTGGAGGTCATTATGTTAAGTGAAATAAGCCAGACACAGAAAGACAAACCACATTTTCCCACTTATTTGTGGGAGCTAAAAATGAAAACAATTGAATTCATGGAGATAGAGAGTAGAATGATGATTGCTAGAGGCTGAGAAGGGTAGTGAGGGCGGGGTTGGGGGAGTGGGTACATGAAAATAGAAAGAATGAATAAGACCTAGTATATGATAGCACAAGAGAGTGACTAGAGTCAATAATAATTTAATAGTATGTCTTAAAATAACTAAAAAGGTATAATTGGGTTGTTTGTAACACAAAGGATAAATGCTTGAGGAGATGGAGACCCCATTTATCCTGATGTGATTATTACGCATTATATGCCTATAGCAAAATATCTCATGTGCCCCATGAATATACGCACCTACTACGTACCACAAAAATTAAATGTTAAAAAATTATCCAAAATGGGGGGAAAAAAAGCCAGTAATTTCTCTCTTTGCGCCTGAACAACTTAAACTTGGGTTTCTGTCACTCGCAAGCCCCAATTTCTGCCTGATGTAGCTATCAAGAGACAGAGCCAAAGCTTGAACCCAGGTCTGTGTATCCACATTTGGTGCTTTTCCTTGTAGTCCCACTAGCATGGAAACATAACCCAGTATGTGCTCTCTTCTGCTGGGAATCCTATTTATAGATAGCAAACGTGCTCTTTCACCCCAAATTCTGCATCAATAATAATTATTAAGATAAATGGTAGGATTTTTATTTGCATCATGCTAGTGAAATAATCTACTTAGGGTAGGCACTGCTGGCCAACTTTCTTGTTTTTGTTTTGTTTTGTTTTAGATGGAGTCTCCCTCTGTGACCAGGCTGGAGTGCAGTGGCACAATCTCAGCTCACTTCAACCTCTGCCTCCCAGGTTCAAGGGATTCTCCTTCCTCAGCCTCCCAAGTAGCTGGGACTACAGGTGCCCACCACCACATCCAGCTTTTTTTTTTTTTTTTTTGTATCTTTAGTAGAGACAGGGTTTCACTATATTGGCCAGGATGGTCTCGATCTCTTGACCTTGTGATTTGCCCACCTAGGCCTACCAAAGTGCTGGGATTACAGGCGTGAGCCACCGCGCCCAGCCTGCTGGCCAACTTTCTATTTTTCCTTCTTTGCTAATAGAACCTTGATTTTGTTCAGGTCTTAGGAAACCAGTAAGTGGATGCTGGTTATTGTAAGTCAATCATGGCAATTCTACTCCCCTTGCTACTGATTGTTTTATGTATGGTTAGTCAATACAATGCTGTCTCATAATGTTTAGGAAGAAGTTGGTTGAGGGTTTTATTAGAGGGGTTCACCCCTAATAAAAAGGGGTCCAATGAGGACTTCAAGTCCAGGCTTTTATGGGAAGGACGCTGTTCTCCCTGCTCCTTCTACTAAATACAACTATAGAGCCTGATCATAATACAAGAGGCAACCAAAGGAGACCGCTAGAAGATGGAAAGAGGAAGACAAGCTGGTTAGAGATCCCAGGACTGGAGAAACAAAATAATAGCAGTGCATCTTACAACCCACCATCCAGCAGAGAAAGAAAAATCCACTCTGACCCACAACCTAGCCACAGAAGGTGGCTCAGGTAACGTCATTCCTCCCCCAGATTTGTGGGATCCCACCACCAACACCAGGTAAGCCCAGCAGCACCAAGAAGAAGGATCACTCACCAGCCCCACTAGTAAGTAACTGGAGGAATCCCTTCCCCACAGAACCTGAGCCTCCCCTCCCCTAACCAGGGATATGGGAGACATAGGCAAGAAGGACTTACTGCAGCAAGCACCTAACCTAGGAAGTTTCTTCATCCCGACTGTCTGCAGACTCCTCTCCCCAACCTGTGGGCACCAGGGACCTAGCGTGGGGAGACTCTCTGCCTCTTTAGGCAGCACCAGTAGGGACCATTGGGAGATCCAGCAGTACAAGAAAAATGAGCAGCCCAAAATAACTCCACAAAAGCTCTGAAGATTAAATTGTCGTTGGAACCACAGCATACGAAAAAAGGCTAAGATCTGTGTGCTTAAACCTAATCAGGATGGCTACCTGCTAAAACAAAAGAATTAAATAGGGTCCATCGTTCCCTAACATAATGGTTAAAATGTCCAAGATACAACAGAAGATTACCTGTCATACCAAGACTCTGGAAAATCACGACTTGAATAAGAAATTACAATCACCTGACATTGACATGGAGATGAAGCAGAAGTTGAATTGCCTGGAAAGAATTTTCAAACAGCCATTGTAAAACTGCTTCAACAAGGATTACAGGTCCTCTTAAAACAAATAAAAAATCAGAAAATCTGATCCAAAATATAAAAGTTATAAAAAAGAACAAAATGGAAATTACAGAACTTAAAAAATAGTAACAAGTGGCCAGCGCGGTGGCTCACGCCTGTAATCCCAGCACTTTGGGAGGCTGAGGCAGGCAGATCATGAGGTCGGGAGATCAAGACCATCCTGGCTAACACGGTGAAACCCCGTCTCTACAAAAAATACAAAAAATTAGCCGGGCTTGGTGGCAGCGCCTGTAGTCCCAGCTACTCAGGAGGCTGAGGCAGGAGAATGGCGTGAACCCGGGAGGTGGAGCTTGCAGCAAGCCGAGATTGCACCACTGCACTCCAGCCTGGGCGACAGAGCGAGACTCCGTCTCAAAAAAAAAAAAAAAAAAAAAAATTCAAAGCTTTGCTCACTAGTACAGTGAAGATGGCAGCAGATAAAATAGAGCAAACTTGGGGATTGAGCAAAACAATGTGCCCAAAAGAAACAACAGAAAATAGACTGAAAAAGACGAACAGAGTTGCGGGCACCAGGGGGAGAATAACAAAAGATGCAACATCTGTATTATTAGATTTCAAGAAGGAAAGAAGAAAGAAGACAAAAGGATGTTCAAGAAAATTATGGGTGAAAACTTCCAAATTTTGGTGAAAGACTTAAAACAACCGATTCAAGAGGCTGAGAAAACCCCAAAGGGAATAAACCCAAATCAATTCATGCCAGGGAACTATACATGTCTGAAAACTAAAGACAAGGAAAAAAATCTTGAAAACTTCCAGAAAGAAAGAACACATTCACTGTAAGTGAACACCGTTTTGAATGACAGCAGATTTCTCATCAGAAACCATGGAGACCAGAAAGAAGTGGCACAACACTTTCCAAATGAGGAAAGGAAAAAACTGTCTACTGCTAATTCTCTACCTGGTGAAACTATCCCTCAAGAATAAAGGGGAAATAAAGACATCCTTAGATGAAGGAAAACTAAAAGACTTTTCACTAGATACTTACCTTTAACCCTTTTCCCATTTGCCCCAAGAATACAGCAGTGCTTGCAGCAGCAGCGTTTACCCCGATAAAACTTTGCCATGAAATATCTTGCTTTTATTATTATTTTCACATCACTGTAGTATATTGACTTTGGAAACAACAGACAGCATTCTATTTAGGGCATTCTGGATTTAGTTAGTGGTATTTCCATTTACAAAATATAGTAATTTTCAACCACTGAAAATGTCAAATCCTAGAACCCATAGCATTCCTGCACGTGATGTTAACAACATTCCCAAATGATGTTGTTGGCCGAAGATTCTTTTGATGAATCCTGTTTTTCCAAAATACGTCAATCTGATGATTCAGACAATTCTGAAGTTAGTTCTGTTTAGAAACAACTCCAACAACAGCGTTTATATTTTATTTTCACATTGAAAGTCAGTCAGATTTGGCTGGGCACGGTGGCTCATGCCTGTAATCCTAGCACTTTGGGAGGCTGCCATACCAGGACTCTGGTATGACAGAGGCAGGCGGATCAGGAGGTCAGGAGTTTGAGACCAGCCTGCCCAACATGGTGAAACCCCGCCTCTACTAAAAATACAAAAATTAGCTGGGCATGGTGGTGCGTGCCTGTAATCCCAGCTACTGGGGCAGCTGAGCCAGGAGAATGGCTTGAACCCAGAAGGCAGAAGTTGCAGTGAGCCGAGATTGAGCCACCGCACTCCAGCCTGGGTGACAGAGGCTCCATCGCAAAAAGAAAAAAAAAAAAAAAAAAGAAAGTTAGATTTGCTTCAGACTCCAAGAGCGTGTTTATGTAAAACTAAATGAGACCTGGAAGTGAACTGCACTTTCTTTGGTTTTCTAAATGGGAAGAGGGTTAGGAATGGCTGAGGGAAGTTTTTCAAACAGAAAGAAAATGATAAAAGAAAAAACCTTGGTGCATCAAGAAGTAAGAAAGGAAAATTGGAAGAGTAGAAATGTATGTATTCCAAATATCATCCTTCCCCTCCTGTGTAAGATCATCCTTCCCCTCCTGTGTAAGATCATCCTTCCCCTCCTGTGTTGCATAAATCATGTTGATCATTTTTTAAGTGAGGGTGGGAGATTTCCACACTTCACTTGAAATAATAAAATGTTAACACCAATATCTGGGGAGACGGGCCAAGGTGACCGGCTAGAAGCAGCTGGTGTGCGCGGTTCTCACAGAGAGAAGCAGAGGGGGTGAGTAAATACAACTCCTGCAGCTGAAACATTCAGGTCCTTGCATTGGGATTAATCAAGGAAACAACCTGACCCACAGAGAATGAAGAGAAGCAAGACAGGACAGCGGCTCCCCTGGGAGCAACATGGAGCCAGGGGATTCTCCCTCACCCAGGGAAGCAGTGAGTGAATGAACCGCCTGGGAAACCAAGCTTCTCCCACAGATCTTTGCAACCCTTGGGTCAGGAGATCTCCTTGTGAACCCGCTCACCAGGGCCTTCGGTGTTTAGTATGGCACAGAGCTGCGTGGAGTCTGGGCAGGGCAGCTGCTCAGGCATGCATGGAGACCCTGGAGTCTTCGATCCTTGAGCTTTTCTGGAAAAAGTAGCTGCAGCTCTGGCAAACAGGGGGGTTAGACTCCCATACATACCCCTAGGAAAGAGGCCCACTTCCACGGCACCCCACAAGATAAAGGCCCCCTGGCTTGGAATTCCAGCCAGCTACCAGCACTGCCCTGCACTTCCCTAAGAAGGAGCTCCCGGGGTGAGGGGTGGGCTGCTGTCTTTGCTGTTCAGGAGATTTAGCCCTTCCAACCTCCAGGCTCTGGAGAGTCTGAGCCAACCTGGGGCGAAGAGATCCCTTAGCACAGCACAGCTGCTCTGCTAAAACATGGCTGGACTGCTGCTTAGCAGGTGCCTGATGCTGTTCTTGCTCATCAGGCCGGACCTCCCAACCAGGGTCTCCAACCACCCCTGCCGGAGCTCTCCAGCTGACAGAGATCTGAATTCCCCCTGGAATGGCACGCCCGGGGGATAGGCGGGCCGCCAGCTTCTTGTTTTTTGGGTGACTTTGCCGTTCCAGCCTTTGGACTTCAGAGTATCTGAGGCGACAGGGGACTGAAGTGGACCCCAGCACAGCACAGCTGCTCTACCAGAATGTGGCCAGACTCTGCTTTTTTAAGCCAGTCCTGATCCCATTCCTTCCTGCTGGGCTGGGCTTCTCAGCTGGGGTCTCCAGCCACTTCTCACGGATGTCTTTGACCAGGCAGCAATTCCTTTCCTCCCTGGGACCAAGCTCCCAGAGGGAGGGACAGGCTGTCATCTTTGCTGTTTCTCAGCCTTCCCTAGTGACACGTCCGGGTTCTGGAAAATCCAAGGTGACTAGAGACTGGAGTGGACCCTGGCATAGCACAGCAGCCCTATGGAAAAGTGGCCAGATTGTTATGTGTGTGCCCGTTCCTATATCTCTTCACTGGGCAGGTCCTCCAGGCCTGGGCCTCCAGCCGCCACCCACCAGAGCTACTGAGCCAGCACCAACCCAGCATCTCCCTGGACAGCCTCCAGGGGCAACTGAAAGTCTCTCTGTCATGAGGTGAAGACCCTAAGTGTTTTATCCACATCCCCAACAAGCAGCAGCCAACCCTAGGAGAGGAGGCCAGTCCATTTCCCACAGGTCTCAAACACCTCTTCCTTTAATTAAAAAAGGACGGCCCAGGGTTGAGTCGCAACCATTAAGATGTCCTGTGAGAGGATGTGATGTTGGGGCTGCATCTGACCTATGATGGAAACTGAGAAAACCGTAGAAGGGATGACCAGGAACGTGTTTAAGCAACACGGGAACCACCCTCTTTTCAATATCTTATTCTGTGGGATAATGCCAATTACTCATCAATTATGAGACATGTAATCTGTTATTTGTAACCAAAATGCTCTACTTGATCTAGGCTTGAAAACCTAAGCTACCTCCAATAAAAGAATTATTGGAAGTTTCCAGACAAAATATAAAACATCCAGTTACATTTAAATTTCAGATGAACTTATACATTTTTAGTGTAAGTATGCCCCATGTATGGCAGAGGATTGATTCATATAAAAATTACTTGTGTTTATTTGGTATTCAAATGTAACTACATTTCTCACTTTTTTTTTTTGAGACGGAATCTCGCTCTGTCGCCCAGGCTGGAGTGCAGTGGCCAGATCTCAGCTCACTGCAAGCTCCGCCTCCCGGGTTCACGCCATTCTCCTGCCTCAGCCTCCCGAGTAGCTGGGACTACAGGCGCCGCCACCTCGCCCGGCTAGGTTTTTTTTTGTATTTTTTAGTAGAGACGGGGTTTCACCGTGTTAGCCAGGATGGTCTTGATCTCCTGACCTCGTGATCCGCCTGTCTTGGCCTCCCAAAGTGCTGGGATTACAGGCATGAGCCACCGCGCCCGGCCCATTTCTCACATTTTTATTTGCTAAATCTTGTAACCCAGTATGGGAACAGGTATGAATGTATATATGGTAACTGAAAATTAGTATTTGTACAGGCTGCATTAGATTCGACTCCCAATACGTGAGTGAAACTGAGAAAGTATCATTTAAGATTTGTCATTTTGAGAGTAATAATGTCACATTTGTTTTACATACGTAAGTATCACAAATGGGATGTTTCTTTTTTGGCTATGACCTCAAAAGCACAGACAACAAAAGCAAAAGTAGACAAAGGGGAGTGCCTCAAACTCAGAACCCTTCTCCACAACCAGATCAAACTCAGAACTCAGAACCCTTCTCCACAACAAAATCAAACTCAGAACTCAGAACCCTTCTTCACAACCAGATCAAACTCAGAACTCAGAACCCTTCTCCACAACCAGATCAAACTCAGAACTCAAAACCCTTCTCCACAACAAAATCAAACTCAGAACTCAGAACCCTTCTCCACAACCAGATCAAACTCAGAACTCAGAACCCTTCTCCACAACCAGATCAAACTCAGAACTCAAAACCCTTCTCCACAACCAGATCAAACTCAGAACTCAGAACCCTTCTCCACAACAAAATCAAACTCAGAACTCAGAACCCTTCTCCACAACCAGATCAAACTCAGAACTCAGAACCCTTCTCCACAACCAGATCAAACTCAGAACTCAGAACCCTTCTCCACAACCAGATCAAACTCAGAACTCAGAACCCTTCTCCACAACAAAATCAAACTCAGAACTCAGAACCCTTCTCCACAACCAGATCAAACTCAGAACTCAGAACCCTTCTCCACAACAAAATCAAACTCAGAACTCAGAACCCTTCTCCACAACAAAATCAAACTCAGAACTCAGAACCCTTCTCCACAACCAGATCAAACTCAGAACTCAGAACCCTTCTCCACAACCAGATCAAACTCAGAACTCAGAACCCTTCTCCACAACCAGATCAAACTCAGAACTCAGAACCCTTCTCCACAACCAGATCAAACCCAGAACTCAGAACCCTTCTCCACAACCAGATCAAACTCAGAACTCAGAACCCTTCTCCACAACAAAATCAAACTCAGAACTCAGAACCCTTCTCCACAACCAGATCAAACTCAGAACTCAGAACCCTTCTCCACAACCAGATCAAACTCAGAACTCAGAACCCTTCTCCACAACCAGATCAAACTCAGAACTCAGAACCCTTCTCCACAACCAGATCAAACTCAGAACTCAGAACCCTTCTCCACAACCAGATCAAACTCAGAACTCAGAACCCTTCTCCACAACCAGATCAAACTCAGAACTCAGAACCCTTCTCCACAACCAGATCAAACTCAAAACTCAAAACCCTTCTCCACAACAAAATCAAACTCAGAACTCAGAACCCTTCTCCACAACCAGATCAAACTCAGAACTCAGAACCCTTCTCCACAACAAAATCAAACTCAGAACTCAGAACCCTTCTCCACAACCAGATCAAACTCAGAACTCAGAACCCTTCTCCACAACCAGATCAAACTCAGAACTCAGAACCCTTCTCCACAACCAGATCAAACTCAGAACTCAAAACCCTTCTCCACAACAAAATCAAACTCAGAACTCAGAACCCTTCTCCACAACCAGATCAAACTCAGAACTCAAAACCCTTCTCCACAACAAGATCGAACTCAGAACCCTTCTCCACAACAAGAAAACAATCAGCAGAACGAAGAGACAACCTACGAAACAGGAGAAAACATTTGAAAATCATACATCTAATAAGAGGTTAATATCCAAACTATATAAGAAACTCTAGGCCAGGCACGGTGGCTCACGCCTGCAATCCCAGCACTTTGGGAGGCTGAAGAGGGTGGATCATGAGGTCAGGAGATGGAGACCATCCTGGCTAACATGGTGAAACCCCATCTGTACTAAAAATACAAAAAATTAGCCGGGCGTGGCGGCAGCGCCTGTAGTCCCAGCTACTTAGGAGGCTGAGGCAGGAGAATGGCGTGAACCCGGGAGGAGGAGCTTGCAGTGAGCCGAGATCGCGCCGCTGCACTCCAGCCTGGGCGACAGAGCGAGACTCCATCTCGAAAAAATAACTAAAATAAATAAATAAATAAATTAATTAATTAACAAACAAACTCAAACAACTCCACTAAAGGAAAACAAATAACCAGATTTTAATATTAGCTAGGGACCTGAATAGACATTCTCAAAAGAAGACATACAAATGGCCAACAGGTATATGAAAAAATGTTCAGCCTCACTGATCAGTCGGGAAATGCAAATAAAAACCACAATGAGGTATCATCTCACACCTGTCAGAATGGCTATTATTAAAAAAAAAAAAAAAGATAACTATTCGTAAGGATGCGGAGAAAAGGGAACCCCTGTACACTATTGTTGAGAAGGTAAATGAGTATTGCCATTGTAGAAAACAGATGAAGTTTCCTCAAAAAGACTAAAAATAGGCCTGGTGTGGTAGCTCACGCCTGTAATCTCAGCACTTTGGGACGCCAAGGTGGGAGGACTGCTTGAGCCCAGGAGTCTGAGACCAGCTTGGGCAATATAGTGAGACCTTGTCGTTACAAAATTTTAAAAAATTAGCCGGGTGTGGTGGCACACACTGTAGTCCTAGCTACCTGGGAGGCTGAACCCAGGAGGTTATGGCTGCAGTGAGCCATGATCATGCCATTGCACTCCAGCCTGAGTGGCAAAAAAAAAAAAAAAAAAAAAAAACAACTAAACTAAAGTAAAAATAGGGCTACCATTATGGCCCAGCAATCCCAGTTCTGTGTGTATATGTAAAGAAAATGAAATCAGTATGTCGAAGAGATGTGTGCACACCCATGTTCATTGTGGCAATCTTCACAACAGCCTAAGTCTTGAAATTCACCTAAAAGTCCATCTATGATTCAAAGGATAAGGAAAATGTGGGATAGCCAGATGTTGTGGCTAATGCCTATAATCCCAGAACTTTGGGAGGCCAAGGAGAATAGCTTGAGCCCAGGAGTTTGAGACCAACCTGGGAAATATGGTGAGGGCTGGTCTCAACAAAATATTTTTAAAAATTAGCCAAGCGTGGTGCTGCATGCCTGCAGTCTCAGCTACTGGGGAGGCTGAGGTGGGAGGATTGCTTGAGACTGGGAGGCAGAGGTTGCAATGAGCCGAGATTGAGCCACTGTACTCCAGCCTGGGCAACAGAATGAGACCGTCTCAAAAAAAAAAAAAAAAAAGAAAGAAAGAAAACGTGGTATGTATGTGTATATACAGACTTACATATACACATATACAATGAAACACTATTCGGCCTTAAAAAAAAAAGAACATCCTATCATTTGTGATAATACGGAAAAACCTGGAAGCCATCATGTGCCTGAGAGAAGCCAGGCACAGAAAGACAAATACTGCATGATCTTCACTTATGTGTGAAAACTAAAATAGCGAAACTCATAGCAGAGAGTAGAACGGTGAGGGCTGGTTGGCTGCGGAGATGTTGGTAAAAGGGCACAAACGTCCATTAGGCAGTGTGGAAGCTCTGTAGTGTGCAGCACAGCGACCACAGGTGATGGTGGCGTATCGTGTACTTGAGCATCGCTAAGAGAGTGGATCTTCAATGTTTTCATCTGCATATGTGTGTGTGTATAGTAAGTATATGTGTATATACATACATGGTGATATGAGTTAATTCGCTTCATTGAGCCCTTTCACTAGTGTACACATATGTCACAGCATCATACTGTACACCATAAATACACACAATTTTTATTTTTCAATGATTCCTTCATGAAGCTGGGGTTTGGAGAATGGGATTCTTTTTCCCCCAGTTTCAGCCCAGGCCTCAAGATAATGAGTGTCAGCTACAACCACATTCCACGCAAGGTGCAGGGCCTACGAGGGACTTTTAAAGAAGTGGTAAAAATTCAATTCCATGACTCTTGCCCTTCCGCCAACCTTCTTAGCAAAAGGTACAAATTCAAATGTACCCTTAGGTCAGCATAAACTGGAGGAAGAGAAACATGCGATGAAGTTTAGTCCTTTCTCATGTGGGGCCAGGCACGTTAGTCTCTGCGATGAGGTCTTTACTACTTCAATAAGTGACCAGAGGACTTTGCACAATTCAGGAGTGGCCGTGAAAGTCATGAGGACCAGCAGAAGATTTCATCCAAGGTGGCAGGAGAGAAAGAGCTCACAGAGCAGACTGAGAGGTTTGTGCGTGTCACAGCGTGTCCAACTCATTCCGCGTGGTGGAGTCTGTTCCTTAAATAGCAGGCACTGGTCTAAGCCCTTTAGAAATCTGAGTGCACTTAATCCTCTTACCAGTGCAGTGAGATTTATAGTATTATTTCCATTTTACTGATAAGGAAACCTACGCAAGTATAATAAACTCTGCGGAGGTTACCTAAGATTACACATCTAGTGTGAAATAATGACAAGACTTGAACTCATACACTCTGGCCCGAGGGCCACTTGTCATCACATGCTAAACAGCCTCTTATGTGAAGTGGAGCAAATGCAACCACAGTTACGTGAAAGGCCCTAGACATTTAATTTAATTTAATTTAATTTAATTTAATTTAATTTTAGACAGAGTCTCACTCTGTTGCCCAAGCTGGAGTGCACTGGCACGATCTCGGCTCACTGTAACCTCCACCTCCCAGATTCAAGCAATTCTCCTGCCTCAGCCTCCCAAGTAGCTGGGATGACAGGTGCCCGCCAACACACCCTGATAATTTTTGTATTTTTAGTAGAGAAGGGGCTTCACCATGTTGGCCAGGCTGGTCTGGAACTCCTGACTTCAGTGATCCACCCACCCCGGCCTCCCAAAGTGCTGGCTACTCTTTAATACATCCATCGTCATTATCATCATCACCACCATCTAAATTCATTCAAGGATTCTTTATCTCCATTGAACATGTCCTATACTTCGCACTGTTTTGTATCATGGGAATGGATGGTGTTTTGAAACAATAGGGCGAAATAGCAATGATCACTTACAGAGTGTAAAATATATACTTGTACTAAATCCTTCACTTATTTAATCCTCTCAACAAAGCCAATGAGTTACTTCTTTCAAAGATAAGGGAACTATTAATACAGTTAAGAGAGAATAAATTATCCACATCTAGTGAGAAAAAGATTTATGTGGCCAGGCGCTGTGGCTCACACCTGTAATCCCAGCACTTTGGGAGGCCCAGGTGGGCGGATCATCTGAGGTCAGGAGTTCCAGACCAGCCTGGCCAACATGGCAAAACTCCGTCTCTACAAAAAGTACAAAAATTAGCCGGGCGTGGTGGCACACATGCCTGTAATCCCAGCTACTCAGGAGACTGAGGCAGGAAAATAGCTTGAACTCAGGAGGCAGAGGCTGCAGTGAGCCGAGATCACACCACTGCACTCCAGCCTGGGCGACAAGAGTGAGACTTTGTCTAGAAAAAAGAAAAAAGAAAAAGATGTACGTCCAGATCTCTCAGATCTGCTGCCTGGCCCTTGACTACCGTGGCATTCGGCTCCCCTGACAGCTTCTTTTCTCCAAGGAGAGAGCTGGACTCATGGAGTCAGCCCGGGTGAGAGCAAACTCGTTGGGGCACGGCAGCGACTGCTCGCGCTCTTTCCAGTTCCCGCCTTTTCCCTTGAAATTCCCATTTATCAGGGGATTAGATATAAATATTTGTAATTTATAGTACAAATCGTCTTTACTTGGCTTCCTACAAAATACTTAAATCAAAATGAGATTGTCAGGGAGTGCACAAAACAGGTGTGGTCACCCACCTTTCTAATGTTTAGACAGTGTTAAAGAGGTCTGCCAATTCAGGAAATGATCTCGTGGTTACCAGGCAGCCAGTGTACCCCTCCTGATGGATTGTGGGTCGGGAAGAGCACAAGTGTTTTGTAACTATGGAAACAAACTGAGTTTGTCAAGCCAGAGAGCAACCCTCCAGCATCCAGATTACCCTTCGAAGACGGCAAAGGAAAGGAGAGCTCTGAAATCACTCAACGCATAGGAGCTGGTTCTATAATTTTTAGACTTTAATTAAATCAATTATTAAAGCCTTTCTTAATGCCTTGCTGAGATATTCAGGCTCTGGCTGCCTCAGGAGAGAGGAAGCGGTTGAATGCACAGAGGTGGCTAATAAGGTTGGTCACTGGCCCCTGAGGGACGCCAGGCAGTAAGGAAGGTTCTCCCTCCCACACCCTTCCCAGTGTCGCCCTCACTCCTTGTGTCTCTTCCAGAGGGGATACAACATTCCAGAATCCCGCAGGAAAGATTCTGCCATCTCCGCAGCTGCCCCCACTGCAGTCCTCCCCACCGTTGGAGAAGATGCCCCCACTAACTGGGTGTGTCGAGCTAGTGGACACATCAATGAGCAGGGTGAGGCCAGAGGGCTTTCCTGGAAAAGGGAATATTTCTCTGTCTTAGTGATCTGCCTGGATCAGGAGTTTGGGATCATTGGCAAGCTGAACAGGTCCAGACCAGCCTGGCCAACATAGCAACATGGATCCCTTCTAGCCTCTGTGTGCTCTAGGGAAGTGGGGCTGGTTCACATCTCCCTGTGGCTGTATTCAGAAATAACTGGGGAATAGCACACTGTGTATTGGCTCGTACAGAGTCCACGGTGAGGGGCTGTGGCCATACCTGCCGCCTTGTTGACCTTGGTTTGCAGGGTGGACTGTGTCATTTAAATCCTCCCACGGCCTCATCCTGCGCTGGCCATCGCTACGCGTCCAGTAAGGTAAGGAGTTTGCTGCAACAGGTAGTTTCTTTAGAGCACATCATTATCGGGTGACTTGGATGAACTGGCTTGGATGTGGGGTGTCTGGAATGACAAAGTTTCTGTCAAGGGCCCTGGTTCCATGCTGAGGACGTCTCTGCAAACACGTGGGAGGGAAACAGAGAGGATGGGGCAGGACAGCACACACCCACCTTTCCTCCAGGCATCTGTCTGGCTCTGCACGTCTTCCTCATGGGTGATGGCAGCCAGACCTGACCTGGGCTCCTTCTGAAGATGCAGCAGAGCTTTGATTGCATGAGTGCAGCTGGGGAAAGAGCCCATAATGCAGCAATTATTGTTCATTTGTTGCTATGGTATTTCTGTGGCCTGTTTGGATCCATGAATGTCTTGATTATTTTCAATTCCCATTTATAGAACATTCTGTTCATCTCAAAGTGCTTTGAGACCATCTTCATAGGATACTCCCTGTAACAGACACAAGTTAGTAATGGCATTGCTATTTTACAAATGAACACATTGAAGTGGGGTGTTGTTTTAATAACTAAAATCAGGGAAAGTGAAAGAGAAGACATTTGATAAATGACATTATCATTCCAATAAAGGAAACTTGGCTTTAGGTTAAATTATATTTGACATAAATTGATGTTTTGACATCAACGGATATCACTGAGGCTTTGACATCTAGTTGGTGTCACAGCTTGGGAGAAATATTATTTGAGGAACAGGTTACCGTGAAAGGCAGGCCTAATGAAGCAGAAAGAGGAGATTGGCAAAAACTCTGGCTTTCAAATCTTTGGTTTCCAAAGAAACTATGTAGAAAATTAACGAGTTCACAGCTCAATCTTCTATGTATTGGAGCCTATATTCACAGAATGTTTACAACTTTTGGGTAATAGTGTATGATAATTGTTACGTATGTATAGTATTAAGATAATATAATTGTATAACTAAAAGAAAAATTCCTCCTATGAGTAAATACATCATGGGATATTCATGTAATGGAATTCTCTAGGATAGTGAAAATGAATGACATTCAGCTGAAAATGTCAACACCCATGGATGACTTCCCAAACATAAACTTGATCCCAAAACTGGATTATCTACAATATAATGCCACTTATCTTAAATAGAAACTTCAAATATATGCAAGATGTAGCAACATATGCTTTAAGGATACATAGTTAGATAGGAAAATGAGGAAGGAAATTAAGTCAATTATGAACACAACATTAGGCGATGGTGCCTCTGGGAGGAAGGAGAAGGAATGGCATCAGGAAGGCCCAGTCCTTAGGGTCTTCAGCAATACTGACACAGCTCTAAGGCCTATGCTGAGTGGCTGACTCGGGCCTGCTTACAATAGTATTCTTTGTATCTCATGTGTGCTTTTTAATATTTTCTTTTGTGTTTACGAGCCACAGGAATGCTCATTGGCTTGCTTGTAGCGCTTCTCCAACTACAAACCTTGATTTGTTTCTATGGATCATGTAGAGAGCTGTCCTAAGCACTTGCACCTGCTAAGCAGGGATTTAATTAGGGCTATCCATGACTTCCATTTTTATAGAAAATAATTCGTGTAGGTCAGAGGACATGTTCGCCACAGTTTTGTGTTATGGGATTATAAGTGATTTCAAACCCCAAAGATTTTCCTAGAATAATAATGAGTATAAACAAGGCCAGTGGCTGAATTCTCAAATATGTGTCGTAAAAAAGCAAATGTGAACCAGAGTGATGACGTTTTAAAAAAATTTCAACAGATGTGTTGGTAAAATCATACGAAATAAAATAGATTCTCTCTCTCTCTTTTTTTTTTTTTTTTTTTTTTTTTAGCGTTCTCTGTATTTCCTGAATTTGAATGTTGGCCTGCTAAAATAGATTCTCTACTTTCACCTCCTCCTTCATACGACTTTCCTAGACACGAGATCATATTAGGAGAGTATCCTACAATTTCCCTTCTGCTCTGATTCACAGAAAGGAACTGAGGCAGCGGGAGGTAAAGAGACTTATTTAAAAATCACAAGAGACTTAGTGCCAACAGGGTCTGAGTCTAAGCCTCTCAACTCACAAGAAAATGGCCAGCCCACCCTACTACCCCTACTCTGCCCTCTCTTCTCCTTCGATACACACCATTGAGAGGAGGTATTACACCAAGTCTAGAGATCCATTCCAGTACAAGCAGCACCGACTAGAGGGGCAAGAGATCTATATTTTGGTTCTAAATCTATTATCTACAATCTAAGTCACTTAATATATAAGAACCTTAGCCTGGGTAACATGGCAAGACTTCATCTATACAAAAAATGAAAAAAAATTTGCCACGCGTGGTGATGTGCACCTATAATCCCAGCTACTAGGGAGGCTGAGGTGGGAGGATTGCTTGAGCCCAGGAGGTTGAGACTGCAGTGAGCCATGTTTGTACCACTGCACTCCAGCCTGGGCAACAGAGCAAGACCCTGTTTCAAAGAAAAAAAGCAATTATCCTGCCTCAGCCTCCCAAGTAGCTGGGATTACAGGTGCTGGCCACTACACCCAGCTAATTTTTGTATTTTTAGTAGAGAGGGGGTTTCGCCATGTTGGCCAGGCTGGTGTGGAACTCCTGACCTCAGGTGATCCGTCCGCTTTGGCCTCCCAAAGTGCTGGGATTACAGGTGTGAACCACCGCGCCCGGCTAGACTCTTTAATACATCCATCATCATTATCATCATCACTACCACCATCTAAATTCATTCAAGGATTTTTTATCTCCACCAAACACGTCCTATGCTTTGCACTGTTTTGTATCATGGGAATGAATGGTGTTTTAAAACAATAGGGCAAAATCTTTACTTGTGGGACAACATGTTTTAGACATTCTGGTGAGCAGGTAAAATTCCTAACTAGGTTAGTGCCTGTTGGCACTGTGTGTCTTTTATTCCTAAACAAGCATAAAGGTTTGTGTTAAAAATAAAATTTGATCTAATTTCAGCATAGAATGCAATGACAGATGCTTGTTTGATTTTTTCTTCCAAGGTGCTCTTATTATTAACATTCTCTTTAAATTCTTCCAATATTACTTGGGTGGGGGGCACTTTATTATGTGCTAATCCTTCTATTAACACCTGACAGCTTTTTACCATCCAGGGGTAAGGCCTGGAGTAGGTACCCACAGCAACAGAACCACAGGACACAGTCTTTGTCTACGGAAGAATCTGGGATGCTAGGGGTTAAAGAGCCTATCCCAAATCTTTAGAAAGAAGTGTTTTGCATCAGGAAGGTTTTACAGAGAACATTCTAGAAAAATATTTTAACCTCCTTCTTTGCTCCCGATACAATGGGCCAACACCAAACTTCTTTTTGTTGTGTCTTAGGAGGTAGAACACTGGATTAGCCACAGAAAGCACACGGGCCTTTGCTCTGCAGCCTCCTCTCATGGTCTCAGCCCGTGCACCAGAGCATTGGTACTTCCTGCCTTGGGTCTTGAATCTGTGGTGCAAAACCATTGTACTGGTCAGGGTTCTTGTTGCAACCAAAACAACTGCCTCTGACCATCTTAAGTACAAAACATTCCTTGGTAGGACACTGAATGGGACGAGGGTCACAGCACTAAGAACTCAGAAGGCTGCTAGGAACTCCAGAAATTCTGGAAGGTCAAGAAGCAGGAAGCAGCACAGCTCTCTCTTTGCATGAAAAGTTTGGCCAGGGTTCTCGTATTGGACAATACAGTCACTGTAAATGGATTCAAAGAATCACTTTGCTGTGGATGAGTCAAAGATCCATGTGGGAGCATCCTGTAGGGTAAGGACAGGCCAGCTCCTAAGTTCAGACCACCAAGGAGCAGGGAGAGCGAGGATTGACTTGCATTTCAGCTTTGGTAGGGGAAGACCCAGCACTGCACCCACTGATACACACCTTGGGGGGTCTGCCCGAATACGAAGGAATGACAAACACCCTTTGAAATCTATTTGTCTGACTCTCCAGATTTACATATATAGTTTTCTTTCCTGACATTCATAACAACAAATTGTAGCGCTTCTCCAACTACAAACCTTGATTTGTTGCACCTGCTAAGCAGGTTGCACCTGCTTGCACCTGCTAAGCAGGGATTTAATTAGGGCTATCCATGACTTCCATTTTTATAGAAAATAATTCGTGTAGGTCAGAGGACATGTTCGCCACAGTTTTGTGTTATGGGATTATAAGTGATTTCAAACCCCAAAGATTTTCCTAGAATAATAATGAGTATAAACAAGGCCAGTTTAGCAGGTTTCAGTTTGTTCTTCTTTTCCACCCATAACAACAGTAACAAACTGGCTCTGTTTGAGACAATGCCATTCTCCTTATTTCAAACAAAAAATGTACTCACTCCCTCACCAGTGGGTGACAATAGTTACTGACCACATCCATCCTCAATTCTGGATGTTCATCGATTTTCAAGTTTCACTTGCACTGTAGTTGTGTTATTCTGAAACCTACGAACTAAATTATAGTTAACTGTAAGCAAACCGTATATATAATAGTGAGAGAGAAGAGAGAGGACTCAAAGGAAAATTAATTAACTCATAAATATATACATGACACAGCAGGAAAGAAGTATCAGGAGAGGATACAGTCTGGATTTCTGCAGCTGTTCATGAGGCCAAAGCTGATATTTAATACTTCTTTTTATTATCATGTTTATTTTGCTTTCAGTCGACACCTCAAATGGTCTGAGGTCTATATACACGAGGGCTTCCCAAATATTAATTCTTTATAAATCTGAGAGGTTGTTGGTCCTGTCTGTAGAAGATGGTGTTAGTCAGAGTTCTCCAGAGAAAGAGAAAGAGTAGGATGTGTATATGTAGTGTATCCATAAAGAGACTTATTTTAAGGAATTGGCTCATGCAGTTGTGGAGGTTGGCTAGTCCAAAATCTGCAGGTGGACTGGCAGGCTGGAGAGCTGAGGAAGAGCCAAGACTGCAGTTCAAGTCTGAAGACTGTCTACCACAGAATTCCTTTTTGCTCTGGAGAGGTTAGGCTGTTTTATTCAGTCCTTTGACTGATTAGATGAGGCCCACCCACATTACAGAAGGCAATTTGTTTTCCTGAAAGTCCACCAATTTAAATGCTAATCTTATCTAAAACTATCCATACAGAAACATCCAGAATAATAGCTGCATGTTAATAAGGAGAGCACATCTGGAACAGCCGCTGCTGAAATCAGGACTCACAGTGTCCCATGAGAGTGAGAACTTACTCCCACAAGATGGTACTAATCTGTTAATGAGGGACCCACCCCCATGACTCAGACATTTTTCACTAGACCTCACCTCTCAACACTGCCATATTGGGAATGAAATTTCAACGTAAGTTTTGGTAAGAACAAACCATATCCAAATCCTAGTAGCAAACAATTATTATAGTCTTATTCTTTTTTTTTTTTTCTATGAAGTTGGTAGCAATGTCCCTGCTTCCATTCCTAATTTTAGTTATTTGAATCTTCTCATTGTTTTCTTGGTCAGACTAGCTAAAGGTTTGTCAATTTTGTTGATTTTTTTTCAAAGAGCCAATTTTTGGTTTCACTTCGTTTCTCTATTGCTTTTCTATTGTCTATTTTGTTATCACTAGTCTAATCTTTATTATTTACTTCCTTTTGCTTGTTTTGGGTTTCAGTTTGTTCTTCTTTTTCTTTATTTTTATTTTTATTTATTTATTTGAGACGGAGTCTCGCTCTATCACCCAGGCTGGAGTGTAGTGGCGTGATCTCGGCTCACTGCAAGCTGTCTCCCGGGTTCACGCCATTCTCCTGCCTCAGCCTCCCCAGTAGCTGGGACCACAGGTGCCTACCACCATAGCCAGGTACTTTTTTTGTCTTTTTTTAAGTAGAGATGGGGTTTCACCATGTTAGCCAGGATGGTCTCGATCTCTTGACCTCGTGATCCGCCCACCTCGGCCTCCCAAAGTGCTGGGATTTCAGGCGTGAGCCACCGTGACTGGCCTTTTTGTTTGTTTGTTTGTTTTTTGAGACAGAGTCTCAGCTCTGTCACCTAGGCTGGAGTGCCGTGGCATGATCTCGGCTCACTGCAACCTCCGCCTCCTTGTGATCTGCCTGCCTCAGCCTCCCAAAGTGCTGGGATTATAGGCCTGAGCCACCACGCCCTGCCTGCTCTTCTTTTTCTAGTTCCTTAACTTATAAAGCTAGGTTATTGATTTGAGATATTTATTCTTTTCAAAAGCAGAACTTTACAACTATAAATTTTTCTCTAAGCACTGCTTCTCATGGTTTTGGTATTTTGTGTTTTTGCTTTCATACATCTCCAAATAGTATGGATTTGGGTCCTAATTTCCTTTGGGATTTCTTTGATCCATTGATTGTTTAGGTGTGTTGTTTAATTTCCATATATTGTGAATTTTCCAGTTTTTCTTCTATTACTGATTTCTAGTTTTATTCCATTGGGTTGTAGAAGATACTTTGTATGATGTGAGTTTAGAGAGACTTATGTCATAACATATGGTCTATCCTGGAGAATGTTCCATGTGTAATTGAGAAGAATGGGCATTCTGCTGTCGTTAGGTGGAGTGTCCTATAAATGTCTATTAGGGCTAGTAGGTTTGTATATTTTTCAAGTCTTCTATTTCCTTGATGATCTTCTGTTTAGTTGTTCTTTCCAATATTGAAAGGAGTATATTGAAATCTTCAAATAAATATTATTGTTGAACTCTTTATTTCTCTTTTCAATTATCTCATAACTTTACATATTTTGGGAGCTCTGTTTGTAGGTGCATATATGTTCCTAATTGTCATATCTTCTTAATGGAGTGACTCTTTTATTTCTTATAACAATTCTTGTCATAAAGTCTTTTTGCCTAGTGTTAATATAGCTCTCCAGTTCTCTTTTGGTTACCATTTGCAAGGAATATTTTTTTCCATTCTTTGACTTTCAACCTACTTATGTCTTTGAATTGAAAGTGTCTTTTATACATGGAGTCTATCCAAATGTCCATTAATGATAGACTGGATAAAGGAAACATGGTACATATACACCATGGAATACTAAGCAACCATAAAAAGGAATGAGATAACATCCTTTGCAGGGACATGGATGGAGCTGGAAGGCATTATCCTCATCCATTTGTTGATTGATGGACATGTGGACTGGTTCCATATTCTTATGGATACACATACATACACACACACACACACACACACCATGGAATACTACTCAGCCATAAAAAGGAATTAAATAATGGCATTCACAGCAACTTGCATAGAATTGGAGACCATTATTCTAAGTGAAGTAACTCAGAAATGGAAAACCAAACATGGTATGTTCTCACTCATAAGTGGGAGCTAAGCTATGATGATGCAAAGGCATAAGAGTAATACAATGGCACATATACACCATGGAATACTATGCAGCCATAAAAAAGAATGAATTCATGTCCTTTGCAGGGACACGGATGAAGCCAGAAACCATCATTCCCAGCGAACTAACACAGGAACAGAAAACCAAACACTGCATGTTCTCACTCATAAGTGGGAGTTGAATAATGAGGACACATGGGTACAGGGAGGGGAACATCACACACTAGGGCCTGTCAGGGGGTAGGGGGCGAGGGGAGGGACAACATTAGGAGAAATACCTAATGCATGTGGAGCTTAAAACCTAGATGACAGGTTGGTGGGTGCAGCAAACCACCATGGCACATGTATACCTATGTAACAAACCTGCATGTTCTGCACATGTATCCCACAACTTAAAGTACCAAAAAAAAAAAAAAAAAATAGAGTAATACAACGGACTTTGGGGACTCAGGGGAAAGGGTGGGAGGGGGTGATGGGTAAAACACTACACATTGGGTACAGTGTATGCTGCTTGGGTGATGGATGCATGAAAATACCAGAAATCACCACTAATGAACTTATTCATATAACCAAACACCACCTGTTCCCCAAAAATATATTGAAATAGAAAATAAAGAAAAAAGAGAAGTTACAAACAAAAATTACATTTATAACTGTCCTATATGTTTACTTTTGTAGATACCTTTATCAGTGTTCTTTTATTCTTTGTGTGGATTCAATTTATTGTCTAGGATACCTTCATCTTATTCTGAAGGATTCCCTTCTCATGAGAAATGAGCTATAAGTCTTAATTGAGAATTGCTTATATATGAGGAGTTGCTTCTCTCTTGCTGCTTTCAAGATTCTCTCTTTGTCTTTATCTTTTGAAAGTTTAAATATGATGTGTCTTGATGCAGATCTCCCTGAGTTTATTCTACTTGGAGTTTATCAAACTTCTTGGATGTGTAGATTTATGTCTTTCAACAGGTTTGGGAAGATTTTGGTCATTATTTATTCCAATATTCTTTCTGCCTCTTTCTCTCTACTCTTTCTTGGATTCCCATTATGCATATATTGTTATGCTTAATGTCACACAGGTCTCTGAGGCTTCATGTCTTTTCTTTATTCTTTAATTTCTTTTCTTCTGGCTATGTAATCTCTATTGACATATCTTCAAATTTGCTTCTTTTCTTGCTCAAGTATGCTGTTAAGACTTTCTTTTGGCAAATTTTGTATTTCCATTATTGTACTTTTTAACTCCAGAATTTCTATTTGATTCTTTATAATTTACATGTCATTTTTAATATTCTTGTTTCTTGAAACAGCATTATCATTCCTTCCTTGGACCTTTAGACATGGTTTTCTTTAGTTCTTTGAATATATTTAAAATAGCTGATTCAAAGTTTTTGTTGAGTAATCCCAATGTCTAAGCTTCCTCAGGGACAGTTCCTATCCCATGAATGAGTAATATTTTCTTGTATCTTTGCATGTTTCATAATTTTGTATTTAAAACTAGGTATTTTAAATAATATAATGTGACAATTTTGGAAATATATTTCCCCTCTTGAGGATTTGTTGTTGTTATAGGTATAGCTGTTTCTTTAGTGTCTTTCCTGAACTAATTCTGTAAAGTCTCTATTCTTTGTCATGTATAGCCACTGAAGTCTGTCCTTAGTTAGCTTAGAAGTCAGCTAATAATTAGAGATTTCCTTAACTACATGGAACCAGTAAATCTTCCAGGTTTTGCCAATGGACCCTGTGCAGGTTGGGACACACCTTCAATACTTAGCCAGGCAGTTGACAATATGACCTCATCTTAATTAATTACATCTTCAAAGACCGTATTTCTAAATAAGGTCAAATTATGAGGTTCTGGGTAGACATGAATTTTGGGGCACAGAATTCAACCCAGGATAGAATCAGACAGACCTATGCAGGGGCCTTGGCCCTTTCCTAGCTGTGTGACCTCATAATTCTCGTTCCCCCAGTAATAATGATGCCTAATTAGGGTGACAGTACCTCCCAGTGTGTCCCAGACAATCTTGCTGTCCTGAAAGAATTTTTAATTTTGTCCCCATTTACTTTCAAAAGTATTTCAGTTTGAATAATACATTAATAAAAGAAGCAGCATTTAGGATTAGGGTAAAGGCTTTCTGTAACATAGCATGTGAAGGCTGAGCCCACAAACAGTTAACAGCTGTAGCCACTACCCAAAAAGGCCCTTCCTGTGCAGTGTGGAAAGGAACATAAGTCAGGCACTGATTGGAGTTTTCAGCAATCACCTGGTGAATTGCAGCACCTTCAGCAGCTGCGAATATTAACTACACAGCAACAAGAAGTATATTTATGTTTTTAGTTAAAGGGAGGCACTGAATTCTGTTCACCAATTTCTCCCCCAGCTTAGCACAGTCTTGAAAATAGTATGGCTTTTAAAGTTTGGTGAATTCATGAAAGAATTATAAAGACCTTTCCTACATCAAAACCCATTGTACTCAAATGTGGTGACTCTGGGTTTCCTGGATGGACAAACAGATTCTAAATCAGTGATCCTTAGCGCCTGTTCCTTGAAACCTGTGCGTCCAAATCAATAGGGGGTTTGCCAAAAATGCATTTTCCAGGGCCCCAACCCAGGCCTATTGGATAGGAACATCTGGGATAGAGACCAGGAATTGGATTTTCATCTAATGCCCCCTGCAATTCTCATACACACTTGCATTCAGGAATGGCTGGGTAAGGTGCCCTTTAGGAAGCAGTTCTCCTGCAAGTAAAATTGAGGAAGTCAGCTCCAACAGCTGGAAATCAGAAGGAACTTCTGGGCTCTACTACACTGTTTTTATCTATTTATCACCAAAAATGGATTTTTAAATAATCCTCAAAGATTCTTGACTACCAGTTTTCTTATCAACTTAAATATTTAACTCTGTGAGGCATTTTTTTTTTCTTTAGATGAAATCTCCCTCTGTCACCAGGTTGGAGTGCAGTGATGCGATCTTGGCTCACTGCAAGCTCCGCTTCCCGGGTTCAAGCGATTCTCCTGCCTCAGCCTCCCAGGTAGCTGCGGTTACAAGTGCCTGCCACCACGCCCAGCTAACTTTTGTATTTTTAGTAGAGAAGGGGTTTCACCATGTTGGCCAGGATGGTCTCGATCTCTTGACCTTGTGATCCGTCCACCTTGGCCTCCCAAAGTGCTGGGATTACAGAGGCATTGGATTTTTAAATCAACTAATGGGACAGTATTACATTTATCTGTGGCTCTAGAACTCTGCTATCCAATAAGGCAGCCACTAGCCACATTTAGCTATTTAAACTTAATCAACAGTAAATGACATGAAAAATCCAGCTTCTCAGTCGCACTAGCCAGGGGCCAAGTGCTTAGTAGCCACAGAGCTGGCTCCCACATTGGCCAGTGCAGATACAGACCCTTTCCATCCCACAGCAGGACCTGCTGGACAGCACCGTGAACAGCCTGCCAACCATGGCCACACATCAGAATCACCTGTGGGCTTCCAAAACCCCCAGGTCTAGGCCACAGCCCTAGACCAACTTAATCACAGCCTCTGGGAATGGTACCCAGGACTTTTTAAAGGTTAGCTTGCACCACAATCACCTGGAGAAAGTGTGAAAGCCGAGATTGCTGGGCTGTACCCAGCATTTTGGATTCAGTCTGGGTGAGAGCAACTTGCAGTTTTAGCAAGCTCCCAGGTGAGGCCAATGCCCCTGGTCCAGGGAGCACACTTTGCAGTCACCCTCTTAAGGTAAAGCTAAACCTTGAGTTCTGCCTCTGTGCCTATGGAGCACTTGATGGTCGCCTCTGGCCTTGCCCATTTCTCCTTGCCTGAAAGTTCAGCAGAGCAAGCAGGGAGTCCCCAGGCTATGCCCCCTGAGAAAAGGCCTCCGAAGGCCTGGAACTACTCAAGGCTGAGACCCAGCATCCAGTTAAAAGGAAGCTTCCCTTTTTCTTCCAGCTGTCCTTCAATCATTTTTTTCTTGTCCATCATTCCCAAGCCCCTGCTGCTGTGGGGCCCATCACTGCTTCTCCACCTCTACTGTGAGCTTCAAAAATTACTGGGCACATGCAGGTTTGCCCCTTACAAATGCCTCCTGTGGACTCCTTGAGTCCCACAGTCCACTGAATGTTCTTAGTTTTCTTCCTGGTCCCCAAGAGAATCAAACTAATGGATTATCTATAAAGATGGTGGCCCCAGTCTTTTGCAGCCTGAAACATCTGGAAGCCAGAGCCCCACTTCTGCATATTTAGAACTAAAATGAGACTGGCCCAAAGGGATGCAACCACACAGCCTGTGATAGACTATCTGAATCTAAATCAGCCCCAGAACTGCTCCTCACATCACTGCTGGGTCCTATTGAAAGGATTATGCTAAAACATGAATTCTCCCAACAGAAGGCTTTCCTTCACTGCTGCACCTCCTCCCAGCTCATCTCATTTCAGTGCGGTCCTCTCTTCACTCCAAGCACACAGAGCGTGTGTGGAGTATGATCACCCAGTCCTCACTTAGCCAGTATTGTCCAGTTTTTAACAAATGAAGGCTCTCAAACCTAGTCTTAGTTTCTGTGCCTTAAGGAAATGAAGGATAATCATTTCTCTATTTGAATTTGCTTAATTTCACTAAACTCTAAATTTTAAGGGTTATTTTGAAGCAACAAATTTTACTATTTCTTAATATCTATTTTTTATTGGTGTGTTAAAGTACAAAGTAAGTAAATCAAATCCTACCACAAACCTGAAAAATTAATGGAATCATTGGAAATCATGTATTCAATTGGAGCTTAATGCTTCTGTCAGCTTCTGAAAACACTAAGCAGTGAAGGAGCAGCTCATGGGTCCTGTTCCAGTGATTTTTGTGATAATAATATCAAATAATAAAAAAATTTAGGCCAGGCGTGGTGGCTCAAGCCTGTAGTCCCAGCACTTTGGGAGGCCGAGACGGGCGGATCACGAGGTCAGGAGATCGAGACCATCCTGGCTAACACGGTGAAACCCCGTCTCTACTAAAAAATACAAAAAACTAGCCGGGCGAGGTGGCGGGCGCCTATAGTCCCAGCTATTCCGGAGGCTCAGGCAGGAGAATGGTGTGAACCCGGGAGGCGGAGCTTGCAGTGAGCTGAGATCCGGCCACTGCACTCCAGCCTGGGCGACAGAGCCAGACTCCGTCTCAAAAAAAAAAAAAAAAAAAAAAAAAAAAAAAAAATTTAAAAATGTACAAAAGGATAACAATATAATCGTTTGGGTTTACCATCGGAGATACTCGCCCATGGATTATTTCTTGAATTCTAGCCCTGAATCGAATTGATTTCATAGAATGGTATAAAATGTTTAGAAAGTCTCTCCTCTGTCTCACAGGGACTTGCGTTTAAATCAGACGGTGCTTTTCACGTATGTCCAGCAGCAAGAGAATCCTGCTACACTGGTGAAAAATCAAGGGCCTTGGAGCAGATTTTAGTTCGTCTTTCATTTCAAAGCACTCCTTAGATATTTGCAAATTAAATCCCCTAATTTGGTGAGGATGCCCAGCTTCCCAAATAACACGGCTTTTCCTTCGATTCTAACCAAGCAAGCCGGCCCTACCAAAGCCGGGGTGCGTGTTCTGGCTCCAGGCTTCTGAGCAACCTTTCTCCCCACGCTGCAGCTTTTCAGTTAGGAAGTCAGAGAGAAGGAAAGAGAACTATTTCCAATTCAATCATGAGCATGTCTACGCACCACTGAAGACAGACCTTTGTCCTGTTGCTTTCCAAACTTTAAATGTGAATTTTTCTTCTTATGATCACTGGCGTGCTCTCTGTTATTCTGGAAAAAAGAAAAAGCCATAAGCACCCTGAAGTGAGGCTTTCACCTGATACTAATTTTCTTCCTCGTTATAAAGGCTATTGTTTGTTTGAACAAAGAAATAGGAGCCATTGGTGGCTGTTTAAATTATAGGAATGAGGGCAGCGATGGGGAAGGAGGAGGAGGGGACCTTTCCATTAATGAGCTGGGGACACTGATTATGGGGACACACTAAAGACTACAAGGGACACCTATATTTCTGCATTCTTTCCATGAGAGCAATATATGATCTTTATCATCTATTAAACACCACTCACATATTTCAGGTAGCTGTAGGTTGAGTGTTAACATCTAGATTAAACAAGCAGTTAAGAGTCTGATTTTTAAAATAAAATAAGACAAGCCTTTGAACTCTAGGACCAGGCACGCCCTGTTATCTTGTCGTACCTGAACGAGCCTGCGTTGAGCACCCAAGGCCTCTGGGCACATCTGTTGACGTGGCGTATCAGGCTCAACCCACTCGAGGAGCAGGGGGCTTTTGGGAGGTGGCAGCCTCCTATACAAAACAGGGCTGCCAGTAAATATTTATAGAACAAAGAAATGAATGAATTTCTCTTGAATTAAACATGATACATTTGTACAGAGCATAGTTCACTTTCATTTCAGTGACCTGAAATCCTGCTGAAAGTGTTCTTCCAAAACCTCAGAACAGGAAAGCTTCCTGTGCTTGGAAACTCCCTGGAGACACCTCCAATCGGAGTAAGCAGCAGAATTATCTGCACACTCATAGCCTTGCAGTCAGAGTATTTTTATTGAAAAAAAAAAAAAAAAGCCATCTGTTTGAATAGGAAACAATGATATCATGTGGCCTGCTTTCTCCTGCCACCCACTAATTTGACATCAGATCAGAGGAAAAGTTACTCGAGTCAGATTTTTAAAAAAATCTTTTGGGAACAAACTCATAAATGGAAGAAGGGGAGAGTAACAAATGCAGACTGAATACATGGCAGGTCCAGGCTTTTACCATCATTGCTTTTAGCTCACCAGGTAATCAAAGCATAAAACCAAACGGTGATTTGTCAGAGCTTATGCTGTTGTCCCTGAACCAGCAAGAGTGGGGTGGGGGAGGGTTGCCGGACTAATTCGCTTCATGTGGGAATCGGTGTTTACCACGTAAGGGTCCTAATAGAAAGCGCATGATTTTCAAACTGGAAAACATAAATAGCGCCTGTTGCCACTAAAGCAGTGGTACCTTGCCGTATTTCTCTTCTGAATCGCACAACCTACATTTCACAGGACAGTTTCCTTCCACATGTAAATATTTATTTGCTTGCTGCTGAGCAGTGTCAGGAAGTACTAAAGCACCGTGTTTAGAGTTTCAGAAGCAAATTGCTTCTGCGCACGCCTTGATTCTGTTGAGCTCTCCGCCTCTACGTCAGGGCTTCATTCATCTTTTCTCTGTTTTAAAAAATAGAAAAGCTTTTCATTTACTGCTTCTAGGAAGCCAGGTGCATTGCAGTGGATCTCTTCGGCAGGATCACTGCTTTGTGTGAATATTTATTATGTAATTATTGAGCGCCTACCATGTGCAGGGCAGGGCGGGGGGCACCCAGGCGTCCACTCTCCTGCAGAAGTCCTGGGTCCCAGGCCCGCATCTTTGGGGCCACCTTCAACTGGGAGGGTGTTGGCTTTTCTATGACACAGAGAGGCTTAAATCCCTCAGTGATTTAAAAACCTCCTGTGGGAGTCCAAACTGCTAGGTTGCCAGCCAGGAAGAGAAAGTTCCCAGGATTCAGTGGCTGAAGTTCTGGGCAAACAGCATTTGCACAAAGGAGGGGGCGCGGAAGGGGTGCAGGGAGGGCTCTCAAAGTGCCCGTTCAGCATCAGTTTACAAGTGTGCTTAGGTTGTATTTAGATGTTACGACGATTTTAAAAGTGAAATTTTGGCATTTTGCATTCAATCCTGACGAAAGCTCTTTGGTATATCGACTTAAAAGGTCTTCAGATTGCCAAGATTTTGCAGCTTGGATAACATCTTTGGAATGGTTAAATGAGTCCATTTTCTGGAGCTTTCGTCAGCACAAGCCCATGATTCTCTGCCCTGCTGAGAAAGGAGGAGGCGAGCTGGGTTCTAGCCGATCCCCTGCTTCCGTCTCCCTCGGGCGAGCCTGGCTCTTCCGTCCCAGGACGCCCGCTGCGGAGAAGCTGCCGCGGGCACACGCGTTTTCACTTGGGCGCTTCGTTTCGTGTGAAGAAGGCCGGACGACCTCTGTTGGTGTGGCCACAGCCTTTCAAGACAATTTAGCAACAAATGAAAGGAGAACTCCAAACAGGAGCCCAGGCCTGCAGCAGGGGGCGCGCCTGGCCCCAGAGCAACACAAAGACCAGACGCAAACTGGTGGGGAACGGACCTGCTCCCCAGCACGTGGGGGGCGGCGGGTAGCTACAGTGAGCGCTGGGGAAGGGCTGGCGGTCTGCAGGCCCGGCCTGCCTCCTGAGATGGCGAGAAAGGCTTCTTCCCCAAGGTGCTTTCCATTCTGTGCCTGTCGGTGGGAACACGTCCCTGAGCCCACGGACGGGTGCCCTCCCAGCACCTGCGTGGCATCCGAGGGTGGCAGGCAGCCCTGGGCCCTTCCACTTCGGGCCGGCCCGCCGGAAAGCCCGCGAGCTCCTCTCCCAGCTGACCGGGGCCTTCCCTTTTCATCTCACTTCCTCTCCCTCCCCGCCCCCCGCCCCACACTCACAATTGGTGACCTCCTTCCAACTGCGGCGAAGTGACTTGGGTGAAACTGGAGCCAGGGGCGGAGGAACAGCCCCCTCCTGCTCCCAGGAACTCGCAGGCACAGCACTACTCGCAGGCTGCTAGCTTTTGTTTTTAAGAAGCACCGTATATTTTCTCTAGCACAGGCCGCACTCAAGTTCAGGCCATAAAGAAATTGCCGAGCTGTCTGTCACTTTCACGTCAGGGCATTCTTTCTACGTAGCGCCATGTGGACGACCGAGATCTCCCAATAGCTAAGCCAGACCCACTCCTCCCACAGTATCTGTGTGCTCCTCCCAGACATTTATGTGCCCACATCTGCAGTCTATCGTCCTAAAGCTGGTAGAAAATATCAGAGCACGTTTGGTCAAATGGCTAGAACAGACCTGCTGAGCCGGAGGAGAGAACCTAATTAATCTACAGAATGTTCTCAGCTCACCAGGGTGTTGGGCAACAGGAACCTCCCAGGCCCTCCAAGGCCAAGGGAGAACAAAAAGCGGCCTGTGATTCAGTCCGGGTTCACACAGTGGAAGGCAGCTTCTCTGGAACCACCAAGACACGAGTCCTCCCACACAGGCCGCACCTGAGCCAGCAGGGCTGCTGGTAGTCTCATAAGGCCTTATCACCTGGTCATGTGACCTGAGCGTCAGGGTATTTCATCCACATTTTTACTTTCCCTGCCATGTAATCAAGTCTCTCCAAACCTTTACAGGGTTAGGTGGGGGGGGGGGGGGGGGAATCAAAGCCAAGTTTTGCATTACATTTCCTGTGTATTTTCAATCCATTAAAACAGAAACCCAGAAGAGGAGAGAAACAAAATTAGGAGTGGACTTCTCTGGTATTTTTTCCCGTGCCCCAGTGAGCCCACGACTTCCTCCTCCTTCCCACCAGAGTCGGGAAAGTTCCCAATACTGTGATTATGATACACTATATTGGATACATTTTCTTTTCTTTTTTTAAGATAAAAGTTTTATTTCAGAGAGAAGCACAAAACCCTGACTGTTGTGAACAAGGCAGGGATTTGTGGGGACTCGGAGGCCTTCAAGAGGAAACAAAATGCATCAACTTTTGATTAAGAAGAGGACACCTGGCCGGGCGTGGTGGCTCAAGCCTGTAATCCCAGCACTTTGGGAGGCCGAGACGGGCGGATCACGAGGTCAGGAGATCGAGACCATCCTGGCTAACACGGTGAAACCCCGTCTCTACTAAAAATACAAAAACTAGCCGGGCGAGGTGGCGGGCGCCTGTAGTCCCAGCTACTCGGGAGGCTGAGGCAGGAGAATGGCTAAACCCAGGAGGCGGAGCTTGCAGTGAGCTGAGATCTGGCCACTGCACTCCAGTCTGGGCGACAGAGCGAGACTCCGCCTCAAAAAAAAAAAAAAAAAAAAAAGAAGAGGACACCGTGGTCCCAGCCTCGACCTCTCCTCTCCCTGGCCCCAGCCCATGGATTCTCACGACCCTGGCAGAGGGCTCCTGGAGGCTCCTCCAGCCACATTCCTGCTGCCTCCCTCTCAGGCCCTGCTACTCTTATTACACACCATCTCCAGATCCTAAGCCTGCCTCCCCCATGCTGGATCAGTTTACCTCTGGATTCCCAGTTCGGCCATTGCCATGAGGTTCTTCCTTCCTCCCTCACGCCAGGGCCCCTTGACCTCCCTCCATTCTGACTTCGGTAATCACCAACTCTGAGTGACCGCATTCAAACGTCATCCATTCAATGTGCATTAAATGCCCATTGTGTGTGTGCCAAGTACAGTCCCCACACTTGGGGTGCACCGGGCAAAAGGAGAGCCACAGGCTCATCATCACAGGTTTCTGGTGGCCACTTCTCGAGTTGGCTCTCAGGTGGAATTGCCAGCCTTTGTGACAGGGGTTCCCGGGGTTCCCGCACATCCATGCTTCCAACTCCAGGAAGACCCACCTCAGCTGGACAAGCACCTCGTTCGGCACCTGTGGACTCCGCAGTCCCACTGAGACGCCAGTTATCCCCCGTTCTCTCCAGAATGAGGCAGAGTTCAGGGAAACCACAGGAGTCAAGTTGACCCCGGTCTTTCTGCACCCCTCTCCACCCATGACCCTCTCTCGATTACATTTTTAATCTCCTCCTACGAATCCCTTTTTTTATTCCCACAACACAAGCTCACCTCTCCATGCCTTAATAAACAACCCAACCAAGAAACAATAAAAAAGAGCCCTCTGTTTTCGCTTCCCACCATCACATTGAAAGGAATAGTTCTTCTTCTTCTTGCCTCCTACTGACTCTTAGATCCGTATAATCTGACATCCAGCTGAAACCTTCTGCCGTTATACATAATTGCTTTTTCAAGCAATTATAGGACCAAATGACCCACGTTTATTTTAAATTTGGGTTTAGTATTCAATCACCGAGTCCCTCTGTCCGCCCTCACAACTCCTGTCCGTACCAAGGACCTTCATCTGAACTGTCACCACTTTGGTAGAGGTCATGAGAGGAGATGCCTGGGGCTGGGTGTCCTAACCCGGGAGGAAATGCCAGGTACCTCCGACGGGGCAGAGGCAGAGGTGGGTTTAAATCCAAGTATAAAACCAGATTTTTAGCATCTAGGACCCCAAACCACACAAGTCCAGGTCTACTGTTATCCATTGTTGCATAATACTCACCCAACCTTTACAGCTTAGACAACAATCAACACAGGTTATCTCACACAGTTTCTGCGGGCTGGGATTCAGGAGCACCTCAGTGGGGTGGTGCTGGCTCAGGGTCTCCCAGGAGACCACAGGCATGGTGTGGGTCAGGCTGAGGGCCTGAGGGTGACTTCCAGGCCGGCTCCACCTCACCTGGGGTCTCAAAGGGCTGCCCCTCTGCCCTCAGGACACAGTGCTATCTCACTCCAGAATGGGAGATCAGATGACCCAAGGCGGAAGCTGCAATGTCCTTAATACCATCATTCTGCATTACCTATGGTAACACAGATCCTCTCTGTTAGGTGTGAAATGGGGCTACACAGGTGTGAACGCTGGTGTGAAGCTCAATGGGTGCCATTTGGAGGCCACAGCAGGGTTAAATGGTACTCTGGAAGGGAGAGGGAACATGGCTTTAGAAGAACCTGTTAATGGTTTCCAAACATGTTATCTTTTTTCTTCTTCTTCTTCTTCTTCTTTTCTTCTTCTTCTTCTTCTTCTTCTTCTTCTTCTTCTTCTTCTTCTTCTTCTTCTTCTTCTTCTTCTTCTTCTTCTTCCTCCTCCTCCTCCTCCTCCTCCTCCTCCTCCTCCTCCTCCTCCTCCTCCTCCTCCTTCTTCTTCTTCTAACTTTAAAATTTTTTTTTTCTTTTTTAGATGGAGTCTCGCTCTGTTGCCCAGGCTGTAGTGCAGTGGCACGATCTCAGTTCACTGCAAGTTCCACCTCCCAGGTTCAAGCGATTCTTCTGCCTCAGCCTCCTGTGTAGCTAGGATTACAGGCGTGCACCACCACACCGGGCTAATTTTTGTATTTTTAGTAGAGATGGGGTTTCACCATGTTGGCCAGGTTGCTCTTGAACTCCTGACCTCAGGTGATCCACCCTCCTCGGCCTCCCAAAGTGCTGGGATTACAGGCGTGAGCCACTGCGCCAGGCTTATTTTTCTTACTGTTTTTTTTTTTTTTTTTTTTTTTAAAGCAGGATTCTTTGATCAAAAACCTTGTTATCAGAATCACAGTTTATATCCAAATGAAAATACAGCCATCCTAGCTCAAGCTGACCGCTGGGACCCTGTCCATTAGGAACAGTTTTTGGAAAGCCATTTGGCAATATTTATCAAGATCTAAAACACACATGTCCTTTGGCCCATCAGTTTTACTTCCAGGAATTCATGCAACACAGATGCTTGCATCAGTTTACAGAGATGCCAGCACAAGCATATTCAGTCCAGAGTCTAATGGCAACATTTTGGAAACATTTAAGTGTCCATTGATAAAGGACTGCTGAAGTGAAGGACAGGACTGCCAGACAAGGGGATACCAGGCACTTCTTTAACGAAGGCACTTAAATTGACATGGAAATGTTTATTGCCCCATAAACAAAGCGAGCTGCAAAACACCACTTAAAGTTTGGTCCTGTTTTTGCCAAAAAGAAAAAAAGATACTCACATATATACTTGGGTCCTAGAAGGTTTCTGCACAGTGGTAACATGGTTTCCCTTTGGAAAGTAGGAAGGTGTAGTTGGTGAAGGAATCAAGAGGTTTTAATTTTTAAATTTACTTCACTCAATATTTTTAAACTGCTTTCAACCATTTTGTGATGAATCACTTTTTTGTGTTGAGATACAATTCACATACCATAACATTCACCACTTTAAAGTTCACAATGCAGCAGTTCTTAGTATCATCACGACACTGTGCACCGGTCACCATGGCTCTTGGGACCGCAGCAGCACAGGTGTCCTTGCTCTAAGCCCTCTTGCCCCAGCAGCCTCGGGCCCTCCCCCTGTTCCAGTGCTCTTCCCATCTCCCTTCCACCTTTCCTGACTCCCTGCCCCTCTGCATGCGCTTCCTCCTACCTCTTAGCACCTCATGGCTGACAGATGCCTTGGTCCCTCTGCAGGGGTCCCTCCCCCTCTAGAAACTGAGCCCCAAGCACTTGTTTGCTTCCTGCAATTTCTCTGGCATCTGGAACAGCATCTTGTTGCAGAGACTGCTGTGAAGATCAGCATCTGTTGACTTGGTGAACTGATGGCCCTTTGCCCTGAACACCCATTCCACATTTCCAAGTGCCTGCCAGATGTTTCTTTCTGTATGATTGGCCAGCACCCTTAATCAACATGTTCACAAAACAAACACACGCAACAAACCCTCACCGTATCCCACTCACGTTTTCACGGCCCAGCCCCAGGTGGAGGAGGGAGCGGAAGGTCTCCTGCAATTTCCTTCCCCATCCATCCTACACCACGCGCATGAACATGCTTGCATCCTTAATTCCAGGCTTCCAGAGACTGGCCTGATGTACCACCAAACAAACCCAGAGAGAGACAAGGGACACTGCCATGTGTGGACCTGACGCATGCGGGGAGATTGCACGCTGCTTGCAAATCCCACAAAACACGTAATTAAATTGCTAAACCTGTGAGGCTCAACAGTCTTAAATGGGTCTGACTCACGCTGGTGCCCGTTTGCAGCATCATAGCAGAAAATGTACTTGAGGAAACAGAGGAAAAAAGACTGAGAACAAAATAAAATGTCAGTGAAATGAAATGTCAGATGTGCCTTTCCTTATTCATCTTCCAACCAGAAAGACCCCAACAGGGCCAAATGATCACTCATGTGTTTGTAGGGTTTTTTTTTTTTTGTTTTTGTTTTTTTTTGGTACAAATTCAAGGCTAGAAATTCCTTTGGACAAACTCATTTCTAGAAGGCAGAGAGCTTCCCTTTGGTTTTTATGCAATCAGAAGAGAAACCAGAGTATATAATGAAGTGTTTAAATAATATCAACTTAATTTTGAACTGTTTTACTTTTTTATCTTTACACTTGGAGAAAATCTGAAAATTCAGGCTTCTACTGTGGCAGGAAGGGATCCCTAGACCACCTAAGGGTGGGCTGCTGGCTTCTCAAACCCCCTTTTTAAGATTGCTCCTGCCTCTTGCTGCAAATTTAGAAGGTACTTTTTCCTTTTTTTTTTGTCATTAGTTATTATTAGTTTATTATAAAAAATGGAAATTATTGACATGATGAAAGATTTCAGAACTTCAGTGGAATGGGCAGCTTCATGTTGATGCCATTTCAATAGTGACTTATTTCAGTCTAAGTACTCTCCAAGAATGTCACCATCTCTAAATAGGAAAGAATCCTTGTCATCCAGAACTACTTTGGTGCCTCCGTATTCTGGGAGAAGAACTTTATCTCCAACTTTCAGGCTAACTGGTGGAATCTCTCCACCCTTTCCTTTAGAACCCGATCCAACAGCGACTACTGTTGCTTGCAATACTTTTCCTTGAGATTTTTCTGGAAGCATAATGCCTCCTTTGGTTACAGTTTCAGCAGCACTCCTTTCAACCAATACTTGGTCAAAGAGTGGAAGAAATTTTCTAAAGGCTTGTCCTGCCATGACTCCCTCCACCTCAGACTCGTACTCTGCTGTCGTGTAGCGCTGCAAGGAGAGACCCCAGAAGGTACTTTTTCCTATAATCTAAAGGTACGTAGCCTGTCTCTGCATCTACATATATGAATGTGTAGGTGGGTAAGGGACGATGGCTGTCTTCAAATTCTTTACATTTTTCTCTAAAGCAAAAGGAAGCAAAGAAAACAGGGAGTTCAGACGCCTATAAAAATGGAGGCGCTGGGCCGGGCGCGGTGGCTCACGCCTGTAATCCCAGCACTTTGGGAGGCCGAGACGGGAGTATCACAAGGTCAGGAGGTCGAGACCATCCTGGCCAACATGGTGAAACTCCATCTCTACTAAAAATACACAAAAACTAGCTGGGCGTGGTGGTGGGCGCCTGTAGTCCCAGCTACTCGGGAGGCTGAGGCAGGAGAATGGCTGAACCCGGGAGGCGAAGCTTGCAGTGAGCGGAGATCGCGCCACTGCACTCCAGCCTGGGCAACAGAGCAAGACTCCGCCTCAAAAAAAAAAAAAAAAAGAAAAGAAAAGAAAAAGAAAAATAATGGGGGCGTCAAAATTGCTACTGAGTCTGGAGGGGAGGGACTACAAGATCTGCCAGGCTGGCTCTGCAGCCAGAAGCAGCCCAAGGCAGGGTGCCTTCTCCCTGGGCAGGTGTGCAGGGCTCTCCTTTGCTCAACAGTGACACACACGTCTGTCTTCTCCATAGATGTCCACAGCCCAGCCATAATTTTCCTGCTCATGCCCTCTTCCAGCACCTTCACTTCTGTTTATGGGAGAACAATATCCTTTCAAAGCCTTGTCTGCGGGCCTCATGCCCGGTATTTGAATGTACCTGAGGGGCCGGCAGCAGAGGGATGCGAGCGTACAGCCCTGGGCTTTTCTCTCCCAGCCCCCTCCGCCCTCCTCCTCGGCATGGCCACTTTTGGCTCCCCCTGATTTCTTCCGTGTCATCTCCCCTGTTCCAGTGTCCCGTGTCCTTCCCTGTCGGTTGGGCACGCACTGGCGTTCTCGTTCTCTAGCATCAGGTGGTGCCATCGCAGGCTCTTGACGGCCCAGCCTCCTGAGGACCCATCCGCGTGCTCGGCAGCCCCTGCCACGAGCCAAACACAGGAGTCCGTTTTACAGATGAGAAACTGAGGCTCGGTGAGGCGCTCACCCCAACCTCAGCACCAGTGTTCATTTACAGATGAGGAACAGTGAGGCACTTACCCTGGCCCAGCTAAACAATCGCCAAGATGCGAACTCAGATCTACCTCGGGTTTGGCGCGCTCCTCCTTTGGCCTCTGCCATCTGTTTGGCTCCACGCTTTCTGTAATAATAACAGTTACAAGTTAGCGAGCGAGTGTTGCGTGCAGGCGCTGTCCTCACAACTTCGCTAGTACGGGAGAGGCGGGGCTTGCACGAGACCGCCTGGCCCAGGGCTGGAGTCCTAACCCTTGTGCTCTACCTCCCTCCACTGTGACAAACGTCTCATTTAGAAACTCCAGGCTCAGCCGGGTGCGGTGGCTCACGCCTGTAATCCTAGCACTTTGGGCGGCCAAAGGAGGGTGGACTGCCTGAGCTCAGGAGTTCGAGACCAGCCTGGGCAACATGGTGAAACCCCGTTTCTACTAAAATTAAAAAAAAAAAAAAATTAGACAATCATGGTGGTGGGTGCCTGTAGTCCCAGCCACTCGAGAGGCTGAGGCAGGAGAATTTCTTGAATCTGGGAGGCAGAAGTTGCAGTGAGCCAAGATGGGGCCACTGTACTCCAGCCTGGGAGACAGAGCAAGACTCCATCTCCAAAAAAAAAAAAAAAAAAAAAAAAGAAAAGAAAAGAAAAGAAAAGAAAAAAGAAACTCCAGGCTCAAAGCCTAGTGGACAGATTTGGATTTCTGTCCGGGCCGTGTCACTAAACGACCTCCTTCAGTCTTAGCTTCTGCACCAGCAGACAGGGACAAGTCTGCCCACCTGAAGAGCTGTTTCACAGCTGCACCTAGTGCAAGTCCCGGCAGTCAGCCGGCGCTGGATGGATGCTAGTGCTTCTGCCGTGGGCTCCAATACCCAGTCCGTTTGTGTGTGCCCATCTTAGTGTCTCCTGCCTCCATTCCTTTTCTCAGAGTTGACTGCAATGTTTTACAAGTTTGGTAGGAGCAAGGCAGGGAGAGAGGCGTTTCTGCTTAAATGTGTCTTCTAAAACTCACGTTGACACTTAATCCCCAATGTGGCAGCACTGAGAGGTGGGGCCTTTAAGAGGGCTCCACCCTCATGAATGGATGAATCCACTCATGGACTAATGGGTTCATGGATTAATGGGTTATCATGGGAGGGGAATAGGTGGCTTTAGAAGAGGAGGAAGAGGCTTGAGCTAGCACGTTGCTATGTTAACATGCTCAGCCCCCTCTCCATGTGGAGTCCGGCATTGCCTTGGGGTTTCGTAGTGAGTCCCCAGTAGCAAGAAGGCTCTCACCAGATGCCACACCTCCAGCTTGGACTTCTCAGAGGCCTCCATAACTGGAAGAAATAAATTCCTTTTCTTATAAATTATCCAGTTCCAGGCATTTTGTTACAAGCAATTGAAAATAGACTAAGGCAGTTGGAAAGAGGGAATATGGGTCCAGGGAGCAGACGAGTATCAGCAGGATAGAGAAAGGCCTCCCCGTGCCCTGGCCAGGTAAATACCATTGTCACATTTCCCGGCTCTCTCTCACAATTCCCCTTCAATGCCATCTGATCCATCTCCTTCCACCTTTCCTCAGTCCACTGCAGACAACACCTTCTCCCGCCCCATCGCACCCTGGCCACCCCGCCTCCTCTGTGCTCTGGAATGGACGTGTGTTCCGTGGGGCTTCAGGGGAAGGAGACATCACCATCATCTACATTCACTCAGTCATGAGCTTTTGGGCAGGGCTCAGTGGCACTCTCTGCCTCTCTGTGTAACTCAGCGGCACATTTTAGCCTGAGGCCCCACCCCCTTTCTCCATTGGACCTGTGTGTAAGTATGAAAGAATATGCTTGTCTTGAGAACCTGCCTCACGGGAAAAAGGATTCCCTCCCGTGACGTCCAACTCAAAGAGCCGTGTGCAGGCATCTGCAGGGTAGAGGGACTCAGTGGCACCCCAGAAAGTGAACCAACCACACAGTCCCCCTCTGCCTTCGGGTGCCCCCACTTCGCCCAGACTGAATGTCGGTGAGTGTATACTCCGGTCCGAATACACCAATCGCAAAAGTCCTCTCTTCCCAGATGGAGGAATTCCAATGTGAACCCCTGCCCTTGTCTGGGGACCCAGCATGATCGGAATGCAAGGATGCCATTCCTGGCCCTCTGGGCAGCAGATCACACCCGTGGAGGGTGCCTGCTTGCCTTCAAGGCTTCAGTCATGCTGGCGTTGAGCGCCAGGTCCTTTGGAATAACCAGACTCCCAGGCTGCAGTCATGAGAATGCTAATGCCCATCACTCCAAGGAGCCCCCCACGCAGGCACATCGCCCCTCCACTGCAGGCACACACGCAGGCACACACGCAGGCACACACTGCAGGCACACACGCAGGCACACACACAACACTTTTCTTACTTCATTTACTCTTTCCTCTGACTCACAGCATGTTTCCCTCGTGTGTAACTGAAACACCTCCCATTATGCACCCTGGGAATATGTAAGTCCTAAAGAGAGTTGCCTGAGTGTTTACATGGGAAAAATACGTATTTATTTATTAAAAATAATATTTGAAGCTGGAAATAACATGCCTTGACAGTTTAGAAGAAGAGATTTGAAAGACTATTTTTTTTTTTTTTGCAGTTATTCACACAAACATCTTACTGTTACCATAGATACAGATCTATCCAAGGGCAGAGTCCTTCCCAGAGAAACCCACTCCATCAGCCCCGGGCTCCGCTGCTGCTGTGAGGGCCTGTGGGGAGTGGGAAGTCTCAGGAGCTCCCTTCAGCAAATCCCCCCAGGTTCTCTGTTTTCCATAGGTGACAGCTGGGTGTCAGGGGACTTGCAAATGCAGGGCTAGCTTGGAGGAACTGGGCCAAACTTGAAACTGGAACCTGCCTGCCCGCCTGCCTGCCTGCCCGCCTGCTGCCACAGCCAGCGGAACAGAGCTTCTCCCCCGCACCCCCACCCCAGGCAGAGAACAAGTCCTCATTTACCGGCCAAAATAAATATGCTTCCAGTCCAGAGAAAAAAAGTGATTCTGGTTTTTAAGACTTGAAATCACACGCTATTGTGGCTGCAGCATCGTAGTGAGTCTTGTTCTGTGTTCAATGCAGCATATTCGCTGTGAAAAAAAATAACCTCACAACAAAACAAAACAGAAAGCACTGGGCAAGTAAGACCCGCTGGAATTAAATACAAGGGGAAAACTGAAGGCCCTTCAAACGATATGACTGAGAGAAGAGAGAAGGTATTCAGAAGAAATGGGGCAAATTCAGAACCGGTGGGTCCAAGTGAATGAGCTAATGTTCCCTTCAATGTGAACTTGAGCTTTAATTCTGGGTTTTGCTTTGAACTGTGGGCTTAATCACTTAGTTAAAAAACCCCAAGTTTCATGTTCCTTATAAACGTAACACCTTGATCACCCATTACAGCTCGCTGCTTCTTCTTTTATCTGCTTAATTAAGCCTAAGTCTATTTACAGGACTTAAATTTGCCCTTTGAAGTGATGAAAAAGTTTTGGAAATGGATAGTGGTAATGGTTGCTCAACATCGTGGATGTAATTAACTGCACGCTTAGAAATGTTAAAAAGCACATTTTATTATACATATATTTTGCCACAATTGAAAAACAAATGTTCAACATAGCCCCCCAGAAATCTAAGAAAACCAAAATTTTGTTAGTTTAACTAAAAATAGAAACAGGAAAGGAAACAAAAATTATAGTGTTAGTTATCATGTATTTTGCAAAATGCTTATGTTAGCATTTATTTACTTTTTGTTTATTTATTTTTGAGACGGAATTTTGCTCTTGTTGCCCAGGCTGGAGTGCAATAAAGCTATCTTGGCTCACTGCAGCCTCCGCCTACCGGGTTCAAGTGATTCTCCTGCCTCAGCTCCCGAGTAGCTGGGATTACAAGCGCCCAGCACCACACTCAGCTAATTTTTGTATTTTTAGTAGAGACGGGGTTTCACCACATTGGCCAGGCTGGTCTCAAACTCCTGATCTCAGATGATCCTCCCACCTCGGCCTCCCAAAGTGGTGTAATTATAGGTGTGAGCCACTGCACCCAGCCTTATGTTAGCATTTAGCATGGTAAGATAAGCATTCATGTGGAACCAATCCAAATGCCCATCAATCAATGAGTGGATAAAGAAACTGTGAGATATATATATATGATGAAATACTATGCTGCCATAGAAGAGAACAAATTAACGGCATTCACCAGAGACCTGGATGAGACTGGAGACTATTTTTCTAAGTGAAGTAACTCAGGAATGGAAAACTAAACATTGCATGTTCTCACTTATAAGTTGGAGCTAAACTATGTGGATACAAAGGCATAAGAATGACACAGTGGACTTTGGGAAGTCAGGGGAAGAGGATGGGAAGTGGGTGAGGGATAAAATACTACAAACAGGGTGCAGTGTATAGTGTCCTCAGGTGATGGGTGCACCAAAATCTCACAGATCACATTAAATAACTTACTCATGTAAATAAACACCACCTGTTTCCCAATTACCTACAGAAATAACAATTTTTTTTTTTTTTTTTTTTTGAGACGGAGTCTCGCTCTGTTGCCCAGGCTGGAGTGCAGTGGCCGGATCTCAGCTCACTGCAAGCTCCGCCTCCCGGGTTTATGCCATTTTCCTGCCTCAGCCTCCCGAGTAGCTGGGACTACAGGCACCCACCATCTCGCCCGGCTAGTTTTTTGTATTTTTTTTAGTAGAGACGGGGTTTCACCGAGTTAGCCAGGATGGTCTCGATCTCCGGACCTCGTGATCCGCCCGTCTCGGCCTCCCAAAGTGCTGGGATTACAGGCTTGAGCCACCGCGCCCGGCCGAAACAACAAATTTTTAAAATAATAATAAACTTACACTTTTTGAGGACAAAAAAAGAGATGACTTTTGTGTGTGTGTGTAGAACAATTCAAGAATAAAATGAATTCCTTTGCTTCAGGGGAAAAAAAAAAAACAGAAACAAGTTGTGCTTTGGGGGCCATGGTTGGCAACAGAAGGCAGCACCACCTGGTGGAATGCAGCCTCTCTGCCACCTGGGAGGCCTGTCCTCAAGTGGTCCCAGGGCAGGGACACGGCAGGTTTCAAGCGTTTGGTCCTAGTCCCTGGGTGACAACCCCAGTTGCCCCCATCACCTGGGCAGCTCAGACGGCCCTCTCTGAACAATGCCGTCTGCATTACCCATGGTCGTCCTTGTAAAGGCCAATATTGTCTGAGCCAGGCCAATGTTCCTTGAAAGGATTTTAAAAGGGCAGATGTGGAAGGCAAGGATGTGAGGAGCAGAGACTTGAGAGTCTCTGACACCAGCAGAGGGTCTAGAGAAATCTGATCCGGATTCGTATACCCTAAACTTGTGTTTCTCCAAGATCTGGGTAGAATATCACAGATCCATTTTCACTCTTTCCACCATCTCTCTTCCAAAAAAAAAGAGCTTGCGAAATCCAGTTAGAAGTTTAAATTTACAGCCGGGCGCGGTGGCTCAAGCCTGTAATCCCAGCACTTTGGGAGGCCGAGACGGGCGGATCACGAGGTCAGGAGATCGAGACCATCCTGGCTAACACGGTGAAACCCCGTCTCTACTAAAAAATGCAAAAAAAAAAAAAACTAGCCGGGCGAGGTGGCGGGTGCCTGTAGTCCCAGCTACTCGGGAGGCTGAGGCAGGAGAATGGCGTAAACCCGGGAGGCGGAGCTTGCAGTGAGCTGAGATCCGGCCACTGCACTCCAGCCTGGGCGACAGAGCCAGACTCCGTCTCAAAAAAAAAAAAAAAAAAGAAGAAGTTTAAACTTACACAATTTAAATATTTAAATATTCTACATAGAAACCACAATATTCTAGGATAGACACTGGCAAAGTCTTGATTACTGGTGAAGAAAGTCAGGATGGCCCATCGCTGTCTGAACGGAGCAGAGGTGGTACTGATACTGACACTTGCCTTCACATCCTGGGCTGTGTACAGAGGCCCTTTCTACTTGTTCAGGTCAATGATGCACCTTCTGGGTGCAATTGTTATTTGCATATGTGGATTTGACGGAAAAGATCAAAATGTGGCCAATCATTCCTTCTGTTTGGTGCATGTGTGAGGATATTTATTTACTTATTTATTTATTTATTTATTTATTAGTTTGAGACAGGGTCTCACTCTGTCACCCAGACTGGAATACAGTGCTGCAATCATAGCTCACTGTAACCTCTAACTCCTGGCCTCAAGCGATCCTCACACCTCAGCCTTCTGAGTAGCTGGGACTACAGGTGTGTGCCACTATGCCTGTAGTCCTTTTGAAAATTGTTTTTCTTTTTTTTTCTTTTTTTTTTTTGAGACCGAGTTTTGCTCTTGTTGCCTAGGTTGGTGTGCGATGGCGCGATCTCGGCTCACTGCAACCTCTGCCTCCTGAGTTCAAGAAATTCTCCTGCCTCAGCCTCCTGAGTAGCTAGGATTACAGGTGCCCACCACCACGCCCAGCTAATTTTGTATTTTTAGTAGAGACGGGGTTTCTCTATGTTGGTCAGGCTGGTCTCAAACTCCTGACCTCAGGTGATCCACCCACCCAGGCCTCCCAAAGTGCTGGGATTACAGGCATGAGCCACCGCACCCAGCCTAAAATTTTTAAAATAATTTAAAAAAAATGTTTAATTAAAAAATTTTTTTTTTTATTTTTATTTTTTGCAGCAGTGAGGCCTTACTATGTTGCCCAGGCTGGTCTTGAACTCCTGGACTCAAGCAAACTTCCCACCTTGGCCTCCCAAAGTGTGGGGATTACTGGCCTGAGCCACCGTGCCCAGCCTGTGTGAAGATTTTAAAGATAAATACCTAATTTGTTTGGAGGACACAATCCACCCAGGTGGTGCTCCACACACTCACTTTGTGTAGCCACAGCCCCTGATGAAATTGGCAGCCGATGGTTAAAGAGAATCAGCACTGCCTTGGCATGTGGCCCTTCAACACCAGTGCCAGCCGTAGCCATTTGCCTTGGTATTGTGAATGTTGAGCGTTTTAGAGGACATAGTTAATCTTATGATTTGTAGTTGTCAAAATAGGCCATCTTTTCCTCCTTTCAAGAGTCAGTGGTAGATACCTGGGTAGCAATGGGGAAAAGATGGCTCCACCACAGGGTGATGGGAAGGCCTTCAGCAGCGTGCTTCCTCACACGGTGCTGGTTGAGGAAAACTCACTAAGGGCAAAGTTTTAAGAAAGTAAAAATCGCCCCAAAATTGCAATTAAAATATACTTTTGAGGTATACCTCATATAAATTCCTGATTTGCAGGACAGAGGGAATGCAGATTTTAGACCTCCTTAGAATTACATATACAACTGAATATACCTTAACTCCTTGGATATACTTATAGCAGTTTAATACATGAGAAAGTACTTTGAAGAAAATAGTGCTATGCATATAAGTAAAATTCTACTGGAAATAAATGAATTCTCATGTAGTACAGCTTTTCAAAATATTAATGGATCCAGGTTTAATATTTTTGCAAAAAGTAGTGTTTAAGACCTTATTTTTCCTTATTAAAGGATACATTCTTATATTGTCCACATGCAAGAAAAGAGGCATATACCTGACTTTAACATTAAGATTGGTACTCTGTGTAATCTACTTTGCACAAATTCCTCACCAAACTAAATTTATCCCAAGATGAGAAAACGAGCAAGTGGACTGAGAGTGAGATGTCCTGGCATCAATACAATAATATAGCAGGTACTGGTCTGCTGGGTGTTTCACAGGATGCTTGACCCTCCTAGTCTATAAAACACGGGTCAGGTCCTTCAAATCCTTCAAAATGCTAAGTTCGATTCTCAATGGACCAAAGGCAAACAGTTGGTGATTTTTACTGGGGTCAGTATGTCCATAGCTATACAGGTGTGTGTGTGTGTGTGTGTGTGTGTGTGTGTGTGTGTGTGTGTGTGTGTGTCGGGGAGGAGGGTCTTGGTGTCTTAGTTTGCTTGCCTGCTATAACAAAATACTTTAGACTGGGTAATTTATGAACAATGGATATGTATTCCTCACAGTTCTGGGGAGGCTGGGGAGTCCACGATCCAGGGACCAGCACATTGGGTGTCTGGTGAGGGCCCGTTCCTCACAAATGGAGCCTTCCATGTGTCCTCACATGGCAGAAGGGACGAACGAGCTCCCTGAGGCCTCTTTCAGGGGGCTGCAATCTCATTAGCCAGGGCAGAGCCCTCATAAGCTAATCACCTCCCAAAGGCCCCACTCGTAATACTGGAGATCAGGTTTCAACATGTGATTTTTGAGAGGGCACACACATTCAGGCCATGTAACTTGGATAAAGATCTTAGATGCATCACAGTTCAATATACGTTTTCAGTTTTAATGGTTAGTGACATCATGGATGTAAGTAATAGGAAGCAGTTCAAGTAAAGCAGACAACAATTTTGTTTTTGGTTTATTTTTATGTTGTTGTTTGTTTAAAGCAGAGCATTGTTTAGATTTTCAGTAATAGATAAAAGGAGAAAACAAGCTAATTATAAACTCTTCTTAAGTTTTTTAGTCCCTTCAAGACAAGAATCTCTGAATCCTGAGATACATAATAATACTTCAAAAATGGTTAAAATAGGAATGGACGACAGGATGAATGGATGATTACAAGGATAATAAATGAATGGATGGATAGGAGAATAGATGAATGGATGGATGGACAGATAGAATAGATAGATTGATAGACTAATAAATTGATGAATGATAAATAGAAAAATGGATGGATGGATGAATGAATGGATAGAAGGTAGGATGGATGGATGGATGGATGGATGGATGGATAGACTAGACTGATGGATGGATTAATAGAAGAATGGGTGGATGGATGGGTGGATGGATAGAAGGTGGGATGGATGGATGGATAGACTAGATTGATGGATTAATAGAAGAATTGATGGATGGATGAGTGTATAATAGAATAAGTGAAAGGGTGGATGGATAGAACAATAGATGGATTGATAGAGTAATAGATTGATGGATGATAAATAGAAGAATGAATGGATGGATGGATGGTGGATGAATAGAAGGAGGATGGATGGATGGATGGACTAGATTGATGGATGGATTAATAGAAGAATAGATGGATGGATGAATGTATAGTAGAATAGGTGAATGGATGGATGGATAGAAGAATAGGTGGATTGATAGAGTAATAGACTGATGGATGATAAATAGAAGAATGGATGGATGGATGGATGGGGAGTGGATGGATGGATAGAAGGAGGAATGGATGGATAGATAGACTAGATTGATGGATAGATTAATAGAAGAATAGATGGATGGATGAATGTATAGTAGAATAGGTGAATGGATGGATGGATAGAAGAATAGGTGGATTGATAGAGTAATAGACTGATGGATGATAAATAGAAGAATGGATGGATGGATGGATGGATGGGGAGTGGATGGATGGATAGAAGGAGGAATGGATGGATAGATAGACTAGATTGATGGATAGATTAATAGAAGAATAGATGGATGGATGAATGTATAGTAGAATAGGTGAATGGATGGATGGATAGAAGAATAGGTGGATTGATAGAGTAATAGACTGATGGATGATAAATAGAAGAATGGATGGATGGATGGATGGGGAGTGGATGGATGGATAGAAGGAGGAATGGATGGATAGATAGACTAGATTGATGGATAGATTAATAGAAGAATAGATGGATGGATGAATGTATAGTAGAATAGGTAAATGAATGGATGGATAGAAGAATAGAGAGACGGATCAATGGAGGGATGGATGGATGGATGGATGGATGGATGGACGAATGGAAGAATAGGTAGATGATGGAGGGCAGGAGGGAAGGCTGAACAGTGACAAATTAGAAGAGAGTGAAACTCATATGACTTAGCTGACTTAGTGGCATCTTTAAAATGGAAAGGAAATTTACACTGACTCTAGTCATGAAAGTAGTGTTAATGTACTTAGCAATACTTCTTAAAGCATGACCGACACAGTACATAGGTTTAAAAAAGGCATTGGGACGCTGGTCAAAAATGCAGACTCCTAGGCTCCTCCTTAGATCTTCTAACTTTGAATCATGAAGGCGGAGTCCCAGGAATGCATGCTTTTACAAGCTCTCTATGCATCCCGAAGCTGAAAATCACTCACAAATAGTGTTACAAAATCAAGGAAATAAGGCATCTTGGTTATTATGTTTTTCAATTTCTATGCCTATGGAATCATTAAGAGGAGAAAATAAGGGAAAAAGAAGGCTCTCAGTGGGGATGACACCATATAAACATGGAGTAAAAACAAACAAGACTCGGACTGGTTACCTGAGGATAGAGTGAACAAACCACTTCTACTACAGCACAGGGACTGTGCCTCTCAGCCTGAAGATACTTCTGTGCAATCATTTCAGGATTATATTAGTAATGTCTGACATCTCCATATGGGGTAATAGTGAATAATTTTATTAAATGATGCTTTCTTTGACATAAAATGCATCTTGGACATTTTAATACAATATGAATGGAAATTACACAGGAATATCACAGCCTGTTCCCATCAGTAACACCATAACGTAGCTGGGAAGAAGGCAGTTAATTCTTATGTAGCAGGGCATGCATGTCATACATGGGAAATGTATCTCAATACAAACGCCTCGGGGCTTAGCATATTTTGTGCATTTAAATAAAAAAAAGGCATAGGTGTATGTTCAGTATAAATCACTGGAATTACAGTGTAGCTTATGGACTCGGTGCATTTCCGAAATAGAGTCCCTGAAGCTAATGACTTTAATTTAACACCAGCATGTGTGATTCAAGCTGTAGTTTAAATATTTATCCTGAAACATTCGTGGATGCACAATAGGTGCATTAACTCTGGGTCATTCTCCATGAGACAAGCACGGGGACAGGAATGCATTTATTAAACCCCCGTATCTGCATAGTTTTCATTTCCTCTCTTGCTTGGTCTAAACGGCAGCCGGGTCCCACCCTGCTGAAATATCATGTCAATGGTGACAATGTAGAGGGTCAGATATTATTTCATTATGTAACGTTGCTGGAGATCACAAGGCACATACCCATTTTGAAAATGGGATGCTGCTTCTCAGAGCCTGTTATGAAACAGACTTCACGCTGAAGCTTTTAAAAGATTAGAAGATAGGTGCATTGGAAGCAGAAGATGTTCTATGCGGTATTCCAATCCAAACGCCCAATGCGCAGGGCAGTAAAAGACGTTTCGTCTCTCTGAATCTCTCAAGCTGTCCTCATGTTTCAAATGCATAGTAATTTATTTGGGGCAATTAACTCCCTGCGTCTGTTTCTCTGTTTGTAAAACAGCAGTCATACCTATTTCCAAGGCTAATTAATATTTACCGGGTGTAGCTTGCTGCTGCCACCGTGTCCCTCGTCCATGCTAGTTGATTGATACCCAGTGGATTGTTAAATATTTTTAGTATCACTCCTGCCTATCTCATTGTTTAAATCAAATGCAATCATGATCACCACCATTTATTGAGCAGGCATTGTTCAATAAATTGGAAAACTTATAAACTAAGTCCTTCAATGATATTACCATATCCAGTTAACCCAACGTTGGAGATGAGCAAATGGGACCCAGGTGCCCTCCTCCTAGGTGGCAGCATGGGCCAGAGCCTGGGATTGCTGCCCTGGCACTCATGCTGTGCCTCCTCACCTAGGCTCTCTTCTCACCTACCACCTTTGAAATCCTCAACAATTTCCCGGTCCATAAGTTAGTTTCCTTCTTCGAATACCTAGGTCAAAGATATTCTCCACGTCTGGATGCTCTCTTTAATTTTCTCTAACTCTGAATGGTTAGCACAAGAGGCCTGTCAGCCAGGCCTCATTCCTGCACAGACATCCCCAATTGACAATGGTTTGACTTAGGATTTTTCCATTTGATGATAGTGTGAAAGTGAAACCCATTCAGCAGAGTCTCTACTTTGAGGACCCACACAACCATTCCGTTTTTCACTGAGTACAGCCAATAAATTTCATGAGATATTCAACACTTTATTATAAGACAGGCTTCGTGTTAGAGCCTTTTGCCCATTCGTAGGCTAGTGTGAATGTCCTGAGCGTGTGTAAGGTAGGCTGGGCTCAGTTACGATGTTCAGTGGGTTAGGAGTAGTAAATGGATTTTTGACTTACAGTATTTTCAATTTATAATGTGTTTATTGGGATATAACCCCATCAGTCAAGAAGAATCTGTATTGTGATAAAAGTTTATTTTTCACTTTTAAATCAGTAAGGAGTATTATGAAATTACTAACAAACAGTCAAACAAAACAGTAAAACACAAATGTAGTCTGTGGCTGCATTTACTGAAAGCTAGAGGCTGGTGTCTCCCTCGGCACTGGAGAGACCCGCCCAGAGTCCTCTCACCCCGGGGATGACATTTTCACAGGCTAACTGGACTTGCCAAAAGTGGACAGCAGAGATTCTGGAAGATCTAGAAATGCAAACACACAGCACACCATGAAGGACTGAATGGACCCAGGCTGGAGAGGGAAGGATTTCAGAGGCACCATGATGGCAAATTCCTCCCACCACAGAGGAAGGGAATTTGACTTAGAAGGCTCTGGGCTGGGGGCTGGGGAAGCAGAGTTACTTCATAAATGGGATCACAGCCAGGTAAGTTTGGGACTAATGTAAGTTCAAATTTTCAAAAGCAAAAAAGAGAAAGACTTTTAAATTGAAACATGTTTTTTATGGCCTGGAGAGTTTTCTGTCCCTGGACTTGATTAAGTCCAGGCCAGCCAAGTACTTAACAGAGTGTTGTAGGGCATAGTCAAGCCTTTGATCTGTGTTTGGGTTCTATGGCCTCCCAATCTCGAGATCCCAGGAATCTAAACTGTGAGCAAAGAAAGATACTCATCTTTTCAACTTGATATCTTATCCTCAAGATCTGCCATCTGTTAAAAGTTTTACATTAACTCGTTGAGTTATGAATGGCCATTGGGAAGGGACTGTTGGTCATCAGTCATTTTATCATGGGGAGAAGAGCAGCTGTTCGTTCATCTGAAGGTTGCCTAGCAAGCACCCACAAGGTGCCACGCACGGCTCTGGTCCCTTGGATGATATCATTGATCAAAACAAACATCCCTGCTCCTGTGGGAACTACATTCTATCAGGAGGCCACAGACCAAAAGCAATGGACGTGAAGAACAAATAAATTATGTGGTCACGAGAAAGGAGGAGTCACGAGAAAGGTCACGAGTCGGATGCGTGGGGGTGGGGGCCAAGCAGGCTGGGTTTGTCGGGGATGGGGAAGCTCTTCTGCAGGGTGCTCTGTGGACAGCTGAGACCCGCTGCACTTTCAGACTCCCCTGGCCGTGCAGCTCAACTCTCTCTGTCCCTGATTATGAGTAGTTTAAATAAAGAGCAAAACGGATAGGCTGGAATTTCACTTTGGTTGCTGTTGGATTGTATCCCCATGAGTATGCTGTGGGTTAGAGGGTAACCAGCAGCATCCAAGGCACACATTTCAGTAGACGGCAGAAAAGGAGGAGAAAGAATTTTGAGAAACTCACACATGGATAGATGCACCTTGTCTATGAAGGAGCTGCATTGCAATTTTCTTAGCGCCCCATTCACGGAGATCAGTTTTCATAAGAGAATGAAAAGATACAGTCAACATGGAACTTGGGCAGGGCAAACCAGCTCCACACGTCGGGAAGTAGTTTGGTGCTATGCATCTAATGCTACAGAAACATGTTAGATCCTTTGACCTTTTCATCTTCATCTTTTTTGTTTTTAGACAGGGTCTCGCTCTGCCACCCAGGCTGGAGTGCAGTGGTACGATCTCTGCTCACTGCAGCCTCAACTTCCCAAGTTCAAAGGATCCTTCTGCCTCAGCCTCCCAAGTAGCTGGGACTACACACACACGTCACTACGGCCAGCTAGTTTTTGTATTTTCTGCAGAGATGGGTTTTCGCCATATTGCCCAGGATGATCTGGAACTGGATTCAAGTTATCTGCCTGCCTCAGCCTCCCAAAGTGCTAGGATTACAGGTGTGCGCCACTGTGCCCAGCCTTTATCTTCATTTTTAAGTACTTGAACTGTTTTATACGTTTTTATCATTACAAGAGGAATAACTACCTATAAATAATTGAAACAACAGAAAAGAATAAAATAAAATAGACTCATGGTTATAGAATAAAACAGACTCATGGTTATGACTGTTTTGTTATGTCCTCCAAGATTCAGAGATAGATGGATTGTGTGTGTGTGTGTGTCTGCATGTGTGTAAATACCCATATATGTATGTATGTATGTCTAATTGTTTATAGTGTGGGTGTGTATAACAGTATAGAACAATATGTATGACAATTAGAAATGTATTGTTACTTTAACAATAAAAGGGTTCATACTTGTCACTTCAAAATATGTTGTGATCCAATTGCTCTAACACCATCAGTGCAACCGTAAACACACTTGTTTCAGGATAGAACCTGAGAGTCAAAAATATTATTCTATTTTAATATTTATCACCATTGTGTTTATTGCCCAGCAGTCAAATGAAAGAAGATATACTTTGCTGATTAGTCCATGCTTATACCAGATGAACATAAGCAAAACAGGAAGCCCAGTTACAGCTGTAGATTTGTTCATTTGTAAGGCAAAAGTACACTTCTGAAGATAAGATGTTAACTCAGTCTTAATGTTTGCAGCTAAATATTTAAGACAATGAGTTACTATGTGTTTGGAAAGTGGCAGCACCGTTATTGTTTTTACTGACTCTTCATTGAGCAGGTATTAGGCAAAGTAAAATGTAAAAAATTGTATGTACTTCTCCAGACAATAAAACCCCATGAACTTCCCTATCAAAAAAAAAAAAAAAAAATATATATATATATATATATATATGTTGTGATCATTTGTACGTTTCAGTACAGCAAAATTCCATCTCATTTTTATTAGCAACAGTATAAAATTCCAGTATAGACAAAAGTACATTTCTCTAACCTCTTTTTGATGAACCAAATGTTCACTATTTTAAAATTCTGTAAAAAAATCATTATATACAAATATATTGAAAATAGACTCAATGCCTGCGTTGAGTGTTTTTAAAGATAAATTCTTATAGAATCACCATGTCACAAAGTATGTATGTTTAAAATTTTGATAGATACTGTTCATTTTCCTCCAGAAAATGGTGTTACATAACAGGATGTACCTATTCATTCATATCTTCACCAAAAAAGGAATATGAATCCTTCCGTCTTTGCCCATCTGACAGGTGAAAATAATCATCTCATTCTTCTAATTTGTACTGATTTCTTTATTGTTAAAGCTCGGCCCCTTTCATGTGTACGTCGGCCACTTGCCTGTCTATTTCTAGGAACTGATTGTTCATACGTTTTGCATAGTTCTTCCTTAGGTTGACTTTTCCTTGTAGACTTTTTCTTTTTTTTTTTTTTTTTTTTTTTTGAGACGGAGTCTCGCTCTGTCGCCCAGGCTGGAGTGCAGTGGCCGGATCTCAGCTCACTGCAAGCTCCACCTCCCGGGTTCCCGCCATTCTCCCGCCTCAGCCTCCCGAGTAGCTGGGACTACAGGCGCCTGCCTCGTCGCCCGGCTAGTTTTTTGCATTTTTTAGTAGAGACGGGGTTTCACTGTATTAGCCAGGATGGTCTCGATTTCCTGACCTTGTGATCCGCCCGTCTCGGCCTCCCAAAGTGCTGGGATTACAGGCTTGAGCCACCGCGCCCGGCCCCTTGTGGACTTTTTCGCCTTTCTGTATTAGAGAGGTTAACAGTTTATCTCTTGGATATGTTAAACATATTTCCCCCATTTGCCATGTATGATATCTTTGGCCAAATCATTTATTTTCTTTTTGGAGGGGCTGGGGTGGGGTGAGAGGTCTTGGTCTTATGCTAAAACAACCACAGTAAAACCTTCTCCACTCCCCAAATTAAAGAATTTTCTCTAGTTTGTATTTTTATTTTCTGACATAAGTACCTTTACTCCACCCATAATTTACAAGGCAAGAGCCAGCTTTTCTTCCTAAAGATCATTCAACGTCTCACTAACATTTGTTGTATAATTGAGGTTGGCCCCTTTGATCTGAAATATCATCTTTACCATACATTTCTAAGATTCCAATACGGGTACGGATTTATTTCTGGCCTTTTTATTTTGTTCAAAAAATCACTGGTCTCCCTATCCATTAGACATGTACGTTTACAGCTAACCAACCAAGCAGGACACTGGTGGCCTTCACTCTTTTTTTCCAAATTCTCTTAGCTCCCATGGGACACTTTTACTTTTTTTATTTTTTACTTTTTTTCCTTTTTGAGATGGACTCTCGCTCTGTCGCCCAGGCTGGAGTGTAGTGCCACGATCTCAGCTCATGGCAACCTCCGCCTCCAAGGTTCAAGCAATTCTCCTGCCTTGGCCTCCCAAGTAGCTGGGATTACAGGCGCCCACCACAACACCTGGCTAATTTTTTTTGTATTTTTAGTAGAGACGGGGGTTTCACCATATTGGCCAAGCTGGTCTTGAACTCCTGACCTTGTGATCCGCCAGCCTCAGCCTCCCAAAGTGCTGGGATTACAGGTGTGAGCCACCACGCCCAGCTGACACTTTCACTTTTTAATTTTTAACATAATCATTTTGTTTAATGCATGTACATTTCTCACTGTGTTAAATGTTGGATGTGATATAGTCCTTATTGCTATTGTTAATAATTGTATATAGAAAATAAAAATTTTGGCCGGGTGCGGTGGCTCAAGCCTGTAATCCCAGCACTTTGGGAGGCCGAGACGGGCGGATCATGAGGTCAGGAGATCGAGACCATCCTGGCTAACACGGTGAAACCCCATCTCTACTAAAAAGTACAAAAAACTAGCCGGGCGTGGTGGCGGGCGCCTGTAGTCCCAGCTACTCGGGAGGCTGAGGCAGGAGAATGGCGGGAACCCGGGAGGCGGAGCTTGCAGTGAGCTGAGATCCGGCCACTGCACTCCAGCCTGGGCGACAGAGCAAGACTCCGTCTCAAAAAAAAAAAAAAAAAAAGAAAATAAAAATTTTTAGGTCCATATGCATGCAAAAAGAAAATGTGATTTTTAAACATTAGCAACTTTTTTGAACACAATACTATTTTTTTGGTAAGATAGGACTTTTCTAAGTTTATAGTCATATCATCTATTCATAAAGATAACATTAGCTTTTACCTTTCAGTATTTTCATATTATTTTTTCTTATAGTAATAATTGAATCTCCAAAATAGATAAAGATAATACAGTAGGCAGTGTTGTCTGCTTCTCTCTCAAGTCTTCAGTCACTTTCTACAAATTTCCTTCTAATTTTCATTAATAAGGCTCTTCATCAGGAATGGCTGTTGAATTTTTAATTGTGATTTTAATGTCTATATAAATGATCCTAACATTTGTCTTCTTTAATCTACACATGTAGGAAATTGCTTTTTTTTTTTTTTGAGATGGAGTCTCGCTCTGTCACCCAGGCTGGAGTGCAGTAGCATGATCTCAGCTCACTGCAAGCTCTGCCTCTCAGGTTCACCCCACTCTCCTGCCTCAGCCTCCTGAGTAGCTGGGACTACAGGCGTCTGCCACCATGCCCAGCTAATTTTTTGTACTTTTAGTAGAGACGGGGTTTCACCGTGTTAGCCAGGATGGTCTCGATCTCTTGACCTCGTGATCCGCCCACCTTGGCCTCCCAAAGTGCTGGGATTACAGGCTTGAGCTACCATGCCCGGCCAGGAAATCACTTTTGCTTTTCTAGAATAAAACCTGCCTCCTTGTGGTATATTTTTTAATACATTTCATTTGGCTAATATTGTTAAATTAAATTTTTGCATTAATTTTCATAAGTGATACTGGTCCAAAGTCTCTCTCTCTCTCTCTTTGTATTTCTGCTTGTTTTAATCTTTTCAGTTTAAAGGTTAGTTTAATCTTTTTAGCATGAGGATCAGCAAGTCCTTGTAAAGTGAATGTTGTGTTCTGGAAGTGTACCCTAGGAATTATTACTTGTTCCTTGGTTTTATAGAATTTCCTTTTAAAACTACTGGGTTTTAAACAACCCCATCAAAAAGTGGGCAAAGGATATGAACAGACACTTCTCTCTCAAAAGAAGACATTTATACAGCCAACAGACACATAAAAAAATGCTCATCATCACTCACCATCAGAGAAATGCAAATCAAAACCACAATGAGATACCATCTCACACCAGTTAGAATGGCAATCACTAAAAAGTCAGGAAACAACAGGTGCTGGAGAGGATGTGGAGAAATAGGAACACTATGGAGATGTGGATGTGGAGAAATAGGAACACTGTTGGTGGGACTGTAAACTAGTTCAAACATTGTGGAAGACAGTGTGGCGATTCCTCAAGGATCTAGAACTAGAAATACCATTTGACCCAGCCACCCCACTACTGGGTATATACCCAAAGGATTATAAATCATGCTGCTATAAAGACACATGCACATATATGTTTATTGCGGCACTATTCACAGTAGCAAAGACTTGGAATCAACCCAAATGTCCATCAGTGACAGACTGGATTAAGAAAATGTGGCACATATATACCATGGAATACTATGCAGCCATAAAAAAGGATGAGTTCTTGTCCTTTGTGGGGACATGGATGCAGCTGGAAACCATCATTCTCAGCAAACTATTGCAAGAACAGAAAACCAAACACCACATGTTCTCACTCACAGGTGGGAACTGAACAATGAGATCACTTGGACACAGGAAGGGGAACATCACACACCGGGACCTATTGTGGGGAGAGGGGAGGGGGGAGGGATAGCATTAGGAGATATACCTAATGTAAATGACGAGTTAATGGGTGCAGCACACCAACATGGCACGTGTATACATATGTAACAAACCTGCATGTTGTGCACATGTACCCTAGAACTTAAAGTATAAAAAAAAAAACTACTGGGTTTTAATGACACCTTTTAGATTTTGCTTATGGCTACGATAATTTGTTACATTTATCCTAAAGAAATAATGAGAAAATATGCAATGTAAAGATGCTCACTGAAGAATTCTTATTTTTGGTGAAAAATTGGAGCAAGTTCAATGTCCCACGAAAGGGGAGGAGCCAGGCAAATTGGGAGTCACTATTAGGTGAGTCTGCAACGGTTACAATAAAACACGTGGGAAGTACATGGTAATACAAAGGATTTAGGAGCTAAAAGTGAATGTGTAGTATTATTTTAATTCTGTAAAGCATGTAAATGTGAAAAAGAAGGGTGTCTGTGAAGGATTTTATGGGGTTATAGTTTGTTTTCTTTCTTTTTAAAAAATGCCCACGCTTTCTTTTCTTTTTAATTTTTAATTTTTCTGGGGACATAGGAGGTGCATATATTTATAGGGTACATGAGAGATTTTGATACGGGTATGCAATGCATAATAATCACGTCAGGGTAAACGGGGTAATATCCGCCACCTCAAGCATTTATCTTTTCTGTTACAATCCAATTACACTATTGCAGTTATTTTAAAATGTACAATTAAGTTATTCTTGACTATATTCCCTTTGTTGTGCTATCACATACTGTTTTATCAATTCTTTTTATTTTTTGTATCCACTAACCATCCCTACTTCTCCCTACCCCCACCCCCTTACCCTCCTTCCCAGCCTCTGGGGACCATCCTTCTACTCTCTATATCTATCAGTTCAATTGTTTTGATTTTTAGATCCCACAAATAAGTGAGAACATGCAATACATGTGTTTATGTGCTTGGCTTATTTCACTTAACATAATGCCCTCCAGTTTCTCCCATGTTGGTGCAAATAACTGGATCTCACTCCTTTTTATGGCTGAATAGTACTCCATTGTGTATATGGACCATATTTTCTTTATCCATTCATCTGCTGATGGACACTTCGTCTGCTTCCAATTTTTAGCTATTGTGAATAGCGCTGCAATAAACATGAGAGTGCAGATTATCTCTTTGATATACTGATTTCCTTTCTTTTGGGTGTATACCTAGTAGTGAGTTTGCTGGATCACATGGTAGATTTATTTGTTTTTCGAGGAATTTTCAAACTTGTCCGCATAGTCGTTGTGCAAATTTGCATTTACGTCAGTAGCGTAGAGGGTTCTCCACATCGTCACCAGCATTTGTTATCGCCTATCTTTTGGATAAAAGCTGAAAAAAGCTTGAGCTTTTCATGACGTGGTCCTGTCTATAACAGCAAGGACTTGGGAGTCAGCTGCCTGGGTTTTATTCTGGCTCCACTCTCTACAACAGGGGTGTCCAAACTTTTGGCTTCCCTGGGCCACACTGGAAGAAGAAGAATTGTCTTGGACCGCTATAAAATACTCTGATGATAGCTGATGAGCTTTTAAAAAATCACAAAAAAGTGGTAATGTTTTAAGAAAGTTTACAAATTTGTGTTCGGCTGCACTCAAAGCCCTCCCAGGCCACACGTGGCCTGCAGTGTGGGCTGGGCAAGTTTGCCCTACAAGCTTTATGACTATGGGCAAATCCATGGTCCTTCTGTGCCTCAGTTTCCTCATCTATCAGCAGTGGAGATCAAACACCCCAATATATTTATATAAACACACAGAAGAGTTTCTGGCATGTAGCAAATATCATGTTAAGTGTTTCCAAGTTTTAGTAAAAACATTAAATGATTGAACAATGTTAATTATTTTCTTCATTAAATGCATCCCATAAAAACACCTGCTTCAATAATTGCTTCCTGCTATTACTTCACTAAAAGCAGAAACATATTAAAAGACAAGATCAAGTTAAGAAATATGAACAGACAAGATTTCATCAAGCAGGACATGTCTTTTCTAAAGAAATTATCTTCTCTAAAGCAAAAATCTCTTGCATAAGGGCCCTGGCACGGGGAAGGTTCGGAGGGAAGATGGCAGGAGTGTGGTCTATGGTCAGGAAAGAGGAAATGCACTAGGAATAAGTCTCTGTTTTAGCTGGGCTTGGTAGCTCACACCTGTGATCCCAGCACTTTGGGAGGCCAAGGCGCACGCATCACAAGGTCAGGAGATCGAGACCATCCTGGATAACAAGATGAAACCTTGTCTCTACTAAAAATACAAAAAATTAGCCAGGCGTGGTGTTGGGCACCTGTAGTCCCAGCTACTTGGGAGGCTGAGACGGGAGAATGGCGTGAACCCCGGAGGCGGAGGTTGCAGTGAGCCGAGATCACGCTACTGCACTCCAGCCTGGGTGACAGAGCGAGACTCTGTCTCAAAAAATAAAAAAAAATTAAAATAAGTCTCTGTTTTTTGAGAAGCCAAGTCTTGGCAAAAATGCACAGGTGAGGCTGGTTGTGGTGGCTCACAACTGTAATCCTAGCACTTTGGGAGGCCAAGGTGGGTGGATCACAAGGTCAGGAGTTCGAGACCAGCCTGGCCAATATGGTAAAACCCTATCTCTATTAAAAAAAAATACAAAAATTAACCGGGCGTGGTGGTGCACTCCTGTAGTCCCAGCTACTCAGAAGGCTGAGGCAGGAGAATCACTTCAATTTGGGAGGCAGAGGTTGCAGTGACCTGAGATCATGCCACTGCAGTCCAGCCTGGGCAACAGAGTGAGACTCCCTCTCAAAAAAGAAAAAAAAAATGCACAGGTAGAGTTTTTGATCTGTTAATATCTTTCCCACATTTTGCTCCCAAACAGGCTGCATCTTTCTTTTGTATTTATTTCACCATCTTGATGGGAAAGAGTATTTCCAATTCCTGGGGCAGAGATCAAATTTTAAAAATGATCATGAACAGTTTCACTGCCCTTTAAATCACTGAATCAGGGGATGGAGCTCCCAAGCATGTTAATTTGGCCACCGTTGTGTTCTGGAGGCTGCCGAGTCAGACACGGAGGTGCATGCAGAGTCTGTCTATGATCGTTATTTCTGTTTGGTCAGCCGGATTTCAAAGCTCAGCATTACCGGTCTGTGTGTTCTAGGTGGCCTGTGCTGCTTGTGAGCCATAGCGGTTCTGATGCAATTGCTTTCTGTTTCCTTGATTCCCAGTGAGAAAGCTTTCTCTCTCTTTGATGGAAAGTATCTGGCTCTGGAATCTGAAGATCCTAGCTCCCACTGTCATCGTGGTTTCTTCTTATCCTTGGCCGGGATTTACACACAGGGCCCAGGGCAGCCGGGCTCTAAGACCCCAAGGCTACCTCCTGAGACGCATGGAGTCATTTTTGTCTTGCAATACATTTCCTGTTTACCTAAGTGGCTTTTAAGTGAACCTCTGTGGAAAAACAGTAGTAACACCTGTCTTTTGTATTGCCCGACTGTGCTCCTTGCAGGCTTCACTAAGTTAATCTTCAAAACATCTAGGAGAATAAACGGCCCTTTCCATTTTATAGACAAAGAGATAAACACATACAGAAAAGTGCAGGGAAGCATCATCACTAGGGGACATCTTTAGTAAGCACCTGATAAGGACATCCCCAGCAAGAGTTAAAACAGGACCCTTAACTTCTGCCGCTTTCCAGCCAAGACACCTCACAGCACACAGTGGGTGAATCAAACAAAAATGAGGAATACATTCAGGGCTCCCGTCTACCTCGCAAAGGAGTCACGCGGACTTTGAGGGACACAGGGATTCACTGCAGTGGTCATCGTAGGGGAGACCCCATTTTAAGAGGGAGTGGTCTGCAAGGGGCAGAGGAAACGGCCCAGAGGGGGCTGGGGGTGGCTGGTTTGCTTCCATTTGTGTCAGCCTGGGAGGCAGGGGGGTGTCTCCCTAAAATGAGATACTCTGGTGGCTTATCTTTCTGCACTGAGAGTGGGATTGTTTCAGAGATTAGGCTGATGGGCTAGAAGCCCCCGTCCTTCTGGGAAAGCGTCCCTGCCACAACGGCAGCTGAAACCCAAGAGTTTATCTATGTTGGAGTCTTAGCACTGATGCAAACGCTTAATGAAACTAACTAAGGGCGGGAGATCCAGGGCACGGGTTCAGTTGAGGAAACAGGGGATGAGGGGGATGAGGAGAAGCTCATTCCAACCCAAGGAGTGGCCTTCACTACTGTCAGCCCAAGACAGCAGTGAGGGCAGAACCCGGCACCTGCGACCAAAAGCATTTCCCTAGGACACATTTCCACATTAATGGAATGAGGGGTCTGATTCCAGTTCTCTGTGTTCTCAAAATCCTAAATTCTATGAGTCTTGTCCGGGAAAAGCACAGGAGAATGCCGGGTGCTCAGACAGGCGCCAACAGGTGTTTTCACGTGACGGTCTCTGGGACTCTTTGTAGGGAGAGCACCGTTCATCCCTTGGCAACTACTGAAGAGGGAGACGAAAAGAGACACTCTGTTCAGAAGGCTAGTCCAACAGAAGGGTGCAGAGTGGTTAGAAGAGAAACTGAGGCAGACACAATGGCCCTCAGAGCAGTCAGTAGGAAGGTGTATGACACAGTGAGACAAGGAGTCGGGTGGGCCCAGAACAAAGGCGGTAGATGCCAGGAATATGAACAGACAGCTGGCTGGGAATGTCACAAGGGGGGCCTGGACCCGAGCTTGTTACAGTTGTAAATCTGAGACACTGAGACATAGGGTGATGTTTGCAGCTGAGAATTTAATGGAGAAGTGGTTTAAAAATAGGCAATACTGGCCGGGCGCGGTGGCTCAAGCCTGTAATCCCAGCACTTTGGGAGGCCGAGACGGGCAGATCATGAGGTCAGGAGATCGAGACCATCCTGGCTAACACTGTGAAACCCCGTCTCTACTAAAAAATACAAAAAACTAGCCGGGCGAGGTGGCGGGCGCCTGTAGTCCCAGCTACTTGGGAGGCTGAGGCAGGAGAATGGCGTGAACCCGGGAGGCGGAGCTTGCAGTGAGCTGAGATCCAGCCACTGCACTCCAGCCCCGGCGACAGAGTGAGACTCCGTCTCAAAAAAAAAAAAAAAAAAAAAAAAAAAAAAAAAAAAAAAAAAAAATTGGCAATACTATAGTTTTTTCACTGTGATTCTACTATTGATGTTTTGTTGTGGGGAGGTAGAGAAGAGCCCATTGGCAGTGACGTGGAAGGACCGAAGATCCTCAGAAATCAGAAACATCTGTTACCAGCATTTCCTGGGCACTTAATAGCAGAGGGTATACTGAGTATTTTCTTTAAATGGAGGTAAAATTCACCTATCATAAAATTAACCATTTTAGCTGGGCATGGTGGCTCATGTCTGTAATCCCAGAGCTTTGGGAGGCTAAGGCAGGAGGATTGCTTCCACTCAGGAGTTTCAGGCTATCCTGGGCAACATAGAAAGACCCTATCTCTTAAAAGAGATTAACCATTTTAAAATGAACAATTCAGTGGTATTTAGTACATTCTCGATGCTGTATGACACCATCACTATCTATTTCTAGAACTTTTTCATCACCCCATAAAAGCACCTGACATCCATGGAACAGTCACTCCCCAATCATCCTCAATCTGCTTTGTGTCTCTGGACTTGCCTATTCTGGATATATCATGTAAATTGAATCGTGCAACATGTGGTCTTTGGGGACCAGCTTATTTCACTGGGTAGGTTGTTTCCAAGGTTCATCCATGTTGCAGCACATGTCAGAACTTTGTTCCTTTTTTATGGCTGAGTAATATTCCAGCGTGTGAATTGAACCCATTTTGTTTATCTGTTCACCCATTGATGGGCATGTGGGCTGTTTCTACCTTTTGGCTGCATTGATTAGTGCTGCTATGAGCCTTTGTGTAATATGTTGAGCGTTTCATGAGTATCATTTCTTGTTTTCAGAAGCTCTTTGGGCAGCCTTGTTTTCCTCATGAGCAGATTTGGCGACTACCTGCAGTCCCGAAGTCAGTCAAACCCGGAATGAGAATTTGACCCAGACACCTGTGCTCCGAGCTGCCCTCTGCCAGCTACTGGATTTGCTCAAGTCTAAAGCTGTGAAATAATAAGGGTTTTCAACCTCACGATGCAGGGATTCTCATGTGGGTTGGGACCTCAACTGTACTCTGAACTCCCTTCTGCAGGACATGGCTTCTTTCTTTCCTTCTTTTTCTCTGGATGGGGACATGGCTGCTGGCTCCTGTATTTAAGTTGAGTCCTCCCAGATGGCCCTCCTGTGGGTCAGATGAGTCTCCTGGAAGTCTCGACCAGGAGACCATGACTTCAACATGCCTGAGATTAAATTTAGGTCCAAATTTTAAAAAGACAAAGGGGAAAAACCAAGGATGTGCTATTGGAACGATCTGGATTGGAGGTCAACACAGAGAAGCATGTGCTGCTGGAGGAGAGGTTCTCCAGAATCCGCCCCCCTCACCTCGGCTGTCCTGTGCCCTAGGACCGACCACCCAGGCAGAGCTGAGGACCTCAAGGGAGAAGCAGGAGCAGGGGCTTTGAGGCTTGAAGGTTCCTCACTGCATCTCGCTGTTCATGACTTCAGCATTTTTCATTGACTGGATTATTCGGAACGATTCCTCCTTTAGCAGACATACGTTCTGCAGACAATGCGTGTAGGATCCCTGCTTTTCTGAGCAATGGTGGAGGAGGAATCGCCGTCTAGGTGTCATAAAGCGGCCAGAAGCGCAGCTATTTTAAGCCTCATTGTTGTGAATCTTCATAAGCGGCTCAACAGATTTCTTTTAATAGCTTTAGCAAGGCATTAATATGCTTGAAGAACAAACACAAGAAATTCAGAACGGGGACACATATATATTGGTAAAATATCTTCTAGACACTAATCCTAGGGCGCCATTTCCCTGCTGCAGTATGCAAACTACCGCACCAACTAAAAGCACTTTTTTTATTTTACCAGAGCTTGAACTGTCCTTAACTCAAATTGCTAGTGACTATGCCTATAACTATTCACATTCTTTTTTCTCCCTAAAATAGTCCCTTCTAATGCTGAACCCTTAAATGAGCAATTTTTTTTTTTTTAAGACGGAGTCTCGCTCTGTGGCCCAGGCTGGAGTGCAGTGGCACGATCTCAGCTCACTGCAAGCTCCGCCTCCCGGGTTCACGCCATTCTCCTGCCTCAGCCTCCCGAGTAGCTGGGACTACAGGCGCCCACCACCTCACCCGGCTAGTTTTTTGTATTTTTTAGTAGAGACGGGGTTTCACCGTGTTAGCCAGGATGATCTCGATCTCCTGACCTCGTGATCCGCCCATCTCGGCCTCCCAAAGTGCTGGGATTACAGGCTTGAGGCACCGCGCCCGGCCTAAATGAGCATTTTTAAAATCAATTTATTTTATTTGCCTTTAAAAATGGATCTGTCAGGCTACAAGGAAATCATCTCAAATTTAGTCCACACTGAGTCTTTTTTTTCTGTGAACTTAAAACATGTACAGTCATACAATTTAGCACGTAATTGCTGTTCTCTTACTTTGTTCTCTAATTGCTGTCTCTGTGTGTGTGTGTGTGTCTGTGACTTCGTTCCCCATCACCCAATCTAAACTACAATACTCTATGCTTTCTGAGAGACTAAAACCTATAGCTTACAGTTTCTCATATTTTCCTGTTCTTCTTCACATAAACATCCTAGCATGATGCTCACTTCAGGTTAAGATATACATTTTGATTATTAAGTCGTTAGAAACAAGTTTAGCTTCAGGATTTGACAAAAGCCTGGTGAGCTTCAGGGACAGATCATAGAGGATTCTTTGTTTTCCTTACTCCATGAAGGATGGGAGGGAGACAGAGATAGAGAAAAAGCACACGTTTGATAAAATTGGTGATTTTAGAAAAGATGGCCCCTCCCCGTTTGCAGTTTCAAGCAATTGTTATGACTTTCGCAGAGTTCACCCAGCCAGTCAATCACGTGCCTTTGGGTCATTGAGAAACGTTTAACTGCATAAAAACTCGGAGGCTCGAATCATTTTTTAAGAAAAACAAGGAAATCGTTTCAAATCCTGTCACCGGTTCTGCCCACATGCACTCAATGATTTGCTGTCTCGGTGTTGGGATTTTGCTCTGGCGTCTTGGAGAGTCAGCCGTTAGATCCAGGAAAGGGAGGTGGGAGGGTTGGCCTCGTTAATGTCCCTGAAGTTGGGTGCCAATCCCCGGCTGACCGGAAGCTGCACAGATATGCAAACGTAGCATTTCTGTTGCCTTATTGTATTTCCTCAGACCAACCAGGTTTTATTTGAATCATCACAGCAGCACCACCCCTTGAAGATGGTGCCTCTGCTACTTCCGTAGAGACTGTTTTCAAGCTGGAGAATTTTTCCTAGAGTTGAGCCTTCTCTGCCCACAGCTTTCAAATCTCACTGCTTCTACGGGCTGCACCTTATCTTGATAGGCAGGGCTTTGTGTGTGCAAATGCCTCTGAGGAAAAAGTGGAAGTCCTTTAAGTAATCCAAAGTGTACCCCAACAGGGTTCTATTTTGATCCCTATCTGGATAACCCTGTTGTGATGGGCGATGGATTTATTCACGGAAGTTCCATTAGCCCTCCAAAGCCTCCCTCCACAAGACAGGAGCACACACTCCTGAAACTTGCAAAGCCTTGCAGAACTGGTTTGAAAGCTCGGCTGGCTTTGAAAATTAGCAAGTTTAATATTTTGACACCACTTTACAGATAAAACATTTTGGTTATATTTGGGAGATTTTTTTGGTTTGGGGTCTCAGGCTTGCCTTTGTTTTGTTTTGATAATTCCCTAAAAGCGGCCTGACTTTTTGAGAGTAATGAACCAGTTCTGATTTTTTTCGAGAGCTGCTTCTTGGACAGGGAAATGTATTAGTAATGGTAGTATTCATTATTCATTAGTTTTCTGCATGCACACCGAGCTGTACTGAACAGAATTAAAGTCAAACAAACAAACAAACAATAAAAGCATCTATTTCAGCCTCTAAAATGACAGTTGTCTCTTCACTGTGTAGCCTGTATGTTGTGTCAGTGCACACCACAAATGAGATGTAATGAGCCAGTTTAAACTGCTGTGGACGCAGACAATCACAATGGGATTTTTTTTTTCTTTTGAAACAAACATAGGTAGCCCGCCTGGGAATGAAAATACCCCTACAGGTCCCTATCTCTGAAAGTAGATATATGACCAAGTTGTGTAAAAGCCGCTTTAGGATTTGTGAGGATTAATTTTATGTGTCAACTTGGCTAGGCTATTGTGCCAAACTTTTTGGTCAAATACCAGCCTAGATGTCACCATGAAGGTATTTTTTAGATGCGATTAACATGGAATTCAGTGGACTTGGAGTAAAGCACATTGTTCTTGGTCATGTGGGTGGGCCTCGCCCCATCAGTTGAAGGCCCTACCAGCGAAGACTAAGGGTCCTCAGAGATGAGATCCCCTAGGACCCTCAGAGATGGGATCCCCAAAGGCCCTCAGAGATGGGATCCCCAAAACTGCAACTTAGAAACCCTTCCTGAGTGTCTGGCCTGCTGCCCTGTGGAATCCTGACTCAAGATGGCTGCATCAACACTGCCCTAGCTGGGGATGCTGGGCTGTCCTGCAGACTGCAGACCCACCAGGCCCCACAAATGGGTGCATCAATGCCTTGCATCAGTCGCCCTCTTTCCGTGTCCCAAATATGCACATATCCCATATACACACGTGTCCCATATACGCACATGTCCAATACACACATGTGTCCCATATATGCACGTGTCCAATACATTCCATGTCCCAAATATGCACATATCCCATATACACACGTGTCCCATATACGCACATGTCCAATACACACACGTGTCCCATATATGCAAGTGTCCAATACATTCTGTGTCCCAAATGTGCACGTGTCCCATATACACACCTGTCCCATATATGCATGTGTCCAATACATGCATGTGTCCCATATACACATGTGTCCCATATACGCAGTGTCCCATATACACACGTGTCCCATAAACACACATGTCCAATACATGCACGTGTCCCATATACATATGTGTCCCCTATACACACGTGTTCCATACATGCAAGTGTCCCATATACAGATGTGTCCCATATACAGATGTGTCCCATATACACATGTGTCCCATACACGCACGTGTCCCATATACACACGTGTCCCATATACACACGTGTCCCATACATGCACGTGTCCCATATACACACGTGTCCCATACACGCACGTGTCCCATATACACGTGTCCCGTATACACACGTGTCCCATACACACACGTGTCCCATACACGCATTGTCCCATATATGCACATGTCCCATATACACACATGTCCCATACATGCATGTGTCCCATATACACACGTGTCCCACACACACACGTGTCCCATACACGCACGTGTCCCATACATGCACGTGTCCCATATACACATGTGTCCCATATACACGTGTCCCATATACACGTGTCCCACACACGCATGTGTCCAATACATGCACGTGTCCCATATACACACGTGTCCCATATACACACGTATCCAATATATGCACGTGTCCCATATACGCACGTGTCCCATATACACACGTCCATACATGCACGTGTCCCATATATGCACATGTCCAGTACACGCACGTGTCCAATACACACACGTGTCCATATACACACGTGTCCAATACACGCACGTGTCCAATACACATGTGTCCCATATACACATGTGTCCCATATATGCATGTGTCCAATACATGCACATGTCCCATATACACATGTGTCCCATATACACACGTATCCAATATATGCACATGTCCCATATATGCACGTGTCCCATATACACACGTCCGTACACGTACGTGTCTCATATATGCACATGCCCAGTACATGCACGTGTCCAATACACACGTGTCCATATACACACATGTCCAATACACACACGTGTCCAATACACACACGTGTCCCATATACACACGTGTGCAATACACGCACGTGTCCCATATACGCACGTATCCAATATATGCACATGTCCTACGGGTTTGGTTTCTCAGGAGAAGCCTGACTGATAAGAATGTCACATGCTTAGAGCCTCTTAATTGACAGTATTTATGTTAAAACAATTCTTTTTCTTTCTGAGTAGCTTAAGAGGAAAAAATATAAAACTATAATATAAAATTATAAAAATATAAAAACAAAAATATAAAATACATCTTGACGGTTACAACAAAACACGTCATATTGCCCAGTGTTTGTAAGATAGGTGTCTGTGTACCATTTTAAGAAAAACAGTTTGTAAAATAAAATATTTAGGGAAACCATAAATAACTAAATATTTTAAACAACAAAAAAAATTTGCTTAAACCGGTGTGTAGATTCAGACATGTAAGTGGTCAAATAGGAACAGTTAACTTGTATAAAGAAATCCCCTCAGAAAAACAAAACTGTACAGTTCAGTAAAGAGACAAAACACTGTATCTGTTTGCTAAAAGTGATGATAAAACTTATAACTTCACTGAAAACCATTTGTTTGTGAACAAGTGGCATTTGTTGATCAGCCTCAGTCCACATCATAACTATGTTGTTATAGAACGACCAGAAAAGGGCCGGGCATTGTGGCTCACGTCTGTAATCCCAGCACTTTGGGAAGCTGAGGTGGGCAGATCACTCGAGGCCAGGAGTTCAAGACCAGCCCTGGCCAACATGATAAAACCCTATCTCTACTAAAAATACAAAAATTAGCCGAGCGTGGTGGTGCACACCTGTAATCCCAGCTACACGGGAGGCTGAGGTAGGAGAATCACTTGAACCTGGGAGGCAGAGGTTGCAGTGAGCTGAGATTGTGCCACTGCACTCCAGCCTGGGTGACAGAGCAAGACTCTGTCGAAAGAAAGAAAAGAAAGAAAGAAAAGAAAAGAAAGGAAGGAAGGAAGGAAGGGAGGGAGGGAGGGAGGGAGGGAAGGAAGGGAGGGAGGGAGGGAGGGAGGGAAGGGAGGGAGGGAGGGAGGGAAGGAAGAAAGGAAGGAGAAGGGAAGGGAAGGAAGGGAAGGAAGGGAGAGAGAGAGAGGGAGGGAGGGAGAGAGAGAGAGAGAGAAGAAGAAGGAAAGAAAAGAAAGGAAACCAGAAAAGAAGGCGGGCTTCAGAGCCCAGGCAGGAGCAGAGAGAATGCTGGTCATCTCAGCTGCCCTGCCTCAGAGTAGGGGGTGTCAAAGCAGGCCATCTCATGGCACAGGCAAATCCAAATAAGCATGACTGACGCTGATAGCCTTCAAGGCTAGATATAACCTTCCCCAAGAAGCCTCTCTATGGTGGGACAAGAAAAGCCTTTGCCCTGATAATCTGGAGCTCAGACACCAACCAGGGAAATGCCTGCTCCTGGGGAAGCGACAGCCTGAGGGCTCACATTGCAGAAATGAAGTTATTCCTTGTGATGTCATAAAATGCACCTCTACTTTCCACATAATTAATTAACATCATGTCCGTTTCTGAGACTTCTCAGGTTGGACTTTAGAAGCAGAAATTTCTGTATATGTTGATATAGAAACAAGTAAGATAATACTTTTTATTTATATGGTGCATAAAGTTCATAAAGCCCTATTCCCAACTCATTGTTATTTTGATTCTCACAATAATCTCAGGTAATAGGAAAAGCAGGCAATTGTATCATCTTTGTTGAGCAGAAAAGATGAGGTTCTGAGAACTTAAGCAGACTTGGGCAAGTGGGGACAGCCCTTTTTGGCAGAGCTGGGGGTGGGTCCCAGGTCTACTGACTCCTAATCCAGTGCTTTTTTGGTAACATCTTATAGTTGTCTTACACAATGGTGAAATATGATGCAATGGGTGTTTTTATTTCTATAACTAAGAGTGGACTTTTGAAGTCAGACTGATAGAAGAGAGGATGAGAAAGTGCACTCACTTTTCATAGGTGGAGAGGGACTAACCACATATTAAATAAACTCTGCTACTTCAGAGATAGAAAACATTTCTGTGGAATAACAGGTCCGACTCCCCTGCAGGAAACAAGGGCTGTGTTTGTGTCGGGAATGCTGGCTGCACCCACATGTACCATCCCAGTTCTTCCCTGACCACAGCCTCCATGCCTTTGCCATCCCCAGCACACCCAGCTGCCCTGAGAACCACCCTTTTGTTCCGATCACGGCTGAGTGGGCCACGCTGCCTATGAGCCCAGTCGTTACAGTGGGTCAGTGCTGACATGGGGTTTTCTGCCACTAGGGGTTGTGAGTAGTTCGAGCCTCGTTCTTTCAGGCCCCTGGAAATCATCACTGTCAGAAAGCAAACCTGATTAGGGCTTAGCTGATTAAAACAATTTGCTCTAAGAACATTGTAAAGAAATGTATTCGCTTAACTGAAAACCCTTCAAATACAAATAACACACAGTAAAACATTACATATGCATGAAGAGTGTCTGAGAAAGAGGAGGGTTAATGGGAATAAAAGACGAGTTTGTCAGCCCGATGTCACAGAGAGAGCTCTTGTGCTCTTGAGCGAGATGTTCTGGGTCTTGTGTTTTGCGTTCCTTAAAGGACAGAGCGTATCATTAGCCAGCAAAGAGATTTTGTAAGGAAGTTTGAGAACCTTGGAAGGTGCAGCGATTCCATGAAAACAATACAACCCGACAGACAAACACCATATTTGCCAAAAATAGAAGGACACAGTCAGAAAGCATTTAGAAAGCACACGAAGCTATCTCCCAACAAAACGATTTGCCTGTCATTTGCCTGTGAAGTCAGATCCACTCTGTTATATCCACTTATTTCTCTGCAAGTTCCACTTCTCCTCCTCCTGGGGTCCTCTTTTGCCATTTGCACAAATACATACTTAGACGTGACACATGTGTTAAAGGATATGCTTCAAGGTTGGCATCAGAGGGTCTCTCCATCCTCTCTCCAAATCTCACTTGCCAGCTTCAGAAAGTTTCTGCCTTTTCTGCCTTCTTCCCTTTGCTGGTTGTGGCTGCACCCACCTGGAGATGGGAGCTGCACGCTGGATGCCAAGGCACCATCCCAGGGCACTACAGGGCTCCAAGGAGCCGTTCCTCACTGTAGGTGCCTTTCAGGGGGCATGGGGATACCCGGACGTGAGTCAGGAGGATGACCTTTGGCAAAGTGAATTTGATATTAGTCAACATACTGAGAGACTTCGGCAAATGGAAGAACCTCTCAATGGCTCCCACTGTTCTGCAGATAAAGCAGTGTCACTCCTGATGGCAGAAATGCATCCAGGAACACCTGGGTGACACCTCAGATTTCTTAGGATGAGCTCTGACTACTCACAGGATGGAGTCTGTAACCGTGGGTCCCCCATGCGTGTACTGGCGTCCTGGAGATGGTCATTCATCCACAACACCTCACAAGCGTCTACGACCACCCCAAGGGAATCCGTAAAGAACTAGTGTCTCTAACCCATCACTGGGTGTTTAGGGTTTTGATGCCTTTATGTCAATGCAACTGTCATGTGGACTGAGCACCTGTTGTGTACTCTATATAACAGATCCACATCGTATGCCCATATTCACTAGCTGCTAGCGCCTTTGCCACCACCTTATTATGTAGGTATTGTTATTTCCGTCGAGTAGAAGAAAAGCTGTGATTCTTGATAAATTAATAATTTCCTTCTCACTACTAGTAAGACACACAGCTAGAGGCTGGATGTAAGCCCAAATTCATGAACTCATCTTGTAAATGCTTACTGGGAACCTGCTATGATTCTAAATGTAATGTTTATTTCATCACACCAAAGCGTTTCTACTCCAACTCCCTTCTTTGAAAGATGAGGAAATTGAAGGCCAGAAGGGAACTTTCTCAATTAACTAAGCTAGTAACTGGCAGAGACAACATTAGGTTCCAGGTAACTAATTCCAGTTCATTTCTAACTGTTTCTTTAATAAGCCTGTATATTCTAATGAGTGCATTTTCAAGGCATCCTTAAGAGTTTCTTTTATCTTAATAAATAATCTAAGAACTCCTCCAGATGCTATTAACACAAAAATTCCTGCATTGTGTCCAGCAAAGCAGAATATGAACGTCAATATTCCAGTGATCAGAGTGGACAAAACTAAGTAGGCAGTTCCATTTCCAGAACTCTCTCTTAATGAAGTGTTTCTGTTCAGGGAAACAGAAATCCAGACATTACACCAGCAATATGGGGTGGGAGATGATATATAGATACATGAATAATTCCTGCCCCTCAAGAGCTGGTTGAGTTGGAAAGAGTGATACCACATGAAAGTGAACATACAAGAAATAATTTGAAATCAATTTTCAAGTAAACTCAGCATCTTCTCAGGGGTTCCTTGAGAGCAAAAAGAAGACTATATGTTCTGAGGCACTCAGGTCCTTAGATAAAGGTCTATTTATCCTACATGTAAGAAAGGCATGTGAAATTTTGGTTTTCGAACCCAGGATGTGAACTCCTATTTCCACTGACAACCTATTAGGTGACAAATAGTTCCCTGGCAGCAAGAAGACAGAGAATAGAACATTGACGACGGTGTGATGTGGTCCATCATGGAAGGCTCCCTGCAGGAAGCAATTCTTCAGCTCCATCTTCAGCATCATCTTTTGGAAAAAGAAGAAGTCAGATTTCATATCAGGGATGTCTCTGACTGAGGTCCAACAGGCTGTATCTTCTCTGTGTTTCTGTTTGCATTCTGCCTAAGCAGGTGTGCGTGAGGAGGGAGGAAAGACACATGAAGGAAGCGAGAGCAGGAAGAAATGAACAGGCTCTTGAACATGGATGAAAGGGAGAGTAAGCCCAGCAGAACATGACTGAGGAGGAAAGAATGCATGAAGATGAGATCTGCTCGAGGCTGGGGGCAGGAGCTCCTGCAGGGGTGGGGACCGTCATTCACCATCATTAGCTCCTGCTCAGGTCTAAGGTGACTTCTCAGGGCTACTGTCATGTCGGTGGTGGCGGAGGGTGGTGTTTTGCAAAACTAGATGGAGAGTGCCTTGTACATGCTAGGCATTCAAGAGTGATTCACTGAACCTGTGTATCCTAGTTTCTAGGGTCTCAACCTTTTTCCATAGTCCTGGGTTTTCTAAAAGTCCACACTCTCTTCAAAAGGTAAAAATCCTCTTATGTGGCAGCTCATTAACAAAAACAAATAACCAGATAAGTAATTTAGTGAATGCAGTGAAGCATCCACATGTATTACAGACACAAGAATAAAATACTTCATCATTTTTGCAGAAGAGATACTCAATGTTAAACGAAAGAAAAACAAATTAAAAAGAGTAAAAAAAATGTGTCTCCATTGATCTTCTCTAATTGTTTTTTTTTTTTTTTTTTTGAGACGGAGTCTCATCCTGTTGCCCAGGCTGGAGTGCAGTGGCCGGATCTCGGCTCACTGCAAGCTCCGCCTCCCGGGTTCCCGCCATTCTCCTGCCTCAGCCTCCCAAGTAGCTGGGACTACAGGCACCCGCCACCTCGCCCGGCTAGTTTTTTGTATTTTTTAGTAGAGATGGGGTTTCACCGTGTAGACCAGGATGGTCTCGATCTCCTGACCTCGTGATCCGCCCGCCTCGGCCTCCCAAAGTGCTGGGATTACAGGCTTGAGCCACCGCGCCCGGCCCATCTTCTCTAATTGTTTGAGATTTTCAGGGAGGGGGCTGAAGACCCACGCCGTCTCCTTGTGAACGAAGATGTTTCTTATTAACAGGAGGAGCTGTGAATGGGTTGAGCAGGAGAGCCTCGGAGCAGGCTGAGCGCTGTTTTGCTACATTAGCTCGGGCTGCTGAGTCTGATCACCAGCTGTGAAGGAGAGCGGGGGCTCCTGGATCCTGTGAACCAGGGACTCCTGAGCACAGCCCGTGGATGGCAAAGCTCTGGATGGCCATGGACCACGCTGGTTGCTGTGTGTCTCTCTGTGTTGTTGCTGGGTCACAATCCCACAGACCGCCACCAAGCAGCCCTTCTGCCCATGGCCACCCCCCGCCCCCAGAGGCCCAGGTGGGCACCTCCCAATTCATGAGCCAATGTAAATGCTCACACTAGCTGAGGAGGTGGACAAATGCCCTGTCAACACCCACAACCATGCTGACCACTGCACAAAAGGCCCTCAAGAGGAGTGGCCAGACCGGCAAGATATGTCCCTGAGCCCTGGCAGGCTGCCAGTTCCACACCCAGCCACTGATCCAGCAGGAAGCTCCTGATTCCAGCACCTGAGTCCAGTCCCACAGGTGTAGCTGGTGCCTGCTCTGCCTGTCTCAGGTGTCCCACACCAGCAAGGCTCCCTCTGGGGCTGGGGCTGTTCAAGAGGGCCACTTAAATTGCCCCATCCTGTTGGCCACTGACCACCACCTGCCCGCAGCACCTGCTTTCCCGTGAGCACCTGGTCCGTGTTCTCTGCTTCTCTCCTGCGTGCAGGAGCACAGGAGGCTGCATGCTCCTCAGCGGCGCTGGCCTGGTGAAGGACAGACAGACACGGCCTTAGGAATCCACGGTTCTGCAATCACAGAACCAGTCCTAGAGAAATCAGGTAAGTCGGTGAGGTGGACTCCGGCTGCCCCAGCGCTAGCTGGCTGTGTCCTGGCCTTCAGCTGCTTGAGGATCTAAATGCAGCTCCCCCCTGAAGACCTGTCCTTGGGAAGAAATCTCCTTTGACAATTCCTCAGCAACTTGCAGGGAAATGCAATAATAGATGAAGAAAGGATCCAGTGTGAGTCATTTACACCTCAAACGAAGTAAGTCAAAGCATCACATCTTCCAGTAGTGTTTCCACCAAGTCCCGGAAATGCATCAGTAGTGAGCAGGTTCCAGAGGTGTTTGGCCAACATGAGCAGGTGCTCCAGGCCTGATCCACCGGCTCCGCCCTAGGCCACCATGCATCACTGTCTTATATGATGTTTGACTTCTGTGCGCAGGTCTTACCTTCCCAGCTGGATTGGAAGTCTTTGAAAACAGGCCCTCTGCCATATATCCCCTCCCTGACCCACCTTGCCTGGAACAGAAGCCTCAGACGTGGCAGAGCAATAGAAATCTGCAGGAAGCGCGATGCGCAAAGGAGGGAGAGGAAGGGAACCGTGGCGCCGGCGGCGGTCTGCCCTGTCGGAGAGGCAGCTATGCTAGGAGTCTTGTGCACTCTCTGGTTATTCTCCGGGCGCAGCATAGGGAGCCTGGTGAGGAGGGAGGGCTTGGCTGGCTCCTGGGCTCGCCCTTGCCTGGCACCAAGGAGCCCGCTGTTATTTCTGTGTATCCCAGGCACATGCTCCAGCACCACTAGGGTACATTTTAGAACATTCCGGGGGCAGTTAGCACCTGGTCACCTGGTAGAAAACTAAAAAGGGCCTGAACATTTCCTAAGCGGAGCCCCTGGGCCTGCCTGAGCGCCTCCTCTCTCCACCTGGAGGGCGCATGGCCGGAAAGATCCGTCAGGGATCAGCGGCTTCCCCGCCTCACCCCTGTTTTAGAAGCAGGATGGAGACTGGCGGGCGTTTCTCGGGCAGCACCCCTGTAGGTGAGGGGAGCCCACCCGTCGTCCCCTCCAGCCCCCCGGGGTGGAGTCAGTCCCGGCGCCAGCACCCCCGGGCGCCCCTCCAAGCGGGGAAGCCTACGGGCCGGGCGTCTCCCTCGGGCCGGGGGAGGCAGCACCGCGGAGTCGAACAGCAGCCCGTGTGGGTGCTCAAGTCAGAACCAGCGCGTGGCTCGCTGGGACCACGGACTGAAGCCGCTCTCAAGCAGCCCAGCCCTACGGCTGCTCAGCTGCGAGAAAGGAGGGGGAAAGAAAGCAGGTTCGTTGGCCATTTTCCAGTTTTTCTTTTTTGCCCAAAGAAAAACACTAAAAACTTCCACCTTGTGGCACCTGCCCTGAGGTACATGTTTATTTCTGCCATCTGCAGTGGTGCGGCCTGTATCCCCCGCCAGGGCACCAGGTGGAACCTCCGGGAAGGAGGAAGAGGAGGGGAAGGAGGAAGAGAAAGCCTGGAGCAGAGGCGGGGTCAGCCGCACAGGTAGAGTCTGGAGAAACACGTATCTCAGGGGTAGAAAAACAACCCTCTTAAATCTGGGGACTCCAGAGAACACACTCACTATTCGATTCCTGAAACCTGTCAGTTATGCATGAAGTTTCTGGAAAGAAAATCTTGGCCCCAAATCTAAGTGGACAGCCTTACAGCCAATTCCCCAGCCCCTGCCTCTTTAAAAGCCCCACTTCTGAGCTGATAAAGGCAGAAATCAACTCGTTTTAGTTACTTACGGCCTTTAAACCAAAGAAACAAAATGTCTGAGTGTCCTGAGCCTCTCTCAGTGTATTTGTGTGTAAAAGACATTTTGGTGGTCAGCAGTTTCAGGCCACGGAGATGTGAGATTCACGTGTCAATGTCACCAACACAAAGCCAGATGAGCACGTGGCCGTGGACAGTAAAGTGCCCTTGCTCAGAACAAGGTATTTTCTGGGTCTCCAAGGAGACTAACTCCAACTTGGAGACACAGCAGCCGCTGCAATATCTCAGGACAAATGCAAAAGTTCCATTTTTAAAAAAGAAAGATCTAGAAGGAGGGCAAATTCTCCTGGAGTCATTCTCTCGCACCTCACCTTCCTGGCCTTTAGAAGGACATGGAGATGAAGGGATATTCCTGGTTTCTGAAAACCCAGGAACAAATAAAAGGCAAAAGTCACTACTTCTTTGAGAAGTTCAAGCTCCAAAGCCTTCACCTTGGAAGAGAATTACCTTTTTATTTTAATAAACAGCCCAATTCCATCAAGTTTCCCATGCCCTACCAACTTGTGCCAGAATCATTTTGGCCACTAAGCCAATAGCTGTCATAAAGGTGTAGGAGCTACATGTCTCTTTTATTTTCCTGTTTGTTTGTTTACTGCTGTTATTTATAGGAGATGTATAGTATCTACTGTATCTGGATACTGACAGTTGCAACTATGTAACCGGGTTTTCTTGTTTTTTGCAGGCAATAGCTCATTTCATTCTTTTATCTCTAATTACTAGTAAAGTATAGAAGTTATCATTTCTGTTGGACACAGTGGTTCACACCTTTAATCCCAGCACTTTGGGAGGCCAAGCTGGGCGGATCACCTGAGGTCAGGAGTTTCAGGTGAAACCCCATCTCTACAAAAAATTAAAAAATTAGTTGGGCACGGTGGCACATATCTGTAATCCCAGCTATTCGGGAGGCTGAGGCAGGAGAATCACTTGAACCCAGGAGGCGGAGGTTGCAATGAGCCGAGATCGTACCATTGCATTCCAGGCTGGGTGACAAGAGCGAAACTCCATCTCAAAAAAAAAGAAAAGAAAAGAAGAAAAAAAAAATTCCTTCTCCTTAAAAAATATAATATTACAGATAAAGTTCCCTTGACTGCTGTGCAACATTGGTCCTCTCCCCCTTCCGCAGGGGTGTCCCCCAGCTACCCTTGTGGGCCTGGTCTATTTCCCCACACAATTCTGTGCACCTTGCCTCTTTGTGTTTGTGTGTACATGGGTGCATTATCACACTCTAATTCTCCAACATTATTTTTTATTTTACTTTGGTAATGTTTCAAATTAATAAACTTTATTTTTTAGAGCAGTTTTAGGATCACAGCAAAATTGAGCAGACTGCACAGAGATTATATACCCTCTCCCCAAGTATGCACAGTCTCCCCCACCATCAAATCCGCCAGCAGAGAGTACATTTATTACAATCAATGAACGTCCACTGACTCATCGTGATCCCCCAAAGTCCATGGTTTACACTGGAGCTCACTCTGCAAGTTATACATCCTATGAGTTTGGACAAATGCATAATGACATATATTCACTGCTACAGTACACAGAGTAGTTTCATTGTCCTAAAAATAACCCCTTCCCTCTAACCCCTGACAACCACTGATTTGTTTTTACTGTCTTCATAGTTTTGCCTTTTCCAGAATGTCATCTAGTTGGAATCACGCAGTGTGTAGTCTCTTCAGATTGACTCTTTTCACTTAGTAATATGTATTTAAGGTTCGCTCTGTGTCTTTTCATGACTTGGTTGCTCATTTCTTTTTAGTGTTAAATGATATTCCATTGTCTGGATGTACCAGTGTTTATCTCTTCACCTACTGAAATACATCTTGATTGCTTCCAAGTTTTGACAATTAAGAATAAAGCTGCTATAAACATCCAAGTGCAGGTTTTTATGTGGACACAAAAAGTTTCTAGCTCCTTTGGGTAAATCTCAAGGAACATATGGCGAGGGTAGGTTTTTGTTTGTAAGAAACTGCCAAACTGTCTTCCAAAGTGGCTGTACCATTTTGCATTCCCACCAGCGATGAATGAGAGTTCCTGTTGCTCCACATCCTTGCCAGCATTTGCTGTTGTCAGTGGTCTGGATGCAGCCATTCTCATAGGTATGTCGTGGTGTCTCACTGTTGCTTTCATTTACATTTTCCTGAGGACATGTAATGTGGAGCTTATCTGCCATCCTTCTATATATCTTCTTTGGCAGGGTGTTTGTTAAAGCCTTTTGCTCATTTTCCAGTATGTTTCTCGTTCTCCAATTATTAACTTCAAGAGTTCTTTGTATATTTTGGATAACAGTCATTTATCAAATGTGTTTTTTACAAATATTTTCTCCCAGTCTGTGGCCTGTCTTTTCATTCTTTTAGCATTGTCTTTCACAGAGCGGAAGTGTTTCATTTTAAAGAAGTTCAGCTTATCAATTATTTATTTTATGGATTGTGCCTCTGGTGTTGTCTCTAAAACGTCCTCACCATACCCATGGTCATCTAGGTTTTCTTCCATGTTATCTTCTAGGAGCTTTATAATTTTGCATTTTACATTTATGTATATGGCCTATTTTGAGTTAATCTTTGGGAAGGGTGTAAGGTCTGTGTCTAAATTTACTTTTTGGCATGACAATGTCCACTTGTCCCAGTCCCATTTTATCTTAGCTCTATTGTATTGCTTTTGCTCCTTTGTCAAAAATCAGTTGAGTATTTTTATGTGGCTCTATTTCTGGGCTCTCTACTCTGTTCTATTTTTATTTTGCTGATACCGCACTACCTTGGTTAACGTAGCATCAGTCTTCCACCTTTGTTCTTCTCCTTCAATATTGAATTGGTTATTCTGGGACTCTTGTCTCTTCATATGCACTTTAGAATCAGTTGGCCAGTATCCACAAAATAACTTTCTGGGATTTTGGTTGGAATTGCATTGAATCTTGGATCAAGTTGGGAAGAACTGATATCTTGACAATATTGAGTTTTCCTATCCATGAGCATGGAATATCTCTCCATTTATTTAATTCTTTGATACCTTTCAGCAGAGATTTATAGTTTCTGTCATATAGATTTCATTTTTGGGGTGCTAATGTAAATGTTATTGTGTTTTTAATTTCAAATCTCACTTGTTCATTGCTGGTATATGGGAAAGAAATTTACTTTCATATATTAACCTTGTATCCTGCAACCTTGCTATAATCACTTATTAGTTCCAGGAATTTTTTTGTTGATTCTTTCAGATTTTCTACATAGATGATCATGTCATATGTGAAAAAGACAGCTTTATTTCTTCCCTCCCAATCTGTATGCCTTTTATTTCCTTTTCCTGTCTTAATGCATTAACTAAGACTTACAATGTTGAAAAGCGGTGGTGAGAGGGGATATCTTTGCCTTGTTCCTGATCTTAGCAGGAAAGCTTTGAGTTCCTCACCATTACGTGTGATATTAGCTGTTAGGGTTTTTGTAAAGCAAGTTAAGGATGTTCCCCTTCATTCCTAGTTTGCTAGCAGTTATCATGAATAGGTGTTTGATTTTGTCAAATATTTTTCTGCAGCTATTGTTATGATCATGTGATTTTTCTTCTTTAGCCTGTCGATGTGATGGGTTACATGAATTGATTTTTGAAAGTTGATCCAGCCTTGCATACCTGGGGTAAATCCCACCTGTTCATGGTATATAATTCTTTTTATGTTTTTTACACATTTTTATACATTTGATTCTTTTTATGCAATTTACAATATTTTGTTGAGGATTTTTGCATTTATATGTTCATGAGAGATACAGTTCTGTAGTTTTCTTTTTTTGTAATGAGCTGCCTCCTACAAAACAGCCCAACTAAAAAAGTATATTATTTCTATTTTCATTTTTTTAGAGAGCACTCAGAAGACACAAGCTATCTTTAAAAGCAAAATAAAACCAAAAAGTACCCTTTAGCTTATTGTTCAGAACTAGTCTTAAAATACATTTTCACATTCATAGTAAAATCAGTTGCAGCCAAGTGCACATGATAATGCCTTATTAACAGCAATGTCTTATATATGAAAAGTATTTCCTAATATCTCACTTCTCTCATTTTATTTTCACAAGTGTGCTGGTGTTATCATGATTCCATTTGCTGACCAGGAAACAGTGACTCAGCAATGACTGTCTTGCCCAAGGTAGAGTGAAGGCTGAACACAAATGTTTTAATTCCTGATCCAGTTCTTCCACCAGGAAGCCAAATTTTCTTCTATGGCCTTTCTCCTGCTTCTCTCAATCCCAGGTTTTTGGTCCTTGTTCACCGAAGGCCTCCCTACAGAAGGCCTCAGCACAATCCAGCCCAGCCACGCCAGAGGCATTGCTTCAACCTGCTTTTATTTACTCCCTTCCACCCACCTGGCCAACTCAAATCCACCGGCTTGGGAATCAGGTCATATTCCCAGACATGTGACTCATAAACTGTTGTCGCTGGGATGCCTTAGCCAGGGCCACCAGGTTTCATGGTGTTCCAGCTATCCTGTCCAGGCCACTTCTGCACAGTGGCCTCAAGCATCTGGGTAGTGAGGAGCAACATCCTCACCGTACCTGCCTGTGGCAGATCGAAAATTAAGATCCAATATGATGTGCTCCCTTGACATCTGGTGAAACTGGGAGGGCTGGGCCGGGCGTGGTGGCTCACGCCTATAATCCCAGCACTTTGGGAGGCTGAGGCAGGCGGATCACGAAGTCAGGAGTTTGAGACCAGTCTGGCCAACTTGGTGAAACCCCGTCTCTACTAAAAATACAAAAATTAGCCAGGCGTGGTGGCAAGTGCCTGTAATCCCAGCTACTCGGGAGGCTGAGGCAGGAGAATCACTTGAAACCGGAAGACGTAGGTTGCAGTTAGCTGAGATAGTGCCACTGCACTCCAGCCTGCGCAAGAAGAGCGAAACTCCGTCTGAAAAAAAAAAAAAAAGGGCGGGCGCGGTGGCTCAAGCCTGTAATCCCAGCACTTTGGGAGGCCGAGACGGGCGGATCACGAGGTCAGGAGATCGAGACCATCCTGGCTAACACGGTGAAACCCCATCTCTACTAAAAATACAAAAAAAACTAGCCGGGCGAGGTGGCGGCGCCTGTAGTCCCAGCTACTCGGGAGGCTGAGGCAGGAGAATGGCGTGAACCCGGGAGGCGGAGCTTGCAGTGAGCTGAGATCCGGCCACTGCACTCCAGCCTGGGCAACAGGATGAGACTCCGTCTCAAAAACAAAACAAAACAAAAAACAAAACAAAACAAAACAAAACAAAAACTGGGAGGGCCTCGAATGACCTAGACACAAGTTCCCATCCCCACCCACTCCTGTGGATAACGTCCCCTGACCGAACAGCCGTCCTTCCCATGGGGACCAGGCACAGTTCATGCTAATTCTTGAGCGGGGCCAGCCATGGAATTATTCAAACAAGGCAACACACCGCCATAGGAACCAGGGGCCACGCCCCCACCCTTGACACTACAAAGCTACCTCCCCCAGCCCTGCTGATTCACTCTGCTCCCACACGCAACCCTGTGTGGCCCCGTGTGGCATGTGGCGTCTTCCTCCCTGGGCTGTGAGGAATAAACTGTTGTCCATTTCATCTGCTCAGTGTCAGTTGCTGTTTGTTCGGACATCCCTGCCTCCCCAACAGGCAGAGTAGGAAGTGATAGAAACGCCTCTCCACGGTCATCCTTTGCTGGGATTCATCTTCCACCTTCATGGTCACAGCTCAGTTCTATAGCTTGTCTTGTCAATTGCAGGCAAACACAGCCTGTGTTGGACCCGACTCTGCTCTGGGCCCCACACCCTTTAGCAGGGCCCTGTGTATGCCTAGCCCTGGAGCTCCACCTGCCTCGGAAGCTCTAGCCTGCAGAGGATGTTCTTGCAGTTCACATAAAAATGACTCTAACCCTCAAGTCGTCAGTAATCAGCCGCTCTGAAGTTCCCAGTGACCACGCCCTGACTTCTGGGTCACATGCACTGATGGGACCAGCTTCTGGAGCTGCACCTGCTCACTCTCAGAAACTTTTCTATCCCACCTGCATCTCAGCCTCCGTTTCAACCTTAGCAGCAGATTTCTGCCTTTGTGTGTCATTTCTCTATTCTGCGACCTAAATAGGTCCCTAGTTAACCTTGGAAAATGAAATATTTGAGTTTGTTTGTTTTTAAGCAAGGCCATTATTTTTATTTATTTATTTATTTAAGATAAAGTCTTGCTTTGTCACCCAGGCTGGAGTGCAGTGGCACAATCTTGGCTCACTGCAATCTCTACCTCCAGGGTTCAAGCGATTTTCCTGCCTCAGCCTCCTGAATAGCTGGGATTATAGGCACCCACCACCACGCCTGGCTAATTTTTTGTATTTTTAGTAGGGACAGCGTTTTACCATGTTGGCCAGGCTGGTCTCGAACTGCTGACCTCAGGTGATCTGCCCATCTTGGCCTCCCAAAATGCTGGGATTACAGGCATAAGCCACCGCACCTGGCCATGAAAGGTAATTTTTAGGTAATCCTGAATGTATTAGTACCCACCCACCTCAATGCTATAAAAAAAATTGTAGGTTCATATTACTTCTGCTGAAATGCATGCCCCTGTATCCTTCCTATGTTTTACCGTGGTATTTTTTATTGTGTCGCAGTAGAAATTTCACAATGCACTAAGGCTACTCTAACTCTTTGCCCCACACCTCCCTTCCCCTCTTTCTCACTGCATGCAAGTATCTAAGCTATTATCAGGGAAACAGGCTACCCAAGGTTAACACTGAGGAGAATGCAGGATGGTTTTCTTTTTTCTTTTCTTTTTTGAGACAGAGTCTGGCTCTGTCGCCAGGCTGGAGTGCAGTGGTGCGCTCTTGGCCCACTGCAACCTCCGACTCCTGGGTTCAAGCGATTCCCCTGCCTCAGCCTCCCAAGTAGCTGGGACTACAGGCGTGCCACCATGCCCAGCTAATTTTTGTGTTTTTAGTAGAGAGGGGGTTTCATCATGTTGGCCAGGATGGTCTCCATCTCCTGACCTCATGATCCACCCACCTTGGCCTCCCAAAGTGCTGGGATTACAGGCGTGAACCATCATGCCCAGCCGAATGCAGGATGGTTTTCACCACACTTTGTTGCCATCTGAGGCCTGTGGTCTCCTTCATGCCTCCACTTTTATGTATTATTTCTCACAATCTATCTCAATGCCCCAGGTGTTTATTTAGGAATCTTAATGTTTTCAGAAACTGCAGTGCTGTTATTTTACATTTATGCATAATTTGCCATAAATGACAATTTTTTGTTGTCATTTTCTCATTTCTTGATGGAACAACTGAGGAAATGCCAAATTGAAGCTGGGATTGAAATTCCGAGACTTTAGAGATCCCACCCTTTCCATCTGACCTTCCCAAGCCTAGATTTTCTTACACTCCAGAGCTGACTCGCAGGCAGACGTCTTTCATCTTCAGCAGAAGACATTTAGCCATAGCTCATTCTTGGGGATGTGATGGCTAATCCTGTCTAGATACTGACTCTTACTGCAGTACCAAAACTGAAACTTCCACAGTGTGTCCCACTTTCTTGTCTAGATGTGACCTCAGGTGAGGCCCTCAGAAGGGACTGAGTTTGACCTAAGACATGGCAGGAGAGACTTGTGTTGATGTCCTCTTAGGATACATGTTCCCGGGAGGAGGGAGGGATTGCATTGGGGAGTTATACATGATATAAATGATGAATTGATGGGTGCTGACGAGTTGATGGGTGCAGCACACCAACATGGCATAAGTATACATATGTAACAAACCTGCACGTTATGCACATGTACCCTAGAACTTAAAGTATAATAAAAAAAAAAAAAAAAAAAAAAAAAAAAAAAAAAAAAAAAAAAAAAAAAAAAAAAAAAAAGAAAAAAAAAAAAAAAAAAAGGATACATGTTCCCAGGAAAAGGCTATGTAAGGGAAAATCCACTTTAAACAAGAATAAAAGTTTCATAGTAAATAATGAAAACAAGGTCAGTTGGTGGTTCTACCTTGAAACCAAATAAAACCTAATTATAAATTTATTTTAGTTTAAACAAAATTTAAGTTATAATTATGCAATAATCCTTAGATTCAACAAAGAAGGCTTTCAGTGTTGCTGCTTTTCTGGTGTAATTTTTCCAACACAATTCTAAGCCAGCAGGATGACACACCCCCCAGCTTTCAGCACTCCCCCACAAAAGGTCACATCTGCAAAACTCTTGTATTGCTGTATCATTTTTCTCAAAGGTGTCTTTAACTGGAGCCGTGCAGATGCAGATCTCTCAATGCTGTTGTGCCACTTTCCATGGTGATTAACTGCTCTTTAATTGCTAATTGTAGTTAACTGTGTGCCAGTGACCGTGGGAAAGTCCTGAGCAATTCTCCAATGTCACTTTCATTGACTTCATGAAATCCCAAATTGCCTGTAAGCCTTGCTGTTGTATTTGAAATGGACATATGCAGAGCTGTGGCCTCACCAAGGCTGCATCATCTCCACTGAACAGCCTGCAGGACGGGTAAAAAGGCTCGTCCCTTTGCCTTTGTTCGGGGCTGCTTTGAAGGCCCCCCCCAACCCCAGGTCCAGAACTCCCATGGAAAGGGCAGAGGCCTTGGCTGCAGCTGCTGGCCGGTTAGACTCCTCCCTCGGCTCCCTCTTCACTCAGTGTAGGCGTCCTCCCAAGAGTGAGGCCTGTAACTCCCCAGCACACACACTGGTCTCAGCGTCCATTCTGGGGCGCAAACTGAACAGCTTCGATTTCCACCTGTTTTCATCTTGTTTAACTCCCACAGCCATTCTGGGTCATAGACAAAGGTGTTAGTCCTTTCATGTTCAGACTGAGGATGCCGGAGCCCACAGGTGGGGTAACTTGCGTGCCAGCTTTCACCAGCACCCACATGACGGAGCCCAGACTCACGCTGCATCTCACGACTTTCATCGTAATGCACAAAGCCAGAGATAAGGACCGGAAAACAGAGGGTGACGATGACGACACCAACGACACACGGAATAAATCAGTTGTGCCGCTGTGGGATTCTCCTCATGCAAACATTGTGAAGGGATTCACCAATGGCATTGAAGTCTGCTAACCTCGACGCTCTGCACATGAGCCAGAAAAACTGCTCTCAGCCAACAAGTGAACATGACCTGTGGGTGTGTGTTTTCTTCTAATTCTTGCTAGAAGTCGCCACCATGCCATGGCCCCCACAGTCTCTCTGACCTGGCTACAAGCCGCGCTCATTGTAGGAGAGTTTCCCCCAGTGGTTGGAGGCCACCCCGTCATACCCACACTTTCCACCTCATTGGAGGGAGTGGGTTGTGGAAGCACAAGGAAAATAGCAGAAAACAGTGTGGGAGGAGGCGTGGAACCCAGCACTGCCCACGTTTCATCATGAGCCCTGTGAGTCCAAATGTATGTTACACACCGGGCACGGTGGCTCACGCCTGCAATTCCAGCACTTTAGGAGGCTGAGGTGGGCAGATCATCTGAGGTCAGGAGTTCGAGGTCAGCCTGGCCAATGAGGTGAAACCCCGTCTTTACTAAAATTAGCCAGGCATGATGACGCACGCCTGTAATCCCAGCTACTCAGGAGGCTGAGGCAGGAGAATCGCTTGATCCCGGGAGGAGGATGTTGGAGTGAGTTGAAATCGCACCATTGCACTCCAGCCTGGGCTACAAGAGTGAAACTCCATCTCAAAACAAACAAACAAAAAACCCAAAATATACGTTATAAAAATCTAATAGTTTATTCCCCCAATAAGTTAAAAAACAAAACACTAAGTGCTGTGTGGATCTTGAATCTCTCTTCCAATATCCTGTTCCTGCCTTGCCACCAACTCTAAAATGCTGTGTCATTTCTGAGTTTTGGATTTCCCCTTGCAAGATGAGTTGCAACAAGCCCCTGGTACAAACAGCTGTGGCACAAATCCGCAGGAAAGACTGCAGCCGCAAGCCTGCCATGAAGATGCCCCTGTTCAGAGAGTATGGGAGAGTCACACAGCTTTCCAGCCAAGGAAGGGCTCCAACCTCGGAGAGAACATTCTGGAATGTAGTTCGTTAGGGACAAACCATATCCTTTCCATGCCTCCCGCTCCCCCTCCTCATTTGAAAAAGACAGTCATGCACAGGCAAATACTACTGCACTTTATACTCTGCCAACCAAGAAAGAAAAACGCTTCACCTGTGTATCAATTCCACAAGGTCCGATACTTTTGATATTTCAAAGTCAAGCACGGTGCTTGGAGCCCATGCTAGGTGGAAATTCAGAATGCACTGTGAACCTTATCCTGGGCTTTGGCCTCTGCAATGCAGTTCTTATCCTGTGGGTTGGCCACCAGTCCCCCAAGAGCTGCATTCAGCTGAGTGAGTGGACTCTTAGAAGTCTTTCCCTTTTTCAAAGCTCCCAGCCCTAGGAAAGACAGCAGCCCCCTTCCCTTCCACTGAGACCCCAGCCACCCCTCTGCACATCCTGGCTAGGTGGTAGACCCGCATCTCTCATCTGCAGGGTGAGATCTGCTCAGGCAGGGGGACCCTTACAGCAAGGATGCTCCAGCCCGACACAGTGTGGGGTGCATTGCGGGTTCATCCAGTGGGCTGTCACCATGGGTACCCCAAGAACTGCATCATGGGACCCTTTTAGCTCTGTGGTGGAACTGGGGGCAGGACGGCAGTGTGGGTTTTTTTTTTTTTTTTATTTTTGAGACGGAGTCTCGCTCTGTCGTCCAGGTTGGAGTGCAGTGGTACGATCTCGGCTCACTGCAAACTCCGCCTCCCGGGTTCACCCCATTCTCCTGCCTCAGCTTCCCAAGTAGCTGGGACTACAGGCGCTCGCCACCACACCCAGCTAATATTTTGTATTTTTAGTAGAGACGGGGTTTCACCGTGTTAGCCAGGATGGTCTCAATCTCCTGACTTCGTGATCCGCCATACCTCGGCCTCCCAAAGTGCTGCGATTACAGGCGTGAACCACTGCGCCCAGCCTGCAGTGTGGTTTTAGAGTCATAACGATATCCACCTTCACGCATCGCTGCCCCGATCCAAGGACCATAGGCCAAACTGCGGGGCATCTGCAGGGGGTGTGTTCCTGTCCATTCACCACCTGAGTGGCCACTGCCCCATGTTCTGGAGCCCCTCCCAGGCGAGCCAGGCTCACAGCACACCTTGGCAGTCATTACGGGCTGGATGAGTTCCCCAGTATCTGTGCATGTGGCCTTCTGTGGAAATAGCATCTTTGCAGATGGTGAAGTTAACATGCAGTCATTAGGGTAGGCCCTAATTCAGTATGACCGTGTCCTTGCGGAAAGGGAAAATGTGGCCATGGGGACAGACATGCACATAGGAAGAAGGCCCTGTGAAGATGAAGGCAGGGACCAGGGGACGCTTCCTCACACAAAGGAATGCCCAAGAGTGCCAGCAGCCACCACAAACTAGGAGAGGCACCTGGAAAGATTCTCCCGCCCTGCCCTTAGGAGGAACCCATCCTCGGTCCTTGATCTTGGACCTCTCCTCCCTACACCTGTGGGGGAATAAATTCCTCTTGTTTAGGACTCGCACTCTGTGATGCTCTGTCGTGGCAGAGTCTTGGGAAACTAATGCAGAAGTGGAAACTGACCTTCCACCTCTCTCTGCACATAGGCAACCTGAGTCAATTGCTGGGCCCTTGCTGGCAAGTGCTGTCCTGTCCACCTCCAGTGAGTACTGCCTAGGGCCACATCCCAAGATGGGCCACAGAAGAGTCACTAGCTGTCTCTCCACCTGCCAGTCATAAAGGTAAGCAGGGGAGGGGAGGGTCAGAGAATGCATCACACCCTCAGAGAGAGAGAGAGACAGAGACAGAGAGAGACAGAGGGAGAGAGAGAGACAGAGAAAGAGACAGACATGGGAGAGGGGGGGAAGAGACAGACAGAGGGAGAGAGACAGAGAAAGGGAGAGAGACAGAGAGAGGGAGAGAGAGACAGAGAGAGAGGGAGAGAGAGAGACAAAGAGAGACAGAGAGGCGGGGGAATGGGGGAGAGAGACAGAGAGAGGGAGAAAGACAGACAGAAACAAAGAGAAAGACAACAAGAAACAGAAAGAGAAAGAGTGAGAGGCATAGAGAGACAGAGACAGAGCGAAACAGAGACAAAAAGACAGAGAGAAAGAGAGAGAGACAAGTAGGGGAAGGGAGGAGGGAGGGCTCCTCCTGGTCCTCATGGCCAGTGTGAAGCCCAGAGGGAAGCAGGGAACCCTCCTGGGCAGCTTCTCAGGAAATAAGGGGAGAGGACACTCTCTTTCAACAGATGGACCAGTCTTTGGGAGACAAGCTCTCCCCATGGGATGCCACCTCTTAGCTCCACCCTGCGTCTTAGGAACGTGGCTTTGGTGCAGGGCCTCCCTCTTCAGACCCAGCAGAAGTGAGATTGCACGTACACCAGTCTGAGTGGCACAGTTAAGTCCTAGTTGACCGAAGTCCCAACCCACACTTACACTTTCTCAGACCAGTGGCCACCTCCTCCGAAGTCCCCCAGAGAAAGAAACCCCTGCTTTCTTTGCTGGCCCAGCATGCTCCCCGTCCTCTAGAGAGGTGGGATCCAAGGAAAGTGCGAGCCCAGACACAGCGCCACATCAGAAAGTCCCGTCACAGCAGGGCGCGGTGGCTCACGCCTGTAATCCCAGCACTTTGGTAGGGCGAGGTGAGTGGATCACCAGGTCAAGAGATTGATGCGATCCTGGCCAACATGGTGAAATCCCGTCTCTACTAAAAATACAAAAAATCAGCCAGGTGTGGTAGCACGTGCTTGTGGTCCCAGCTACTCGGGAGGCTGAGGCAGGAGAATCGCTTGAACCCGGGAGGCGGAGCTTGCAGTGAGCCGAGATCGTGTCACTGCACTCCAGCCTGGGTGACAGAGTGAGACTCCGTCTCAAAAAAAAAAAAAGAAAGAAAGAAAGAAAAACAAAATTATTTGTCTCCCTACTATTCCTAGCTAGAATTGCTCCCTGAATTCCACAGTGTCCACGCCTAGGAGGCATGTTTCTGTAATGTTCCTGTGGCAATCGATACACAAGTCCTTCTCTGGGCCTGGGCCTTTATTCAGGGTTTGGAATGCATTCGTGTATAAGATCCAGTCTGATTGCACGGTGCAAGCCACCATCTGGAACAGCGGAAGATGATCAAATCGCATTGCGAAATATAAAACACGAAACTTTTTTCTGTGTTAAAAATACTTTTAAATAATGGAACCAATCTGATAGCATGTTGAGAAAAACTTACTACCCACAAAAGCTGGGAAGAAAAAGGCAGGTTAGGGTTTCTTCCTTCCTTTTGCCTGAGTTGCATTTTTTCCAGTTTTAGAACATCATTACCTTTGGAAACAAGGATTTTGCTACAAAAGCATTCTCACATATATTTTCCTTTTTGTAGGTACTGATGTCACCTTGAGCCAAAGGAAAACAAGGAGCCATAAATCAGTGTATGAATGAGCAAAGGAATACAATGGCACAGAATATTCATTGTCATTCTGTCTTCCTCAGGTGCAAGCAATCATAGGATGGTTGAGACTTTACAGTCTTCTGACAGCTCTACCCACACGAGTGCCACATGCACATGTGAAATAGCTACCATCAAAACTGCGCTAGCAGCTAAGGAGTAAAAGGAAATCTTAACCAAAGCCGTGACATCCCCCAAAGGATATATTTCACCAACGTGATGGAACTGCTGGAACCTGGGCGGCCAGATGCAAATGACCCAAGCAAAGCCGCGTCCTCATTGGCCAGACCTCTTCTCCTCCCACACTCTGAAATCTGAGACCCATCCATAAATATCCTCAAGTCAAACTCTAAGTACAAAAACATCTAAGAAATGTTGCCTGCACAAAAGCATTTTTCCTCCAAGAAAGGGAATTTCTGACAAAGTCTGGGAAGACAAAGGGACAATTTGGAACAGGCACAAACTGATTATAAACATGCTTTCTTTAATTAAATGATAAAATGTTAAATAAATCTTCTTTAGCACAAAAATACTGAAAGTCGGTACTCAGCAAACAAAATGAATCAGCAAATTTTTTTTTCAAACCTTCGAGATTAGTGAAATTGACCTATCACTCTGGCTAACATATCTTAGGCTTCCTAATATGTTAAAAAGTTTTGGAAAATTTGGAAGGCAGTATTCTAGCTCTCAGGAGGCCAACACCTCCTGACACCTAACATCTAGCTTTGAGAAGCAAGACAAGAAGCCCACAGAGACGAGAGCTCTGCACAGGACCAGACGCCCTGGAGATCCTGTTAGGAGGCTGCACACAGATGATCGCGATCACTAACCCCCAGGAGGTATCTTGCCAAATCGGTATGAATATGTCCATTTTGTGGATGCAGAAATGGAAGGTGAAGAGGCCAAGGGATATGCCCAAGGTAACAGAGCTAGGAAGCAGCTGAGATGGAATTCTAACCCAAGTCTCTTTAACATCAACTGCGTCCACCACTACAGTCTGTAAACCATTCAGTAATGCCATATAAATGGCAAATTGCTTTTTCATTATTCAAGAAATGAATTGACATTATTGTTACTACCTTTAAGAAAGAATTAAGGACAATAGCCATGAATTCTGACTACATATATTGAAGGATGAGGGCCCAATATGTAAATGAGAGAAGTTGAGGGACCTCATGTCCTAGAGGCAGACCACTATTGTTTTATTAGAGAATTCACTGATGTGATGTCGTTCAGAGCATTTTGCTGGCACATTTTAGCATTGATCATTGTACAAATCATTTCGAATTGCATACAGCCGATATGAGTCACTTTCTCAAGATTTTGCAAAAGAGGGAACTCAGGTTTAGACAAGCCAGATGATTCACCTGAGATCATGCCATTGAAATTCTGAACCCAGATCACCTTACTTGAAATTCCACGATTAAAAAAAAATTAAACCTGGAGGAGGCTACTTCCAGTCTTCTCAGTGACACCTGTTCTAAAGTCTATTCGGAAAGTCACATTTTCTAAGGACTTTTGGAAAGTCATCTGGAGAAAACTGTCATTGGATTCTGTAGCCTCTAAAAGTATTATTTTTATGTAGCCATTAATCCTCTAGAAGGGAAATCTTTGGTCCTACCGATAGACTGAAGGTGCAAAGGGCCTAATGAGAGGCACCCGCCACAGAAAGCCAGGTCCTCACAGCCGGACAGCTCTTGCCTCTGCCGTGTCTGCCATTTCTGTCATCCCAGAACCAGTTCCTCACTCACATGTAAGGAAAACCAGTCTTTTATTACAAACACAGCGGATCCAGACAAAGATGACTCAACTGCCTTCAAAACACCGGCGTGACTCATGCTAGTTTGACCAGCATTTAATGGTTTTCCTTTTTTTTTTTTTTTTTTTTTTTTTGATGGAGTCTCGCTCTGTTGCCAGGTTGGAGTGCAGTGATCTCGGCTCACCGCAACCTCCACCTCCCGGGTTCAAGTGATTCTCCTGCCTCAGCCTCCCGAGTAGTTGGGACCACAGGCATGCGCCACCACGGTCAGCTAATTTTTGTATTTTTAGTAGAGACGGGGTTTCACCATGTTGGCCAGGATGGTTTTGATCTCTTGACCTCGTGATCCACCCACCTCGACCTCCTAAAGTGCTGGGATTACAGGCGTGAGCCCCCACACCCGGCCGCATTTATTGGTTTTGAGTGCACAGGTACAGCTCCTGCGTCAGTGGGCATGGTCCCCGCCACCCCATGGACAGGCACCTTCCGGACTCTGGTGTCAGCGGCAGGAGCGCACCTGTCCTGTCTCAGGACGGCCCTGCCCATCTCACCCAGAGGGAGAGATGCTGAACCGGACGCCACACGGACGCAGCAGCCACTGGGAGCCGAGCCGGCCCAGGCATCTCAGGAGGCAGAGGGACGTCCACACAGCATGGACACCGGCGACTGGCATGTCTGCAGGGGAACAGTGGCCTCACGGAGCATGGGCAGGGCAGACCAAAACCAGGTCTGCTGCAGAATGAACCCACCCCACTGAGGAAGTGGCTGGCTCTGGGGCAGAACAGACGCTGTCCCCACGGAGTCCTGACAGAAGCACCATACTCCAGGCTTGTCCATCCAGAAACTTGAGTTTGGCTCTGTTCTGGTGGTGATTAGACCATCAGAGCCCACCCCAGCTCACCCAAGCTAGAACTCACTAATCTGTTGACCAGGATTACACACTCAGCACATGTATGGAGCGTACGCCATGCATCTAGTGAGCAAAACAGGCAAAGCTCCGGGTTCCCGTGGAGCTGATTGTACCTCAGGAGAACATGCTGGGTTTTGATGAGATGCCTCCTCTCTCTGATTCTTATATTTACCCTCTTCCCTGTGAGGTGTCTGGGACGTTGAAATTCATAATCAGCTGCGTGTTGCCCCACACATTCAGAGAAAAGAGCGTCATTTATTCAGCAAGGACGTTTCTCCAGGCCTTGCCCAGGGAGAGTCCCCTCCCATGGACTGCACGCTCAGGCCGGCGCCCTTTCTCCTGTCCAGTCGCACAGCAGCCAAGCCCTCGGGTGGCCGGTGTCGCCCAGCTCGTGCTTGTGCGTCCCGGGTGTCCTCAGCAGGAGCGGCCTGGGGTCATCGCTATAGACCCATCACAGCACACCTGCAAACTCGCCCACAGTCAGGAAAGCGTTCTCCACGCCCTGTTCGGAAGAGGGTCACAGGTCTCAGAAGTAGCCAAAGCCTCTTCCCTGCATCTGAGATGTTTATGCAAGACCAGTGCGATGCAGGAGGGCTGGAGCTGGGTCCCAGAGGCTGGAGGACGATGGAGAGGACAGGGCACCACAGTCCCTGCTGAGGGGATGGGCGGGGCACCTGGGGATACCTTCTTTTCTCTTCAGGACTAGCACTTGGATGACAAGCCTGAGAGGCTCCTCAGGAAGCAGCTGAGGGCAGGGGTTCCTTTCAATCCTCAAGGCCTCCAGTTGTCCCTGGGAGAGGAAAGCTCCAGAATTTTTCACACAGTTCTTCTTCTCACAGGTTAGGATGCTAAGAAAAAGGTTAAGAAACTGGATATTGAAGACAACGATCGTCCCTTGTTTAAAAAAAAAAAAAAAAAATATATATATATATATATTTAGGAGGAAACACTAATGCTGCTGTCTGGAGTGTCACCTCCCGTCCTTGAGAAAATAAAAATCAACAAAACAAAAATGCCCTGTGGCCAACAGAATGGACAGGATGAATGCTGGGTCCATGTAGGGAGAGCCGGCAACGTGGCTGCGGAGAGAGAGAAGGCCCTGTGGGGCCTCCTCATCCTCCCTAGTACCCAGGAGCGAGGCTACGGCAACCAGCCCAGCACCTGCAGTTACAGAAACGCTGGGTTACACACAAGCAAAATGCGACTTGGTGACACACAGTTTACTTCCCGTTCAACTAAACTGTTAACTCCGAACCTGACACCCAGCCCTCTGTCTCTGAGGGGGGATCCACCTCCGTACCCCCCACTCCAAATGCCATCAGGGCATCTCAGGGTTAGGAACCCAGCAGTGTGGACACACACACTGTCAGGGAGCTGCACACACACACACACATACATGCACACACACTCACAGGGCCCATTCATTACACATGGCCAGGACCTTTCACAGTGAGGATAAATCATTGCCTCTTTCTAGCCCCCAACTAATTTAAATGAAGCCATCACTACTCACTAAGAGAAGGTTTCTTTTAACTTTTCACTTAGGATAATGGCCTCCAGCTCCAACCATGTTGCTGCAAAGGACATGATCTCATTCCTTTTCATGACTGCCTAGTATTCTAGGGTGTCTATGTACCACATTCTCTTTATCCAGTCTACTGGATAAAGGTTACTTTTTTGTAGTATGGTCTTTTTCATTGTTTAATTATGCAATGACTACATAATGAGGAAAAGTTACTTATTTTATTCAGAATATCTCGACCACTTTCATTTCATCCATTCCCATGATATTTGACATACAGATGGGCATCTAGGTGGGTTCCACGGCTTTGCTATTGTGGACAGTGCTGTGATGAATATCCACCTGCATGTGTCTTTATGGTAGAATGATTTCTATTCCTTTGGGAGCAATTTTTAAAATCATGTTTCTTTTCAATTTTCTCTGACTCTGTAGTTCCTTTTTAGCTTACTTTGAGACAGGCACTTTGAGCACACGCTTATCTCAGGGCTATACAGAGATTACCATGACTGACGACCCTTCTAGATGTTGTCACACACAAACACACAAGGCACACACACATGCGCACCACGTGCTTTCCAACAGCTCATCTTGTCAAGTTGGGATGATAATTGCATTTGTGAAGATGAAAAACAGTAATGAATATAAAGTGTTTAGAGCTGGGCTGGGGCATAGAAAGTGCCTGATGAATGTTAGCTATTATCATTGTTGTTATATTATCATTTTATTACTCTTTTGTAATTTTTTTTTCATTGTTTAATTATGCAATGACTACATAATGAGGAAAAGTTGCTCATTTTATTCTGAATATCTCCTTGACCCACTTTCATTTTCATTCAGTCCCATCATGTTTGACACACATTTGGAGTGGCATTCACCCCACCAAAGTCTCACACGCTCAGGTGTTCATGCACGTCCTAATTTACATACTTAATGACTTTCTTGTCCACCTACACACCCAGCGCTGTGGTAGGGGCTGGAAAAACCAGCTTGAACAGTCCCCCTGCTGCCCACGAGCAGCTTCCGGTAGGCACACCCATGGGGAGTGACAATGGGACTGTTCATTGCCAATGGGAAGGTGACCTCAGGGCCACGATCATGGGAGGGATGAGAAGGATGGCGGCTGGGCGGCCCTCAGAGGCAGCAGCCTGTGCAGAGGTGCAGAGGCCACGGAAGAGCAGCTGGACGTGTGACCGATGAAACCGGTGCAGTGATGGGGCTGCGGCGGGAAGAGGAGGCGGATCACGGCGTGGGCGGCAGCAGGAGGAAGCCCTGCAAGGCTGGGCTTGGTTTCCCAGCAGTGCTTCCAGGGGAAACAGGACCAAGCCCAGTCCACGGGCCGCCACCTATCTGGAAGCTGAATATTTGCCCAATGAACTAATGTCAAGAATCAGTGAGAAAATCATCCATCCATGGCGTCTCTCTCCTGTAGTGACAGAGGTTTAATGGCAGGCACTCCCCACTCGCCTTTCATGAGGGGAGCTGATCCTCACGGTCAGGAAGTGAGCCCGAGGCACAGAGATGAAGGAAGTCCCTTCAAAGGATAAATGATGGCGGCCGGGCGCGGTGGCTCAAGCCTGTAATCCCAGCACTTTGGGAGGCCGAGACGGGCGGATCACGAGGTCAGGAGATCGAGACCATCCTGGCTAACCCGGTGAAACCCCGTCTCTACTAAAAAAAAAATACAAAAAACTAGCCGGGCGAGGTGGCGGCGCCTGTAGTCCCAGCTACTCGGGAGGCTGAGGCAGGAGAATTGCTTGAACCCGGGAGGCGGAGCTTGCAGTGAGTGGCGATCACGCCATTACACTCCAGCCTGGGTGACAAAGCAAGACTCTGTCTCACAAAAAATAAAAATAAAAATAAAAAAGATACAGTATTTGTTGCCAGGGATGATAGAAATGTCCCAAAATTACTGTGGTGAGAGTTGTAGAAATCTGAGTATACCAATCACTGTTGGATTGTACACTTTAAATGGGTGAATTATTTGGTGCATGAATGACTCCAGCCATGCCATTACTAGAGAACAGGATGTCAGGTGTTTTCCCTGGTGCCACCCCCCACCCCCGGCACTGCAGTGACAGGTAAGAGGCACCAGTCCGGCTTCTGCTCCTCTCACGGCTCTTGGGGCCACATGGTCTTGGTGTGTCCTCCCTCCCCTCCCACTACAGAGGATGGATGATTCCTCCCCATCCAACCATAGAACCCAAGAGAAGGCGTCCGTGGATAGGACCATCACGGTTGTGCAAGAAGGGGCACGCGGACCACGAGAGGCCGTCAGGGTCCTCTTCAGGATTCTTCAAATTGAAGCCCCAGGGGAAGACATCCCCTTCACGGATCATAAGCTGGGAGCCAGCAGATCTACTATCCAGAGCAGGGAGAAACTCCGTCTGTGTTCCCCATCACTCCCGGGGTCACTTGACCACATTCTCCCTCCTCTTGTCTTAACGTAAGCTAGTGCAAATGGAGTTTCTGTCACCTGCAACCAAAAAGGCCTGAGAGAGATAGTATCATGAGGGGCAAAGACCGATTCCAAAACCAGTGTAACACCGGATGTCAAGCTGTCTTGCTTGTCAATTGCTGACTTCAAAACTTGTTTATTTATTTGACAAAATCTCACTCTGTAGCCCAGGCTGGAGTGCAGTGAGGTGATCTTGGCTCACTGCAACCTCTGCCTCCCAGGTTCAAGCAATTCTGCCTCAGCCTCCCAAGTAGCTGGGATTACAGGCGCACACCACCACACCCAGCTAATTTTGTATTTTTAGTAGAGACAGGGTTTCACCATGTTGGTTAGGCTGGTCTTGAACTCCTGATCTCAAGTGATCCACTCGCCTCGGCCTCCCAAAGTGCTGGGATTACAGGCATGGGCCACTGCACCTGGCTCAAAACTTTTAATATGACAAACTTTCATGTACTGGGAAACTACATTCCGCATTTATTATTTTGATACATTTAAAAATATTGTTGTAATTGAGAACTACATTTTCAAAAACCACAAACGATAACAACATGAAGCCATGAGTAGGCTGAAAGTGAGGTGGAAACAGCTGAAGTGTGGATGGAAAAGTCCAAAGATCAGATTGAGGAATTCTCCCATAAGGCAAAAGGAAAGGATAGAGATAGAAAAGAGAAAAGAAAGGCTAAGGGAAATGAGGCTAGAAATGCCAACATCCGGCAGGGTACAGTGACTCACACCTGTAATCCCAGCTACTCAGGAGGCTGAGGCAGGAGAATCACTTGAACCCAGGGGGCAGAGGCTGCAGTGAACTGAGACTGTGCCACTGCACTCCAGCCTGAGCAACAGAGTGACACTCCATCCCCAAAAACAAAACAGACAAAAACAAACAAACAAACAAAACGAAGTGCCAACATCGGGATGATAGGAATCCCAGAAAGAGTGACAAATAAAATCCAAGAGGAGAAAATTTTTTAAACTAATGAAGATATACTTCTGAGGGAAAAAAAGACTGATAGAATCAAAAAGATAGGGCAGGGGGTAAGGAAAAACCCACACCTAGACATGTTGTAGTTAATTTAACATAATCGAATACAAAGAAAATATTCCAAGAGCTTTCACAAGTAAAGAGCAGCTCACCTGCAAAGGAACAAGACCCAGACCACCATTCGATTTCTGAACAGCCACACTGAATGCAAAACAGTACAGCCATATTTTTAAATAATTGAAGGAAAAGAAATTTGAACCTAGAATATTATTTCTAGACAAACTGTCATTCGAATTTGAAGGTATAATAAATGTACTCTCTCACATGGCTCTCAAATGGTTTGCCATACAAAGACTCATTTTTTGTGAGAAAACATTTTGGGAGAAAGCAATAAAAATAAGAGAAGCGCAGCAGGTGTGGTGGCTCATAGCCATAATCCCAGCACTTTGGGAAGCTGAGGCGGGTGGATCAGTTGAGCCTAGGAGTTTGAGACCAGCCTGGGCAACATGAGGAAACACAGTCTCTATAAAAAATAAGAAATAATTAGTTGGGCGTGGTGGTGTGTGCCTGTAGTCCCAGCTACCTGGGAGGCTGAGGCAGAAGGATCAACCGAGCCTGGGAGATGGAGGCTACAATGAGCTTTGAGTGTGCCACTGCAATCCAGCCTGGGCTGCAGTAGAATAAGACCCTGTATCAAAAAAAAAAAAAAAAAAAAAAAGGGGGAAAGAAACAGAGCCCTGAAAATTGCTATAAGAGATAGAGAATTAGTGAAAACCAAATACTTTGGTAATATTCATTATTCAAGAGAACCCAGAATTTAAATTCTGGGCAGTATCAAAAGATTAAATTTAGGCAGATGACAATATGACAAAGTACTTTTCCTCTTAGGAGAAAAATGCAGATATTAATAAGTTCGAGAAGTCAATAGGGATAAGTAAACATGAGACTATATCTTAAGATAAGGATAACAAGTATAAAAACAACTTCTAAACTAGCAGAAGAAAACTTGACCTATACAATCAAAATCAGGAACAAAACCAAAAAGGAAGAAATGAGAAGTTCAGTAAATTAAAAATGTAATAAGCTACCAGAAGTAAGTTTTTAAAATATGAGTAAATATAAGTACAAATAGGTTAAATCCACCAACTGAAAGACAGATACTGTCAATATGGAGTTAAAAACAAGAATATTAAAGAAACTCATGGAAGACAAAACGAAAAAAAAAGTTAAAAGTAAAAGAAATGAAAGTTTATATTAAGCAACTATGAATCTAAAGAAAGTTAGCGTAGTAATCTTAATATCAGACAAAGGAGAATATAAGGCTAAAAAATACCATGAGGCCAAAGGAGACATTACATACTGATGAAGGCAGTCAGAGAGCTAGAAGTGATGTCCTTCATGAACTTCAGTGACAGCCTCAACGCACACCGAGCCATGGGCGACAGTACGGCAGGGAGAAATAGTTAAATCAATAATTGTAGTTGGAAACGTTAGTACATCTTTTTCAAAAACGGACAGAACAAGAAGACAAAAGCTCAGCATGGATGTCAAAGATCCAAACAATATGATTCACATGCTTGAGCTATCAGAGATAAGAAGAACTCCATACCTAAGAGAGTGCACGTGTTTGTGAACACACATGCGAGACATTTGCAGAAACAGGCCATGCGTTAAGCCACAGAGGATCAGTATCATTCAGGTGCGGCTCTCTAACAATACTGCAACAAAAAGAAATTTCTAAAACAGTGATCGTTGTTTAAAAGTCCCTTTGCTTGCAAAACAACAAAACATACTACTGAGTAACTCTTGGATTAAAAAGAAAGTTAATTAATGTTTAAAACTAGGTGATGATGAAACCACTATACAACAAAAAAATGTGAGATATCACAAAAGCAGTGCTTAGGCGGGATGGAATTGCTAGCCTCAAATACATTTATGACGAAATGAAATTACATTTAACAAGCCAATTATTCAATTTAAGAAGCCGAAAAGGGAACAACACAGCAAAACTAAATAAAAGAGAAAACAATGAAAATGAAGATGTAATTCAATGAAACAGACAACAAAAACACTAGAGAAGGTTTAAAAAGCAAAGGCTGGTTATTGAAACAAATTAATGGGTGAGATTTCTAGCCAGACAGAGGAAGACAGGAAGAGAGATGACCCAGAGCTCAAGATGCACAAAGAAATAGGGGAATGTCTTCCGGCCCAACGTATTAAAAAGGCCACTGTGAACAACTGCTAATAACTTTGAAAAGCCGTATAAAGAAAAAATGCCAAATTGCACACAGAGAGAAACATGGAAAATAAATAGACCAAAAGGTGTTTAAAAAATTGAAATGAGCATTAAAGATCTCCCCTTTTCAAAACATCTCAGCCATAGATAGCTTTACAAGGGAGTGCTACCAAACAGTACAGCTCTTATGAGATGTAATTTACATGCCACAAATTTCGCTCACTTAATGCCTACCACTCAACGGCTGTCGTATATTTCGAGTTGTGTAACTTTAGCAGTCACTTCCCATTTCCCTCCCCAACCTCTCCTCCCCACCCCTAGCCTTGCACAACCACTTATGACTTTTTGTGTCAACAGATTTGTCTATTGTGAACATTTCATACAAATAGTATCATACTTTGTGTGTGTGCGTGTGTGTGCGCGTGTGTGTTTAAGAGACAGGGTCTCACTCTGTCACACAGGCTGGAGTGCAGTGGTGCAATTACAGCTCACTGCAACATCAAACTCCCAGGCTCCTGAGTAGCTGGGACTACAGGTGTGTGCCACCGTGTGTGGTTAATTTTGAAATTTTTTGTATAGACAAGGTGTCATTACATTACCCAGGCTGGTTTCAAACTACTGGACTTAAGCAATTCTCCCTCCTCCGTGTCCCAAAGTGTTGGGATTACAAGTGTGACCCACCACACTGAGCACAATGTGGGTCCTTCCTGTCTGGCTTCTATCCCTTGGTGCAGTGTCTTCAAGGTTAGTCCACATTGTAGCATGTATCAGCAATCCATTCATCTTTATTGCCAAATAGCATTCCATCATGTGGATACATCACGTTATACGTTCATTGCCCATTCACTGGGTGATGGACATTTGGATTCTTTTCACCTTTTGGCTATTATGAGCAATGCTTTTATGAATATTTGTGTATAAGTTTTTGTGTGAACATGTTTTTCTTTTCTTTCTTTCTTTTTTTTTTTTTTAATTCTCTTTAGTATATACCTAGGAATACAATTGCTGGGTCATCTAATAACCCTATGTTTAACATTTTGAGAAACTGCTGATGTGTTTTCCGAATTGGCTGCACCATTTTTATCCCTACCAAAATCTTCACATCCTTCCCAACACTCATTATTGTCTATTTATTTCATCATAGCCATTCTGGTAGGTATAAAGTAGTATTTCATTATGGTGGGGTCTTTTGGGTTTGTTTTTGTTTTTGTTTTCAAGTTAGGGTCTCACTGCTACCCAGGCTGGAGTACAGTGACCCAATCAGAGCTCACTGCAGCTTTAAACTCCTGGGCTCAAGTCATCCTCTCTCTTCAGTCTCCCAAGTATCTGGGTTTACAGGCGCAAAAACCAATGTCGACCGAATTCATTACGATTTTTATTTGCATTTCTCTAGTGACTAATAATGGTCAGCTTCTTTTCATGCATTTGTTGGCTGTTGATACATCTGTCTTAAAGAAATGTCTATGCAGGGCCAGGCGTGGTGGCTCACGCCTGTTATCCCAGCACTTCGGGAGGCCGAGGTGGGTGGATCACAAGGTCAGGAGATCGAGACCATCCTGGCTAACACGGTGAAACCCCGTCTCTACTAAAAATACAAAAAATTAGCTGGGCGAGGTGGCGGCACCTGTAGTCCCAGCTACTCGGTGAGGCTGAGGCAGGAGAATGGCGGGAACCCGGGAGGCGGAGCTTGCAGTGAGCTGAGATCCGGCCACTGCACTCCAGCCTGGGCGACAGAGCGAGACTCCATATCAAAACAAAAAAAAAAGAGAAATGTCTATGTATATCCTTTGACCACAATGTTTAAATTGGTTGTCTTTCTATTATTGAGTTGTAAGAGTTCCCTATATATTTTTGTTTGTTTTTGAGACGGAGTCTCGCTCTGCCGCCCAGGCTGGAGTGCAGTGGCCGGATCTCAGCTCACTGCAAGCCCCGCCTCCCGGGTTCACACCATTCTCCTGCCTCAGCCTCCCGAGTAGCTGGAACTACAGGCGCCGCCACCACCCCTGGCTAATTTTTTGTATTTTTAGTAGAGACGGGGTTTCACCATGTTAGCCAGGATGGTCTCGATCTCCTGACCTCGTGATCCGCCCACCTCAGCCTCCCAAAGTGCTGGGATAACAGGCGTGAACCACCACGCCTGGCCCCGTTATATGTTTTGGATACAATTCACTTATAAAATATATGATTTACCAATATGTTCCCCCAGTCTGTGTGTTGTCTTTTCGTTTTTAGGATGGCATCTTTTTTGAAGTACTAAAGTTTTTAAAATTTTGATAAAGTCCAATTTATCAATCTCTCTTTGGTCACTTGTGATACTGGTGTTGTAGCTGAGAAATCAGTGCCTAACCCAACTTCACAAAAATTTATTTCTGTTTTCTCTGCAGAGTTTTATAGGTTTAGCTTTTACATTTATTTAGGTCTATGACCCACTTTGAGTTAACTCTTGTGTATAGTGGGAGATAGGGGCCTAACTTCATTCTTTTGCCGGTGAATATCCACTGGTCTCAGCACCATTTGTTGAAAAAATTATTCTTTAGCCATTGAATTATATTAACTCTTTGGTCAAAAATCAATTGACCATAAATGTTAGGTTTTGTTTTTGGACTCTCAATTCTATTCCATTCATCCATGTGTCTTTCGTTATGCCAGTACCACACTGTATTGATTACCTTAGCCTTGTAGTAAGTTTTAAAATCAGGAAATAGGAGTCTTCCAATTTTGTTCTTTTTCAAGACTGTTTTGACTATTCTGGGTCCCTTTCATTTTCATACAGATTTTAAGATCAGCTTGCCAACTTCCGCAAAAAGTCAGCAGTGTCCTGACAGGGACTGCAGTAACTCTGTGGATGACGTTTGAGAGTCTTTCCATTTTAACATCAAGTCTTTCTGTCCAAGAACATAGGGTGTCTTGCCATATTTTTAGGTCTTTTAAAATTTATTTTCAACAACAATTTGTAGTTTTCAATGTATAAGTCTTGCACTTGCATTTTTAAATGTATTCCTAAGTATGTTATTCTTGTTGATGACTTTGCAAATGATATCGTTTTAAGTTTAATTTTCAGATTGCCTATTGCTTGTATATAGAAATACAACTGATTTTGTACATTGATCTTATATCCCACAACATTGCTGAATTTGTTTATTAGTTCTAATCGTGTTTTCATGGTTTGCCAAACTTTAAGAAATAGTTGTCTTCTCTTGTAGAATTTTTATTAGAATATATAAACTTAATAAAAAATTGCCTAGCTAATTTGTATGAAGCTAGTGTCATCTTGATTTCAAAATAAGATAAAGGCAACACAGTAAAGAAAGTACAGTTTTAAAAATCCTACATATAGAGTAATATTAATCAAGAGATTACAATATTATATCTAAGAAAGAATACATCATTACCAATAAGGGCTGCAGGAGTGCAAAGATGGATGAATATCAGAAAAGTAATCAAAGTCTTTCTCCAGTTAACTGATTGTAACAAAAAAATTAGATGATCTTCTCAAAAAGTTAACAATGCAAGAAAAGTTATTTAAGAGGGCCAATGGTCATTTACGACTTAAAAATAAAAGATATCTCAGCAACCTAGATCATAGAAGAAATTTGTTTAATTCAGCAAAGTTTCAGATAAAAAATCTAAAGCATTTAAACGTAAACAAACAACTTTAGGTGTGTTCTCTTTAAGTTGAGGAACCCCATGCCCCCCCATGTAGACATAGCAACCTTGGTCAATATTATAATGAAAGAAAATAAAAAGAAGTGTTAGTGTGAGGAAAGTAATGACCTAATTTGCATTTGTATGACTGGCCATCTAAAAATCAAGTATATTAGATGTCAGTACAAGGTAGAAGCTTTAATTATGTTGTGAAATATAAAATAAAATAGTATTTCTCTATACTTGCCGTGTACAACTAAAAATGAAAAGTTTGAAAATAAAATTTAGGCCAAGCATGGTGGCTCACGCCTGTAATCCCAGCACTTTGGGAGACCAAGGCGGGAGGATCACAAGGTCAGGAGATCAAGACCATCCTGGCTAACATGGTGAAATCCTGTCTCTACTAAAAGTACAAAAAAAAAAAAAAAAATGTAGCCGGGCACGGTGGTGGGCACCTGTAGTCCCAGCTACTTGGGAGGCTGAGGCAGGAGAATGGCGTGAACCTGGGAGGTGGAGTTTGCAGTGAGCTGAGATCGTGCCACTGCACTCCAGCCTGGGTGACAGAGCAAGACACCGTCTCAAAAAAAAAAAAAAAAAAAAAAAAAAAAAGGGCGGGCGCGGTGGCTCAAGCCTGTAATCCCAGCACTTTGGGAGGCCGAGGCGGGCGGATCACGAGGTCAGGAGATCGAGACCATCCTGGCTAACACGGTGAAACCCCGTCTCTACTAAAAAATACAAAAAACTAGCCGGGCGAGGTGGCGGCGCCTGTAGTCCCAGCTACTCGGGAGGCTGAGGCAGGAGAATGGCGTAAACCCGGGAGGCGGAGCTTGCAGTGAGCTGAGATCCGGCCACTGCACTCCAGACTGGGCCACAGAGCAAGACTCCATCTCAAAAAAAAAAAAAAAAAAAAAAAAGGTCGGGCGCGGTGGCTCAAGCCTGTAATCCCAGCACTTTGGAAGGCCGAGGCGGGCGGATCACGAGGTCAGGAGATCGAGACCATCCTGGCTAACACTGTGAAACCCCGTCTCTACTAAAAAATACAAAAAACTAGCCGGGCGAGGTGGCGGGCGCCTGTAGTCCCAGCTACTCGGGAGGCTGAGGCAGGAGAATGGCGGGAACCCGGGAGGCAGAGCTTGCAGTGAGCTGAGATCCGGCCACTGCACTCCAGCCCGGGCGACAGAGTGAGACTCCGTCTCAAAAAAAAAAAAAAAAAAAAAAAAAAAAGTAAAATTTATAATGAGAATGAAAATTCTTGAAGAAGAGTGCATCCTTGAGGCTAGCTCTTGGTTTCTAAACACCATTCTTCAATTAAAGGAACAGGGGCTTCTTAGAGAAAGGGCTGGTTCCAGGGCTGGGTAGGTGGAGCCCAAGAGGGGCTGGAACAGGTTGTAGTGCCAGAAAGTAGGGAAGTGCTCGGAGAATAACGAGGGCACATCAAAGGATGCTAGAGCCCTCTCACATGGCCAAACCTGGCACAATTTCAGAAACTGCAATTTAATAAACAATGGCAGTAATGGATTATTTCCCATCCAATAACATTAATATCCATGCCTTCATACCAACATAAAATATAATTGAATACATAATAGAGGAGAATCCACAGCTCTTCCTTATAGTAGAATCCCAATTAATGAATACAGAGGACATGATAGCCACATCAAGTCCCCATTTTGCAAACACTACTGTAATAATTATTGCAGGCAAGAAATCATCAACCAGTGCTAAATTAGTGGGCAAAAGTACGATGAGATACAGGATATTTATTTAAATCCAAAGTATCTCTCCACAATACACTTATTAATAAAACAGAGAGAATAGGCATTAATTTCAAAGAAATGTGGCAGACATCACCCTAACCAACTGATCAAACTAGATGAGAGATGTCAAAATTATATTCTCCTTAAATGATGCCCAGAGCAGGACATAGAATCACATATAAATGTAGGCTTCCCAGATTTGCCAAAGGAAAATATAGAAAGCCCAGTTACATCTGAATTTCAGACGAACAGTGAATACATTTTTGGTATGAGTATGTCTTGTGATACCTGGGCGTTCTCTATTTTACTGGTCAAGCATAGTTACATGGTAATCTTTTCAAGAATGTACAACCTGAATTTCATCATGAATAAACATCAGAAAAACTCCCCAAGAGAGCCATTCTACAAAATAATGGGCCAGCCATTGTTTCTTCAGTTAGTATATCTGTCAGTGGTGTTAAATCCATGAAAGGCAAAGAAACACCGAGAAAGCATCCCAGATGGAGAAGCCATGACCACTAAGGGCAATGTGTGGTCCTGGATCGGGTCTGGGACCAGAAGAAGGTATGAATGGGACAGCTGGTGAAATGTGAACGCTGCCTGTGGATTCGTGAAGAGCATCGCATCAGCGCTGATGCCCTGATTTTGATCCCTCAGCTGCATTTAAGCCGGTGACATTTGGGGAAGCTGGGTGAAGGGCATATGAGAAACCTTTTTGTTCTACTTTTGCAACTTTTTAGTAAGGTTGGAAATTATTTCAAAATGAAAAGTTAAAAAGTAAAAAAATCATAAAGAGGTAAATGATCTGAACAAATCCCATCTTGCATGGGATAACTTAGTTTTCTCAATGGCTTCAATTGTCCTCAAATTAGTCTACAAATTCAGCACAATATCAATCAACATTCAAGTCGGATTCACCTAAGGGACTTATGGAAAAAATCAATGTTCGTGAAATAGTAAGTCCACCTGAAAGAAGCGTCACAAGGGGGTTTTCTCTGCCAAACATTACGTAAAATCCCAAATCAATCTTGGATTGTTACTGTGATTGCTACAAGAACAAAAGGTCAAATGGGATAGGACAGAAGGCTCAGGGATGGCTTGAGGTTTTCTCACTGCCGGAGGAAGCCTCCTTTATGTAGGACACGTGATCTTGGACCTGCCCGGGACTGTTTCTGAGTGGGCAGCTGGTGGCACCACCCTGACGCACCACCAGTCATCCGAGGTATGTGAAGCACACACCCACCCCATGACCGGAGGCGTGTTTCAGAGCAGTGCCCACGCATCTCCACAGATGCCTCCACAAGGCTGTTCATGGACCAAGGGTATTTACCCGAGTGCCTTTGGTAGTAGGGAGTTAGAAGCACCCTGCGTGTCCACCCTGGAAGGACAGAGGGGTTGTTTTGGAAAGGATCAGTACCGGGGCACTCCTAGCAAGCGACAAGTCATATGTGTACATGCTCAGAAGGGGTGGACCCCAAGGACACAATCCCGAGTGAATGCAACAGGAAGCAGAATAAAATGTGCAACACGATACCATTTACACTGATAAAAACCACTCCAACACAAAACCATACACTTCTCCAGAAAACACAGGAACAAAAAGGCACTCAGGAGCATGGTTGCCAGTGTCAGGAGGGGATGGTGATAAAAGGAAACCAGGAGATGTGTTCATTTGGGAGGAGACCCTGCACGGCCCACCGATGACATCATTCCAACCCGGCCCCTGCCTGAGGACGAAGACTCACTAACGCAACCCTCTGTACAGGGAGAATGGAGAGACACGAACCGTCCAGGCGTACCACTGATGGTACAGGCTTTGTGACTTCAGACCACGCATCTTTCTGGGAAACCTCAGCACATGCTGCACACAGGATTCTCTCAAATCTAAGGATGAACTGCATTAAGCTTTCAGAAAAGGTGCCCTTGGCCAGGCGCGGTGGCTCACGCCTGCAATCCCAGCACTTTGGGAGGCCAAGGCAGGTGGATCACCTGAGGTCAGGAGTTCGAGACCAGCTTGACCAACACGGAAAAACCCTGTCTCTACTAAAAAAAAAAAAAAATACAAAATTAGCCGGGCTTGCATCCCTGTAATCCCAGCTACTCGGGAGGCTGAGTCAGGAGAATTGCTTGAACCCGGGAGGCGGAGGATGCGGTGAGCCGAGATCGCGCCATTGCACTCCAGCCTGGGCAACAAGAGCAAAACTCCATCTCAAAAAAAAAAAAAAAAAAAAAAAGAAGAAGAAGAAAAGAAAAGATGCCCTTTAATGTCTAAGAAACTCCCAGTCTGGGGTTCTACCTGTCTCTTAAGAAACCTCGCGGGCCTTGCTCTCTTGGTTACCACGTTAAGCTGCAGCCGGAGTGGTACGGAGGCAGGTCAGAGCTTCACAGCTGGCCTCGCTCACACACACACTCACGGTTTTACCCTTTGTGCACACATGTTGGATGATTTCTTCCATGTACCTGGCTTGATACACATTTACAGTTTCTACCACGCTGTCTCGCTCTGCCTGATAACAGGATATTAGTGACGTTTTCGTTCACCAGCTATTGAAATCTCAAGTGTATAATTAATAGGGGCTGTAAAGGTTTAAATCGATTTCTATCAGTATCTATTAGAGGATGAGCTGTATTAGATAATGCATCGTAGACTTCCCAGGCAAATGAGGGGGACTTTGCTCTCTGAGAAATGTCATTCTGAAGAGAGGTCAGAAGAGTGGAGAGTAAACAGCTTGAGAGCTGCTTAGACAGCTGCAAGGATGCATTTCCTAGCCCAGAGGATGGTTACGTCTTTGAGTGAATGACTGAAGGAGACTGTGAGGTCCATTCTTGGAAGAGCCTTGAAGACAGGGGAGTGGAAGAAATAAATGGAGAGACAACCCCGAAGCAGACATCACTTTCAGAGGCTCTTCTCTCTTGGAGTAGCATTAGGTAATGAAGGCTTAAGAAATGCAATGGTATGGATGACCCCGGTGAAATGACATTAGAATTATTTTTAATAATTTAAATTCCCTTCTTGTCTCATGCTTTTTATGTTAACATCATGTAGAATTTTGCTGAGGTGAGTTTTCCTAAGGTTTAGAATTCTGGTCAGTCTTTATATGTCAAGATTAATTGCATCGTTATGGGAAGCCTACTTGAGACTCAAGTGCGAGGAGACAGAATAAAATAAAATTCTATACCATCCTGTCTCCTGGTTTGTGCAGCAGCCTCGTAATTATTTCCAGTAAACCTTTTTCTCCCTACCCCTCTTCCCCTGGTTCATTGTTAGTAATAATGACAGCGTGGAAAACCCCAAACAAAGCTCACCAAAAAAGGAAAAAAAAATACAGAAGAATCAGATTCACCCTCAGAGCTCTAAAAAAAAAAAAAAAAAAAGAAAGAAAGAAAAAAAGAAACAAAACAGAGCAATGCAGCATCCTGGGACAGCTCTTCCTGCCTCCTCACATAAGGTAGCCTCACCTCGACCTTTCCTGTCTCTCTCCCAAAATCCAATTATTTGTGACAATTAAGAGAACAAATGCAGAGGCGTGCACTTCCTTACTGCTTGCTCCTTGACTTCCGGCAAGGAAGAGCCAACGTATTAGAAGAGATAGGCATGAAGAAAGTAAGGAGGGAGCATTCTAATCGTTTCCATCTGGAAGATGTTCTTGAAACAGGGATCTGTGTCCCTGGTTCTTGCACATTTTAAAACAGAAGAAAACATGCCTCTTTCTGCCCGTGCAATGTGATAATAGAAAGCAAACAAAGCGAGTCATTTGTGAAATCCATTCCCTTCCCCAGCAGTTTAAGGAGTGGGGAAACCCATGACCCTCTGGCTAGTGGGAGATTTGGCTGGTCTTCCCTGCTCTGAAATGGCAGGTTGTGGTCTTGGACCGCAGGCAGGTCACACCTTCAGAGCAGCTCCTAGTCCCAACTGACTGCGCCCCTGTGAGGGCCACACCGATTTCCATAATGAGACGTGACAAGCAGTGCTATTTTAATCCCGCCTTTGAGGTGGGAACGGAATACAAAGCAAAACACACTCTGATTTCCTCACCAGGCCATGGGAAGTGGCTACACGATTTCAGCTTAACCTAGTTCTTTTTATCATGTGCCACAAAAGATGCAATTTGTTGGACATAACAAAGTTAGAAAAACCTACGGATGTGAGGTTGCAAAATGGAAACGGAGCATGTGTGAGTTGCGTGCCTTCTGCGGCAAACAGGCCTATGTGTTGGAAAGGAGCGCTGGGCTGTTGGACTTGTGTGGGGCAAGTTGCGCTGTGCACATGCCTTGGTTGAGCTGCCCCCAAAGCAGTTTGCAGTGACTGAGGTCTTCCAACAGAGGGGCTGGGACACAACTTGCCACAGCCTGGCACATTACCCCTTGTTTCCAGATGCAGGTCTCTTTTAACACTCAGGTTGTCATAGCACCACTTATTTCTTTCTTAAAACAGTTTTCTTGAATCACATTTAACTATTCCAAAACATTGCCCTGATACTGATCATTTCCTTAAATATTTAAATAGCCCAACTCACAGGGACTCCCCCTACACACACATGCACCCGTGTGCACACACACAGATACACATGCACGCACACCCCCACCATGTGCCGCACACACACCTCCCACACACACACACGCTTTTCTGCATGCACACGCGTGCGCGCACACGAGCCTCCATCAGAGCCATGGTCTGATCAGCAACTGATGCTGAAGAACTCAGGAGAGGAAGCTACTGACCCAGCGTCATCCCATTGACTCTTGAGAGAGTCAGGGTTGGTTTGCAACACCATGTTTTCCACATTTTGCTGTTTTTCAACATTTATTGAGTGTTATGTAGACCCGGCACTGTTAGGCAGCTTATGGGTAATTTCTTTAAGAAGAGTAAGTAGAAAAGCAAAAGTACACACACACACACACACACACGAACCCCCCGATCTTGGGGGTGGCCTGCATCTTAGGTCCCAGCTCACCTATCAGAGGCCCCGGGGCAGCTTTCCCGGAAAAGCTAGGAGGAGCTTGTTGGAGCCCCCTTCCCCTCTAAGCTCCTTGCTGCTTCTCTCTAAAGGTCTTTTCCTGACACTTAGCCCACCCAGCCCCGAAACCCCCCTGCCTCTTCTGCACCGGCCCAGACCCACAGGACCCTCCAGGCCTGCTCTCAGGGAGCCGCCAGGAGGGAAGGGAGCAGATGAACCAGTTCACACTCAGCTGCTAATGGGTGGTAAGGACTTCAGAGGTTTGCCCTGCTCTACCCCTGCAGGGTGCTACATTTCAAAAGCCATGCCAGCCAGGAAGAAGCCTTTCATCCAACCAGATGAATGTTTAATAACGTCATTCCACAAATTGGTGGCAGATGATGCCACTCAAATCATATTACATAAGTCCACCCTGCCTATTCATCAAACAAAGTCCTAGTCGGAGCACATACACATTCATTCATCCATTCCCTCATTCCACAAAGTTTCAATAAATGTCTCCTATGTAATAGGAACAGGGGACCCAAAGAGAAAAAATGCACTCTGCCTGCCCGAAGGAGCCTCCCAGACAAAGAAATGAAACAGAGCTATATCCTCAAAACATAGTCAAATGCTCTAACAAATCAACAGATCTGTGGGGCCTTGAGGAGGTAGCAGGTAACGAAGGGACTGATTTTCCCAGTCTGTGTGTCTCTATCTGTCATGACCACAGCCATGATGCCACTTGAAATTCTACACATAGGCTGAGCACAGTGACTCATGCCTGTAATCCCAGTACTTTGGGACGCCCAGGAGGGTGGATCACCTGAGGTCAGGAGTTCGAGACCAGCCTGGCCAACATGGTGAAACTGTCTCTACTAAAAATACAAAAATTAGCCAGGTGCTGAGGCAGGTACCTGTAATCCCAGCTACCTAGGAGGCTGAGACAGGGGAATTGCTTGAACCTGGGAAATGGAGGTTGCAGTGAGCCAAGATCGTGCCATTATACTCCAGCCTGGGTGACAAGAGTGAGACTCCATCTCAAAAAAAAATTCTGCACATCATGAAGCCAAACCCTCCAAGCCTGACTCCAGCATAACTTCTGTTATTTAACCCTCCGGTCCTCTGGTTTGGGGCCAATCACCCACCCAGTTTAACTTGCCTTGGAGGGTTTCTCCAACTCTGGGAGGACAGAGAACTCACCAAGGCAACCTACCTCAAAGCACGTTAGAAGTCAGCTTAATAGAGCCTGGTGTCCACTGTGCAGAGAATAGCTGTCCCCCCAAACCAGCACATAAATCAGTCCAAGGGGACAGCCCAGCAGTTTGGATTTTGCCTGAGAGTGATGGGTTGCTGATAATTTGGGATTCCCCCTACAAACATAAGAATGAGATGAACATGTTCAGATTTCAGTTCAACGACCAGCACTTCTTAAGCTCTGAGTGGCACACGCTCACTGTCTCTCCTACGTATGTCCTTCTGGCGCCTCCTTGCCTGCAAGGAACGTGACCATGATCAGCACTAGATGGAAAGTGCACATTATACAAAAGACCAGGATACATCTTTTTTTTTTTTGAGACAGTTGTGCTCTGTTGCCCAGGCTGGAGTGCAGTGGCACAGTCTAGGCTCATTGCAACCTCCGCCTCCCAGGTTCAAGTGATTCTCCTGCCTCAGCCTCCTGAGTAACTGAGACTACAGGCTTGTGCCACCATACCTGCTAATTTTTGTATTTTTAGTAGAGACAGGATTTCACCATGTTGGCCAGGCTGGTCTCAAACCCCTGACCTCGTGATCCGGCCACCTTGGCATCCCAAAGTGCTGGGATTACAGGCGTGAGCCACCACACCTGACCACATCTTTTTCTCCTCACATTTTTGGTGGTGGGGTGGATGGGGCCAAGTTGCTTCAGGGACTTCAGGCAGAGTCCCGGGAAGGTACTTGAAGACCATCCATGAAACAGCTGGACCAAATCTCTTGTCATATATATTTGCCCTGAAGTGTAAAGAGGTGAGCAAAAGCATTAAGTACATGTTTAATATTTCAACAGCTAATATTTTCATTTAGGTCTTATTTACGCTATAGTAGAACTGTGATTTCTTAGAATCTTTTTATATGCAAATTTGACAAAACACTAGGGCTCTTGTACAATCAGGCTGTTCCATATGCATGTTGTATAGCGTGGCCGTATGGAATGGGGGGGAAAGTACTGAATTGGAAATCAGGAAATATGAGTTCTGGTCCTGGATGTGTGATTAACCTCTTTGAGACTCAATTTCCATATCTTAAAAATAATGTTAGATTAATGATCTCTTAGGTGCTTCTCAGCTCTAAAATGCAATGACATGGAGCATAATTTGACTATTTAAAATTAGTGTAGGCATCAATAATTATTGCAGCTTTGTTTTTATGGCATACTGTTTTAATCATGAACATATCATTTATTTGATGTCAATTTTTTTAAGGAATACAATCTCCAACTAAAACTTTTTTTGAGAAAAATATCCAGTCAAACCACATGAAATTGCTTATATTTGACCATTTTTTACTGAACGAGTGGTAATTTTATGTGGTTCAACCTAATAGTATCTTTTAAAAAAGACCTACTTTAAGGCAAGATTTCCAGACATACGGTGATTTTTTAAAAATTATGTGAAAATCTGCAGTGCACACAGAGAAAGAGGATGTGTTATAAAATCTATTCACTGTAATTTTCCACACATTTTATATCTTAAAAATGAATAAAGTTTTTCCTGCTCATATTCTCTTCCTATTAAATAAAACCATACCACCATTTACAAAGTTCTTCGTAGTTTAAAGCAGCTCTTATGTGCTGGTATTTTATAATGTCCTTAAGAAGTGGGTAACAGCATTGCGCCAATGTCACAAACAGGAAACTGAGGCTGAAGAAGTTAAGTCATCTGCTGAAGACATCAGAATGGGGTCTGGACTCCAGCCAAGATAACAACGTCCCAGAGGTCTTGCTCTCTCCCCTTCTGCCAGATGTGCAGCCCGTGAATACCAGCACATTAGGAAAGATACAAACATCATCTCCTGATCACCAAACGCACTGAAATGGAGGCTCCTAGTGATGAATGGGATGAAGACACGTTGAGATGAGAGCTGCTGCCTTCTTCTCTTAGTGTCACCCCAGAGCCGACAGAGCTGTGGCTTGTGCATTCCAAGGCCCGCCCCTTCCTGGGAGTTCTTGGCTCCCCGTAGAGAAGGTGATGTTCCAGGAGTCACCGAAAACTTCTGCTTCAGGAGATCTGTCCAGTGGCCACGGAGCCAGGTCTCTCACGTGCCACCAAAGGGCTTCCTGGAAATGTTCCAATAACATGGATTCTTGCCAAGGGGACAGTAAATTTCTATCAGAAAAAATGTGATACTTTGGCAAAAACTAGACCTTGAGAACACATTGATCAGTTGATTTCCCACAAAAGAGAGTGGTAAAGGGAAACACAGCACTGCCGATATTTACAATTGCTAAAATGGTGAGATGACAATTCACAAATCAATCCATGTAATTAAAGCCAACGTGCTGGCCAGGGTGACCGTCAAGTGAGCATCTGAGCCAGAGCCCCATTGTTTACCCGACTGGAACCTGACATGGAAACTAGGGCAAGGGGCTGTGGGGACGACTCAGAAGAACCAGGTCTCTTTAGGAAGCACCTCACCCAACGAATTGACAACAGGGACTGAGACAGGAACCTGTGCACTAATGTTGGAAGCAGCACTAGATTCGTAAGAACCGAAATGTGGAAGGAACACAAATGTCCTCCCTGACGAACCTATAAACAACATGTGATACCCATGTAATGACATACTGATACAGGCTACACCTTGGATGAATCTTGAAAATGTTCTGTGAGCAAAGCTCATCACAAAAGACAAATACTGTCCAATTCCATCTTGTACTAGCTAGGGTTCTCCAGGGACACAGAACCCACAGAATGAAAATATACAAAGACAGGGATATTTGTTTTTTATTATTTATTTTATTTTATTTTTTTTTGAGATGGAGTCTTGCTCTGTCGCCCAGGTTGGAGTGCAGTGGCGCGACCTCGGCTCACTGCAAGCTCTGCCTCCCAGGTTCACGCCCTTCTCCTGCCTCAGCCTCCCAAGTAGCTGGGACTACAGGCCCCCGCCACCACGCCCGGCTAAGTTTTTTGTGTTTTTAGTAGAGACGGGGTTCCACCGTGTTAGCCAGGATGGTCTCGATCTCCTGACCTTGTGATCTGCCCACCTCGGCCTCCCAAAGTGCTGGGATTACAGGTGTGAGCTACCGGGCCTGGCCGGGAGATTTGTTTTAAGGAATGGGCTCACCTGACTGTGGAGGAAGGCAAGGCCATGATTGACTGGGGCAGGCCATGATTGACTGGGAAGAGCTGCAGAGGTCCCTCCGGGAAGACCAGCTTTTTCTCTCAAGCTGTGAACTGATTGGATGAGGCTCATCTGCACAGTGGAGATGAATTTGCTTTACTCCAAGTCTACTGATTGAAATGTTAATCTCATCCAAAAAATACCTTCATGGAAACGTCCACAATAATAATGCTTACCAAACATCTGGACACTGTGGCCCAACCAAGTTGACACTTAACATTAGCCATCACCCACAGATGAAACATCTAGAACAGACACTTTCATAGCCACAGTAAGTGGATGAGGGTAGATGAGAGGGGCTGAGAGAAGGGAATTGTGGTGGAATGGTTTTACATCGTACCACAATTTAAAAACAAGCAAGTACATCAGTGAATGTTTGTATAAAGTAATCCAAACACGTGTGTGATAACTTTTTTCTCCAAAAGGCATTTCCTAGCAAAATGCTCACCTTCATTCTATTGGGCTAGGAGGATAGATTTTATCAAAAACACTTGTTTATATCAACAGCTGTCATTCTTCCAGTGAGGAGTTTACCTTTTTCTTCAAGTAATACAGGGAAACCAGTGTCTCTCCCCCTCCTGCCTCTCACAAACCCACTTCTTTTGTGGAGAGCCATCCAGGCAGCCAGAGGACCCCCAAGAAAGCAATACACACCAGTCAGCCCTCCCCTTCCCTGGTCCGAAACAGGGCTCTATGCTTTGGGGAAAGTTTCTCATGGAAAGATGTGTGCACACGCACTCAGGCACACACCCACTCAGGCACACACCCAGTCCTCAGCAGCAGGTATTTGCCGACGGGCTCCACACCAGCTCACACAGTTGCACAATTGCACCCAAGGCGTCACCTCGGGCAGCCAGCGCATGGCACTCTCCCCGCCCGGTACATTCGGACTTTTAGGGGCAGCTGTTTGGCCGGATAGGGATGCCAAGAGCTGGAGCAACAGGAAGGAGGCAACGCCAAGTGGTGGAATTTCAAAAGTCCATGGAGAATCATGGGTTTCATCTGCATTTTAGAATCCCAACTGTGGTCCTTAGATGATATATGAATTTTTAAACCATAATGGGGATTTTGGAAAAGTAATATTTCATAGTAAAAAAGGAAGAGGAAAGGAAGAAAATACTACATTAAGCTCTAAGCCAAATAACATTAAAGATATTTAATTATGAGTATGACCTCCAACCTCCGAGAAGAGATGACTGCCTGGTGAGCACCCCTACCCACCTCCACTCCAGGCTGAGTCCCCAGGGGCAGGAGGCAGCTGAGTTTGGTAAATACAAATCCTCCTGGTTCAGGGGTGTGGTCCACATGAGAAGCAGCCAGGGATCACTGGCAAGAGCGGGGACCCAGTGTGGCCCCGAGGAAGGGCAGACCTGGCCAGGCACTGCCTCATCTCTGAGAGGATCCAGCTGTGGGATTTAGATGTAAAATCTCCCATTTAAAGTACTGGTCATTCATTGAGGTTTGTTTGTAAAAACTGTAGGACAAACACAACTGCAGGCTGGACTGGGTGACCTATGCCTTCCACCACCAGATTGACTTAGATAAAGAGACAATTCATAATAGCTGAAAGGTGGAAGGAACCCAGACGTCCACCCTGAAGAATCTATAAACAATATATGATACCCACGTAATGACATAGTGATACCGGCTACACCTTGGATGAATCTTGAAAATATTCTGTTCCGTGAACAAAGCTGGTCACAAAAGACAAATACTGTCCAATTCTACCTCGTACTAGCCAGGGTTCTCCAGGGAAACAGTACCCACGGAATGAAAATATATGGAGAGAGGCAGATTTGTTTTAAAGGAATGGCTCACGTGACGGGAAGCTGGCATCAGGGTCCTGGAGCCTGGTAAGCTTAGAGTGGAGAAAAAGTCCTAAATGACCTGTTAATTAGGATCTGGAAATAGTGAATCCATAGATATCCCCCAACCTCACTTTAATTTCCCTCCCTACCCCATCTTTAGAAGTGCTAATGGGAAAGAAAACACAGGGGAAAGAGGAGAAGCAGAGGCTGGGTGTGGATGACCTCCCAGGCACTCAGAGCTCAGACATCGTGTGGGACGGGACCCAGGAGGCCGAACAGAGATCACACCTGTCAGGCCAATCAGGGGACAGGTAAATGCTATGGAATTGGTGGCAAGAGAATGGTGTATTGAGTCAGCGGGTTTCCAAATAGGCTTTATTCTGGCTTTTAGGTTTCAGGACATTTTCTAGCAGCCTGCCTTAACCAAAGTAAATATGTATTGAAATAAAGGCGCAGAAGCCGGGTGCAGTGGCTCATGCCTGCAATCCCAGCACTTTGGGAGGCCAAGGCAGGAGGATCATGAGGTCAAATCGAGACCATCCTGGCTAACACAGTGAAACGCCGTCTCTACTAAAAAAATTAAAAAAAAAAATTAGCCGGGCGTGGTGGCGGCGCCTGTAGTCCCAGCTACTCGGGAGGCTGAGACAGGAGAATGGCGTGAACCCGGGAGGCGGAGATTGCAATGAGCCAAGATGGCACCACTGCACTCCAGCCTGGGTGACAGAGGGAGACTCCGTCTCCAAAAAAAGAAAAGAACACAGGCCAGGCACAGTGACTCATGCTTGTAATCCGAGCACTTTGGGAGGCCTAGATGGGCAGATCACCTGAGGTCAGGAGTTTGAGACCAGCCTGGTCAACATGGTGAAACCTTGTCTCAACTAAAAATACAAAAATTAGCTGGGTATGGTGGTAGGCACCTGTAATCCCAGCTATTTGGGAGGCTGAGGCAGGAGAATTGCTTGAACCCTGGAGGCGGAGGTTGCAGTCAGCTAAGATTGTACCACTGCACTCCAGCCTGGGTAACAGAGTGAAGACTCCACCTCCAAAATAAATAAAATAAATAAATAAATACAAGAAAACAAATGAGCAAAATGCATCCCAGTGAGGTGTCCCTGGAACAACGGTCCTCAGGTTGGAAGTGGGATTGGAGTAAATACCAGGGAGGAGGAGCGGTACCCGTCCGGCAGACGGTGTCTCCTGCATGAAGGTAACCCAGTTGGGCTGGCAGATAGGGAAAAAGACACAATCATACCTTCCAGCAGTGCACAGTGGAGTGTAAGGAACTAGCCATCATAAGACAATGATTTCTTTACTAAAAGGAAAATAATATGTTATGGGATCCTAAAGGGTAGCAAGTCTATAAAAGTTGAAGTTAAAATTGTAAGAAGGAAAGAACATCCTGGCAGCTCGGAGTTGCATTCCATCGCATTCCTTGCTGCTGGGCCTCACTTTCTGCCTGGCTCCCTCCAGTGCGTTTAAAAATTGCTCTGAACGCAAACTCAGGGAAAACAGAGGCACTCGGCAAGCGGAGATTTTGCTTCAACTGATGAGGACGGCCTCATTCTGTGAGAAATTCCACCGGCTCACCCCCGTGAGGCATCTTCTGACCAGATACCATCCAGCGTCAGGGAGTTTCACAGAAGCGACTAGGTCTACATAAGTAGAGAACACTGTTTTTAGAGAATTTTCAAGTGAGATGCTCTCCTCTGCCAATGAAGACTCTGACTTTGCTCTGCCAGTGTTTAGAGCAATAAGATACCAAAATGGTTAAAAGTCAAACCATCTATTCTTCTAAATACACTATACTGAAAATGACAGATCCGTCTATTCATTTTGGGAACTGTATTCTTCATGCACTATTATTTCTTTCAACTCCTAAATTATATGCTATAGTAGTTCCTAGAAAAGGAGTCAGATGAAAATAGGGGGAACTGGTGACTAAATTTCACTCGACGTAGGATTAACGCACACGTAACGCACACTCTAAATCTACACTTGGACAAATTTGTTTGGAAAAACCCTATATGAGATTGCTCATTATTATAATCATCTTGATGTTTCAATGAGTTTTTGGTCTATATTAAAGTTGATTTTAGGATATGGTTATTTCTTGGAGTGGCACACAATTTCATGGAAGCAGGGCAGAGGCGTGTGGGCATATATTTCATGATGGGCACATGGGTGCTGGAGGAAGGAGGTTAAACAAATGATATTTTAATTTTTGGCTGGTTTGCTGAAATTTCAAGAGAGCCTGCCCAGCACATCTGAGGACGAAATGAAATTGTTTGTATACCTATGAAACACAGTGTGTGGCATGGAAGAGACACTTGGTACCTTTATTCATGAATGGGGGCTCCACACCGACTAAAGAAGGGAAGGCATCGGAAGGGGAGAGGAACCGTCCTGGGACAGAAATGAAAGAGAAGGAACTGAGACACCCACCTGCTGGGGCTTTTCTCGGGCTTGCCTGGCAGAACCCCATTATCTGTCACATCTCCACTCAGCGCTCACCTTCTCTTCCCGCCGAGCAACCCGCCAAGCCAGGGAAGCAAGTCCTGCCAGCCAAGCTCCCGCACCCCACAGGCCTGCCTTCATGTCATCATCACCATCATCATCATCATCAATGACATCTGTAGCTACAGTCACTGGGACTCAGCCGCTTGACTAGCCCGAGTGTCTTTCTGCCTCTGCTTCTGCACAGCTCCTGCTCTTCCTGGAGCTTACAGGATGGCGTTCCTCAACCTCCTGTGTGTGTCTGTCACCTCTCCTCAATGGGCGGCTCTTTGAAAGGGGGATGCTATTCCCATTGACTGTGCATTCCCACCCCCAACGCTGAGTAAATGCGGCCTAAGTCCTTGGTCAGTAGTTGAATCTTTACTGCCTTTGGGCATGTTTGTTGAACATCATAGTGTAACCATTGTAGACAGTTCCATCTATAATGCCAATTAGAATGTCACACTGATTGCATCCCAGCAGGGACCCCTAACAGGTGAACCAGTAATCAAAACCAATATCCGTGGCCAATGTGACGACACAGATATTGCTCTAAAAACCTTCATTTGGGGGCCAAGCACTGTGGCTCACACCTGTAATCCCAGCACTTTGGAAGGCCGAGATGGGCGGATCACTTGAGGTCAGGAGTTCGAGACCAGCCTGGCCAAAAACATGGTGAAACCCAATCTCTATTAAAAATACAAAAAATTAGCTGGGTGTGGTGGCACGCATCTGTAATCCCATCTACTAGCGAGGCTGAGGTGGGAGAACTGCTGGAACCCAGGAAGAGGAGGTTACAGTGAGTTGAGATCGTGCCATTACACTCCAGCATGTGAGACAGAGCGAGACTCTGTCTCAAAAAACAAACAAACAACAATAAAAGCAAAACCCATCATTTGGGATGGTTTACGTTAAATTTTAATGTTGCTTTTTTGTGGATTTTACAAAGGTCACAAATGTACCCTTAGATATTTGTGTTCTCCTGCAAGATATTATGAATCTTTAATATTATAAATGTATCGGCCAGGCGTGGTGGCTTACGCCTGTAATCCCAGCACTTTGGGAGGCTGAGGCAGGTGAATCACGAGGTAAGGAGATGGAGACCATCCCGGTGAACAGGGTGAAACCCCGTCTCTACTAAAAATACAAAAAATTAGCCAGGCATGGTGGCTGGTGCCTGTAGTCCCAGCTACTCGGGAGGCTGAGGCAGGAGAATGGCGTGAACCCGGGAGGTCGAGCTTACAGTGAGCCGAGATCGCGCCACCAGCCTGGGTGACAGAGCGAGACTCCGTCTCAAAAAACAAAAAAAAGAAAAAGAAAAAATATTATAAATGCATTCAATCAAATATCACAAATTAAGAAGGGAGCAACATTGATCATCCCACTGTAAAAACTCCATGGCTCCAGCAACAATTGTATGCCATTAAAATAATGTACATTCTGGAACACTATCAATTGGGATGGGAACAAACAGGTTCTGCAAGCTACTCAATGTCATACAAATGCCCTGCTTTCTAAACAAGCACATGGCTTACGGTGATGGGAGAAGAGAGGTTCTGGAAAGGGTACCTGCAGACCACCTCCATCTGAAGGTAGCTGCAAAGCCATTTGAAGCCATCTCACTTTCACCAGGGCAGAGGGACGTGGTTTGAATACGAATATCCTTTCCGATTTACAATATTATGTATTAGTTCCATTGTAGTCTGCTTACCTTCCTTGCTATGTTTTATTTATTTTTATTTTTTTGTTTGTTTGTTTTGAGATGGAGTCTCCCTCTGTGGCCCAGGCTGGAGTGCAGTGGCACGATCTCAGCTCACTGCAAACTCCGCCTCCCGGGTTCACACCATTTTCCTGCCTCAGCCTCCTGAGTAGCTGGGAGTACAGGCGCCCGCCACCACACCTGGCTAATTTTTTTTGTATTTTCAGTAGAGAGGGGGTTTCACCATGTTAGCCAGGATAATCTTGATCTCCAGACCTCATGATCCGCCTGCCTCAGTCTCCCAAAGTGCTGGGATTGCAAATGTGAGCCATCGTGCCCGGCCCCTTGCTAAGTTTTTAGGGAGCAAATGACCTCTGAGCAGCCCCTTTCAACTACAAAGTTCCATTATCAGAGCAGTATAATATTCTTTAAAGAACACCAACAAATACATGGGCATGCTTTCAGTAACCGCAACTCTATGCCCAGTTCACAGTTAAATACGCTGACATAGCAGGATGCAATGATTTTCCCACATCACAGATCAAGTTATTAGATCAGTTTTTGATTCTTTTCAAAGTGCTTTCTCGTATGTCTTTCAACCAAATCTATTTACTGAATCTCTACGTAGCAGTTATTTTGTATCATGCTCTATTCCACATGCTTTAAAAATATGAACTCACTTAAGCCTCACACAGCCTACGAAGTAGGTCCTGCCACTCTCCCTATTTGCAGAGGAGAAAACTGTGGCCCGGCCACTGGTCCTGCAGTTGGGAAGCAGTAGAGGCCGTGTTCAAACACAGGCAGCCTGCCCAGAGCACACGGTTCCAACAACCGCACTGTGCCGCCTCCAACAAACTGTGAGCATCCACTTCCCAAGCTTTGTTCTTTTGTCTTGTGTGGGAAAGGTTTTATTTTAATCAACTGTATACACCAGGCTTTGAAAAGCAATTTGCCTCAAACCATAAAAGGATGAAACTTGGAAGACAATTGTAAGCCTCTCCATTCCCCTTCCCCCTCGGCCCTTCTAAAGGCCTGTCATCTGTGGGCCCACCTGCCCAGAATCCACCTGGCCAAGATCCACCTGTCTAAAACTCTCCTGCCCAGAATCTACCTGCCCAAGACCCACTTGTCTAAAATTCACCTGCCTATAATTCCCCTGCCCAGGACCCACCTGTCTAAAACTCCCCTGCCCAGGACCCACCTGCCCAAGACCCACCTGTCTTAACACTCACCTGCCCAGAACTCCCCTGCCTAAGACACACCTACCCAGAATCTACCTGCCCAGAATCCACCTTCTCAGAATCCACCTACCTAAGAGCCATCTGCCTGGAACTCACCTGCCCAGGACCCATTCACCCAGGACCCCACCAGTCTAAAACTTACCCGATCAGAATCCACCTGCCCAGAACCCACCCACCCAGAATCCACCTGCTCATGACCCGCCTGCCCAGGACCCACCTGCCCAGAATCTAGCTTCCCTGAACCCACCTTCTCAGAATCTGGCTGCTGAGAATCCACCTGCCCAGAACCCACCTATTCCAGAATCCACCTGCCCGGACCCACCTGCCCAGAACCCACCTGCCTAGAACCCATCTATTCCAGAATCCAACCACCCAGAATCCACCTGCCCAGAACTCACCACTGCTGCCCAGTAGAACCCACCTACCCAGGATGTACCTGCTGAAGACCCACTCCACCTGCCCAAGACCCAGTTACCCAAGACCTACTCCACCTACTCAGCAGCCATCTGCCCAGGACCCAACTGCCCAGGCCCTCATCCACAGACAGCCAAGTATGGCCACACCTGAGTCCTTTCCTCATCAAATGACTTCTGATGTCCCTCTCCTTGGGGCTAAATCTTGGAGCTGCCATTTGCTGCTTTTGTGAGTTTGGGTGAGTTACACTGGGGGACAGAACCCTCCAAGCAATGTGAACTCCAAAGAGCCAGCACTCCCAGCGAACTCACCCACACCAAATCTGGAAGAGCAGCCATGTCTTGTGGCCTTCCAGGAACACCAACTGCAGCCCAAAGTCATCCCCAGACATTTCCCAAGCCAGGTACAAGTGACACCCAAGGTATGCTGCCTGGCTCAGAAGCGGGTGTTTTGCCTTTTACCCTTAACCGTTTTGAAGTGATGTCCCCAAAGGGGCAGGTCTTTGGCCTTTTATCCTTAAGCATTTAGAAGTCAGTGATGTCCCCAAGGGGGTTATTGCTTCCCCAGGGAATCACAGTTTAGTGGCAGATCCTTTCAAACCCACAACAGCTGTCATGCCTGAGGCAGTTCAAGCAAGCTTGAGGGACATAGGAAGAGAGCATCTCAGGCCTGTTCTGATCAGTGGGAATCTAAGATCTCCCAGGGAAGGCGAGATTTGAATGTGTCCTGGAGAGCAGGTAGGCATTTGTGGTAGACACTGCAGTGGGCCACCCAGAGTCCCCCTCAACCAAGCGCTGTCCCGCCAGCTGCAGAAAGCGTCGACTATTGACAGCCCCTATCTGGGGACTCTCCAGGAACTGCCCTTCTTGAAGGGAAGCTCACCCAAGCACTAGACACACCCTCCCTGGACACAGCCTATCCCCAGCGAGTGACCAGTGCATAGGTGCAACACCTGGCCTCCTGCCTCAGGTGGAGCGACTCTCAGGGCTCCCAGATTCAGAGCCCTCCGTGGGGTCGGCCGAGGCCTCTGTTGCAACTATTCCTCAGTTCACCTTTTTCTTCTGCCCACCCTGGGTCCTGCCATTCTTCAAGTGTGGCTCCTGAGAACACTGGCCTGTGCGCCCCTGCATGCAAATCACAGCTGACCGTGTGAGCACTCACCGCAGGGGAACAGCCTTCCACCACCTCCACCTCCGCCTCTTGACCAAGCCCTCTAGGAGCACCAGGCCTCAGCTTCCTCATCTGTAAGACAGGGGTCAAAATGGTCTTAATTCTCAGCGTGTCATAAGCATGAAATGAGAACGTGCACAGAAAGTCCTTACTCAGGCTTGGTGTGTAGTGAACGCACAATAGAAGTGGTGATATGTGGCCGGGCGCGGTGGCTCATGCCTATAATCCTAGCACTTTGGGAGGCCGAGGCGGGCCGATCACCGGGTCAGGAAATCGAGACCATCCTGGCTAACACGGTGAAACCCCGTCTCTACTAAAAATACAAAAACTAGCCGGGCGAGGTGGAGGGCACCTGTAGTCCCAGCTACTCGGGAGGCTGAGGCAGGAGAATGGCGGGAACCCGGGAGGCGGAGCTTGCAGTGAGCCAAGATGGCGCCACCGCACTCCAGCCTGGGCGACAGAGCGAGACTCCTTCAAAAAAAAAAAAGAAAAAGAAAAACAGAAGTAGCGGTATGTATGATGATGTTCTTCGTCACAGAAAGCACGGAAAATACAGAAAGACACAGAGAAGACAGTAAATTCACCCATGGCTCTACTGCCGGGAAACAGGTCGTACCACGATTTCAGGTGGTGGGGGTGCACGCGCATGCGCACCAACACACGGGCCTTAGGAAAAGAAACTCAGAAATCCCAGCGTGTACGCTGTGGTACCCACACACGCATCTGCCATTCTCACCCCCTTTCCTGCTTTAATTTTCTCCTTAAATTGGTCATTTTCTGTGAAATGCACATTCCACTTCTGGGTAGTGTGCACCGCCCGTCTCCCCCACGGAGTGCAGGAAGGTAGCAACGCGGCTGTGCTCCAGGCGGAGGCCACACAGCTGGGGGGTGGGGGGGCGCACGCGGGGGCAGCCTCGGTGCACGAGGCCTTTCATTTGTTGGTTACAGCTGGAAGAATTCGGATATAGTTGTTGACCGAGAGAAGAATCCAAAACTGAGGAGCGGAAAATAACGAAGAAGGAAGAAAGGAAACAGGAAGAGGTTGACCTTGTTGATGGAAAAGAGCTCCTCTTTCTCCAAAACCAGAAGGAAAAGGAAGATTTAGAGATCAGAGAAGGGTAAGTTTCCCCCGGATAATATGGATCCAGTTGCATAATGCGGCCAGGATGTTATCTGCAAAGAAGCTGTGGGGAGGAGAAGGCAGGGCAAGGAGAGCAGGGCTGAGATTGTGGGAGATTCAGCCGGAAATGACAAAACAGAAACAAAACGTGACCAAGGCCATTTGGGGTCCAGCTGAAGTTCGGTGGCTTAGATGCGTAGTAAGTCCCATGAGCACTGTTGCACGACTTGCCCACAGCTGTTCACTTATGGACTTTGCAGCTCTTATTCACTCCGGCCATGGCGGGAGAGCCAGAGAGCCAGGCAGGTGCGTGGGAAGGGAGAGAAGAAAGGGAGGACGCGCTGCCGATTCCGTATTTACCTTAGTAGCCATCCAGACACGCTTCCCTCTCCAATCCCCAAACAGGAAGCGGCAGAAACTGTCTACCAGTTAGACGGGAGGTGTCAGTGCCCCTGGAGGCTGTGGCCATTGCCAGGGAGACCCCACTCTGCACAGCTCACAAACACACCGTGTATGTGTGTGTGTGTGTGTGTGTGTGTGTGTGCGCGCGCGCGTGTGCAGGGTCCTCACCCGCCCTGGGCAGCAGATGGGGAGTTCTACGTCCACTTTGTCACGCAGACAATGGAGGGGACCGCAGAAGGGGGCTTCCCCAAGGACACAGAGCCAGTGGCCGCCTCACTGTGTGCCCCTCAGCGGGTGTTTCCACACTGCCTGGCAACTTTGAGAACAGCCGCTCTCGCTGGGTCCCCAGTGAAACTTGAAACCATTTGCATCTGCAAGTACTTTACTTATTCCATTTGAAAGGCATGCACATTTTTAAAGGGACACTGTTTTTAGCTCCTGCGTCCCTGAGTCATCCCACATAATTTGACTTTATGAGACAGGGTGCCCTAAGGGGTGTCCTTGCCTTGACAGTCCTGTCTGGAAAGCTGTGAAGACAAAGTGGTGCCATATTTATTGTTTTAAAATTATGGACTACCTAGAAAAAAGGTGAAATAGTAAAAAAAAGCAAAACTTTTAATATTCAGTGACAAACACAGACAGAAAATATGGAAAAATTAAATGTTAATGTGTTGGGATGACTGGATTTTGAACAAATTTTATTTATTGAATTGATACGAAGTTTATGGAACAGGGATAAATAGAGCTTGTTTCATATGATTATATAGGTATTCGCTGACATATCTGTATACATAAACATGTATGTATCGCTGTGTTTACATATAGACACACATAACATGTATGCATAAAACACATACGTTTGTACCAAATTACTAAACCAGAAATTGTGTCGCTCATCCTACTGTATTATACGAAACATCAGGCAACAGTAGGTATTGGAAAATGCCAAGTGTGCGTGATCCCGGCAAGGGCAGATCCTGCCACTGGAGTTCTGGAATGCATCTCTCCCCACTTGGCAAAGATGAGGGTGCAGAGGGGGTGTCAGCAGAGGGGCTGGGTGCAGAGGGGTTGCAGACTTACCACAGGAGGACTTTGTCAAGAGATGTGGGTTTTCTGGACATCCAGGACACCCACAATGGGGTGACAGAATCGCCTGTGGAGTGGAGTCTTAGTATTGAACTTGGCAGCTGTTACCGGATGCTCTTCTGGCACCTATGTTTTCAGAAAAGCAGGAGCTGGCCAAGAGTATGTGCCAGATTTCTCCCTGGATTGGACTGATTCTGCACTCAGCCCAGCTTTTTTTTTTTTTTTCTTTTTTTGAGACAGGATCTTGCTCTGTCACCCAGGCTGGAGTGCAGTGGTGTAAGCTCGGCCTACTGCAACATCCACTTCCCCAGTTCAAGCGATTCTTCTGCCTCAGCTTCCTGAGTAACTTGGGACTACAGGTGTGTGCCACCACGCCCGGCTAATTTTTGTATTTTTAGTAGAAACGGGGTTTCACCTTGTTAGTCAGGCTGGTCTCGAACTCCTGACCTCAGGTGATCCACCCACCTTGACCTCCCAAAAGTGCTGGGATTACAGGCGTGAGCCACTGTGCTCAGCCTCAAACCAGCTTTAATCTGAGGGACGTGCATGCTCTCTACAGGCCCCACCGGTCTTTCTAGGGTCCTTGGCCCTTATGTGCACTTCCTCTCTGAAGAAGTCCTTCCTCCACCATGTTGTCCCAGCCTGAAATTGTCCCTCATTATGGAGATTTGAGAGGTGTCTCCCACTGACCCCTGTCTCAAGGGGTGAGGGTTTGCCTGACCAGACACCAGAGCTGGGGCACACCCCCTCCAGTTCACCCTGATGAGCTCCTTAGGCCACCACAGGGTCAAAATCAGGTTTAATAGCAGCAGCATTCACAGTAGCCACAATATGGAAACAACGCAAGCATCCCTGTGTGGGTGAATGGATAAGTAAAGTGTGCTATATCTCCACAATGGAATATTACTCACTCATGAAAAGGAGGGAACACTGGCACATGCCACAGCGTGGATAAACCTCAAAAGCCTTACGCTGAGTGGAGGACGTCAGGCACAAAATAACCATAGATTGTTATGAGCCCAGTTGTATGAAATGTCCAGAATAGGCAGATCCATAGAGACAGAAAGCAGATCTGAGGTGACCAGGGTCTGGAGGAGTTGGGGATGGGGAATGGTTGCTAATGGATCCGAGAGGGCTTTCCTTTCTGCATGAGGACAGTGTTTTGAAACTAGAGGTGATGGTTACGTAACACTGTGCATGCACTAAATGCCACTGAATTGTACACTTTTTATTTTATGCTATGTGAGTTTTACTTCAGTGAAAAAAATAGATGTAAGGCTCAGAGAGATTTAGGGGTTGGAGGGTAGGGATTTAGGATTCAAAGGAGCTTGACTAAGGAGCTGAGAATCTTAAATATATTTCCAGTGTCACTGGGTTACTGGCTGACCTCTGTGTGTTACCTTGGTACCCAGCCCCAATCGACCGCTTTGTTCTATGAGAAAAAGCACTGTGAGCTTCAAGTAACTGAAGTAACTGACTTAGAAACAAACCTTTGGAATATACTCTTTTTCTTTCTAATTGTTGGGGACTATCTGTAATTTAGTCTCTAAAATATGGTTAATCTTTGACTCTTGCTCTGAATTAATCAATAAAAGACATCATAGTAGTAATCTTTGGGGGATTGAAATTCAATTTAATCCATTTGTTCTATTTGTTAGCTCCTCTGGTAATTGGTTTGATGGGGAAGAAGTTTGAAGTTATTGGTTAAATAGAGGTTTTTGGATTATCTGTGAATTTCAATTATCCATGCTTCACCTGGCCCCAATTAGCACTAATAATCGAGTTAACTGAATAGAAGTCATTTCCCATCATATCAGTTTTGCTATAGGCTTATTAATTGTTTCACTAATGGGCCCCCCAAAAGACAAAGCCCCTTTCTCCATCAGGCACTCACACCCCTATACCACAGTTTGTCAAAGTAGTGCTATATTGTTAATGGTATGAAACAAATGCTCTTAGTAACAAAACATATGTAGCTGGGGAGTGAAACCAGAAATGTCTAAAGTGCATTTATAGTCAGAAGGTATTACAAGACATTTCTAAAGTCTAGTTCGAAATCTTAATCAACGTTTTCAAGTGATTTGTATTTTCAATTTCAGTTGAGGTTGTCACTATCTTAATTTATCCTGATTTAAATTAAGACGGCTTTTAAAAGTGCCTGTTAATTTTAGCAATCTACCCATTTTCAGATGTGTTATTTATGTTTACCAATCATAATCTACATGCCTTTTAAGGTTTCAATTTCTCTTCTTGGACACATTTGTATTTATATTAAACACAATAAATATCTCCCATTCCAAGAGCCCAGTTTTGACCTTCTTTGATCTCTGAGTCCCAACATCCCTTAACTTGACATATAAATTAGCCCAGCCCCTCCCGGGAGGCTGGGACCTGAGGGTAGTGTTTCCTCCACTCCCTCGCCCCCTTTCGAATCTCCAGCATCATGTTTTTCCATTGCCATGGAGATGCAGCTATGTACACAGAGTGCAACAAACCCAGCGAATGGGAAAAGTCCCAGCCGAGATAGAATTACTAACTAAACAAATGCTATTGGTAACAGGGTGCCAGGGAGGGATACCCAAGTTCTCCTTTTCTCCCCACAATCAGATTACAGGTAAAAGTGCAAACAGCTAGATGAAAGCTGACACAGTGGTTCTTTTAAAGACACAGCGGACATATTACTCTCAGGAAAACACGGCGTTGGGTGCAGATCAGATCGACAGGAGAGCTATGCAGATGTGGGAGGTTTAGTGCGCCTTTTGTAAAAATATTGCTGTCCTAAACCCCAGATCATGGTCTTATGGCTAAATAAAGAAAACAGAGCAAACAACTGAGAGTCCAACAGCAGCAAGGACTGGGTGAAAAGCCCTGGTGTTCTCTCCGATAGCACTCTCCATATTGTCATGTGTGGGGCGAATAATAATTGGTGCCTCCCTGGTACTGGCACACAGCTACTCGCTGGGGCAGTTTCACCCAAGAGTTAATAAATTAATTAACACACCGTTCTTTTTATGGTTTCTAAAATAAGAAAATTGCCTATTCAACCCTCTGAGTACCCGATAAATAGGCTTCTATGTTTTGCTTTTGTAGGTATCATTTATGTCCTTTATTTTTATTTATTTTTAATGGTATATTTGATCTTGGTTAAAGAACCACAGATAAATTAGAAAACACAACTATGTGATGAAGAAGGAAATGGAAATTTTCATTTAAAGAAAGTCTGATTTTTTTTTTTTTTTTAGATAGGCAGTTTACAAACATTTTCTAAATGCAAAAATCATATGGAAACATATAAAGCGTTCATTATTTTGTGACTTTGGTAAATCAAAACTGACCATGGTCCAATGTGTGAACTTGTATCTATCTTCCTTGCCTACTTTTTGTGACATATCTCAGTCACTTTTCTTGCAAAACATGATTGAACTCAGCCGTGTGTGTGGATTTCTGTGTGTCTGTCAAAATCAACTTTTCAATTCTACTTGATTTAAGGTTTGAAAACCCCAAAGCTGTCTCGAACAACCTCGCAGCAACAGCATGCTGGTAGAATAGTTTCAGGTGCCTTTTATCAGGCTTTTCAGTTAGTTTAAAAATATTATTAATTTGCCAGTTAGTCTCGACAGTCTCTGAATGTTTTTGATAGTTATTCAATAGAGTTATAAATAGTGGTTTTTTTTGTTTAAATAGCATTTTTCTCATTCCTGAAGATTGTTTTCTACCCCCATTTTCCACTTAACTTTAAACGAACTAAAGTGTTTTAACTTCCCTTAGAAGTTATTTCCAGATAACAAAAATCAGTTAAGAAAATGTTAAAGTCAACTTAATTTCCCTTTTCTAATTTTAAAATATTTAGTTCATTCTTTCAAGCAAATCTTTCCTTCTCAGTATGAAGACTTTGTGGGTTTGTCCTGATCAACATCTTCAACCCAGATTTCAAACCTGGGTATTGTTTGAAAGAAATGGCCTTTTAAAAATATTAACCTCCCCAAGCATTATGGGGCTTTCGATAGTGCAAAATTGGCACCCCTGGAGATGTATTTAGAAAAGAAACTTCAATAGAAACTGCTCTGCATGGTTGTGATGAGATACCATAATGTTAGGGCAGGTGGGCATCAGCTGGAGCTTGGGAAGTCAGATTCCAAAGGGACTGCTGAAGTTACCAATATTTGCCAAATAGTCCTCTACACAACATTGCACAATTTAAACACCTGTTTCTTAGCAACCTGGTAGACTAGGTAAATCCCATCGCTACTTTAGTTTTCTTATATAAGATATGTACTATAGAAAATAAGAATACCCCCAGCCTGACCAATATGGTCAAATCCCATCTGTATTAAAAATACAAAAATTGGGGAGCTGGGCATGGTGGCTCACGCCTGTAATCCCAACACTTTGGGAGGCCGAGGTGAGTGGATCACAAGGTCAGGAGATTGAGACATCCTGGCTAACACAGTGAAAACCTGTCTCTACTAAAAATACAAAAAATTAGCCGGGCGTGGTGGCGGGCACCTGTAGTCCCAGCTACTTGGGAGGCTGAGGCAGGAGAATGGCATGAACCTGGGAGGCGGAGCTTGCAGTGAGCCAAGATTGTGCCACTGCACTCCAGCCTGGGTGACAGAGCGAGACTCCGTCTCAAAACAAAACAAAAACAAAAAACAAAAAACAAAAAAAAATTAGTCGGGCGTGGTGGCATGCGGCCTGTAGTCCCAGCTACTCAGGAGGCTGAGACAAGAGAATTGCTTGAACTAGGGAGGCGGTTGCAGTGAGCTGAGATTGCGCGACTGCACTCCAGCGTGGGTGATAGAGCGAGATTCTGTCTCAAAAAAGAAAAAAAGAAAAGAAAAATACCAGCCTGGTACAGTGGCTCACTCTTATAATCCCAGGACTTTGGGAGGTCAAGGTAGGAGGATAACTTGAGTCCAGAGTTTGAGACCAGTCTGGGCAACATAGCAAGACTCTATCTCTGCAAAAAAAATTTGTTTTAATTGGCTGGGTGTGGTGCTGTGTATCTGCAATTGCAGCTGCTTAGGAGACTGAGGTGGGAAGATCGCTTGAGCCCAGGAGTTCAAGGCTGCCGTAACCCCTAATCAGGCCACTGCACTTCAGCCTGGGTGACAGAGTGAGACTTCATCTCAGAAAATAAAAAGAAAAGGAAGAAATAAAGAATGAAAGAAAGAAGAAAGAGAGAGAAAGAAAAAAGAAAAGAAAGAGGCAAAAAAGGAAGGAAGAAAAGAAAGAAGAGGAGGAAAAAGGAAAGAGAAAAAAAGGAAGAAAAGAAAGAAGAGAGAAAAAAAGAACGAAGAAAGGAAAGAAGCAAGCAAGAGAGAGAGAGGAAAATAAATGCTTCGTAACTTTGCCAGTTTTTGCCATTATGGATGTTATAACGTAATTATTTGTATTATTGTAAATAATACAATTTTTAAATGGTCTCTATCGAATGAGCAAGCATTTCTCTGAAGCGCTTTATTTATGATGTGGTCTCTTGGATGTGGCCTGTGATGCCAGCGCTCCCAGGCTCCTAGGCACAGCATTTCAGGAATGGCTGCTTTGCTTACTTTCAGAACAAACGGGAAAACGTAGTGGCGGAGAAGCACACAGACCTCCCTAGGCCGGCCCAGGAGCACTTCGCTGCTGCTGTGCGGGGAACGAAGTTCCCACTTAGTCACAGACGCTTCTGTGTCTGAAGAGGCGGCTCATTTAGCATGAAAGGAGGTGGCTGCAGCAGGGTGAGGAGGCCCGGCCTTCAGTGCGCACGGTACTCATCCTAACCTTCACTCAACCTCTCCATGCTCCCACTCCCCCAAATCTGCCTGCCCCGTGATAAACACGTGGAGCTCTGGCTGAATGCTCATTTAAAAGAGTTTAGTCTTTGTTAAAAAGTTTCCTAGGATTTTCACTGGTTGAAATCAAGGATGTTGTCTGAAAGCTCGTGTGTGCGTCATCATGTTTATATTCTTCTATACTCTTTGCGAGGCCGTATTCCTTTAAAACCCGCTTCTCTCCAAAACCTCTGCTTCCCGTGGCTATCTAAATGCACTGAAAATAAAATCTGGAAGGTTCATTTATATGTGGTTTAAGTTTCTCAAAGGGTCTTAGCAATATATTGCTTTGGATCGTTAGAAACCAGAGGTATTCTTTTAAATTGGCATTGTTATATTTGAAGTAACTAAAGGCATCTCCCGGGAGCCATTTAGAAGCAGTTTGTTAGGACCAAAGTTCCCAAGTAGTTGAATTGTGCTTTTCCGGTTAGCCCGCATACTATGATATAAAGAAGGATGGAGAAGCGTTGTGAGTTGTTGCGGTGGAGAGTGTGCATGACAGTGTGCCTTTCATGAACGCACCCACGGCAAGTGTGAGCCACGCTCTTACTTCTGCATGTGGCTCTCGAAGGCCTCCGTGAGGGCTGCTGTTCCGGGATGCATGTGTCCAGTAAACCTATGTTACTGAGACCGAAGAATAATTTCAAACATGATACCAATGAAAAATAAAGCCTCGCCAATCAATCTTGTATGCTATCATAAATCAGTCAACTCCCAAAACCTAAAACCCACCAAAATGGCAGGAAGGAGGTTATTTGAAAATGAAAAAAATTTGTAAATAAAGAAAGGGACTTCATTTTGCTGGAGAAATGTCAGTCCTGAAACTCGTATTGCCGTGCAGATAACTGTTGCAAATTAAATGTCCCCCCTTGTGGCATAGACAATAGAAAAGTCTTTTAAACATTATATTTAAAAATGCTTTTTCTAGTTACGAAGATACGCAATGGTTTTTAACCATATAATTTGGTGCATATAAGTAGCCTCTAAATAGGTTGCCATGAGTGAAGACTGACAAAGAACGTTATTAAGCTTTAAAGAAGGCAGACAGCTATGCCGTAGTTTTCAGAAAAAAAGCACCTTTCCCAGTTTTACTGAGAACAAGACGACGATTTTCTCTTACGAGAACATGAAAGCCGTAAATTTCTCCTTTTCTCCCCATTTAAGTGGATAGGACTCAACACGGAGGAGGAAGCTCTGTTCAGCTGTCAGCTTTTTTATTTTTTAGGTTGAGATTCAGGCCTTGCAGTTTTTAAAGTTAATCGCTAACTGCTCTGAAATATTGGTGGCATTTCAGTGGAAATATAAATATGCTACTTTCCACAGTATTCTTCCTTATTTTTTTTTATTTTACCCTAAAAGTCTACAAGTTTTGTACCAGTGTGATTCCTGCTGGCTGAGGTGGAAACTCTCTACCTGCACTTATTTCAACAGGGAATTTGGGATAAATAAGATGGGTAACAGGAAGGCTGAATACTCTCAGACTGAATACTTAATTTGCACATTAAAAGCTGATCATTAATCCTATATTTTAATCCTACAAATGTCAGGAGCTATTATTTCCTAGGGCATATGACGGTGCTAGGAATAAACTGGACTGTGTTTTGTTACAAAGCCCGTGAATAAACATAAGAACAGTTGCTATATCAAACCCAAAGGCCATTAAATACTACTTTAGGAATCCATTTGTTATCACATTACCACTAAGGGTAGGAATCCTACAGCACATGATAACCAAAGAAGAATCATAACTGGAAGAGAATGTTATTAAAATCCAACTATAGCTACAAATACAACATCTATAAATATATGCATACACATTCACACATATTATGGTCCTGCAATGCATGCCTGAAGTTTCATGTTATTTAAGAGAAATAAAGAATAAGGCTTCAAGTAGCCAAAGGACCATTGATTTTTTTCAGTGTTTGAGAAAAACCCAGAAACAGAGATCAAGCTAACATGTTTAAAGCATAGCTGGCCAAATGATGTTTTCAAGTGATGCTAAGTAGGACCAGCAATAGTTTACCTAAATTCTGAGAAATCAGCAAATCAAATAAATAAAAAGGCTGCCTTTGGACCAAATTGTAGTTTCTAACAAGGCTGCCTCCTGAGTGGGATGTGCTTGTTCATTAAGCTTTTTAAGCTGGGATTCACTAATGCCACTTGAAAAGGGTGGGCACCTTGCAATCCAGACACCGAACAATGCTGCCCTGAAGCTTATTAAGTTTAAGTTTTATACAAATAGCTACTTAGAATGATTTGCTCAAAAATGTGCACACTGATTTCAAAATAACAGTTCTTACAGTCGAACAAAAAAAAAAGCGAAGGAAAAATGAAGCTGAAACAGTGACAAGAAATTAGGTTGCTCTTGATTTTATTCTGAAATGGTACATTTGAATGACTTTCTAATTTTAACATGACTTTTAAAATGTGTAGGTCTTAAATAAAGTTAACAAACTAATGAATGAATATATGCAAATTGTCAGCCTGAAAAAAATAAAAGCAAAATGCAGTACATTTTCCCCCAAACATCTGAGTTTATATCCTTCTACATTTTGTCAAATTCGAGATCCTTCTGAGAAACTTTAAAGAGAATGTGTTATTTGTTTAAGCTACAGCTACATTCATTGTGTAAAAATAGGGGCTCGCAATTACAATGTGGCGTTGGTTGTAGAGATACAGCGTCACGAGGAGGCTCCGGATCATTTTAGAAGCAGAAAATGGAACCTATCTGCTCCCGTCCACCAGAAGGAGAGGGAGGGAGCCGAGGAGCTTTCACCGCAGGAAGGACTCATTCTTTATCTGGCATTTAGAGCCAGCTCAGAAACTAATGGGAACGCTCGACACTCTTCTTCAAACTCCTCTCCATTTCTCATCCCAGAGTTCAGCGTTGCATTTGAAACCATTAAAGGGGCTGCTTTACTATGCTAGCAATGGGGAGTCTCATTTTCAATGTTGTCAATAAAATTAATAATTGTTATAATCTCTCCTAAAACGCCATTGTACTGTATCTTAACCGGTTTATTTTATGAACACAAGAGTTGAGAAGCTAAGTCCTTGGGGTGTTACAAACATGTTTTCTACTCTAAATCAAAATTCTTTTTTACTACCCAACGTAGGAAAATGTATAGATTTTTAAAATCTTAAATGCAACATACAACCAAGGAAATGTGAAGGGGGCGAACAACAACAAAGAATGCTCAGATGGGAACGGGGGGTGCCGACCCTTCCCCGAGAGAGGAAGGAGCTCTCTCCACGGTTCTCTGCCGAGTGGGGGGCGCGAGCCCTGCACCCGGGGCTGCAGTTTCGGCCAGACCCCCGGCGGCCGTGTGCCCCGAAAGAGGATCCCTGGCCTGTGTGCACAGAGCTTCTGATCAGCATCAAGCCCTGCGGAGCCCAGGCAGGAACAATGCACCAGGGAATAGACAGAGGACATGGATCCCACCTCTCTTCCTCTGACCGTGCAAGACAAGGTTTTAGTTTTCTGAAAGAAACACAAAGCAGAGAGCTCAATAATTCAAGTCTGCTGTTCCAGGCCCAAGCGCCTGTGATTAACCGGAGAATATTTAGGCAGCGCTGCCATGCTTCTTTGGAAATACTGAGAATGTTTCTCCCAGAGAAAATGTGGTACTGTTGAACATTTTCAAAAAGCTGAATGTGTATGAACTTCCCAAACACCAGGCACATCTGCTTGTCTGACACTCAATACTGTTGTAAGGTTTTGTATAACTCACTTCCTGTCTTTATACGTACACAACAGGATATTTAAATAACAAAGACAAGACGCCAGGCAAAAAAAAAGGGGTGCTCCTAACACAGCATATCCATCTCCAATTCCATCTCTATGTGTTCGAGTTGCAGAAATAACCAACATACTTCGAATCCTGTTGCTTGCCTCTAATTGTGCAGGGTAACAGGCAAAAGGACGAGTGTTTATCTTGGGCCCCTTCACACTGGAAGGGGCAGTTTGTCTCCTAGAGTAAAAGCCAGCCACAGCCACATTTATTTGCTCAGAGGGTTCTGAGGTCCACCATGACCTCCAGATCCCTTTCCAGTCATATCAAGCAAACATCTGGAGGGACGCATGTGGATGGAATTTTGAGGTCCCCCCAAAACCCACCCTCATGTAAGATCTTCCATTATGTTTGTATTCACTTTTTAACATACATGACCTTTGTTTCGTGCTCATAGAGATACAATGCCACTTCAAATATATTCACTAAAATTACTTCAGTTAAAGAAAGGCTTTTTTAAATTTAATCGAAGTGCTCTTGTAAATCTTACCTTCCCAGTGTGGAATCCTAAAATAAAAAGAAAGTCTTCACCGTTCTATCACCTCCTTCATAGAAAAATTACTGATTGCATGGTATACCTTACTCACCATACCTTTCGTCTTGTTCTCAGTCCAGACTCATTGTAAGTAACGGAGTTTTGCATATGAAATGGCGAGACTCAGTATTTCTCAATTTCCCTTTTATTGGGAAAGAGGCACCAGAGGCCCCCTTGCTACCTTGATGTCTACGTGAGTTAACTCAGCACATGCACATACATTATACAAATCAAAACTATGTGCCAAGGACCACATTCAATTTGAAAACAAAGATCACCTTTAAACAGAGAACTTCATTCATATGGAAGAATCCCATTTGTGGCCGGGCATGGTGGCTCACACCTGTAATCCCAGCACTTTGGGAGGCCGAGGTGGGCCAATCACGAGGTCAGGAGTTCAAGACCAGCCTGGCCAATAGGGTGAAACCCCGTCTATACTAAAAAAACAGAAAAATTAGCCAGGAGTGGTGTTGGGCGCCTATAGCCCCAGCTACTCCGAGGGCTGAGGCAGGAGAATCGCTTGAACCAGGGAGGCGGAGCTTGCAGTGTGAGCTGAGATTATGCCACTGCACTCCAGTCTGGGCAACAGAGTGAGACTCCATCCAAAAACAAACAAAAAAATCCCAATTTTAAAAACACGGAGGGATTTCAAGTATCTCCATACATCACGGGGGAATTACAAATCTCTCGCATCTGTAATTATAGATTTAACAGGCTTGTATTTCTATCAAGCTATCACATTTTAACCTATGCAATACAACACTTTTTTGATTTTTATAAGGCTTTTCCAAGTATAACATAAAATATGCTTGCTATAAAAGAATTAGAAAGCCTGTAAGCGTAAAAACAATACCCGAAACACCCATCATATAAGACAGTCACAGTTTATATATTGTTATAGATCTTAAAAATAAATAGGTACAATATGTACTATTTTCATAGTTATGCTCGTATTTCCATATGAGCAGATACAGCTCCACTTTAAACCTAGATCATAGAACTCTTACATGGTCTTATATGGGAGGATTTATTTAGTTCCAGCCTCTCGTTTTCCAGATGAGCTGTCTAAAGCCCAGAGAAGTTAAAGAACTTACGAAAAATCACACAGCTGGTAAATGGCAAAGTCAGGGCAAGAAGCCAGCCCTTCCGTCTCTCTCCTCCTGGGTATCTAGGAAGATACACTGTCTTTCAGACCACTTGACTGTGTGTGTGTGTGTGTGTGTGTGTGTGTGTGTATTTAACAGCCCTGTCATTTAAAACAAGTAACAGCTTTTATAAGGTATAACTTTACCTACCATAGAGTGCACCCATTGGAAGTGTACAATTCAATGGCTTTTTGCATATACACAATGTCATGTAACCATGGCCTCTCTCCAGTACCAAAATATTTTCAACACCCCGAAAAGAAACCGCATATCCATCAGTTGTCACTCTCATTTCCCCGCCAAAGGTCCTCAACTCCAATCAACCACGAATCCACTTTCTGGCCCCTCTGGATCTGCCTGTTCAGGACATTTCATATGAACGGACTCAGACACGACACATTCTTTCATGCCTGGCTTCTTCCACTCAGCATACTGTTCTTAGAAGCTCATCCGTGTGGTGGCGCGTGTCCTTTACCCCTTTCCATGGCTGAGTAGTGTTCCATCAATTACACCACCTTTTCTTTATCTGTTCATCAGTGGATGGACATTTGACTTGTTTTCACTTTTTGGCTATTATGAATCATGCTGCTGTGAACATCTGTGTACCAGGTTTTTTTTTTTTTTTTTTCTGAGATGGAGTCTCGCTCTGTTGCCCAGGCTGGAGTGCAGTGGCACCATCTCAGCTCACTGTAAACTCCGCCTCCTGGGTTCACGCCATTCTCTTGCCTCAGCCTCCCAAGTAGCTGGGACTACAGGCGCCCGCCACCACTGCCCGGCTAATTTTTTATGTTTTTAGTAGAGACAGGGTTTCACCGTGTTAGCCAGGATGGTCTCAATCTCCTGACCTTGTGATCCGCCCACCTGGGCTTCCCAAAGTGCTGGGATTACAGGCGTGAGACACCGGGCACCACCCTGTGTACCAGTTTTTGTGTGAATGTGTGTTTTCATTTATATTAGGTGTATACCTAGAAGCAGAATTTCTGGGTCACCTGGTAACTCCATGTTGAATCTTTCGGGGACCCTGTCTGTCTTCCAAGTGGCTACATCATTTTCCATTCCCAATAGCGGTATATGAGGCTTCCCATTTCACCACATCCTTGCCAATCCTTATTATTATCTGCCTTTTGACTCCAGCCAGCCCAGTGGGTGTGAAGTGGTATCTCATTGTGGTTTTTATTTGTATCTCTCCCTGAAGGCTAATGCTTGTGAGCATGTATTATAAGCTTGTTGGCCATTTGCATATTTCCTTTGGAAAATATCTAGTCAGATACTGGGCCAGGCGTGGTGGCTCACATCTGTAATCCCAGCACTCTGGGAGGCTGAGGTGGGTGGATCACTTGAGGTCAGGAGCTCAAGACCAGCCTGGCCAACATGGTGAAACCCCGTCTCTACTAAAAATACAAAATTTAGCTGGGCATGATGGCGGGCGCCTGTAATCCCAGCTACTCAGGAGGCTGAGGCAGGGGAATCTCTTGAACCTGGGAGCTGAAGGTTGCAGTGAGCTGAGATTACGCCATTGTACTCCAGCCTGGGCAACAAGAGTGAAACTCCGTCTCAAAAAAAAAAAAAAAATTGTCTATACATGTTATTTCACTGAAGCAAGGGAAAAACAAGCTAAATATTCTACAGTGTATGACAGAACAGTCATACAATTCAGTACTACAAATCTATCCTATTTTAATATGGCATGACATCATTGTATGTGGTTAAAGTGAAAAAGTTGCAAAGCAAAATGTCACAAGGTCCATTTTTGTAAATTTTACGTAGATACATATAGTTTCACACCCACAGTAAAAGATCTGTAGTTCATAGTCCCAGGCATCGGGATTAGGATGAAGCAGGGGGTGAGGCATTCTCTCTTTGTTGTCTACATGCAGATAATACCTTGTTTTATTGCACTTTGCTGTGTTTTTGTGTTTTTGTTTTTACAAATGGAGGCTTGTGGCAATCCTGCATTGAGCAAGTCTATCAGCGCCATTTTTCTAACAGAGGTGCTCACTTTGTGTCTCTGTGTCACATTTTGGTAATTCTCACAGTATTTCAAAGTTTTGCATTCTATTATGTCCGTTATTATGGTCACCTGTGATCAGTGAGGTTTGTGGTTATGGTCATTGTTTAGGGGCTCCACCAACCATGCCCATATAGGATGGCAAACGTGAGGGATAGATGTTGGGTTTGCTCTGACCGCTCCACTGGCAGGCCTGTCCCTCCACTCCTCTGGCCTCCCTATTCTCCGAAACACAACAATATTGAACTTAGGCCAATTAGTAACCCTGCAATGGCCTCCGAGTGTTCAAGTGATCACATAAATATTTTTACTGACTATGTATTTACTCTTTTGAGACATGGTGTCACTGTGTTTCCCAGACTGGAGTACAGTGGCACGATCCCAGCTCACTGCAGCCTCAATCTCCTGGGCTCAAGCAATCTTTGCACCTCAGTCTTCTGAGTAGTTGGGACTACAGGCGGTGACCGCCATGTCTGGCTAATTAAATTTTTTTTTCTTTTTTTTTTTTTTTGTAGAGACAGAGTCTTGCCATGTTGCCCAGACTGGTCTCAAACTCCTGGTTTCAAGTGATCCTTCTGCCTCAGCCTCGCAAAGTGCTAGGATTACAGGCATGAACCACTGCACCTGGCTACATCTCTGGTTTTAAATCAGAAGCTAGGAATAATTAAGCTTAGTAAGAAAGGCATGCCCAAAGCCCAGAAAGATCTAAAGGTAGGCCTGTAGTGCTGAATGGTTAGACAAATCATGAATGCAAAGGAAAAGTTCTTGCAGCAAATTTAAAGTGCGACTCCAGTAAACACATGAATGATAGGAAAGCAGCCTCACTGCTGATACGGAGAAAGTTTGAGTGGTCTAGATAGAAGATCAAGCCAGTCAGAACATTCCCTTAAGCTAAAGCCTGTTATAGGGCAAGGACCTAACTGTCTTCACCTCTGCGAAGGCTGAGAGAGGTGAGGAAGCTGCAGAATAATAGCTGGAAGCCTGCAGAGATTGGTTCACTAGGGTTAAGGAAAGAGGCCACCTCCGCAAGGCGAAGCAGCATGTGCAGATGGAGAAGCTGCAGCAAGTTACCCAGAAGATCTGGCTGAGATAATTTACGAAAGTGGCTCCACTAAACAGCAGATTTTCAGTGTGGACAGAACAGCTTTATATTGAAAAAAGATGGGCCGGGCACGGTGGCTCATGCCTGTAATCCCAGCACTTTGGGAGGCTGAGGTGGGTGGATCACGAGGTCAGGAGATCGAGACCATCCTGGCTAACATGGTGAAACCTCGTCTTTACTAAAAATACAAAAAATTAGCTGGGTGCGTTGGCGGGCGCCTGTAGTCCCAGCTACTTGGGAGGCTGAGGCAGGAGAATGGCATGAACCTGGGAGGTGGAGCTTGCAGTGAGCAGAGATCGTGCCACTGCACTCTAGCCTGGGCGACAAAAAAAAAAAAAAAAAAAGAAAAAAGAAAAAGAAAAAACATGCCATGTGGGACATTCATAGCTAAAGAGGAGAAGTCAATACGTGGCATCAAAGCTTTGAAGGACAGGCTGACTCTCTTAGTAGGGGCCAATGCAGCTGCTGACTTTCAGTTGAAGCCAGTGCTCATTTACCATCCTGAAAACCCTAGGGCCCCTAAGAACCATGGGAAATCTACTCTGCCTGTGCTCTAGAAATGGAACAACAAAGCCTGGATGATGGCACATCTGTTTACAGTAACATTTACTGAATATTTTAAGCACACTATTAAGATTTACCGCTCAGAAAAAATGATTTATTTCAATATATTACTGTTCATTGACAATGTACCTGGTCACCAAAGAGCTTTGATGGTGATGTACAAAGAGACTAACGTTGTTCTCATGCCTGCTGACATGCATTCATTCTGTAGCTCATTGATCAAGGAGTAATTTCAACTTTCAATTCTTGTTATTTAAGAAATACATTCTGCCTCCCCAGTCTCCTCTTTCTCCACCTGTCCGTGAGACGACTCAGGATTTTGATCTGCAGGTTGATTATCTGACTTCCTGACCCTCTGCCACCACACCCTTCTCCTCAGTGAGAGGAGAAAGCAATTGTTACAACATATCTGTTTCAAAGGACAGAGCAGTCTTTAAAAACACATGGGTCTGTGTCTTCTCTTGCTCAGAGGCCATCTGTGGCCCCTGGCCATGCTTCCGGCCATGTTGCCTCTTCACTGTCAGTCCTAGCCCCTCGGTGATCTGACCTCGGCTCCCTCTGACCATCGCACACTGCCCTCTCCGCCTGCACTGTCCCTGCCACTCACTGGGTTCACAGACTGGTGAGGAAGAGAGCAAAGCAAACCACCATTTCAGCACAGGTTTAGGTTGTTTTCAATGAAAAGAAATAGAAATCCATGAATAAAATGGCTGAAACAATAAGGAAAATACGTTCAAGTCCGATGGAGGTTTTCTGTTCCAAGCTGGGTGACATTGGTGGCTTCAGAACCACATTTTCCTCCCCTCTTTTTCCTCTGCCTCCTGGCTGGCTCCCCGGACTCCCCTCTCCCCTGGGGTGGCACAGCCACTGGCGTCCTGCTCCCACATGATTGCTACTCCCGGTGACTGGCCCCAGGACTAGCCAGTCACCATTTCCCCACGTGGGATTCCTTTTCTCCACAAGAAGACTCCTTGCCAGAAGCCCCCTGTCCCACCCCAGCCAACTTTCCCTGCTGTCCCACTGCCATAATTACATCATGTGGACGTATCTACTCCAAATGCCGGCAGGGCAGGGGCCGGGAGTCCAGGGCTGGGACAACCGCATTGGCTTAGATCAATCTTGCCGCCTCCTTTTGCAGGCTGGGGTTTTAGTCCACATTCCTGCAGCCACTGGCCATGCACAGTGGACACCATGCAGGATGGGGGAAGGAGTGACCCACAGGGTCCACAGCAGATATTTCAGCCAATAGGACAGAGGCAGGGACAGTGCTGTGGGACCTGTGCCTGGGGTTCCAGTCAAAATCCAATGCTTGGCAAAGTCCCCTGGCCTAGTGCAAAATCTGTGCAGGCCTGGTGAGCTCCTTGCTGGCTGAGACACTGTCTGCACTGAAGAAGACTCGGGCCTAGCGCCATGACTCGCAGGGAATATGAATTCAACAAATACTCATATCAGTTGAATGAATGAATGGTCTCTGCTTATCTTATGTGTCTAATATTAATCATTGTGATAATGCCAAGTGCCATGACCATATCAAAATTAACACTTTAGGTTATATGACTGGTGGTTTTACTGGCACCACGCACAATGTTCCTTGTGTTCCCTTAGCCTCTTAAATATTGTTTAACATGATTCATTATTTGGAGACTTTTAAAGTTATAATCATGCATGCAATTGACGTTGGTCGATTAAGCTGAGTCCATCCAGGAATTGTCACAGATTTGTAGTTTATCACTGATATGTTTCACAAGAAAATCTTGGTTAGAGAATCCTCATTCTTACTAAAATTTCTCGGTGTCCATTATATCAGGGGATTTAGAAATTATACATCATTGCTGAAGACACTGTTCTGCCTTGATTGCATCATACAGCAGGGTGAAACTCATAAAGCCTGTAGGAAAGCTCCTTATAGTACATCGAGGGGGAAGATAGATTTTAAGAACTATACTCTGAGACATAATTTTTAAAACCACGTATGGATTCAAAACCATTCAAAACCAATTGACTGTGACATGTAAGAAACAGAACAACTTTGCCATGAGTTTTAAACTTGTAAATGGTGTGAATAATTCTGAACCATTCCGTTTTGCTGTTGTGAGCAGAGTTAAAGAGAATGAATGAGAAAACACTTCAGAATAGCACATGTGATTATTATGAGTCCATAAAATAGACCCTCCTTTCCTATTTCAGAAGGAATATTGTGGTCCCCTGTTCTGCACAGCGGGTATGAGGACACATAAACTCACAAACACCACTACTCCGGTCGCTGGAAGATTAGACATTTCAAAAATTAATGCACTCATTTTATATGTTTTTTGTCTTGTAAATAATCATTGATAATTTATTGTTCCCACCTTCACATCTATGGCACTGTCTGCATGTTATCTTTGAAAATGGGCATCTTCATACACGAAAGAGAGAAACAATTGTGTAGATGTATAACTCTGTCCTTATGTGGACATCGCATTTTGGAAATCACTTTTTTGGTGCAGTATTTCAAACATTTCCAATCAGAATTTGTTTTTTACTTGGTTTCTATATATACATGTTTTTTAGCACGCTAGATAACCAGGCTTTTTCCAGTCCCCTTATATGGATGAGCAGTGTTAGCTTTATTCTCTGCCTAGGTTCGTCAAGAGCAAAGAGGTACTGAAATGAATAGGATATTCGCACTATTAAACTGCCTTGCAATTTTGGATAACAAGAAAGGGTGAGGTAATATTGCACAGTAACGTCTCATGGTGGGAAAGAAGGACGTTATATAAAATGAAAATAATATTGTTACGGGTCCTTACAAAGCCAACTTCAGTTTTTGAAATTCTTTTTGTGGCATTGGTAATTTGAAACAAAGTTTCATCAAAGTTTTTTTTTTTTTTATTTTTTTATTTTTTTTTTATTTTTATTTTTTTTGAGACAGAGTCTTGCTGTGTCGCCCAGGCTGGAGTGCAGTGGCCGGATCTCAGCTCACTGCAAGCTCCGCCTCCCGGGTTCACGCTGTTCTCCTGCCTCAGCCTCCCAAGTAGCTGGGACTACAGGCGCCTGCCACCTCGCCCGGCTAGTTTTTTTTGTATTTTTTTTAGTAGAGACGGGGTTTCACTGTGTTAGGTAGGATGGTCTTGATCTCCTGACCTTGTGATCCGCCCGTCTCGGCCTCCCAAAGTGCTGGGATTACAGGCTTGAGCCACCGCGCCCGGCAAAGTTTTTAATATAGGAGTATGTGTGCACACTATTGTATTTAAAAATAAGATGAAATTTCCTACCATTGAAAAGGTGAGAATAGTTTAGCAATTGTCTATATAATACTTCACAAATACGCCCTTTTTATTAGACTTTTTTTGTATCGCTCCAAAGAAATGTTTTCTACAAGTGGAAATACTGGTAAAATCGTATTATCAAAGGTTTCCTAAATAATACAAGACGTAGAATTTTCTTACAGAAGTTTATTAGTTTGCCTAAAATGTCTTCTCTGCTCCATTGAGGCGAAGCCCCAATATAAAAAAACCGGATAAGCTCAATTGCAAGTTCAAAAAAAAAAAAAAAAAAAAAAAAATTGAGATGTGCAGGAGGGGTGGGGAGGTGGAATGTTGTTTTCCCCACCATGTAAGGATGGGGTAATTGATCTTCTGGAAATAAAGAAACGTATAGAAAATTAGCTGTGCTAGGCCGGGCGCGGTGGCTCAAGCCTGTAATCCCAGCACTTCGGGAGGCCGAGACGGGCGGATCACGAGGTCAGGAGATCGAGACCATCCTGGCGAACACCGTGAAACCCCGTCTCTACTAAAAAATACAAAAAATTAGCCGGTCGAGGTGGCGGGCGCCTGCAGTCCCAGCTACTCGGGAGGCGGAGGCAGGAGAATGGCTGAACCCGGGAGGCGGAGCTTGCAGTGAGCGGAGATCGCGCCACTGCACTCCAGCCTGGGCCACAGAGCGAGACTCCGTCTCAAAAAAAAAAAAAAAAAGAGAAAATTAGCTGTGCTTAAGGATTCCTTTTCACTTTTGCTAATACCCTGAATTTACTGAGGTAGTAAAACTCAGAAGCGAGCGAGAGGGAAGAAAAACAGCCGTCCTGCAGCTCTTTCTGTTGGCCCCACTTTCACAAGCAGCCTACCCAGCGCTACAGGGAGATCCCGGGCTGAGGGGCAGCCCCTCCTCTCTGGATTTCCTTGCTTTTGTAAATTTGTCAGTCCATCCATGAACTTTGTTTGAACAGAGTTTGGTACTTAATGGATGATTGTATTGTGTTGTAACTCACAGTCTAACACATCTTTTCTGTATTTATTTTAAAGACAGGCTTTCTAGAAGCCAAAGGGCTTAAGCTGTAGGAAATAAAGAAGTGAGACTGCCCATCCAGGTCCTGCACACGCTGCATCCCACTCAAATGCCTTGAAGTCCACACCCCAGAAGTTTCTGCACACCAAGGAGCCTGTCCAGAGGCCTCCCGCTCTCTTCCAGAGGTGCAGGGCTGGTTAGCTTTGGAATTTAACGGGGAGAAAGCAAAGTGCTGACGAGTTCTGTACCAGGAAGCCTCTGGGCTCATGTCTGTTGAAACCCAAGCACTGCCCTACAGGGGCCCTGCCTCGGAGTAGACAGGGTGCCTTGGGAGGAGGAGGCAGGCTGCAGTCACAGGGGAAGAGCATGACTGGGTCTTGAGTGAAAACAGTTTGTAAACATTCACACTTTGAGGTGTGAATCTCAGATTCTGCTAGGCATGACCATACCGAGGACATTCTGAAAACAAACACAATTTTAAAATCTGCGGGAGAAAGGAACGGCTCTAGAAATGACTTCCATTTCAAGAGTATTAGCACAATTAGAGATAACTTTTTTATGCCTTCAGATATTTTAAAACATCTTAAATTAACACATAGTTTTATACTATTGATTACATCAACAGCTATTTGGGGAGGGGACCTGTGCTATTAAGAAAATAACTTACATTTGCTCATATAGTATAGTACGAAAACAGTTTTAAGTGATTTTCACATTTAAATTTTTCTCATTAAAAATAACTCTGTGTGATTCCCACTTTGCAGATAAAGTAATTGCTATAAATTCTCATTAAATTATGGGTTGATAGTTTTTGTCTGCAAATCATTGTGCGGCACACTCTCAGAATTTATTTGGTGACACTATGGTTGTGAACACAGTCCGTTACACTCTCATTTCACAGACAGCACAAATCTTGTAAAGATAGTGCTTTCCTCTTTGCTTTGGGTACTAGGAAGCTCAGGGGAAAATTCTGCCGCTTCTGACAGTTCAAAGGGTGACTGGACATGTATCCACGTGTGCTGGTGTTAAGACTGATTGAGCTGAAATTGATCCTGATTTTTCTGTTTTTCCACTCTTATGATTCCTGACTTCATTCCTCCCACTGCTGAAGCTTTTCTTTTGTATTTTATATATTTTTAAAAGCCAGCTCAACTCCTTTGAGAAACCAAGTTAAACATTTTCATGGAGATTCTGTCTCCACCAGCTAGTCAGTAGGTATTCTTGCACAAATATGTAACACATTAGGTGTGTGGAAGACCAGCCACACTCCGTGATAAGTGGCAAATGCCAAAGTGCATGATGACGTAAACAGAACCAGAAGTTGCGTAGCTTACACAAGTGCAAATGACCAGTAAGCAGAAGGAGAACTGGACATGAGAGTGTGTGACAAGTTCCTAAACATTGTGAGAAAACACCTATTTGGTTCTGTCCATCTGTAAAATTACCTTTAAAATAGCCAGGCTGTGGTGCTTCGGCTGCGTACAGCCCACTGTAGGTGGATGTATGGGTTGGCGTCATGGTCAAGGCTGTTTCTAAATCCGTGGCTGACATTCGCCAGCTCTGTGAGGTGGGCGGGGCTGTGAACTCTGGGTCTCTCCGTCAGCATCTGCCAAATGGGACAATAGTGGCACCTACCTCATGGGTTATTGTGATATAGTAAGTGACATAAAATGTAAGCTCTTAGGAAGATTCCCTCCATAATAAGCACGTAATACATACTGCTTTTAAAATGAGCACTTGATCTAGTGCCTGGCTTACATAGTAAATTTGGAATAAATAAGTAAATGCACAGATGTGAAAAACTAAGATGTGGAAGTATCTTAAACTTTTGTCATTTTGTACATGCTGACTGCCTGCCTGAAACGCTTTTTTTAGATTTTCAGTGTATAAAATGTGTTGGGCGTCTCGTGTCACTTCCCCACATTATCCTTTTGTCACTATAATGCTGCCATGAGAAACAAAAGTGCACAAAAGCGTGAGAATCTGTACAGGTTACTCAATTAGCATGACCAAACTGTTGGTCTCTTTACAAAAATTCCATTTGGGTCCCCCAAGTTTAACTTAATGCCACTGGTTTAACATCTGTTTGGGGCACACCAAACCACCTCCGTCTATCCTAAAATGGAATGCTTCAGTCATGCCCAGGACCCACACCTGTCCTAGTTCAGTCCCCACAAAGATAAATTTCTTAATGAAGGTTTTTCCTTAGGGCCAGGAAGCCTGGGGGTGTGTTGGTGCTCGGCCACGTTCATGAACCCATCTCAAGTGCCTGACCTGTCAACCACTCTGTTCCTTTATATTGATTGTAATTTTAGTTTTCTGATTTTTAGTATGCCTGGGCATTACATCTTTCCTCCTCCTTTTTTTTTTTTTTTTTTTTTTTTTTGAGATGGAGCCTTGCCCTGTTACCCAGTCTGGAGTGCAGTGGTGTGATCTTGCTCACTGCAACCTCTGTCTCCCTGGTTCAAGCAATTCTCCTGCCTCAGCCTCCTGAGTAGCTGGGACTACAGGTGCCTGCCACCACGCCTGGCTAATTTTTGTATTTTAGTAGAGACGGGGTTTCACAGTGTTGGCCAGGATGGTCTCGAACTCCTGACCTCAGGTGATCCACCCACCTCGGCCTCCCAAAGTGCTGGGATTACAGGCGTGAGCCACTGTGCCCGGCCCCTCCTTTCTTTTTTTTTCCTTAAAGTCATCTGCTTGTAAGTCGTAAATAAGCTCTGAAAATACTAACCAGGAAGATTGTAACACCAATTTGGCCATAGGGGGGCTTCATGTTGTTACAGTTTCAATTTGGGAAGGAGGTAAGGCTTTCTGTCATACGGCTTTTGAAGCTTACAAGGTGAGGAATGTCAAAGACAGCCAAATAAGGAAATCAGTCATTTTAGGTAACAGAAGAAAAAGTCTTGAGAATTGTTTTTGGTGAAATTATGGTCACTCTATTTTATTTATTTATTTATTTATTTATTTATTTATTTATTTATTTATTTAGAGATGGAGTCTTGCCCTGTCACTCAGGCTTGAGTACAGTGGCGCCATCTCGGCTCACTGCAAGCTCCCCCTCCCGGGTTCAAGCCATTCTCCTGCCTCAGCCTCACGAGTAGCTGGGACCACAGGGACGTGCCACCACGCCCGGCTAATTTTATGTATTTTTAGTAGATACGGAGTTTCACAGTGTTAGCCAGGATGGTCTCGATCTCCTGACCTCATGATCTGCCCGCCTCGGCCTTCCAAAGTGCTGGGATTATAGGTGTGAGCCACTGTGCCCAGCCTATAGTCACTCTATTAATCAGTTTTTTCTAAAAGTTATCTCCTGCGTGTACAATCTATGTGTCTTTAAGATAGGCAAAATTATACCCAGCTACATGCTACAGCATGGATGAGCTTGAGGACAGTATACTAAAAATTAGCCAGGCATGGAGGCAAACGCCTGTAGTCCCAGCTACTCGGAAGGCTGAGACAGGAGAATCGCTTGAATTCGGGAGGCGGAGGTTGCAGTGAGCCCAGATCGTACCACTGCATTGCACTCCAGCCTGGCGACAGAGCGAAACTCCGTCTCAAAACACCTGGCAACCTGGCGACAGAGGGAGAGAGAATCTGTCTCAAAAAAAAAAAAAAAAAAAAAAAAAAAAAAAAAAAAAAAAAAAAAAAGGCTACCATGGTTAATTTTATATTATGTGTATTAAAAAGACCCCCCCAACCCCCGCCAAAATTGTGGCTGACCTCTCCATCAACAAAATGCCTATTCCTTAATGATGACAACTCATTCATATGCTGACCACTTCTTTTCTTTTGGTTCTGTTTCTTACACCAGCGAACCCCCTGAATGCCAAGTGGGCTTTCCTTCGAACTGTATCATGTATGTGTCAAATGAGATCTCACGCAAAGGTCTTCCCTACTCAGTTTCATTACAAGTGTACCTAGCCTGCCCACAGCGAAGGAGGTATTGCTGGTTCCCTTATTTCATTTTCAGTTCCGTTAGAAAAGTTTGCATAAACATGCACATGTAATCAGTTATGCATGGTGAGCCATAATGAGCTTTGGGGGCAGAGAAAGTCAATGGTTTTGCTGTTGTAAGAAAGTGTGGTGTTAACAGGTCACAACCTGTCTGCTAAGTAATTAACATACTGTAGGATTATAAGAAAAGGTAATAAGAAAAACAAGTCCTTCTCTTCCGTAACATGGGCAATCTTTCAAAAGAGGAATCTTTATTGAATTTGTCTTTCCTTAAATGAATTCTGGTCTGTGGCCTAGTTCCTTTTACTCTTCAAACCGTTCTCAACCACATCTGTGGAATTCTGTATCAGCAATTGTGAAGCCAGCTGTTGCTGAGAGTCTTTTATACTTAAGTTGAAATTAAGAACAGATTTGAGGGTCGTCTACCTGCTGTGAAGTCCTGATGGAGTTACCAAAAACTGCAAATGGTGAGAAAATGTGACTGCCTTGCTTGAACTGCTAGTACATTTTCTACAATGCTTTCGCCGCCATTGCAAAAATACCCTAACTCTGTGATCCAAGATTTGTATTTGTTCATGTCGTCTTTATCATTATTCAAAATATATGCACAAAAATCAGTAAGAGGAAAATCTATGTTGCAATAATAGTGTGTGGGTCAGCAAGGGTTTTTTTTTTTTTTTTTTTTCTGTGTGGAAAACAAGGACAGATTGTTAACAATGCTGGTTCCGTGGGAAAGTTCTTAAGATTTCTGCTACTGGGAAAATGAGTAAGGCGTTCTCTGTCCCACACACATGGGTGCATTTTGCATCCAATCTTGAGGCGATGCTTTGTGGATTATTCAGCAAAATAAAAATTCAGGCATAGAACCTGTTGAAGGCATCCTTACACCTGAATACAGAAGAGGGAGGAACAAATTTTTCACAAAAGTGTTTCAAGCAATGTGCAAGTCTCAACCATGATTAAACCTAAGTCACCATCAGTTTGACCTCAAATTATCCTCTAAATAAAAGACCCCACAAGAGAAAGCTCGGTAAGAAGCTATCTTAGGGTAAACACGGAAGACTCTGGGTGTAGACCACATTAGAAGTGATTTCTTTTGTGTGCGTGTGTGTGTGTTTTTAAGAAATGTGTACAAGAACTGAGATAGTTTCCTAAATTAAGATTTAAAATATTCTGTTAACTTTAGATTCAAGCAGTCTGAAGCCACTTCATAGAAGACTCTATTTAAAATATAATCATAATTTTGCCACACCATTCACGAAAGGGATTATCCTATGTTAAATTCCGTATCGATATGCTGTTTTTTCCCTCCTCCATGTTCAAATGCAGTGTATTCTCTGAATTTTTTAGTTCCATGAAAAGGAAAGATTTTAGGAAAAAAAAAAACAAACAAACCCAACACATTAGGATGAGTGTAATATTTTTGAAAGCATCAGTGATTAAACAAACAGCCAATTTCCATTTATACACAAAATAGTTACCCATTCCAAACAATACAAAGGGAGTGAACAGCTGTACTCCTAAACCAGTCTTCACCTAGGAATACTTCTTGATAATTTAAATCAAATTTATCCCTAATCCACTCTGAAATCTCTAAATTTTAGTTCAGAAAACAAAAGATTACTCCTTGACTTAGTTGCATAATATAATTCTTCTTTCTCAGATATAATGTAGACAATCCTAATAAATTTACACAAAGATAGGATTAATATTATTTACTAATGAGTAGCACACCCAACTGTCTAATCAGAGCACTTAAATTTTTGAGCATGAATATTTAATACATATTTTTTAGTTTGTCTTAGATTTTATGCTATAGTATAGGCAGTTTCACTTCCAGCTTTTACGCACTCAAGGCCTTGTTTTTTTTTTTTTTGCGGGGGGGGGGATTCTTTTTGGTTTTTACTCTGAGCTATTTTTTTTTAATGGAAGCCCTCAAGAACCTTTCTAATCTAAATGTCCTCAATCACTCCATAACCATTGAACACCATTTCATCACACGTTGAAAGTAGTGGAGTCCCAAAGGCTGAACAAATAATTCATTAGACAATAGCAAGGGAAAATGCTTTTTTCCCCCATTTATTTCATTAACCAAAATTATTGTCTGTTATAAAATTATAGAGGGTGGGAGGGGGAAATGAAGAGGTTGGTGAATGGGTATAAACATACAGTTAGATAGAATGAGTAGTTCTAATACTTGGTAGCAGACTAGAGTGACTACAATGAACAACAATGGATTGTGTATTTCAAAATAGATAGAAGACAGAACTTGAAATGTTCCCAACGCATAGAAACAATAAATACCCCAGGTGATGAGCAATAAATACCCCAGGTGATGAGTACCCTAAGCACCCTGACTTAATCATTACACATTCTACGCTTGTAACAAATACATGTACTCCATACATGTGTAAATATCACATATCACTAAAAGAAAACAAGTAGCCAAAATCAACCATTAATATTCAACCATTAATACTGCTGACTTTGCTCCATCCAAATACTATAATTTACTTGAACATTTCAAAATAGGAGAAGCTCTCCTGGGCCATTCCAGGGGCAGTGTCCTTACTCCCTAACGGTTACTTTAAGTGTTTGAAGCTATTAAGACAGTTGAAATGTTGGCAACGCTAAATATGGTTTACAGGAATAGTATGGAAACTTGTATTAAACATTTGATTTTTACACCTTTTTTTTCGTGTGTGGAGTGAGCTAGGAATAGTGCATTGACAAATGAACCACCAGTGACTTGTGTACAATCAATGTGAACATGTTTCAGTTGTAACAAAATGATGCTGGCCCTCCAGCTGCCATTTTCTAGGTCTGCCACACCAGACACCAGGACTTAACTCTTGCTCATCCATCAAATTACGCTCTCAGATTTCGCATGCGTTGTAGATAAATGTGTAAGAAAGGAAATCGTTTAAAAGCACAATATTATTGTAGACAGACAATGCCCTGAGTGAAATCACACGTGGGTGACTTAAGACAGGGCCCTAAACCGGCTACAAAAAGGAAGCAAGTCATGAACATTTTACAGTTTTATGTGGAGGGGTTTGGAAGTCTTGATCACCATTCAATGATCTACCTTGCCCATTTTCAACACATGGAAATTATTAGTGCAAGATTGTACTTTTAAATAGACCCAAGAATGCAGATGAATGTAGGTTTATAGCACTGACTCATATTCATTCCAAAATCCTACCAAAAAGCTATTAAAGTGTCAAGTCTTCAATTTTTAATCTTTGTTACTACCTACATGTATGTAATAATATGTGTATACAAGCCATTTATAGCTTTGTAATTAATTGAATTTGGGGATACTTTCTTTGTGCATTTTCACAGTGTACTGAAATGAATGGTGGGCACGTCAATACTTTTCGGTGAATCAGACTTAAATGTGACTGTTGAAGAATACATCCCACTCAGGCATTCATGCTGAAGCCAGCAACAATTGTCCGTGACCTTTAACACGCCTGCTCTCCAAATCAGTGCAGATCGTCAGTCACACGGAGCTTACATTTGAGGACTGGCGGATCCTTCATCGCATCGCAGAGGTTCTCCCTGTCTTTCTGCCTGACTCCCCCCGCCCCCCGACCCCGACCCCCCCCCCCCCCCCAAACATCAGACAGGCAGAATGGCCCCGCGGCTGATCTCCAGCATTCGGGCACAAGCGCCTCCCTTTGCAGCGCGTCTGGAGTAGTTTCTTTTGTAAACGCCCTAAGTTGGGGAGGGCCGCGGGCTGCGAGTGTGAGGCGCAAAGGGAGACGCCGCCGCGGAGGTAACCGCCAGGATTGCAGCGCTGACTGCTACGCGCAGCCACGTTGGGCGTCTTGGACGGAATCCACCTCCACTGCGGAGTTATCACGAGGAGAAGGAGAACAATATGGCCAGGAGCCTGGTGGGAGAAGCTAGTGTTACCCCTCCGCAGGCCGCCGCTCCCCGGGTCTACGTCACCGGCGGTGAAGGGGCGCTCGCCCTCGCTCGCTCCGACCCGCCCCTCCCCTCCCCTCCCCTCCCCCGCGCGCCCTCCCTCCCCTCCCCCACCCCAGCCCTCCCTGCCCTGTACCAGGAGAGCATTCTGGAGTCAAATTAGGATTTCTAGTCCCAGACTCAACTTACTACAACTAACTACTGCCCGTGGGGAGTAGGTGAGGTGAAGAAATGAAGTTTTAAGAACAGAAAAATAAGAGTTGAACTTTGAAGGCTACCGGTAAACAACCCCTTCATTTTTAAATGGCCATGTGGCAGAGCCGCTGTTTGAAGTCCTTCCAGCGGGACCTCTGTGACCCTTGATTCAGGACTCAATGTATTGATCCTGCCTCTGAACACCCCCGGAGGCATTTACCAGGAAGTTGAGTGATACGCACACGCTACGCCGTGTGTAATGCACACGCACCTGGGACCCCCGAAGGGGTGTCCCCATTTCAGTCCAGATGGGGCGCAGTGCCCAGGTGCCCGCCGGCGGGACCCGCATCCCGAGCACGTCTGTACGTATGGATGCGCGTGTGCGCGCGGAAACGGCCTCCGGGAGCCGGGGCTGCCGCAGCCGTAGACCTTGACGAGGGGCGACCACTGGCCGCTGGAATCGTGATTCAGTGCTATTAGGGGAGGAATTGGCTGTGTCTGAGTCACTGCAAGCCTCCAGACTGTCCCCGCAGTGTGGCAGAACTTTGTGCTGATGAGACAATAGTGGAGTGTGCGTTTCCTACAGGGCAGACCATTCCCGGGCTGGGGGAAGCCTCCGGCCTGCGCCGGGCCGTGGGCGCCCGGCCCCCTCTCCGTGCTGCGCAGCCCCCCGAGCCCGGCCGGCGCCGGGGCCCCCGCAGGGCGAGCGCGTCCAGGGCGCGCGCGGGCGGCGCGGGGAGGGGGCCGGGCGCGTGGTGGGCCCCGCGCGCCCTCGCGCGTCCCCCGCGCCCGGGCGCAGCTGGCGCGGTCGGTCTAATGCAGCGCTCGGCTCCGCGCCGCGGGCGCTCGGCTTCACCTTCAGATGCGCGGGGCGTGCGCGTCCTCCTCCCCAGGCCCGCCGCCTCCCCGCCAAGGTAGGGGCTGCGGGCGGGCGGTGGGCGCGGGGCCCGGAGCCCCGACGTGCCCTGGACTCTGGTGTGCGCCGCTGGGGGTGGTGGGGAGGCGCCGGGGAGGGGGGTGCGCCGGGGAGGGGCCTCCCCGGGCGCGGGGAGGGCTACTTGGCTTTCCCTGTGGGTAGTTGCTCTGCTCTGCAATTCCAGGATAGGGGAAGATGCAACTTCGGGCGGCGGGGCGAGCGCCCGGGAGGTGGTTTTTACCGCAGTGGAGGGGCGGGGTGGGGGCCGGGGTGGGAGCGCGGAAGAGGCTCTGGCTTTGTACACTTCGTCAAAGGCGACGCGGGAGGAGGGGAGCTCGGATGCGCTCTCCATCCATTAGGAGACAAAGAGCAAATTGCCTTACTTTAAAGTAAAACGCTCCGGCTAATGAAGGTGGGTGATGGGGCTGCGGGCTCGAGGAGCCGCTTCAATTATTAAGGGTTTGGCGGATGGGATCGATGCCTGTGGGCACCGCGCGCTGCTGCCTAGGGGACGTATTTGCGTGGAGGGGGGGGTGGCCTTGTTTTTTACGGCCCCCTCCCCGGCTGCTTGCCAGTCTGCGGGAAGCTTCTAAGTGACCCTAACGTTAAAGAAGTGAGAGGTCCTGGAAGGGAAGTTCGGGCGGGGGTGGGGGTGGGGGCGAGGGTCTGGCACCGACTCGGAGAGGGGTGGGCAGGGACTCCTCGGAGCTTCGCCCCGCCGGGTGCGGGTGGGGGAGGCCTCGGTGGCGAGATGAACCCGGGTGTATGAAGGAAGAATGCGGTGGGGTGTGTGTGGTTGGGCGGGAGGTGGGGGGAGGCGCCTCCGCTGCCATTTCCAGGGAGAACTAACAGACTGAATAGTTACGATCAGTATTTAGATTAAACCGCCTCAAGTTTTAAAGAAACTTTGTATGAATAAGTTTGTTAAACTGCAGTCGAGTGGGGTATTTAAAAGCAGCAGTTTATGTGTGCGGTGAGGAAAGCCAGTGGACCCCCGCAATTAGGGACCAGAGGGAACTAGCCTTTTACCCGAAAAATGTGGGTCTGTAAGTCAGCCCCATCTATTATCAGCGTTAATAAGCTTCCCGCAGCAGACCGGGATCAGACAGAGAGCTCTGGGGGCTGTGTGTCTTACTCATTCCGCTGATAAAGAGTCACTGGGTCTCTGGGTGTGCAAAGATCAACTTGCGCAGTCCTCTTTTCAAATGTATTCATTCTGTGCTTTATTTAATCCAGATGCACAAAAAGCCATTTGCTGCTTCATTGTTGGTTTACATTTTTTGAAAAGGCGACTGGTGTAACCTGTGGAATTTGAAATGCAAATAAGAGCCTGTGGGAGTAGAGGCAGAACAGATCAGCATTTATAAAGTGGAAAAGATTTAATGTCTTTGAAATCATTGCAGGGGAAGAAACTGGAGGGGGAGTGTGATTTTTCAGGGAGTGAATTGTGACGTCAGGTCTTTTTGGAAAAGATGTTATTTTTAAGGTCTGAAACCCGGGTAGGTAAAGTGCTTACAGGAAAAACAGATTACAAGATTAACATCTGTTAACATGATCGTTTATCTCCAGCCAAAAATAGGTCAGTTCTTTCTTAAGGAAACACGATTGCTGGCGCATGCTTAAATAATAAAATCAAAACGACGAGTTCATAAATTAGGAACGAGCGTTTGTTACAATCCGACTTGTGAAGAAACATTTTTTAATTCTGAGAGATCAATGGAAGGTCAAAGTCCCTTTTTGGTGTAGAGAACAACTCTTTCCCCTGCGTTGGCCCTCGGCCCCCGCCCCCCCCCCCCCCCCCCGCGGGATGACCCCTCCTTACTCGGAGCTCCCTTTCCGCCTGCACTCCCTTCGTTAATTTCCCTTTCCATCCTTTGTGGAAGTACAAAATATATTTAAATGGATATCGTCTGACGCCTCCCTCCTTAAAGAAGGCAAACTCCGCGCAGATGGCTAACTTTCAGAGCTCTGCTGTTGTTTTACCATTAAATGAAACAGTAGGGAGGAGAGCAGAGAGAAAAAAAAAAAGGAAACAGCTTTGCGAAGTCTCCCTGCCCCCTGGGCATGAGTGACGGCTCTGCTGGCCAATCCGCAGCGGCTTTCTCCATCCCGGAGGTAATTTGGGGTGTGTGTGTGTGAGCGCGCGCGCGTGCATGAGCCCATGTGTCTGCACACTGTGAAGTCTGGCCAGTCCCGCGCATCCGCAGGCTTCTGCATTTACACAGATGTGTGATGTAGACGTGGACACGCTTTTATTCGAGTCAGTTCAGCTACATGGGCACGCAGCAGCCCCCACGGAGCGCCTCCCCTTGCGAACGTTCTGTGAAGCATGGGATTTAGAAGCACTTTCGGATTCAGGTCGGAACCTGCAGAAGGGAAAGAAAGGAGGAGGGCTGTGATTGTTTCTCAGCAACTGGGGACTCGAAACGTGCGGTTTCTTCGGCCTCGTTGCCCCGGGCAGGCGCGCCCTGGTGCGTTTTTGGTCCAGGTGATGGAGCCCAGGCGCCCGGGCAAAGCGAACTGATAACGCGGATTGCTGAAACTGATGTGAACTCCGTAGAAAAGTGAAGGGCAGCATGTGTCTTCCAACTTCACATTTTATTTTCTCACTGGGAGTTGATGCTTAGTCCCTGGCAAATTCTAGAAGGTGAAGCGCTCGTGGCTAGTGAAAGTTCGGCTGCCCACCCGCCTCCTGAACGCTGCGCCCTGGCTGCGTCTGCCCTGCACAATGGGCGTATTCACGGGCAGAGCGCGTCACCGGCCACCCCACGCTTGCAGCTGACTTACTGTGGCACCGACTTTCCCAGGAATATCGGTAGTGATGTGTGTGGCTCTCGTAGTACGCACCTCGGGAAGCGTACGGACCCGAGCCTGAGCCGAGCAGCATCTCCGTGTAAATGTTGGAGACGCGGTGTCTTCCGGGAGCATCGCGGGGTTGCTGCGCTTCTGTACCCACCGGGATGGGGATGATGCAATGGAGAGGTTAAGGATCCACGTGCCCACTTCCTCCCTGGAGACCCCTGCAGGGAGACCCCCTGGAAGGGACCTCGTCCACGCGCGGCTGTTCCTGGCCACCAGGCCGCGTCGAGGTCACCCGAGGGTCCGTGGGCGACCTTCGTCCTTCCTTTCTGCAGGAACCTAACTCGCTTACAAGGTAGCATCCGACCCCGCGCCTTCCCTCCCACTCGGGCCATTTCCGCCCCCCAATCCGAGTTCCACCTGATTCTGCCCCTCCCCAATCTTCAGGAGCTGGCGGAACCGGGACTGGGCAGCCCTGGGAGGTGTCGTTGGATTAAATCATTCCTATTTCGGTGTGTCTGAGCTGCAGCGGCGGTGGGGCGCTACTGAGGGTCCTGGGGCTCGCGTGGCCAGAGGCCGCGGGCGGGAGCGCGGGGCGCTCGTGTGGGCTGGGGGCGGGTCGGGGCGGGGGGACTCACCTGCCCGCCCCGGGGTGGGGGCGGTGGCCGCTTGTTGCTGGGCTGCCAGGAGGAGGGCCGTGGGCGGGGCGGGAAGGGGCGGAGAAGCACGGGGAGGGCCTGGCCCGCCGCCCCCGCCCCCCGGCGCCCGCCTCCCGCCCCCGTCATGTGGAGCGGACGTCACACGGCTGCACTGTAACCCAAGAAGTGAAAGAGACGGACCCACAGCCCAACTTCGCACCATAACAAAGGCGGGGGTCTGTGCTGGCCGGGGGGCGGGGGCGAGCGGGGCGGGCGCGGGGAGCCGGCGGGGGCGGGCGCGAGGCCCGGAGGAGGAGAGGGGGCTGCGGGGGGAAGGGCAGGCCGCGGGGTGGGGGGGAGCGAGCGGATGGGGGTGTGGAGGGCCGGGGCCGGGGCCGAGGAGGGGGGCGGGTCCGGTCCGGAACTGGGGTCTGCGCGGCGCTGCGGGCCAGGCGGGGTCCGCGCGACGGTGTGGACCGGGCTCCGGGGGCCGAGGCACGGCGGAGGCCAGGTAATTGGTTTCTATTTTAAACTTCACTTTGTTCTGGCGGAGGTGGGGCGGTGGGAAAGGCGTGGCCCCGAGGACGATTACATAAGTATTCACACCTGAACGGGTCTTGCGCCCGCGAGCGGATTTGGGGTGGGAGTTGGCGGTGGGCACCCGGGCTCGGGGCGCCTCGCGAGGGGCTGCTGCGTGCGGGTTTTGTGTCCTGCCTGTGTGACCTCACAGTGTCTCGGCGGTAAAGAGGCCGGGGATGGCTCTGTGGACTGCCTGGAAAAGCCCAGATGTGCCCGTGGGCGTTGAGGTGGCCTTCGAGGGGTGTCCCCTGCGTAACAAAGGACGGAGCCCTCGGACCCTCCGGTCCACTCGCCGTGTTGACTTAACCAGCAAGTCACAAAAGGAACTTTAGTGGGGATCCTACTTACACATACAGCAGAAAGGCATTGCCCCTGTCAACCTGCCATGAGTCTGGAATCTTGATTGAAGGTGATTTAAAAGCTGAGTGATGGACGTTCACCATGGGGCTATGGACTCAATACTATTAAAGATAATGACTCGAGTAGATGCAAAGGTGGCTAGCCTCCCGAAAGGTGCTTTTTCAGCTTATTTTAAAAACCACCCTATTAATATGATTGAAGTATTTTGGTTTAGGGATGTGTTACTTAGAAGAGCTAGGCATGCATGTTATTTGATAGGATACTGGCTACTACCATGTAAAATAAAAAGAGCTCATTTTGTCATTTGTCTGTTCCAGCTTCATTTTCACTTGCATTCTTTGATTATGTCGTCAAGTAACTGTTACTTATATTTACACAGACCAGCCAGGATTAAATATACCACACACCACTATTGTGCATGGGTCTGAGAACCCCTCGCCCCCTCTTAGTAAAATTGGAGAGTGAAGTTGCATAGGAGCCTGCCATGGTGTCAGGAGTTTGAGAGTTGGGTTACTTATAGGAGGACATCTTTAGTTTCACAGGAGTGACCCCCATGGCCATCTTGAATGGGCTCTGGGATGAATTGAACTCTGTGTAAGACTCACAAGTATTTTGGTAATTGAATTTGAATTTTGGTGTAAGGTACAAGCATGTCTGATGTTTTTCTTAATTCGTTAGTATGGCTTTGTTTTCTTACACTTGCTAATTTGAATATAGTGAAACACCAGAGCGCATTAACCTTCTAAAAAAATAATAATCCTGGTGGATCTGTAATAAAACTAACCAAGAGGAACGGGAATGCCTCTCTAAAATGAAACACAACACCAAAATAGCAGATTTAGTGTGTACAGCTTTCAAAAATGCGTAGAGAGATGGGAGTTCTGCTTATTTTTATTTCTGAAAGCTTTTGCATATTAGAATAATCTTTCCAAATGGCCTAATATCCTGAAATACACTAGATCAAGAACTTTGAGAAATGTGTCTGCTGTGAATTGCTGACATCCTGAGAATAGTTTACCTCACCAATGTTTTCCCATTGTTATTTGTAAACAACCTTCAGAGTCTACTAATTTAGAAATTTTATTTTTCTTGGAACCCTGAAGTCCTACATTTCTTTTTTCTTTTTTGTAAGATGTTGTCCCAGAGACCAAAATTGACTGAAGGGAATGAGAGAGGTCTTTGAAAAGAGGTCACAATGTGAAAAGCACTTTGTCTTCACTTTCATAAATGAAACTTTTAACTCCATTTACCTAACTTACTCCTGCAAGGAGATATTTGAGTTTTATAAGTGAAGCATTTGATGTGATTAAGTTTAGCAACATATGTGAAAAAGGAAAGGAGACTTCTTTAAAGAATACTTTGAAATGAGGTGTGCTCCAACAGATGGTTTCCAGTCTTACCAAATGGGGAAAAATGATAACATGGCCTAGCAATTGACGTAGAGTTTAGTCATGGATTATTCTCGAAAAACCAGTACTCAGTGTATTGGGTGGTTGTGGATTTTTAATTTATTCATTTTCCAGAATACATATTGGTCTTATTCATAATTTAAGAGAAGGCATCTTTTAAAAAGAATTTGGTGGGAGTGGTTGTAAGTCTGACTGGAGACTGTGTTTAGAGTTTCAGCTGCATTATACCTTAATGCCGTAGAGATAGAGACTGAAATATAAGCTGACTGCATTCTGCAGCAGGGAGCTTGTCCAAACGTGTGCACTTTCCTGTATAGTATGCTTGTTTAAATGTTGAAGACATGCATTGTTTTGTTTTTTACTCCATTTTCAATTTAGGAGAAAAGGACTTGTGTTAATTACCTAATTAAAAATGGTATTTCGCTTATTACTAGATTCTGACTGAAGAAGGCATTGCTTGCTATTAAATGTGCAGGAAACACGATCAACTTTCTCTTTGGTTTTCAGGTGGCCAAATTTAACTGGAGATGTGTAACTTTCTCAGTGATAGACGTGGATTTAATTATTAGGAATATGACTCTAATGGAAGGAAGTTAAATTTATGTGATTAGGTATCTGTTTTATAAATGCTTGAACTTGGAAGTAACATTTCTTGTTCAAAAGCAGACATCTTCCATGCTGTGAATGTTTATACATTTTAGTGCTTGGATAAAGCTATTCTGACACACTCAATTATCCCAAAAATGCATCTCTTTGCCTTCCCGACCCCTCCCCCTCAAAAGTTCTAGAAGCTGTGGAAAAGTTCAGTTGCCTATCTTACTGAACGTAGTGCAGGGAATATCCGTGGGTGTGCTCACTGCTCAGGGAGCTGGACGTGTGCCGCTCTGACTTCCTTAGCAGATCCTTACTTCCCTGGATTTGCATTTATTGCCTGACTAGCATCCCGCAAAAAGGCCTTTCCTGGCTGCCTGCGATTTGGCACCTTAGACCTTCGCTTCCAGCACTGTTAATGGCTGAACGTGAAGGACTAATTTTATTACTGTGTTTAGCTCACAGGACCTTGGAAGCGGCCCCTACTCTGTTGTTGGGAACTGCATGTCATTTAGATTTGCATTTTTCAAGTGAATTGTAGTGTCAGACTGTGCATCCGTTGTGAGGTCTGAGTGGGTGATGGTTGGACTACATCTCCCTGTGTATGAGAGGCACCGAGGGATGTGGAGGTTCTCAGAGGCAGATGGCGGTGGGGACTGTGGACAAGCCTCTGTTTGTGCAGCAGTGATTATTTGGTTGTTCCACTGTTTGGTTAGGTTCCCTTTGGGCTGGTCGCTAACTGGTGGCATAAGCTGACAGTGTAGCTGTTCCCTTCTTCTCCCTCCCCTCCTGGGGCTCTCATCCTCAGTCCTTCCACCTGACTGGCTGAAAGTGTAGTGGCAGCAGCCTATTATGGGAATGTATCTAGGGGCCATAGAGGAGACAGCATTTTTCAAATGGAAGCCCTGGCCTCAGTTCTCTCTGGTCCCAGGAACCAGTGAGTTTGGGAGTGGGGCAGGACGTTCTCTTTGATAGAGGAATGACCTCTGCCCTCGGTTAAGACCACCCTCCCACCCTCCATTGGATAAGAACTATCAAAATCGTTTGATTTTCAGGGATTTTGAAAAGTCACAAACCCCTTTTAGGAAAAGAATCATATCAAATACTTACATTTAGGAATAATTAATAAAATTAGCCTTATGAGAGGAGGAGGAAGAAAGAAAAACTTTGACTTTGACTTTAGAATGTCTCCTTCTGTTCTTTAAAAAGTATCTTTATTTTAAAATTAATTTTTCTAACAATATTTTAGGGGAATGACTTACATAGCTATAAATAGTATAAAGAAGGATACATTTATAGGGGCTATACATGCATTGTTTGTATTTGAAATTTCTAGTATCCACTAAAGTATATGAAGTGTATTTTAGATGGACTGGTAAAAACCAGCAGTTGCAACTGTCTGTTTTGCATTCCTTATGCTCTGCATCTGGCCACACGCGACTTGAACAGCTGAAGCTTTCCAAAGCTAGAGCCATCATCGTATTTATGTCTAGCATGAGATGTTTTCCAGTGGTAGACATTCGAATTGTAAAGAAGTGTAATTTGTGGCTCTCAACATGCCTTAAAAGTCATTTCCAAAAAAGATCTGGCATTTAATCTTTAATTCAAATGGTACTGAAAATTACAAAGCAGGAGTAATTAGAAATGCAACTATTTTTAGAATTAAACATGTAAATATATGTTAAGTAATGACTAAAACACAAGCAGGAGAGTAGGAAAAATTATTTAAGACAACCGTAGTAGGTTTAGATACATCTTACCATATACTGTATTTTAACTCCTTGTTAATTCTGGTAGATTTACTTTGTATTCCTGTTTCTGTACCTTCCCCCCCCAACCTTGGTCAGGAAGTAAATAAAATCTGTAGAATCTCAGAATTTACTGGGGCAAGAAGAGATATATATCGTATATAATTGTGAAATCCAGACAATTCCTCAGCTGAGTGGTGAAAATAGGATGAGTTTTTTGTGTGTTTTGTTATTTTCAAGGCAGAGGGAATCTGGTGTTTTTTTTTCCTTCAAAACCAGGTAGACAACGTCTCTCGCCGCCCTGGGGAGGTGCTGGTGCCGGCTCAGCCTCCAGGATACAGCTGTCCTGTTATTTTCTTGCTTTTTTAGGAGATGGTGTGCGTGGAGGAAGATGTGGTGTTAGTTTTCAGGACACAGTTAAAGACAGGCTTAAAAATCAAGGTTCTCTATTAAAACTATAATTTCTTGTTCATGGCTAAGAGTTAAAAATTTTTCAGCACTATTAACACTTGAAGAACTCTCTAATCCCTCACTCTTCCCATGTGAAAGTAAAGGACATTTGTTTAAGAATTTTTTTCTTTGTTTCAGAAAAGGGCAGCATGTGTCTGTCTTTGCCATATGGTACTATTTAACCTATATTGCATGAGCTGACGAGACGCTGTGTTTGGGGATTGATTTATTTCAGCGTTTGAGAATGTTCTTTGAAATTTAGTACAGTAAATGATGCATTGAAAGTTGTACAGAGAGGTCGTTTGTGGCTTTAGCAGATTCTTACTCAGTTGATACTTAAGGGTGTAGTGAACAAGTTTCACTTTTTTTTCCCCGATACAATTTTTGTGAGAAATAGTTTACCATTCAATGCTGAGTGACTGTGTTAATTCAGGAAAACACAGACTTGAATATGAGTGGTTAAGACTCCTGCTGGTCACAAATAAGGCTAAGAGTTGGGCAGGTCTGAAAGAGAAGATTCACTGTTTAGTTCCTGATTATTCTGGTGATTTTAATCTAGAGCAAAAAAGTATGTTTATTATTATTACTATTTTTGTCGTAACGACTTAGGTTTTGTCTCCATCTTTTTTTTTTTTTTTATTTAAAGAAGTGAATTAACGAACAAATGGACAATCCTGTTTAATAGTTCCCCTGAGCTTCTGTGGCACTGCCCTGGAATTATCTGCAGGTAGAACTGAGAGGTTTTCACTTAGGCTATGTTTTGTTTACACATGCTGGTTTGGGTTTTTGGGTAGACCTGTGTTGAATTCACAGGGTGTCTCGCTTAAGAGCCGTGTTGCAGGAATTTATTAATACGGAACGCCACAGAAGATTCCACCTCCATTTTAAACGTGTTCTGTATGGCTGTCGAGTCGACACCAAAGCAAATGTGTCTCCAGACACCTCTCTCGTTGTCTCAGTCTTGTTAGCGTTAATCATCCCGTTTTCTCTGTTTTACGAAAGAAGTAAACAAATTTCTACTCATCCACATGTGTGTCCCCGAAGCAAGGCATATGTGGACTGAAAGGTGAGCGAAGAGCGCGTGAGTGCACGTTGCCTTTGGTGATGCATCGTTTATATTGACATTATCAGTGACACAGACAAAACATTTTTATGCCAGTTTGAGAAAATACCGTCATTCACATTGATGATCATATTCCCACCAGGTTTAGATGAATCATTTCAAAGCTTTTCATGTCTTTAGCATGACCATTAGCATAATGATGATAATTTGTCCTTTTGAGTAGCATCAAGCATAATTTACATTAACATTGTTGTGTTGAGTGCAGTCCAACCCCAGGTGCTCACGTGGCTTCCTTTTTTCAAAAATGGCTTTTTACTTTTTAAAATGAGAGGCAAGCAAGATGATCTCATTCTTAAAACCAACTTAAAAAATAAAACAGTATTAATAAGTAAGTGAATTCCTCATGTGAAAGTACTTGCTGTAGCAACATAAACTTGGGGACAATTCCGTAGAGTCATGGGATTAGTGGTTTAGTGGTAGGATTAAAATTAGCCTCAGTAAATTACCCTGGTGACAGAAAAGCAGAATCTGTTAATGGTTTTGCAGGAAGATTGGCTGATCAGTTATTTTCTAGGTTGATGAAAGATTATGGGCTGTTAAGAATTTGAACTTTGGAAAGTAAGGTTAATTTTCCTAATGTTTACATATTTCAAAGTGTAGGTATTGATTAAAAAAGAAAGTTTATTACAGTTAGAATTTGGGATTTTACATGTGTGTGGGAGATGATTTACAAACCAGGTTTTTTGCTTAGCCGTGAACATTAAGGGGACTGTTGAGAGCGTGTGTTTTAGGCAGCCCTCCTTAAATCCTGTCGGGAATGGTAGGCCATTGTGGAAAGCATTTTTAGATGTTTTGGACCACGAAACCTCCATTTAGATCCCTACAAGGTGTTAGGTGATGACACTGCACCTCCTTGGCCCAAGCAGGGTTAGGGCGGCTGCCATTTTAGAGTATGGTTTTATGTTGTTAGGAGTGTTCCATTGACTCAGTGTAATGACCATGAAGGGAAGCGTTTGCTTTCATGATTGTTTACATTTCTTTGTAAATTTACATTATTTGTATTTGGACTTGTTTTAGAAGGTTAATATAGGGAATCATATGTGTTATAACTGCAAGAAAATTAGAGATGATTTGTGAGTGAATCCTGACATTTTACAAGTACTGAAATGTAGAAAGATGTAATAACTGAACCAAGGCTGCAGGAATGGTGCAGAGCTCAAACCCAGGCATCCTGATTCCCAGCTTAGCCTTTTTCTCCATACACTGTGCTGAATGCACAGGATAAGGGGAGGTGAAAGTCCACTCTGAAAAGGAACTTGGTAAGCGCGTTGTCGTGCTGAGTCAGCACTGCCAAGTGTGGACCTGGCAGATAACCAGGTGTTTAGGGCAGTGTGGAGAGAGCCCCCCTTGAGCTTCACTTGGATGCTTAGAGCTTGCTCCACAGAGAGAAACATATTGAGTAAATGTTTGCATCTTTCCACGGGGATATTGTGCGAGTTGGGTACTGAACCAGTTGTTGCCGTCTGAGGCTGCTGTCACATGGCGGTGCTCAAGGAGGAACGTGGAAAATCTGGTCACCAAAGACCAGGCAGCTGTCTGCTCAGATTCCCAGCCCTGCAGTGGGTGCCAGGATACAGGCTTTCTTGGGAAACCCAATAGTTATCACCAACAGTAACGTATTTTTAATAAGAATACAGTAAATACAGAGTGTAAGTGACCAACGTCAGATATAGAAAATCTTAAAAGAAAAAAAGTCACCAAAAAATCATAGGGAAAGGGGTCAGAGAAGACCAGGTCAGTTCTGATAGACTGCTGGGCCCTGAGACTCACCTTCTTAAGCCAGCAAGATGAAGTGCAGGTGGGCCGGCTGACGGGGGACATTTGGCACTGGTGGGTTTGCAGTGTGGTGCGGCAGATGCCCCATAACAGACAGATGCCGATGACGGACAGATGCTGAGAGGGAGCTGCCCACAGGAGTGGGCAGGGAGGTGGCAGAGACAGAGTGGATCAGGGCAGGTGCTTTCCTCTGAGCTCAGCTTTGGTGCCAGTGGACAAGATGGCCACTAAGAAGAGGTGTTGGGGACCCCAGAGAGCTGAACCCAGGAAGGCATGCCTTCTCCTCCTTCCTTTCCGATGGTCGGGTTGGCCGGGTTGAGCTGTGTCTGCCCCGGGTTGCTGTCTGGACCTTTGCAGATTATTAAACACCTCCTGGAGGAGTCTCCACCCCGCCTGCCTTCTCCAGCAAAACAGGCAGCTGGGCCAGGGAGCAGGTAGTTTTTCTTTGTTGTGCAAGAGCCACTTAAGAAACAGTGGCCTTTGGATTCTCAACATGAGCAAACGTGGTCAACACCCTAGATTTTGTTTTTTCTTAGGAGGAAATAATTAGTAAATTTAGAGTTTATTTTTCCTTTTCTTGAGAGGACAGTACTGAGTACTTTTCATTATTTACCTGAACCTATGTACAAGGTGATTTTGCTACCTTTCTAGACATTTCTCAAAATAGGACCAATGTAAATGAAGAAATGGAAAGACAAACCAGTGTAGTGATTGATGGACTTCATCCTGTAGGCTGTGGTGTGAGGATTTTTGCAGGCTCATTTGAGTATCTGGTCTTTGAAATCTCACTATTTGTATGTTGGTAATAATAGTTTGCTTGTTTCTACCTATGAGGGAATGAAATGTGCACGGAAGGTCACACGTTAGATACAGACGCTCCCTAACTTACGACAGGGCTGCCTCCCCAGAAACCCATCCTAAGTTGAAAATACCGTTAAATCGTAAATGCGTTTAATATACCTTAGTCTGCTGAACATGGTAGCATAGCCTCACCTACCTTACCTGTGCTTGGAATGGGTAAATGTTAGCCGATGGTTGGGCAAGGGCACCTGGAAGCGCAGGTCACCGTGAAGTGCCAGTGTCCACCCTGGAGCTCGCGGGGCTGCCGCTGCCGGGCCTGCAGAGGGAGCAGCTCACTGCTTTCTGCTGACTGCCTGTGGCTTCTTCACCTGGTAGAGTTGAAAAAGTGAGTCGAACTTTCCTAAGTTGGAGACTTATCTGTAGTAAAATACAAACAAAAATAAAGAACGGGCAATGGAATAATAGATTTCGATGAGGGGAAAAGCTGGATCACATATGTACATCTTAGGATTCCCTCCCATTGGTAGATGTGAACCAAAACTTAGGATGTGAGCTTTCTGGCACCTAAAACAAAAAGCAAAACATACCCGTTGATGTGTTGCATCGACTCTTAGGAAAAAAATGCATCAGTTCTCACATGAAGGAAAAGCCTCTTTTAGCATTAGTGCTAAAGTAAACTACTAAATGTTGACTTTAATACTGGTTGTTTTAATACAGGCTATGTATTCTTACATAGAGGGTGCCTTCAGTAACATTCTTATGGCAAATGCTATTGTAGCTTTTGGAAAGTAGTTCCTTGTAGTTACTTTGATACAAAAAGCCAAGGGCATAAGAACAAAATACAAGGTATTGAGAGCTACTTTTGGAATCGCTATGACAGTATGATGTCAGTTATCAACATTATTGTTACCCATTAAATTAATATAAATTTTATTTTCATTACTAATAACTTACGAACTTGAATCAAATTGGGCAAATGCCTCAATAACTAGTTTCCCAAATAAATAGTCCACCAGTGATCATTTCCTTTCAGCAAACATTGATCAAGTTCCTACTATGAACAGAGAGTTACTTCGAGTTCTTTATATGTATTATTTAGTATGCACAGGTCTTAGGAAACAGGTAGTAATTCCCACCCCCTTTTACCCGAGAGGACACTGAGGCCTGCACAGGTAAGTAACTTCATCAAAGTCCCACCACCAGTTATTAAGCAGCCCACCTTTTGGGCCATCTCCCTGAGTGTCCGGCCCTTGTCATGCTTGTTACCGTGTGTGGAGTTCATTTCGTTCTGGTCCGAGCCATTTGGGATGATATAGCTTTAGAGATGACACTGTGGGAGACCAGTGTCCCTCCACCCTTCCTCTTTCTAGATGGCTGGGGTTTCTGAAGCATCATCCAAGAGGGGCTTGGGACAGGCTGTCTGCCCCTTTGGGGTCCCCAGCCTGTCTGTGAGCCTGCTCTGTTCTGAAAATAAGCAAAAGTTTTGACTAATTCATCACAAACGAGCAACTTAAGAGAGTGATCTAAAGAGAATTTGATGCCAAAAAGATTCCTGGGTCACCTCTAGCCATCCCAGTGAGCTGGTGGGACTTGGTCCCGTCCTGCCTCTGACTGGGCTCAGTGGCCTTGGATCCTAGGTCAGCCCATGTGCAGTTCCCATGAAGCCCAAAAGGGGCTTGAGCCAGACCCTCCTCAGCTCAGAAGCCTGGGTCTGTATTTGCAGAACTCCCGGGCAGGGGCCAGTAAATGTTTTCTGTAAAGGACCGGATGGTATTTGATAGGACCGGCCTCATATCTTGAGAGCAGCCCGAGACAGCCTGGCAGCGAAGAGATGGACTTGACTTATGGACACCTGACATTCGAGTTCTGTGCCATTCACATGTCACGAAATAATCTTCTTTTGATTTTGTTTTTAATCCCAACCATTTAAAAATGTAAAAACCAGCCAGGTGCGCTGTCCTATGCCTGTAATCCCAGCACTTTGGGAGGCCGAGGTGGGTGGATCACTTGAGGTCAGGAGTTTGAGACCAGCCTGGCCAACATGGCAAAACCCTATCTCTACTAAAAATACAAAATTAACTGGGCGTGGTGGTGGGTGCCTGTAATTCCAGCTACTCAGGAAACTGAGACAGGAGAATCGCTTGAATCCAGGAGGTGGAGGTTGCAATGAGCCAAGATCATGCGACTGCACTCCAGCCTGGGCGACAGAGCGAGACTCCATCCCCCCCCCCCCAAAAAAAAAAAAAATATGTATATATATATGTATGTGTGTGTGTGTATGTATGTGTGTGTATATATGTAAAAACCAGCCTTAGCTCACTGGCTGTACAAAAACAGGAGGTGGAAAGAATTTGGCCCGCGGGCCTGCAGTTCACTAACCCAGCACTCAAGGGCAGTTTTGCCCAAGAGAAGTACATGCATGCTATGTCTATCCCTTTACGTTTTCTAGTGATCACATCAAGAGAGGTAAAAGGAAACATGTAAAATTAATGTTAATGATAGTTTTATTTAACCCAGTGTATCTAAAATCTAAAATGTTAAACATGTAAATGACAAGAATTACTACCAAGTTTTTTTTTTGTTCTTTTTTTTTACATAAAATCTTCAGTGTCCCGTGTGCATTTTACCTTCCCAGCCCATCCCAGTTTGGGCCAACCCCACTTGGCAGCCGTATAAGATAGGATGGCAGAGCTCTAGGGGGGCCCTGCCGCGAACCTCAGCCAGGTGCCAGGGTTAAGTTAGAAATCTCCAGGCAGGTTCCTCTGTTTCTGATTTCTGCTGTTTGTTTTCAAACCAGGACACTGAGGGAAGGTACATTACTTTAAAACTGTCTCTGGGGGATCCCAGCAGTTTAAGGAGAAAGGACTCTTTTTTAATAACCTCAGACTCTGTCCCAAGTGCCAAAGTGGTGGAAGTGCCAGGGTCCTGGGTGTGGAGGGAGGCGTCTCTTCGGAAGACCACAGGGCAGCCAGGAGGCGAAGGGCCTGACCCTGCCAACGTCTGTCCCTCTGCACAGTTGCAACAGAGGGCCCTGTGTTGGTATTTCCCGAGTTCCCTGCATGCAGGTCTCCACTTCTGGTGCAGCATTTGATAACTCAGATTTATTAGTTCCAGCATTGTGGGTCTGCAGGAAGGAATCTTGGTGTGGCTGTGAACCTAGTTCCACTTGTGGTGTGACTTTTGGGCCCGTTATGAACGCCTGAGCGTCTTCCCTCCATCTGTGGGGTGAAAGGGGAAACTGGCCTGCCCTAGGGGTTGGGAGAGAACCATGACCCGGGACACCTTTGGACAATGGGGAGCTGGAACCCTGTGCAAAGGATCGCTCACAGAACAGGTAGAATTACAGATGCAGACTGACTTGCCGGGAGAATTTCAGAAAACAGAAGGAAATCCTGATAGATTGAGTTTATTCTTTTCCCGAACAATTTCTGTTGTGGCTTGCTGAGAGAATGTGGCCTGTGTTCACAGGGATGTTCTGTTCTTTAGCAGCAAGAGCTGGAACGACCATTGACCATTTCACCTGCCCTGTAGGTCCAAGTCAAGGCCCGTTTTATTCAAACATCCCAAAGTCATATGACTCTTAAAATCGCACCAAGGGAATTGGTGGACAGACTGAGGCATCCTGGTGATTGTTCCAGGTCTGTTCTGAGAAGGAACAAAAGGTTTTCTCCTCCACAGTGGATCCCTCTTTTCTTTTTTTTTTTTAAAAACAGAGTCTCACCCTGTCACCCAGGCTGGAGTGCAGTGGCGTGATCTCGGCTCACTGCAACCTCCGCCTCCCAGGTTCAAGTGATTCTCATGCCTCAGACTCCCGAGTAGCTGGGATTACAGGTGCCCGCCACCACACCCAACTAATTTTTGTATTTTTAGTGGAGACGGGGTCTTGCCATGTTGTCTAGACTGGTCTTGAGCCCCTGACCTCAGGTGATCTGCCTGCCTCCGCCTCCTGTAGTGCTGGGATTACAGGTGTGAGCCACCATACCCAGCCCCACAGTGGTTCTTTTAAGTGAAAAGCTGCAAACTTAAGCATTTTTTTTTTTTTTTTTTTTTTTTTTTGAGACGGAGTCTCGCTCTGTCACCCAGGCTGGAGTGCAGTGGCCGGATCTCAGCTCACTGCAAGCTCCGCCTCCTGGGTTTATGCCATTCTCCTGCCTCAGCCTCCCGAGTAGCTGGGACTACAGGCGCCCGCCACCTCGCCCGGCTAGTTTTTTTTTGTATTTTTTAGTAGAGATGGGGTTTCACCGTGTTAGCCAGGATGGTCTCGATCTCCTGACCTCGTGATCTGCCCGTCTCGGCCTCCCAAAGTGCTGGGATTACAGGCTTGAGCCACCGCGCCCGGCCAAACTTAAGCATTTTAATAAACAAGTTTATTTGAAATGCACTCATTTTTCTGCTTTGCTAGAAAAAGTTTTTCTGCTCTTGAAGTTTTGGATCATGAATGTATATATTCTCTGTGTCATCTCATAATAATTTTACATTCAGCCTGTAAACTGTGTAAGGGATTTGTTATTCCTATTTTTTGCAGATTAAAAAATTGTTTATTTTAGAAAAGAGAATTGCGATACAATTCATTTAGGTAGATGTTACTTGTGTATTAAGCCATAAACCTTTTTTTTCATAATTTGCTGCATTTTAGTTTTGCTAACCTCACAATCTAAACAAGTTTACAAAACATAGAAACTCTTAACTTTGCTTAGGGATGAGGAATACCTGGAGTGAAAACCCCAGACAAAGTTAATTTATTTCTTAACATCATTATTGTAGTGGTAGAACAGCAACAAAATGCCCTTCCTGTTGAAGAATGAATGTTTTATTGAGATGATGGTTTTACATACCTCCCCTCCCCGCATTCTTCATCGATGAATTTGTCACTGTCTTGATGAATCTGTCACTCTCATTTGTCCTAAAGATCTGAAATATAGTTGCTGGAGTAAAAGTTAGTACACTTTCTGCTCGCTACCAGAGTTTACAAAAACACTTAAGTTTGGGGCTTTTCACTTAGGAGATCCATTGGTGGGAAAGATAGCCTGTTTTTCCCTTCAGAATAGATCTGGAACAAAGTGTATTTCATCAGCCCTTTTTAAGTAGGTCATTTAGATATAATAATTAAAAAATGGATAACAATACTGGTTCAGAAAAGCTGTTTCTCAGAAGGAAGAGTGAAGTAACTCAAAGCAAACCAAGCTCCCTGAAGAAGATGCTTCTTAAGGAGATGAGAATTAAATGCAGTGTAATGAGTTTGCATTCCTTCGTTTCAGCAGGTTTGAGTGTTTGTGTCTTATTCCCATGCTACTGGGAATTACAGTGAGATAAAAAGGAATCCTTTACAGTGGGCCATTTTGTGAGTGAGAATGTGTGGGCTGGTTTGGAAGCCCAGTGGAAGGGAAAATATAGGGGGTTTGAAGTATCAGATTGCAAGAGAATCACATTTTGTTGATGTATTTAAAAGTGCCACAAAGTAAGCACAAAAACCTGACCTTGTTTTTCCCGGACAGAACGACTCTCGCCTTTTGTCCTATGTGTCTCAAGACTGCTGTCCAACTCAGTTTTGTCACATTTGCAAGGCTAAGGCAGAGTTCAATTGCTTCCTCATTGTGGGGCTGGGTCCTGTTCTTGGAAGTGACGCTTCAGGTTACCTGTTATTCCTGCTTATGGATCTGATGTTCAGAGCAGCAAGTTCATTATTTTCACGGAGGGTCAGTATTCATTCTTGCTGTATTAGTCACTGAAATGCTTCTTTTTATTGGTCAAATGATATTGAAATAAACTAGAATTCTGTTTCCTGTCTTACTTGTGGAATTGCAGTATCAATGTTCAGAAAATTTACCAGACTTTTGAACATAAGATTGACTAGAGAATTACAAAGTCCAAATGATATGACTCAGCTGGGATAAAAAGTCCTGTTTTATCTTTTTTTCTGTTTCAGTGACTCAGCAAAAACAGTGCTTTGCATCTACGCAAATGTAGGCAGAGGAATATTTCTGCTTAAAGGGAAAATGTAGACCTTTACTTTTAGGACCACCGTTTGTTAGTGGACCGGCTCAAAATTCTTTTCAGAGTTTTGCAAATCCGTCTGAGTCTCCACAAGTGCAATTTCGTCTGTGGGTTCTTCTCTTGAAAGTGATTTAAGCCTCCATAACAGGTCACCCCCGCCATGCATCTGGGGGGCTCAAGAGCTTAGGCTGTTTCTATCCAGTCATGTGAAATTTATAGTTGTTCAGTTGCCTACGGTTCACCTAGTCAGGTGACTTCAGTATCACAATAAATGAAGGTGTTCTGATTGAAACATCCCTTTCTTAGACAAACCGTGACTGGTTTTGGAGGTTAGTAGAAAACTGACATAGAACTACAAGCTTACATTTAATCACTTGGCAGAATTTCTTTCATATTCATTTGACCACTTTGTTTAATATGCTTTAAGACGTCTGAAGTTGGAGCTTTAGAATGTACACTGTGTCCTACTTTTAAATGAGAGGAATTACAGTAGCTGAGAACAATCATATTCCCTGTCCTGCAACTCCTGGATGTGGACACTTTTTTGCTGGGAAGTGAGTTGATCTGAATGTCATTCTTCCAAGGAATTAATATGAAGCTCCCCATTTTGATTACTGAACCAGAATAAAACATTGACAGCCGGCACTCAAGGCCTGTTTGTTTCTCTTGTATAAAGGGATCAAGATAGACAGAGGCACTTTGCTTTTAAGACATACACAGTGATTTTTCATAAAATGGTGTGAATATGTAGCACCTTTCTTTTCATACTATAAAAGGAGATGATGGTGTGGAACTCACTGCAGATAATTCATTACTTGGTTTTCCGACCACAAATTTGTTTGGGTAATTTAGTTAGAACCAAACACTTAGGGCAACATTCTCCTTGCCCAAATTAAACCGTTTCTTTTCAGATAATTGTATAAAGTGTATAGTTTATACACGACAAAGTCTTCATCATCTTGGCCATCAAGATACTTACAATCGAAAGAGGAAATTGCATTTTGAGGAGAAAGTTTGTTAGACATTTCACAACATGGGTGTAAGTTTATTTTATGTAAGCTACTATTGAGTGCCTGCTCTATGCCAGTCACTGCATTAGGCATTTAAATACAATCGCTTGGTGAACGTAGTAAGATCTTTAAATATATACGTTTTAAAGAATTTAAAATGGTACAATGTTCTATGAGTTTTTCTGCAACTGTGTTTTTTTTTTTAAATTTTGCATAACATTTCAGTGTATTCTCTTTTAAGGCATGTATTGAGTGCTATTGTCTGTACACACGCTCGGTGATTTCCAGATGCCCAGTACCCACTGTGGCCAGAGCATGGACCCACTGGCACAGATTGGGTTTGTGAGCAGCCAGCAGGAGGTGCCCGTGTGTGCCAGCTGGCTGCTGCCCTGTGGAACTGCCTTTCTCTGTCCTGTCTCGTGTTGGACATTTGGGCTGCTACCAGCTTTCTCTTAGTGTGCAGGGAACTTTTCTGATACACGACTTTGTGCACTTGTGGGAATATTTCTCTAGGATAAGTTCCCTGAGGTGAAATTTTGGGGATGAAGGGGCATTTTAATTGACAGATGCTGCCAAATTTACCAACAAAGATAACAAAGTACCATTTTACGTTCCCTGCAAAACTCAGTGTTTTCTCTTTGTCAACACTTGATATTATCAATCTTTTAAGTCTTGGCCAACGTAATAGAGGAAAATACCCTTGTGTTTTAAAAATTGTAAGTGATTTTGAGGATTTCTTAATGTTTATTGCTCGTTTTATCTCTCTTGTGAATCACCTGTTACTTTGTCACATTTTCCAGTGAAGTTATCCATGATTTGTTGATTTATAAGAATATTTTGTTTATTGGGGATAATAGTCTTTTGCTTATGAGTTACAAATATGTTTTTGGGTAACTAGTTTTGTATCTTCCATCACATATATTTTCAAGATACAGAAACATTCAGGTACCCTATATATGAGTTGTTTCTTAAAATGTGTGAAAGATTTCAGGTGTAGACTTGACTCATCTCTCACATTTGGGTGACTGGAGGAGAGAGCTCTGGTTTCTTGCTTGAATATTGGTCTGTTTACATTTTTTGTCCCTGAGTGAATTTTGGACAGTTAGATTTTATTAGGAAATTTTTTTTTCATCCATATTAACAAATGTATTAACCTAGAGTTTGAAAAACATTGTATGATTTTTTTTTTTAATTTTCCTTCTGTCTGTGGTTATTAGACCTAATTCCCCCCAACCTCTTTTTTCTTCTTGATTAGGCCAGCTAGTTATTTATCTCATTCATTGGGGTTATCATAGAGCCAATTGTTGATTTTGTGAATCAGTTTTACTGTATTTTTTCTTATATATTGTTACTCTTTAAAATTCAAATTTAAGAGTTTTATTGTAATTTTTGTTACTGGTTGAATTGAATATTTATTTTTAATTACTATAGTAAGTCATTAAATTTTATTTTAGCTTTCTTGTATACCATAAATTTTGACACTGGTACTTTGAAGAGAGTTTGCAAGTTTCACTTTGATTTTTTCTTTGTTTCAGGAGTTGTTACAGAGAGTTTAGAATTTTCCAAATGGCTGAACTTCTGTGAGTGTTGTTTGTGATTTTGCTTGTTGTTAATTTTTAGTATCATGGTACTGTATTATGGAGCTCCTGGGACCTGTACTGTTTCAAATTTATGGAACTTTTAGAGCCTTCCTTGTGGTTAATACGGAGGCATTTGATGTTCTATTGCCAATTTAGCAAAATGGCAAATTGTGGAGTGTGATACTCATATATTAGATAAGCCTTACTTTATTTTTCAAGCCCTCTATTTCTTACTACTTTTGCTTACTTAATCCGCCATGCTTACGAGAGATTTGCCAAATTTTTCCAGATCATTTTTCTCTGTTTATCTTTCCAGGTATTCACTGTGGCTGTTTCTAAATGTATTTTATTCTGTTTGTGTTATTCTGTGTTATTTGACTTGAAAGTATAGCATAAGTACAGCTGGGGAAGGGGTGCTTTCCTATAATCCCAGCTTCTTGGGAGGCAGAGGCAGGAGGATTGCTTGAGTCCAGAAGTTTGAGGCCAGCTTGGGCAACATAGTAAGACCCTGTCTCAAAACATCCCCCCACCCCCACAAAACCAATATTAGGACAATTGTATCTTCTTTGTGACTTCTACTTTACCCTTTATGGTTATAAGATAACCTCTTTTTTTTGTTTTGTTTTGTTTTTTTTTTTTTGAGACGGAGTCTCGCCCTGTCGCTCAGGCTGGAATGCAGTGGCGCAATCTCAGCTCACTGCAGGCTCCGCCTCCCGGGTTCACACCATCCTCCTGCCTCAGCCTCCCGAGTAGCTGGAACAACAGGCGCCGCCACCATGCCTGGATAATTTTTTGTATTTTTAGTAGAGATGGAATTTCACTGTGTTAGCCAGGATGGTCTCGATATCTTGACCTCATGATGCGTCCACCTCAGCCTCCCAAAGTGCTGGGATTACAGACATGAGCCACCGCCCCTGGCCAACTACTTTTGTATAATTGCCTTTTGTGACACCACACATTAAACTTTTAATGGTATTTTTTTCCATGTTGCTTTTGTTTGTATTTTTCTGATATTTTTTTCTCCACGTGTCCTGCTTTTCTGAGTTCCTTAGTCATAGGTTTTTTTTTTTTGCAGACAGCAAAAGTCAATTTAATTTTTAACCCTATAGTGGAGTCTTTTTTTAAATAAGTGAGTTTATTCCATTTATATTTATTTCTGAAACTGACTTGGTCTTCTTCCCTAATTAAAGAAAAAAAAACTTTTATGTTGTACTTCCTCCCTTTTTCTTCTTTTCTATTTATTGGAATATGAATTATGTTTCTTGTCCTTTATTAAAATCAGAAAGCATATAGAAAGCATATCCTGCTTTTGGTTCCACTAGTGGCTATATTTATAATGTTTTCTTAAAGCTGTATTTCTTAATGTTTTAACATCAGTAATAATACAATTTGACTTCCCCTTTGGGAAAGAAGTTAGAACACTTCTATTACCTTCCCCTTCTTTCCCCATCTCCTCCTGCTCCCACAATGCTATTGTCATTCCTTTTTTGGCTGTTTTTTTAGTTTATTGGTATTAATTATTTTTACATGACATAGTTTTTATTTCAAGACATGTAAGAATCACATGGTTATTTTATGTGTAGATCACAGTTATTTGGATGTAATTCTATTTTTTATTTATTTCCTTGCTTACTGGATTTAGTGATCATTGCAGGAATTTATTATTGCTTTTTCTTCCTGTGAGGCCTTCATTTGGAGCCATCCTGTTTGACCCAATGACGTTTCCAGGTTGCTCTTAAAGGACTCTGGTGAGGACACTGGTCCTTATGGAGGAGTTAGCCTGAGCTGGGTGAGAATCCAAGCAACAGAAAAGTGGCTCAGAGCTCAGGAGAACTAAGGAAATTTCATATTGCTGAAGCCAGAGGTGCATACACGTGTGTGTTCGTGCATGTGAGCGCAGTGTGCAAGTGCATGTGTGTGCCTGATGCGTGTGTGTATACAGCCACATACACGTGCATGTGAGTATCCACACGTGTAAGTGCACCTATGTGTAGGTGCATGTTTGCAAGTGTGCCCGTGTAGTGAGCCTGTGCAAATGCACACACATACATGCAAGTGTCTGAGTGTGCACATGCATGTCAGGGATGGCAGGCGTGTCTGGGTGGTAGCCAAGAGCTGATGTTTGAGAGGCCGTTAAAGACCACATCATCTTGACTGTGAATTGTCTTGAAGAATATGGACTCTGTCCCAAAGGCAATGGGAAGAGATGTTGTGGAGGGTCCCTCAGCCAGTCTACAGCAGGGAGGAAGCGTCACAGGCCAGGGACACTGACCAAGGGACCAGCAGGAGGTTTCTGAAGGGAAGATGATTTGATGGTTCAGAACAGGAAGAGGATGGAGCTCTGGGCTAGATTTGTGACTGAGAAACTGGAGCAGAGTGCCCTGATTCTGACTTGGTTCATTCTGGAAGGTGTAGAGTCTGTAAGACTTGGTCATCTGCTGGATGCGTTGTGAGGGAGGGAGGGTGCAGGACAGCTGTTGTATTCCTGGGTAGGACTCTGCAGGGACACAGTCCTAGTGGGCATGATGTCCTGGAGCGAGACATCCAGTAGACACTTCAGGTGGGGCCGGAGTCCCAGAACAGCTTCCATCTGCCATGGGTGTCTTGGGGGCACCTGCAATAAGATAGGGATCTTAGGGTGTTTAGCCTCTACGGACTGGCAGCATGACTGCGTGCTGGACTCAGCTCCTGGGGGAAGTCGGCTCCAATTCTGGGATCTCCCGTTCAGCAATGTGACAGGATCTAGCGTCAGAGGATCTAGTGAGGCCTTGACTGGTGCCGGGCTGAGGCCCAGCTGTCCTGGGTGGAGTGTGTCCACCAGTGGTGGCCTGGGGACCCCAGAAATGCTGTTGACGTGGGCCCACCGCAGGTCAGAGAACTTCTGAACTGGAAAAGGCTTCACAATTTGTCCATTATAAACGACCCATTTCACAGATGGGAAAAACAAGGGCCAAGAAAGAGAATGACCCATCTACGGCCGCATGTCTGGCTAGAGGAACGGGAGTTGGCCCAGGAATCGGTCCGTGTCTGGAGTCGCTTTCCTCTCTTGCCAGGTGTTAGAGGTGATTCAGGAGCTGCAGCAATCCATTCTGTCACCTTTTTCAGGAAAAAAGTAAGGCAGAGAAGTCCCTGAAATAATGTCTTTTTTTCTGTGTTGAGGATGTGCTCAGTATAATAATCATCTGAACTGATATGCCAGATATGCAGACTTTTAGAATTATTCCTGACAAGTTTTTCATAATACCATCTTTATCTGTGTTTCTTAGTTCTTCTGCCCAACAGATTGGTGAGAAAGACTGTAAGTCATATTTTTGACATAGGTAAAAGTATCTGAAAGGTGTTTTTAAAAAATTAATCCACTTACAAAAATATCTTTGAAGAAAGAAAACTGCTCAGGAAGAAGAAAGGAATAGAAAAGAAATTTTAAAAATCAGGTTTTTGTGGAACTGTTTTTCTTTTTTTTTTCCCTCAGCCTCCCGAGTAACTGGGACGCCGGGCGCCCGCCACCACGCCTGGCTAATTTTTGTTGTATTTTTAGTAGAGACAGGGTTTCCCCGTCTTGGCCAGGATGGTCTCGATCTCCTGACATCATGATCCACCCACCTCGACCTTCCAAAGTGCTGGGATTACAGGCGTGAGTCATCGCGCCCGGCCCTGTGGAATTGTTTTTATGTGCAGGGCAAGCCTTACAGTAAGTAGGGATTTATAGAAAATCATAGATAAGAAGTCCTTAATGAATTAGGATAGAACTTCAGCGATTTTGGCCAAGGGTGGTTGTAAAATGTTTGTAACAAAAATCAAATGGAGTAAAATTCTCAGAATAAACCAGAGCGCGCAGAATAGAGTTCGTATGGAATTTCCAGTCAGGAAGAAGCGGAACATTCCAAAGCTGATTTATGTAAGGGCTCCTTGGATCAGAAGAGTGCAGTGTCCATTAAATGTTGCATCTAAAATAACTTCAGCTTGGAATTTCTTAAGCAGTTAGTGCAAAAAGAGTAACTCTGTTAAAGCATACTTGTGCTGGGTAGAAATATTCCCTTACTGGAACTTCTCTGTATGTATATGAATTAGAGTTGTATCCTGACCACTTGCAATTTTTTCCCAATCTGAGTTAAAAGTTGGGGGGAACACCCCACGCAAAGGGAAACTGCACATTTGTTAGCTCAGATAACTCAGCAGTGAACGTGAACTGTCGAAGCGGGTAATCCACAGACAGGCGGTTCAAATCTGAGAACGTGACAACTGGCTCTCCCATCTAGAAAAATTGTTTTGTTTTGTTTGTATAAACGGTTTATGGATTCTGGTGATGACCTCTGACATCTTTATTTGGGATAATACTGTCTAAAGATGAACATATTTCATGCAGTTTTAACAGTACGTTATTGACTTAACTGCCTTATAAATATTATCTCATTTATATTTTGTAATGATTTCCTGAGTACAATTTTGAAGCATTTCAAATGATTTTAAGCATTTAAAACCTATACTTTTTGTCTTGTGTTTTTTATTGTGATAAAATACATGTAACATAAAGTTTGCCATTTTAGCTATTTTTAAGTGTACAGTTCAGTGCCTGTATTTTTTTTTATAATTAATGAATACTAGTTGAAAGAAACATGAGGCAGCTCTGTCTGCTTTTCTGAGTACAGTTGTTTAACCTTTCAGATTCCAGGACTTTCTAACGGAAGAAGATAGAAAATGAAATTTTGATTTAATCCCAACATTAAATTATATTTTTTAAAAATTAAACTTTTTGGTCAGAAGACTAAAGTTACCATAATTAATTTTATCTAAAAAGTGAGTCCCCTCCCTTATCCCAACCCAGTAATTTTAATTTCTTCTTACACTGAAAGAAAGCTCTTTTATCCTGAATGTAGTAGTGGAAACTATTACTAGATCTTTGGTTATTTCAATGTAGAAAGGAAAATATGTAACCTAAAATCATGAGTGCCTTCTTTTAACTGTCCCTTTTGTGGAATGTATACATTCAGAGATATTTATTAAAACTTATTTTTAAAAAGCCCTCTAAATATAAAGATATAATGAGGGTGGCTTTTTTAGTAATATAAAAAATAGGACTGCAAATCCTTAATAATCATATGTTTGGGGTGTAATTTTGGACTGGTGATTTCACCACACTGCACAGTTGACTAATTTTATATTTTGCTGGGAGAAGGCAAAAACTTTCTTCCAGTAAAGGGAACATTCGCACACCCTGATTTGACTACCTCGGTTATTTATATTCAGGCATACAGAGCTAAACATGTAGAAACATCATGACTTCATTACAAAAACCGAAACTATTCAAGACTGAACTTTAAATGCCTTTAAAATGGGTCTGGGAAATTGGAGACGTTAGAACTCTCCAGACCCTGGAGGCTCTCACCGAGTGCTTCTTTATAGCAGTGTGGTGGTTTAGCGGTTCAGGACCTTCCATTGTTGAAGGACATGTAACATACAAAGGAGTGATAAATAAGGTCCTTGCAACAAAGACTCTTTGAGGACTAAAGAAGGAAGTAATGGGGAGGATGGCTCAGCAGCGTTTTTAAGTTACTCCTCTGAAGTGAGAGTTTTCAGGGGTGTCAATATTTTGGCTTCCCCAGGCCAGGCTGGAGGAAGAGGAGCTGTCTTGGACCACACATCAAAGATACTAACACGGCCGGGCACGGTGGCTCATGCCTGTAATCCCAACACTTTGGGAGGCCGAGGTGGGTAGATCACTTGAGCTCAGGAGTTTGAGACCAGCCTGGCTAACATGGCGAAACCTCGTCTCTACAAAAAATACAAAAAAACCCAGCTGAGTGTGGTGGTGCTCACCTGTAGTCCCAGCTGCTCAGGAGGCCGAGGTGGGAGGATCGCTTGAGCCTGGAAGGCGGAGGTTGCAGTGAGCCAAGATCGCACCACGGCACTCCGGCCTGGGTGACAGAGTGAGACCCTGTCTCAAAAAAAAAAAAAACCAACCAACCAACCAAACAAACAAAACTAATGATAGCTGATGAGCTTAAAAAAAAAAAAAAAAAACAGCAGAAAACCTCATAATGTTTAAGAAAGGTTATGAATTTGTGTTGGGCTGCCGCCGGTTGGACAGACTTGGACTTTAAATTGCCCAGAGAGCAAGCGTGATCGTGTTTCTTACTAAAGGAGTATGGGCTGCTCCAAACCCCAAGTGTTGTAGGACGTCGCCAGTCTTAATTTTGATATGTCTAATTTTAGATAAACATAAAAAATGTATTTCTGTGTACATAGAGAGCAGAAGTTCTCTATTTCTCAACCTTTTTGATCCATCAGAGCCAGAGAATCTCCTGGGGTGCCTTGAGCGGCCCGAAGTGGTCAGTTCCCAGATAGGCACGGGCTGGCTGGGGTGTGTTGGCCGCTGCTGGGAGTCCCGCAAGGCCGTCCGTCGCGTGCTGTCCGTGGGGAGGTCTGGAATATGCTGCAGCTACTCTTGCTTGCAAGGCTGCCTGGGATGACAGCGGGACTTTGCAGTCAGCAGAGAGTAAGTCGAAGCACTCATTTGTGTCCTTCGTTTGTTACTTTATATGTAGCTGCCCTGAGGGGAATGGGATGCACATAGTTATTCGATAACTGGACTTGAATTTATTTGGTAAAGAAAACTCAGGAATCGAATGGGCTTACCGTTTGAACATGCCTGCAAATGCAGGAAATTGCTAAACTTCTGCTTTGAAAATGAGGCGGCCCATGTAGATTGCAACATGCTTTTGAGGTGTGGCCTTTGAGTGGGCTGGGGCTGTTGTCTTTCTCAAGATCCCAGTTAGGAAGGAGCAGCAGGGACTCCGCTCTGGTTGGGACCTCCCCGCCACCACCCTTTCTCCGAAGCCTTGTTGTCCCCTCCTTGACTGAGCACTTACCTGCAGCCTCCAGGAAAGTCCAGCACCTGTGGACTTTGTAATTCCAGCACTGCCCGCGAGGCGTGCTTAACATCTAGTTAGGGCAAGAGAGATCTCAGGGCAAAGGCTTTGCCCAAATCATTTCCTCTCTGGGACGAGAGACATGCAGGACTTCCTGCCAGCCCAGAGGGGCTGTGAGCTGCACGTTCAGCAAGGCCAAGGCTGCCTCTGCCTGATTTTACTTCCCAGAGCCCAGCGTCCCCTGGGTTTTCCCTCTCTGGGGCCCCCATGCCTCCCGGGGCCTTTTGCCTGAACCTCTGGGTGGTCCCTCCCTGTGAGACTGCAGAACCGGGGTCCTGCCCCAGGGCCTCCCCTTCCCGTGTTTGCTCCCCACGTTCACAGCCTGTGGCATCGCCGCCATAGACTCCAGGTCCTGCTGATACCCTGGTGAAGGGACGTCTGTGTCATCCTGTCTCCTGTTGTGTCAGCTGTGCGTGTCCCAGCAGGGATGGCCCTCGTCCCCTGTGCACATGCAGGGTCCCTTCTCCACTTTTCCAGCCCCTGCTCCAGGCACATTTCCCCACTGGGTGTCTTCCCTCACACCCATCCCAGGCTTGGCAGGCAGGCACCACTGCTTCCTCTGTGCCATGCTGTCTAGACAGCCTGTCCACAGGGCCCCTTTCTCCTTGACTAGATCTCCTGGAGATGCGTGGCCCCGGCACCTGCAGGGAGCGCTTGGGTCCGGCTGTACCAGCCAAGCAGCCTCTTTGGTGTTCCTGCCGTCCCACCTGGCTTGGTCCTTGCGGGCCTCCCAGATGCTGGCAGGCTGGCGAGCAGAGCCTCGGCCTCCGGGCCAGCATCCCGTTCATGTGGCAGCATGGGTGCGCCATTATGGGATTGGGGAACTGACAAGAGACCTAAATGCTGTTCTCAAGGGGCAGGACGTCTTGAGACTCCCAAGGGAATGGAGTCTCTGGTGCAAGGACCCTCCCTGTGCTGCGAAGCAGCAGAGAGTGAAGTGGCTGCCTTGGGTGGGATGGAGTCTATCTGTGAGAAGCATCCTAGGAGTAAACCCAGTAATTAGTGTCGTAAATAAAATCTCTCCAAGATCCTGAATTAACATCGCTCCCAAGGGAATGTGATGGTTTTCAGCATGGCTTAGGCCGTCGCCCAGGGACGTTAGAAGTAGGGGGATCATCAAAAAATGCATCGAGAGGACTGCTTGGGACCTCTTTAAATTTAAAATGGTGTGTCTCTGCCCCGCAGAAGTTTGAACTGAGAAGTGTGTTGAACAGAAGGGTTTGGGTGGAATCTAGGCGTTCCTGGGATTTCGCCTTTGCTGTCCCAGGAGCCCATTTGGGAGCCTGTGCTGCACTCGGATCCTTCTTTCAAGTCCCTCCTAGTCTCTGATGGCTCCTTGGTCCGTCTCTGATTCCGTGACCATCACACTTCTGAGGAGGCCTGGCCTGGTGTTTTGTGGAACCCATAAGCTCCAGATCCTGGTGATGTCCTGGTGAAGGGACTAACGTGCCCTCAGTTTGGGTTCTTGCATGTTTTCCGATTGGTTAGTCCAGAGTAATCATTCTTGGGAGGAAGACCAGCAGGGGAGAGGCCCTTCTCATCACAGCACATCAAGGGTTGGTCTTTTAAATGTTTATTTGTATTTTTGCCTCTTTCCAGCCCTGCCTTTGTCTGTTATTGGTGAATACATCTGAAAGTAAAGGTGTAAAGTTTCTTCCCTGTCTCTCCCTGGAACCTGTAGCATTTCTCCCATGTGCTGTCCAAGGATGCTGTAGGGTCAGACCTCCTCAGGCATAGATGGGCCCCCTTGGCCCAAGGGAAATCGATTTTTAAAAAGGCCTCTTTCTCCTTTGAGTTTCCTTGACTAAAGAATCTCTCCTTTTCTGCTGTCAAAGAGTAAGATCTTTTCTGTTTCTTTTGCCCTGTTCCACCTGTAACTGCTAGGTCTGAAGCTGGTGCCCAGGGGCAGGAAAGCATCTCTGGACATGCATAACCCTGAAACCTTGGTCTCAACCCCTGTGGCCTGTCGAAAAGGGGAAACTAAGTCAGAAAATAGCTTGTGCTTAGTTTAAAAAACTGACACATGTTGAAGACACGGTGTCCAGCAGATAGTGTGGATGACCACACCATTTTGGTGCACGATGCATGCCAGCCTTGAGCTGCGCGGTGAGCCCTAGGCCCTGGCAGCTCCCCTCGCGGTTGCCTGAAGGTGAGGAGGGTGGAGCTGCCCTCATCGGATGCACGGGTATATCCCTGGGGTCGCATTCCAGTAGTTTCTCTGTATCACTAAAGATACTGGGGCTCTGGCACCCATTCCCACTTGGGCTCCTCCAACCGCGTAAGGCTCCCATGATTCATCTCCCACCCTTCAAAAGATGCCTTGACTAAATCATAAAAAAATGAGGCTGTTTAACTTTTCCGTAAGTGAAATGGCAAGGCTGGGGGTGCCAGAGAGGCCTTGCAAGTCCAGGAGGCCACTGTCCCCTGTCACTGCGCATCACCCTGCCTTTCCACATAGGTCTGGGGACTCTGCACCTCTGTCTGCATGACTCTTTGGATTTCCCAGCGATGCTTCTGAGAGATCTGACTGCCAGCTTGAGACAGCAAAGGTGCCGGTCATGCCATGCCACCTGTGAGTCCCACTTATTCTTTTTTTTTTTTTTGAGACTGAGTCTCACTCTCTCGCCCAGGGTGGAGTGCAATGGCGTGATCTTGGCTCACTGCAACCTGTGCCTCCTGGGTTCAAGCAATTCTTCTACCTCAGCCTCCCGAGTAACTGGAACTACAGGCACATGCCACCACACCTGGCTAATTTGTTTTGTATTTTTATTACAGACCGGGTTTTACCATGTTGGCCAGGCTGGTTTTGAACTCCTGACCTCAAGTGATCCACCCGCCTCGGCCTCCCAAAGTGCTGGGATGACAGGTGTGAGCAGCCGCACCCATCCTTGAGTCCCACTTCTGAGACTGTAGATGGAGAAACGTTGTGTGATGCTGTAAAGAACGGGAAGTGACGGGGAGATGTTGTTTCGGTGGATCTTCATCTTTTTTCTTTTTGAAAAAGCATGTGTAATTCAGGACTGAGAACAAGCTTTGAAGTACTGCTTATTGCTCATGCAGTGGAAATAGTTGATTATGAATATTTTGTAAGTGTCCTTTTTAAAACTCGCTGTCAAATCTCTTGGGAATGACTTTCAAGTCTGGTGAGAGCTGTGCCACACCGTGAAACATTTGGGGATATCGTGGTCCCAGGTTTACGTGGGACACCTGTTTCAGTGGGCACGTCTGCGTTGCGGTCACAGACTGGTTCCCCAGTCCCCCGGTCTGTTTGTAAACTCAGATGCTGCAGGGGGAGGTGGGTAGGTGCTGCCCCACAGACCCACCTCCAGGAAGAACAAGAGCCACCCAGGGGCCTGGCATTTCTGGCGGTCGGCAGTGTGATGTGCACACCAAGCACAGGCCATGCCAGGAGCTCAGTGCATATGCATAGCAGGTGTTCCCTGGTGACATTTTAATAGCCTGGATTGACAACCAAATGCAGATTGTTCTGCTGCTACAGTTAGGCGTCCTCCTGGTTACCTCTGCTGCCGAGTTTGTGCTGTGACTGTTGAATGCTTCTCCTGCTCCTGGCTGCCCCTCACAGATGTTGGGAAGTCCTATTAGAAACCGCACTCTGTGAGATTTTGCTAGCAGCCCCACTTGGGGTGATTTAATTCATTCTGAAAATATCTACGGTAGCTCCAGAAAGTCCTTGGGCATTGTCTTAATTTTTCTTAAAGAGAAGCAGTGGCAAATGGTTCTTAAAAACATAATTCGATGAATACTAAACTTTTCATCATTTCAGAATCTGAGAGAGGCCGAGTGGAGTTCGGTCCTTCTCTGAACAGTTTTAGCTGAGAGTACCAGCCTCGGACTGGGAGCATTGTCTTTGCATTTCCACATTCCCAGGAAAGCCCAGGTAGGTGCAGTTGGATCACCTTCCTGTCAATCCATCCGACTTCGGTTTCACAAACCTGCAATTTTGATCAAGCCTAAAACAGCAGTTTTTACTTGGTGGTGTAGGGTTACTTTTCTTGGCATAGCTAGAAAAATGTAAAATGATGGTAAATAGAATAAAACTAATTAAACCAGAGCACATCACTGAAGCTGCCTCCGTGGGCTAGTTCGATGAGGACATAGGGATCACAGTGTGGAGGAGGATTTTCTGCTGAAAAACAGCCAGTGTGAGCCAATCGTAGAACCTGATGCTCCTGGGGCAGAGGTCCATTCCTTTTTATGATCCGGAAAAGTATTGCTTGAGAACATTAGCTTGCATATGAGTAAGACCTACTTTCTTTTCTTGCCCAAGTTTGCACAGCTTATTACAGTTGGGCGATGTTTTTGGGCAGACAGCCCTCTTCCCTTCTGGGAGGTGCCGGAGCAGAGCCGCCTGACACAGTGATGGAATTGTGTGGTGCAGGCTTCATCTGCGTCCGCAGAGGGGCAGGTTTCGGTTGCTACCTGGTGGGTCTTTAACAAGGTGGACCGCTCATCTCGCTGCTGAGACCTGCCCTGATGGCGATGTTCCTTAACTAAAGGGGCATTGGAGGAGTGCCTGTGTTGGACCGTAGTCCCTTGTAGGAACAGGAAGATGTGGTGTGAACTATCTTCTGTTGTTTCTCAGTAATTGATAGGGTCATCATTGGATTAAAGTAGTGAAATGGTTTTGGGTCATCGTTTAATGAGTGAAATGGTTTTCTTGGGATTCGGACAAAGCTGTCTCTGAGTTTTGCAAATCTGGAACTGCTGGTACAGGTCCTGCCCACTCCCCACCACGATGGGGTAGCCTGTGGCGTGGAAGTGTGTCCCGTGGGCATGGTCACCAGCACTTATCAGCAGAGGCTGGAAAAACGCTTCTGTGGCAGAAACACTTTGGAAAAAAGGTAGATGCTGGAAGGAAAATACAAAATGTGATATTAATTTAAAAGGTAATCGGATGTGGGAAGGGTGGGAGCCAGGGCCCGCATGCTTGGTCTCCGGGCTTGGGCAAGGTCGTCTCCACAGAGTCAGAGGAGGAGGGCGGAGGAGATATCTCCCACACCCCACACCTGCAGGGCCGCGCGCCGCACCTTTCCTGTCCAGGTGAGGCTGCCCAAGGTTTCTTGCCTGCTAGCTGGTCCGGCCCATGGTGGGCACTCGGGGGACACCTGTTGAGCATCTGATTAGACCTGGGCCCCTCACCTGTTGGCAATGAGCCTCAAGCTGGTTCCCATGCGATCCCTGCATGTTTTTGGTACTGCTGAACCTTGGATGGAGACCAGAAGAGGAAGGGATCTTGAATTTGCCAAGCGCCCACTGTGTGCCAGGTACCTGTTTAAGCACCTGATGTATGTTTTCTGATTTTACATTTGGGTGGCAAGATTGCAAAACGTTTGTGTCCCACAAATGAATTTCCGACAATCGCAGAAATTATAGGTGACAAATGTCTCCTTCCACCCCCAAATTTCCTCTAAAGGCCACATTAAATAGGGTGATCCAGGGCTTCTCAAGTGGTGTAGACCAACAGCTGGGTCCCAGGTGTGTGGAGATGCTGGTTCCCTGGGCCCTCTTGGTTGGGGAGGCAGCTGAGGGTGGGAAAAGTGGCGTGTGCCGCAGGGCCCGGAGGAAGCCAGTATGGTTTTCACAGTGCCTGTTACGGTCATGGTGACCAGTGTTCTGTTAGAGGCACCGGCCTCACCATTAAATGGTCAGTGTGCGGTGATGAGAGAGCGTCCAGGAGGAGCTTGGCTTAGGCAGATAAGTCAGGCCTGTTTAGTATGTTGTTGTTCTCATTTATTTATTTATTTACTTATTGAGACGGAGTCAGGCTCTGTCCCCCGGGTTGGAGTGCAGTGGCACGGTCTTAGCTCACTGCAACCTCTGCCTCCCGGGTTCAAGTGATCGTCCTGCCTCAGCCTCCCAAGTAGCTGGGATTACAGGCATGCACCACCACGCCTGGCTAATTTTCTTTTGTAGTTTTAGTAGAGAGGAGGTTTCACCGTGTTGGCCAGGGTGGTCTCCCTGACCTCAATTGATCCACCTGCCTCGGGTTCCCAAAGTGCTGGGATTGCAGGCGTGCGCCACCACGGCGGGCAGTGTGTTGTTTAAAAAGGCCCTTCGATTACTTCTGGAAAACCAAAGGGGTAAGTAATTACCCGCCATGAACCAATGAGGCGATCGTGTGGCGTGGCTTCTCCAGTTTGGGAATTTTGACTCTTATTTTCACTGTAGCTTTTTGCAAGAGGTTTCTGTCTTGGGGTGTGCTCTGGCATCGCTTGCACAATTCCAGAACCTCTCTAGCCCTGAACAGAAGCAGAGTAGAGCTGTCTGCTTGTCTTTCATGAGCACCTGGGCTCGTTGAAAAAGGGAGGGAAACAGGGTCGATCGGCCGCCCTTCCCCGTTTTTGTTCCTGGTCGGTGGCCGACTTGCCAGCTGCTCAGGATGGTAGCCTCCTGCTTTGTGTTGATTTGGGGTCTTAGAGGTTCATAGGTGACGGCTACTGTGGTCGCTTTTGTAGCCTCTGGCGTTACTTTGTATTTCGATTGTACCCCTTTTATTGGAAGGTCAAGGAATGTTCTGACAACTCCAGAAAGCTCATTCCAGGCACCAGAGGGCGGGGGCCTGGAAGGTGGGGACGGGGAGGCAGGGAGACAGGGAATGGGCTCACAGCCTTGGCGAGGGGTGTGGCTCACAGCTCGGACCCTCAGTGTCCTCGTCCGTGAAACGAGGGTGGCACCGCAGAGACGGAGGAGGGCCCTGGACGGTGAGTGTAGGCAGAGGCGTCTCCTGAGCTCTGCGCCAGGATGAGGATTTATGATTGCTCACAGCACTAGGAGTCAGAGGAGTTCCGCCTGTTTCAGTCTTCGGATGAGTGTTGCCTCTTGCTGTGTTTGGTAGGCACATTCCAATGAACGAGTCCTGGTCCAGAAATGCAGTGCGGTGTTTTCCGGGCATTCTTCCCATTTGTTAGTGGAAACATTCCTTGGCGTATGTTGATAGTGGTTAAAAGATGGCATTCTAGCACGGTGGACGTGATTCATTATTTGGGACTGGTGAGACAGACCTGCCCGATGCCAAGGAGGCTGCCTACGTCAAGACCCCACCTGGCGTTTCTTTATCATCAGCCTGTTCCTTCTTGTGCCTGCCGGATAGCCCGTTCTTAGGCTGCCTGCCACCGTCTAGCCTCATCTCCGGGGGCCTGCAGTTGGCCCTGAAGCTGCCCGCGTTGTGATGGGATACCCACTGCACTCCAGGAGCAGTGCCCGGTGTGGCATGGGGCTTCCCATTCTCCCTCCTGCCCTGCCACTTCCTGAAGCCCCGCATCAGGTCCGGGGGAGGTTGGGCCAGTCTGACTCGGGCTACAGAGCTGCTGGACTTTTAAAGGCTTGGTGTTGAGAAGTGTTGCTGTTGGCCTTATGGCAGACGGTGCTGGAATACATTCCAAGGGAGGCGACACGGTCCCCGATGGGGTGCATACGGCTTCCACATCCCGAAGGGCACAAATCCTCGGCCGAGCTCAGGGCCAGCCTGGCATGAGAGGCCTCCCTGGCTGGCAGTGGAGGGCCAGAGTTTTCTCCCACAAAGGAAGCTAGGATGGCTGTCCTCAGAGAGCTTGGGTGCCTATGGAAGGGCGCAGTGATGTTGAGTGGATGGTGGCCATAGATCAGGGCTGTCACTGGCCCAGGATTTCCCAAGCTGGCGCTGGGACCAGTGTGCCTCCTGCAGTGACCGTGCATGGAAGAGCAGCTGAAGCTCGGGGTAGGGATAGAGTGCCTGATGCACGAGAGGGGCGGCAGCTGGGCCCGGCGCCCTGTCACTGCTGCAGCGACTGGCTCTGTGCAAAGCTGGTAATCCAGGCACATGGGCGCGAGTGTTGCTGGTAGGTTGTTGGAAGTGGACATGCGTGTTTGCCTCCAGATAGGGTATTTGAATGAGCGCTTTTGTAGGTTAAGCGATCACACACATGTGCGTGCTCTCTCTCAGACATACACAGCCTCAGGCGCGCTAGCACATGCTCACACATGACAGTCTCTCATGTCCACCCAACTGCTTCCACACTCACCGTCATACACTCTAACCCTTACACGCAGGCATGCACACACATGACAGTGAGGCCTGGCATTGCCCACAGCGCATGCCCCCTCCTGAGGGTGCTGAGTGCTACTCCTGTGCCCTTGGTCCTCTCGGGGATGGGATTCCCTTCATACCTCTCTAGAAAACGCCCCCTGACCCATCTGTGTTGGGAGGGAGAGCGAGCCTCGTGCAGGATGCTTGCTTGGGAGAGAAGCACAAGAGTCTTTGAAAATAGGAACCTTTTAACTCCACCCCACTCATGTTTCCTTTTTCATAATTTTCCTCGCAAAGCACCTTTTTGTAACAACTTGGGCCCCTCGGGAATTGGAGCTCCAGGCGCTGCAGGTCCGCAGTGCTGTCTGTAGGGTTTTGGAAACTGCAACTTTAAGTGAAAAACGTTGTAAAATGAAATTCATGTTTCCTTTTCACATCAGCTTTAAAACAAAACGACTTTATCAAGGACTTCTGTTTGTCATTTCGCATCAAGTTGCAGTTTCCAAGAAGCTATAGATGTTAGCTGAGGACTTACTGTGGCACTTATTAGCTAAGTAAAAGATGGCATTGAAGCGTCAGGAGAAAAATAGCCCTCTGCGTATTTAAAACCACGGTACGCCTGATGCGCGAGGTAAACGTATCCAGCCGAGGTGGGTATCATTTCAAATAAATAGCTGCAAAGTACATTGGGCCTTGAAGGTGAGAAGAAGCTTATCTCTGCAGAAGTAAAACAGTATTTTCCATTTGTGTTCTAGTGAGCTGCCTTTCAGAGTGGCATGGAAAGGAATTTTCCTGCTGGATTCCAAGACTGGATGGACATGTTCTTATAAAGGGAACCTCCTTGGGTTTAAGCAAATGTTGATTATTTCTGGCACCCCGCTGTCCCTGAGACCCAAGTCAGTGGGGGGAGTTGCCCCCATATCACTCTTTTTTATTTTTATTTTGAGACAGGGTGTCAGTCAGTCACCCAGGATGGAGTGCAGTGGTATGATCATCGCTCACTGCAGCCTCAACCTCCCCAGCGTCAGGGATCTTCCCGCCTCAGCCTCTTGAGTAGCTGGGACCACAGGCATGCGCCACCATGCTCAGCTAATTTTTATTTTTTAATCTTTATATAGAGATGGGGTCTTGTTTTTTTGCCCAGGCTGGTCTTGAACTCCTGGGCTCAGGTGATCCTTCCACCTCAGCCTCCCAAAGTGCTGGCATTACAGGCCCCGCCCACCTCCCTCTTTGAAGCATGATTTTGCAGTTGGTTTTTAGTTTTGGAAGATTTCTTAGTTGGCATAGTTTCCCTTACGGGATTTAAGAACTAGTTTGAGATAACTGCCCTTCTTAAAGAAAACAAATATGGCTCTGCTTATCAGAAGTGGAGATATGTTCAGTTTAAGAAGGAGAGAAAGCTTAACATTGTTTATAAATCTTGAAGCTCCTTGAGAACTTTCCAGAAATGGAATCTTCTATGCAAGGAACATTTGTAGATCTTTTTCTTTGCCACATACATGTGGTGTAATAAACGTATACCTACACATGCTTAAAGGGGAATGTCTTTTTGTTCACTGCGTGTTGTCTTACTGGCAGGCGGCATAACCCTTCTGCGCTGTCAGCTTAATTTAGCCTGATGACAAATCTGAAGCCTGTGGTCTTCCCTTTCTGTGGCTTCCACTGTTGCAGATAAAACAGGTGGTACCTGCGCGTGATTTACCCGGCCTCACAGCACAGTATAACAGAGGCATATTTGGTGCAGCAGAGTGATTTTGGAAAACAACAAAACTCAGAGTAAATGTAAAACAAGAAATGGAAAGCAGTGTTACATGTTTGCATGAATAGCTTGGAAAAAGGATTTTAAGTGTAGAGCTGAGAAAGTATTTGTGTTTAGGATGGAGCCACAGCCCCCATCCCCGACCCATGTGGATCAGTGAGTTTTGCCTTTTGAGTTACGTTACCGGGATAAAGATGCAGCAGCAGGGGCTCGACCTGCACCTTCATTCTGACCGTTGGGTTTGACTGTGTGGCCCAGTGAGAATGAGCACGCACACATTCCCGGGAGGAAGCCTGGGCTGTGGATGGCAGGCTAAAGTTACCAAGCACGTTGAGGGCATCCTGATGCTCTGGACTTGGGCGGGTTCCTCCTTAGCTTGAAGCTGTGGGTCCCAGAAGGCTGGCCGGGATAGGCTAATCCCTGAGCCGACTTTAACACACTGGTTTATGTGACTTAACACCAGCTAAGTGGATGACAGTCTCCTTCTTAGTTATTGATGGATAAATGGAAGCAAGATTTTGGGGCCTTTAGTTGAGCAAGGTCTCCGGCGTGCTTACCTCTGTTGCCTCCAATTCTTAGTCATCCAGATTTTGTTTTGCCGCAAGGTCCCTGAATAGGCACTACCGCTCATCACCCCAGGGTTAGCAAGGCAGAAGGTTCTGCTTGAGCAGTTTAAGCTGCCAAAGAAATCAGGCCAGGAGCGTGAGCTAAAGTGAGCATCTATTGTTTCACGTTCGCTGGGGCTCCTGAGAAGAGGGCGAGCAGCGATGCTGTCTTTATCTGGAGTGACAAAGGAGTGAGTGAGTTTGGTGGCATCTCATTATTGATGGGACCTGCCATCCTCCTTGAGTTACAGACGACACCTGACTGTATGAGGACGCCGAGCTCAGTCTCGGGGAGGGGAACAGGGAGGTAACAATGCTCTCTCTGGTTGTCAATTGTGTTTATTGAAGACTAATGGAATAGCAGCCCACTCAGATCATCGAGGTGGGAGCACACTTTGGAGTCATTTTATTTGTCAGTACCTCGTTGGTTCAGTGGGCAGGCCACACACCTGCACTCATTTTCTTTCTCTGCCACAGAGGTTTGTGCATGGAGAGCTCCGTGTAGCACGTCACGTGTGTAAGTGCAGAGTCTTTGTGAGACAGACTTGCTTTGACGCATCTCACGTGCCTGCTGAGAGTAAGTTTGTAAGTAGCCTCCCCTTTCACGAGGTACTTGTTTCTGTGGTTTGTTTTCATAAAGGCGAATGTAATTTTCTTGAACCAGACGTGATAGTATCTGGAAACACAAGCATGGGCTGCCAGGGGCTTCTCCTCGCGCTCCTGTCTGCCCTTGGCTGTGCTTACACCCTGCTGAATGGGAGCAGAGAGGCCTGGGTGGGCCTGAGTCCTTGAAGTCCCCCACCTGTGCCGGCAGTGATCCTTTCCAGTCTCCATCTGTCCCCGAGCAATGCCTTGCACATCTGTTCACAACATTTGCATTGGACAAATCAGAGAAAAGGAGTGGAGGGTTGTGTGTGTTGTTGCTGTGTGCCTCCAGGTTGGGGTGGGAGGAAAAGAGAGATCGGAAAATGACCGTGGTCGTGGAGTGAATGCATTCTTCCACTGCATAGATCCATGACTGTTCTGACCTTAATTTCAAAGATGGACCTTCTCTGACCAAACGGACTCTCCAGATGTAGTCACTGAATTAGTGCCATGGTCTTCGAGTTCTTGGAAAATGTTTGCAAAGCAACTGTGTGCCTGCTGTTTGTCTTTCTGTTTGACTTGGGACCGCTTTCCCCCATTAACATGTAACACTTTATTCCCATATAACCCGGGCTGGGATAAAGAGTAGATAGCTCTCTCCTCTTTGGAGACCAAGGGGATGGGGGTGGGGGTTGGCACTTTTGAACTTAAACATTATGCCTTGTTGTGTTTTGTATTTATTTTTACCAGAAGCTGTTGCTGGGCAAGATGTTTTGGCTTAGAAAAATGCGCCCACCCTCATTTCTGCAAGGTTGTTTATGATCACTTCAGGTGTAAAGTTTCCTTAACTTTTGTAGCTGAATAATGTAACAACATTGTTACAGGGAGTTGCAGTGGAATTTTGCTTGTTTATCCTTTTTTGTTCCCTGCAAGGAAAGAATAGATCTTCTTTTATCTTCAAAACCTGGAACTTGCAGCAATGTGTCATTAAGTGTGTTTGAAAAAATCTTTTTAGACAGGCAGTGCAGGGTAGATCCTGTGGAGATGTGACTTCATGTTTTTGTCAGAAACTGCACTTTGTAAACATTCTCTGATAGATCACTCTCCTTAAGCGGCTGAAATAGCCGACTGCTTTCAAAGGTGCTGTGTATGTTAGTGATAAACTAGGTCATGTTACAGTCATTATTGGCAGTAATGGAGCTGGAAAATTTAAACTGGTTACAGTACATGTGCTATATAAAGTAAAGCATTTGGGGAAGATTTGTCCTTCAGTAATTTTGATTGTCTTATAGTATTGATTGGTGTTTGTACAGTGATAAACAAAATCTTAAGTAATGCCTTGTACGATATGCCTTTCAGTTATGCTATGAAAATCTTTTCAGTTTCGGGGTATCTGTTTTTTTCTTTTAACACAAAATGTGTAAGCAATTGCTTAGAATCCAGTAAAATTGATTATTGATGTGTTATTTTTCCTCTATGAGCTCTTAATGAAGGTCTTTTTTTGGGCGCTGACTTCTGTGCTGAACAGCACTACCTCGGAAGGTAATGTTTAACAGAATGCTTTATGGCTTACTGCATATAATTATCTCTCTTTGTATTCTTGGGCACAGTTCTTTCTTTCATTTGATGGTGGGGACTTCTAGGGTCTTTCACAAAAAGCACAGAGGAATGAGAAAATGTCAGATAGGCATTAATTGCAATCTGTATTCTTATACTGGGAGAGAAATGTTGGTTTTAATCAAGTGGTTGGAAAATAGGACTGTGTGTTTGGGAGGCAAACATTGTTCTTTGCTACTGGTTTACATGGCACAGTATATATACAGCTTATTCGTAGAAACAAATTTCAGATAAAATATATTTTATGGTAACTAATGGAAATTTCAAAAAAGCGTGTTTAGTAACGATAGGAGGTGTCACCCAGTAAAAAACTACAAGTTTCTGCACGATTGTTTTGTTTTCACTGCTGATCATTTCTAAGAAAAATTTTAAGAGATTTTATATTAAGACACACTGAATTAGTTAACAGTTTCCACAGTTCTGAGTTTAGGCTCCGTAAAATCTTCAAGCCACTTTTAAATTGGGTTCTTGCTGCAGTTCATCGAAGGCCTTCTGATTTTCCATATTTGTTTTAAAAGTAGAAATTGATGAGTTTTCATTTTCTCTGGTGTTCCCCAGGTTTTCAGTGTTCCTGAGTTATGCGCAACTTCAGCTTTAACTATCGTGGTGTGGGATGTAGACAGTCAAAGTGAAAATCTGGTGCTTCCCCGGCTCTTGTAATGACGAGCGAGTGATTTGTTCTGTTTTTGTGGGAAGCAGAGCAGCCCCTCAGTGACCACAGGACTTCATCTGAGCCGTGGGTTTGGGGGAGACGGAATTCTGAGCTTCTGGAAATGGGGCTCTTAATGGAAATGTTGACAAGATCATTAACTATACTAGCAACGCCGGCTGCTCTAGAAGCCTGGATTTACCTCTAAATCCCTAACACCAGCTCTTTGTGGCAGACGAGGGGGCTCTCAACAGCACATTTATCTGCAGAAAATTATGGAGCAGGCTCTGGATCCTGTTATTTTTTAGTTTTGTGAAGTTTACTGTTTTAGTGATTGGCCAAGCAACTACTTAATATTAAGAATTGGGAAATAGTAAGTAGTAAATGACAAGTAACAATAATCCATTAATTCTAGAGGCTTCTTCTCTTCTGATATAAAAATAGCCACCCCCTTTTCTTCATTTTCACATGGACACTCCTTTATTAACGTCTCTAGAACTACTTTGAATTTCCCAGGACATGCTAATGACTGTGGAAAGAAAATTTCCATATCCTTCCTCATTTTTTCTTGGACTTTTCTGAATGTAATCCATAATTAGATTGTGTATTCAGCTGCTCTCCTCCCCCAGGTCATATTTCAGTAAAAGGGCACACGGGCAGCTTCATACTAGTGATGTTCAAGGGACTTCGAGAATATATTGTGATACTGTCTTTATTCTTAGCAACTGTTCTTCTATTTGAACTTACGTGGAAGATGGAGTTCTCTCTTTTCTCTTGGACTAGGAATTAATTTGTTTTTTTTTTTTTTGACAGTTTGTGGTAAACAACTTCATAAAAGGTAACCTACTTGCGGAAGAAGAACATTTAGGTCATATATGCATTTTGGCTATAAATAGCGTGATGACTCCAGCCGGTGGTCTGAGGTGCAGAGCCAGAGCAGGCTGTGCTTAAAGGATCAGAGTTCGCATACTAAAGCCTTATTACAGACAGTTCCTTACATTGGGGGACTAGTATGTTGGCACTTGCTTTGATTTATTTGGGGGGCGCTAAATAATTTAAAGACAACCTTTGTTTTAGAAAATGGAGTTTTTCATTCTCCTTCACTCTACCTTGTTTTCCGAACAAAGCCAGCTGGAGACTTACCTCTAAAATGAATGTTTTGAGCAGAAAGACCTAAGCACATTGTTCTCTGGCTGCCCCCACATCAGGTCTGGTGTGGTCAGGGGGCCGCGTTTCTGCTCGCGGCTGCTCCCTGGGATAGTGGTGTTTTGTGTCCTCTTTCTCCTCGTGGGGGAGGTGGGTGGAGTTTCTTGTGAATGCTGCCGATTCTGGTCGCCTTTTATTCATTTCTTCTTCTTAGAGTGGAAATGTAGCTGGTTCATAATGGATTATTGATTGGTCTGAGAACAGCAGCCGCCTCCAGGCCTGTCATCGGCCGTACTTACTCTCCCAATAGTGAATGCATCACTTTATGGGGCTCTTCGGGACCCCAGTCTGGGGACTATAAGCCTGTAATTGTTACTGGTGTACAGAATGGTTTGTAGGGAGAGGAACTCTTCATTGTTGTGATGGAATTTTCCCCCATTTGTTGAGAGAATAGGCTTTTTGTCTCAGTAGTAAGATAAGCTTGTCCAGGATGTTAATGATGTATTTTAATTCATGGTTCATAATACTACAGTGTAACTAGTGAAGCCCGTCTCATTGTTTCCCAGAGAACAAACACACACAGTCTCCTCAAACACCAACTGGGCCTTGCACCCACTCAGCACACGCACGGGCTTCTGCGCAGACCCCGTGGTAGCTGTGGCCGGGACAAACCGCGTCTGAGAATCGCCCTTCAGAAACGCACCAGCGGTAGTTGCTCTTTTAGATTTGATGATTTGCCTTTTGGAGCCATGATATGCCTTTGCAGACAGCCCTGTAAATATCGGAAGCATTCTGTCTGCTTTGAGCTTTTTGGCGTTTTCCCCTCCCTCCCCGATTCCTCCCGATCACTCCAACCCCTCCTGAGGAATGCCCTGTCAGCAGAGGTGTGCGCAGGACCGGGCCGTCGCCCCCCTGCACCCGCGGACGTCCATCCCGGGCTGACATCGATGCCCCCCCGGAAGGTGGTCAGAGAGGACGCAGATGGGGATAAGTAAAGCCACATGGCGTCGAGGGAGCCAGGGCTGTTTCAGGATGGCGATAAGGTTAATTCATGAACCAGAACTGAAAAAAAGGGCAAGCTAGATAGGCATTTGGAAAGCAGCACCCGCTTCAGTGTTGCTCCCCTCCCCTGACACATGCTGGCTGCGGGGACTTCGTGCAGGAAACGGGACTTTCAGTTTTCCTCTTGCTCCTTTGTTCCTCCCTGGTGTCTCCCAGTCAGCTTTGCTTGGTTTCCGCAAACTTTAAGAGTGAGGTTGTTTAGGAAATGACTCTTAAACATGAGAGCATATTTGGGTAGCCTTCTGGTGCCTTTTTCGGGATAAGATTTTGATAAAGTCAACTTTGATAGTTGTAGGGAAATCAGTACAAAACCATTCAGCTTTTGTTTCCTAGTGGTTTAATTCACAGAGCAGAAAATGGCAAAATTTCCTGTTGGTTCAGAGACATAGTTATTATTTTAAAATATAAGATGTCTTACGGTTTTTCCCTGGTAACGCCATATTTAACTGGTCAGAACGTTATTGTTGAAAATAAGAAAGAGGAAACCTCCACCGTGTTACTGATTTTTTACCTCGTGAAGTGCTGGAAGGGATAGTTAGGAATGCCAGAATACACTCAGAACGCCAGAATACACTGAATTTTGGCAGGTGTTCGTGAGAGTTCGTGTTGTCCACAGAAGGCTTTGCAACTGGAGCCTGTGGGTGGGTTTCTTTAATGGCTCTGGGCAAGCCTCTAAAACATCAGAAAGCAATCTTAAAATAAAACACTGCTTTCCATTCGAACAGGTTCCTGTTATTCAGATGATTTTTCTTTGAGTTTCTTTCGAAAACTTGAGTTAACTAAAGGTCGTTTTCCAACCTGCGTGTCTTACAGCCCTGGAGCTTCCGTGGGTCCTGGGGAGGGTGGGGAGGGTGGGGAGGGGGAGGATCAGATAGGGGAAGAGGCCCACCGGGTCCCCCAGAGCTGCTTTGCTTTCAATTGTGTTACGGGAGTGGCAAGTAGGATTTATTTTTTTAGCTTTTAGGAAAGATTTGCCAAATTCGGAAAAATGGAAAGAGTTACAAATAAACATCCCAGCAGTTGTTAACATTTTGGTGCATTTGCCTTCTCTCCATCTCTCTCTTTCCCTTTTGTAAACCAACTCTAAATATTTCATTACATCTCCAAAGAATAAGATCATTCTCCTATGTTACCAGCTTAACACAAGTAACAGTAGTTCTCAAATATCCTCTAATACCCAGTCCATATTGAGGTTTAATTTCTACAAAGAGTTCTGGAGCTGCAGTATGTTGGAATGTGCTTGTTGGAGATGATTATAGCTGTTGGTCAGAGTTTTTAATTGTGTTAAATAACCTGTTGTAGTATGAACTGTAAGAGCCCAGTGAATATAGAGGTGTTCCTGTTTAGCTATTTGGAATCCAGCTTTCTAGTTGCTTTTTTGTCCTTTTGCATTTATTAAACCATGTATTGTCATTGCCAGTGACCAGGTACCTTTGCACTCTTATTTCATTCACTTATTGAACAATTACTAATCCTGTCTAAGATGTATTGAAGATTTATAGTGTAGTAAACATTGTGGCTTGCTTGCATTAATTTAAATTTTACTGGAGTATGATAAAATAGATATTGCTATCATTTACATTTTAAAGATGAAGAAGTGGACTGAGGAACAGAGAGGCTAAGACACTTGCTCAGGGTCACACAGCTGACCTCAGGTAGTGGCAGAACTGGGTTTAAATCCCAGGTAGTCTGGCTGCCCCTCACAACTTGTTGAGTCACCAGACTCTTACCACTGGCTAAAGGAGATCAGAAAGGCTGTACTGTACCTGGGTGGTGGTTGGTCAGCCTTATGACAGGTGGGGCAGGGACGCAGGCGTGAGGACCGGGGGGAGGGAGCATGAGCATGGTTACTGGGAGGCTGCTGGGCCGGAGTAGGGCTCCGGGCTCTAGACGTGGGGGTCCAGGGCAGCTGTGGGGTTCAGACCTTGAGAAGCCAAGGTGAGGAGTTTGGCTTCATCTTACAGACTTGGGGAGCCTCCGAAGGGCTGGGAGTCTCCTGGAGACAGGCCCCATCTGTGCTCTGGAGTGATGGCTTTGGCTTGAGTTGGGCACATGAATTCAAGAGTGAGTTGGGAGGTGCATCCAGCAGGACGTGGGGTTATTACTGGGTACTGCTGAGATGGGGAGGGAGGAGCCAGGGAGGACCTGGTGTTTTGTGCTTGGGTCATGAAAAGTACTTAGAATTCAAGCCACACCCGTGTGGTTCCCAGGTCAGCCTCAGGTTCCCTGGGGAAAACCTGGCCAGTCCTTGCAAATACAGTGAATTACTTCCCTCCTGGCCTTCTGGAAACTTCTCCTTGTCTTACTGGTGCGCTGCTAGCATGCTTTGATAATGGTATGGTTCCCTGTCTGACTTTGAGTTCCTTGAAGCCGGGTGCTTTTTCTGAGTCATCTTAGATTCTCTGGCTCCTGATACAAGACCTAGCACTTGCTAGGTGCTCAGGAAGTGCTTGTGCAGGGATCCCCTCGTTAGCGCCTGACCGCACCACCCTGGGACTGGAATACCTCGAAGGACCCTGCTGTCACCTGAAGTTCCTCGGGGATGTGACAGAGACTGCTTCTGCTACATTTGTGCTGTACATACCCCCTGGCTTTGTGAACATGGCTTGCTTTCTGGCTGAATGTGTTGGACCAAGGCTTTGCAGTGCTTGTTTCTAAAGAAGTTTCTGTAGCATCAGTGGGGTTAACCCTGGGTACACATTTCTTCACACCGGGAAGTGTTTCAGCAGCTTACCGGGGTGTGTGTCAGGAAGTGACTTTTCTGCTCTGTATTAGGTCAAAAAGACAGTTCTTCCTCACTTACAGAAGGGATTGATTAGTTGAAATATTGGCCCACAGAGTAAATTTATCCCAAATTTAGCAAATGTAAGTAATCTGGAGAAAGTCACTTAATTTCAATTGTATGGTATAGGCAAAAAAAGAAAGAGTGGAAAGAAAAAAAAAATACCCAGCGGTACGGCAGCAGCCTTAATATATATGTCTTTAGATGTTTTTAGATGTTTACATGATTAGTTTTAAAGTGTAGCTACGTATTTTATTTTCTACTTTTATATTTTGTCGTTTCTTAAGCCTCTCCCTTTCTCCGTTACAATGTATTTTTATGTTATGAGTAAACAGTTCTTTCGAACATTTTACTTCTTATTTTTTAATAAATGTGATTGTTACCTAAGTTTTTCAAAATGAAATAAATTTTTTATTTCAAAAATTATATAAGGCATTTAAAAAAAGTAGCCTCGAACTGTTCATTACATCTCTGGGTAAATAAACACACACACACACACACACACACACACACACACACACACACCCCCCCACACACCAAGAGATCCATTGGAAGTCTGCTTTAAAACCCTAATCAGCAAATCATATTTATGCCTAAACAATTAAATTACAGTTTTGTCTGACAAGTTCCCAATTCCAGCCTTGGAAAAAGTTTGTAATACGTCTTACCATAACAACAAAACTGTGATTCAACACACAGGCACACCGTGTGTTCTGATGGGTCCCTGCCGTCCGATGTGCGTGGGTGCCATATTGCATGTCAGCTGGACACGTTGTACCCTCCACCTTGGCTCCAAACATCTGTGCTGTTGCAGAACTTTTCCATATTCACTGTAGTTTGGGTGGCAGGTTTGCGTGCACAAGTTTTATAAGGCTGGTTATCTCCAGGCCCATGTGTTACAGGGAGAGTTGGAACAACAACTTGCATTTGGCGTGCGTTTGAGAAAGTGGAATAGGGCAGCCCAGGACGGAAATGTCTGTGGCTGGAACTGAGGTGGGTAACAGTTTATCACAAGGCGCTGCTCCTATGTGAGGCACGCCCCACTAGGGACCAGGATAAAGGTAGAGAAGGCATCCCGCCGAAGCCCTCCTGGCTTACAGGGGTTGGCGGGGTCTAAAGCACAGCCCATCGTGCCAGCAGGGCGGCTGACATCCTGATAATCCTCCTAATTGGGGCGGCCGCCCATGGCGTGTTTTGAAGTTGGAAGCTCTGAGGACAGCATTCTTGTTCTTTTTTTGGAAGGGATGCCCTTGTCTTAAATAGCAATTTTTGCCTGCAGCTAAAAAGAATGATTACAAAGATCTTTCGATTTGGCCACTGAGTAACCCCTTAGGAGAGTCAATTCATTTTTGACTGTTTCTTTAAAGTTTGAGAAACTTTGCTAGTCAACCGTGGACATCAGGAGGGGATCACTTAATGGACCCCTGGGCAGAGGCAGCTTTGCTCATGTTTCCTTAAGATAATGGCGGTTTGGGATTAACTTGGTTACTGTTCCAGCACTTTTTCCATTTGTACATTCATGTATCTTTCCCTTCAAAATGTTCTTAAGTCCTCTAAAAACACATCCTGTGCAGTTCTCACAGGGATTTATAGCAGGGCTTATTTTTGAAAGATGGGACAGGCGGAGAAGTAGTGAGCAGGAGATCGGAGAGAAAGAAGAGCTTGCTTTGTTGATCACAGGGCATCGTTGATGGCATCGTTGATGGCATCGTTGATGCTCCTCCTTGAACGTCTGCCTGTAAATTGCAGGGCTCTGCAAGTTTTGGGGAAAGCTTTTAAGTGAGTTGAAGGAAATGGAGACTGCATTCTCTAGTCACCGGGTGCCTGAGGGCCAGGGTTCAGGCTCTAGCTAGGGTTGGGGTACTGGGGACTCAAGGCTGTGCAAGGATGGGATGGGTCCGATGCTGGCACAAGGCCCTTTCAGATGTACAAGGGCCACGCTGCTTGATAGTGTGCCATCTTCTGCTCAGCCATGGTCATGGCCCAGGATGCTGGGGTTGTGCTGCTGAGCTGGGCTAGATGGGGCTGTGTTTGGGGGCTCTGGTGATCCACGAGCGAGAGTGTCTATTTCCCCAGCACTCCTGGAGGGCACCAGCAGGGCAAGAAGCTGCCTGGGATGAGAAGAGGAGCCTAAGTGCCAGGTGTGTGTTTGCCTGGATGTCCCTGGGGTCTGGATGTTGTGGGCTCTGAGGTGGTCACTGGATTTTACAGAAGGAGGCATTTGTAAGGGACTTCGGTGACACGTGACTGTTGCTTCTTGTTTCTCTGTGCCTGACGTAGGAGGGGATGAGTTGAGGGTGTGAAGGACATGCCTAGAAAGGCATGTGGCTGGTGACTGGGAGCATGAGGGCTGGGACCAGGGTTCCCAACTGCACGTGTGCACTTTGCACCGAATGCCCTGTGTTGGCCGTGACCCTGTGACCTGCACGCTGACGGGTGCACAGCTGCTGGCACACAGCTGTCTGGCGCGGAGGCTGCTTCTCTGGGTGCAGACCCCAGCAGCTGCCGCTCTGAAAGAAGGCAGGAGCCGATAGCCATAGAGCACAGAGTTTTGGTGGCTGGTGTGAGTCTTTGCACTGAACAAATCTTTTTGCTTCATTCTGCACTTGAGGCCTCCCTCTCACGGCCCTGACCAGGCCTGGGCTCCTCCTCGGCGAATCCTATCTTCGTAGCTGGCTTCTGGCAGTTTAATTCTCTTGAACTAGAGAACTGTCTTGACATTTAACGTCCTTTATAGATAAACGTTGGAGGTCTAGGGGATTCTGTAAAATTATTTTTCAGAGCCACCAATTTCCAGGATTTTAGTTTTTTTTTTTTCCTCCCTGTAAACGTATTTTCTATGATTGTTCACACTCGTAAGGTTTTTATACCACATCCAGTCACTAAGTTAGATATAAATAGTGTGCTTCATTCATACTTTGAATATCAGATTCAGCATTTTTGTGGGGGAGTGAACTGGGGCCTGGGGAAGGGTAAGGCTTCCTGTGGATCACTTGCCTTGTAAAATCATCATAAATCATTACACAGCCATCCACAATGTGTGCCAAGACCAAAATCATTTAAATTAGCTTGGAGTAAAAGGTCATTAAGAAATCTTCCTGGTAAACTTATTTATTTCTCCAGTTTTGGGGGAAATTTTAATTTTTTTCTCTTTTCTTTTTTTTTTGATTTTGAGATGGAGTCTTGCTCTGTCACCTAGGCTGGAGTACAGTGGCGTGATCTCAGCTCACTGCAACCTCTGCTTCCCTGGTTTAAGTGACCCTCCTGCCTCAGCCTCCCGAGTAGGTGGGACTACAGGTGTGCACCACCATGCCTGGCTAATTTTTGTTTTTTATTGGAGCAAGTGGGGTTTGGCTCCTCTGGGTGGGCATCTCTCTCGTGCCCGCTCTGTTGCTTGGCTGTGCTGGGTGCGTCCCTGGAGGAAGGAGCAGAACCTCTGTGTTGCTGCTTTTCATTTGCTGCTGAGGCTGCGCGTGTTTCCTTAGGTGCCTCCAAAGCTTGTCAGCAGGGACTTTCTGGAAAGGCATTGTGAAGCCGTAATTCTTGATAAAGTTTCTACCTGGCACTGTATTTGCCTGCGAGAGGGTGCAGCATGCGGTCTTTTCAGGAGGCTGCTGTCTTGCTGTTGTCTAGGGCGTCGGGAGTTGAAGTATTAATACAAAATGGTCAGAATCCCAGACCCCCGTGGGGGAGGTTTGGGGACACGGGACACGCTTGACACCCGACACTGATTTTTTAGCTCACGCCCCTTCACCCCCTCAGGTCTATTATCAGTGTTCTTTTTTTTTTTTTTTGAGAAGGAGTCTCGCTCTGTCGCCCAGGCTGGAGTGTAGTGGCCAGATCTCAGCTCACTGCAAGCTCCGCCTCCCGGGTTTAGGCCATTCTCCTGCCTCAGCCTCCGGAGTAGCTGGGACTACAGGTGCCCGCCATCTCGCCCGGCTAGTTTTTTGTATTTTTTAGTAGAGACGGGGTTTCACCGTTAGCCAGGATGGTCTCGATCTCCTGACCTCGTGATCCACCCGTCTCGGCCTCCCAAAGTGCTGGGATTACAGGCTTGAGCCACCGCGCCCGGCCCAGTGTTCTTTTCTGTGTCCCATCTCCTGCTTCTGTGAAAACCTTCCAGGCTGCAAAACTCAGAGCAAACAGGGACCTGCCACCCCAGGTCTTTTCCGGGGAGACCCTGTCATCTTTCCATGGAAGCTGTGTGTGGATGTGTTGTGTGCTTCCTAGCCAGGAAGTCGGAGCTGCTTTGGGTTTTATAGATGTTTCAGTCGCAGTTCTTAGTGTGTGTGAGATTGTAGGTTTATAAAAACACGCTTCCTTTCTGTGTGAAATCACTTGGGTTTTCAGAACATCGCCTATCAGGGTGCCTCACTGTGCAGGTCTGGAGCCGGCCCCGGAAGGGAGACCCTCTCTGGGCCCTTGGAAGCAGGAAATGGATTTGTTCTGTACAGAGATGAGCAGATGAGCAGAGCCTGTCCCCGGGGAGCTGTCTGTGCAGCCCCTCCCTCTCGGACACACTCAGGCACTGACCTGAGAGACTGGGCATCTCATATCCTTTCTCACTGGCTCATCATTCTGCTTCTTTACCTCACCCGGTGTCAGGTGGGGTTCCTGGTTTTACTGAAGAGTTGCTTTTCTCCTTGCACCATTTAGGCCTCTTTGGTTGGATACAAGCATTTTGATTCATGCATCCCTCGTCCTTGGTGGGGGCCTGTTCTGTGTTGGACACAGGTACGCTCTGGCAGGCTGCCCTTTGCCTGTGTGCCTGGAGGGAGTGGGCCTCTGCTCTCCTCACCCTCTGGTGGGTAGGATGGGCATGCAGGTGGCAGTGAGCATGCAGGGTGGTTGATGCTCACTGTTTTCAGGCTTGGGCACAATCTCTGGGAGCAGACCCACCCTCCCTAGGAGGACGCTGTGAGAATTTGACCTGTGGCATAGTGGGGGGGCAGAGATGAGAGGCTGCATGGTCTCATGAGGTTGGGGATGGGGCTCTTCAGCCCATCTGGGGATCAGCACTCAGTCCTGTGCCAAAGCCTGGGGTTCCTTTTTGGGGAGAGTGGGCAGGGGACCAGGGGAGAAAGCACAAAGCCCAGAAGGAAAGGCGATTATGAGCCAGGCCAGAGAACGGGCTTTGTCTAAGGGGCGGCAGGCACCACGGCCAGCAGGGGTTGATCTGTAACTAATCTCGTGGTCAAGCACACACAGAAGTAGAGTCAGGCAGGACGGCTTCAGTCGCAGGGTCCTGGAGCTGGCACTTTGGGAGCTCAGGGCATCCTTTCCACACTGTGTTGTTTCTCCTTTATGAAGTCGTCTGTGCTCTTAGCAAAAGACTCGTTTCTTTAACGTCTACACACAATTATATACAGGCACACACTGTACAGGGATGTGCCAGTGTTGGACCACATATACTACAGTGGTGCCATTGCATTACAGTGCTGTAATTTGCCATTGTGTTACACTTATCTACAGCCTTCAGCAGAGTAGCCTGCTGTATGGGTTTGTAGCCTAGGAACAATGGGCTTCACCATATAGCCTAGGTGTGTTGTGGGCTGTGCCATCTGGGGGTGTATGTGCGTCCACTGTAGTATGTCTGCACAGGGATGAAATCGCCTAACAATGCGTTTCTCAGGTCATATCCTGTTGGCTAAGTGGCACGTGACTGTGTTTGTGAAGTGCCATCAACTGTTGTCACCACCTGTGCAGCTCACCTTCCATCAGCCCAGGAACTGGGCTTTTCCCAAACCTTGCTTCCCTCTGTCCCTAATTCCCACATGGTCTTGCTGAGTAGCTTGTATTCCTCACACTCCTACACACTCTGGTACTACAGTCTCTCCTTCAAGATTCGATGCCTTATTGGGAATAATTATTTTGGTGCACAATCATTAACAGTTATTTATGTTAATGATTTCACACAATTCATTATTGATAATTAACCGATGCTGATATTTAATAAGGCAAGCGGCTACTCTTGCCTCTGTTTGAAGTGTTGTTGGTGCCCCCTTTCTTAGTGTGGGTTGGATAGGTATGTTTTGGGGAGCATATGGGGGTTCCCGCAGCCATGCCGGTGCCCTCTTCGCCAGGAGCTTTGCTGATGATGTTCCGTCTCTGTTTTAGGTGCTGGCCGCCAGCTGCTGCGCCCCCGATGTAGAAGGTGCACCTCCTGGGAGCTGGCCTGTCTTTTGGCTCTTCTGACTATGGAGAGATAGGACGGTCCCTGCAGCCCGCGCGAGAGAAAGCTGTGCCGCCACCACCGGCCGCGCCCGTCCTTCGGATGGATCGCAACAGAGAGGCCGAGATGGAGCTGAGGCGAGGCCCCAGCCCCACTAGGGCCGGCCGGGGCCACGAGGTGGATGGGGACAAGGCTACCTGCCACACTTGCTGCATCTGTGGCAAGAGCTTCCCCTTCCAGAGCTCGCTTTCGCAGCACATGCGCAAGCACACGGGCGAGAAGCCCTACAAGTGTCCCTACTGCGACCACCGGGCTTCCCAGAAGGGCAACCTGAAGATTCACATCCGGAGCCACCGCACGGGGACTCTGATTCAGGGACACGAGCCAGAGGCGGGTGAGGCACCGCTGGGCGAGATGCGCGCCTCGGAGGGCCTGGACGCCTGCGCCAGCCCCACCAAGAGTGCCTCGGCCTGCAACCGGCTGCTGAACGGGGCCTCCCAGGCCGACGGCGCCAGGGTTCTGAACGGGGCCTCGCAGGCCGACAGCGGCAGGGTCCTGCTGCGGAGCAGCAAGAAGGGGGCGGAGGGGTCCGCATGCGCCCCGGGGGAGGCGAAGGCCGGAGCCCAGTGCTCCTTCTGCAAGAGCCGGTTCGAGCGTAAGAAGGACCTGGAGCTGCACGTGCACCAAGCGCACAAGCCCTTCAAGTGCAGGCTGTGCAGCTACGCGACGCTGCGGGAGGAGTCGCTGCTGAGCCACATCGAGAGGGACCACATCACCGCGCAGGGGCCCGGCGGCGGCGAGGCCTGCGTGGAGAACGGCAAGCCCGAGCTGAGCCCCGGGGAGTTCCCGTGCGAGGTGTGCGGCCAGGCCTTCAGCCAGACCTGGTTCCTGAAGGCGCACATGAAGAAGCACCGGGGCTCCTTCGACCACGGCTGCCACATCTGCGGCCGTAGGTTCAAGGAGCCCTGGTTCCTCAAGAACCACATGAAGGCGCACGGCCCCAAGACGGGCAGCAAGAACAGGCCCAAGAGTGAGCTGGACCCCATCGCCACCATCAACAACGTGGTCCAGGAGGAGGTGATCGTCGCCGGCCTGAGCCTTTACGAGGTCTGCGCCAAGTGCGGGAACCTGTTTACAAACCTGGACAGCTTGAACGCCCACAACGCCATCCACCGCAGGGTCGAGGCCAGCCGCACGCGCGCCCCGGCCGAGGAGGGGGCGGAGGGGCCCCCGGACACCAAGCAGTTCTTCCTCCAGTGCCTGAACCTGAGGCCATCTGCGGCCGGCGACGCGTGCTCCGGCGCACAGGCCGGACGGCGGGTGGCCGAGCTGGACCCGGTCAACAGCTACCAGGCCTGGCAGCTGGCCACGCGGGGCAAGGTGGCCGAGCCGGCCGAGTACCTCAAGTATGGGGCCTGGGACGAGGCGCTGGCCGGGGACGTGGCCTTTGACAAGGACAGGCGCGAGTACGTCCTGGTGAGCCAGGAGAAGCGCAAGCGCGAGCAGGATGCACCGGCTGCGCAGGGGCCCCCGCGTAAGCGCGCTACTGGGCCTGGGGACCTAGCGCCCGCTGGCCACCTCGATCCCCGCTCAGCCACGCGCCCCAACCGCAGGGCCGCAGCCACCACCGGCCAGGGCAAGTCCTCCGAGTGCTTCGAGTGCGGCAAGATCTTCCGCACCTATCATCAGATGGTGCTGCACTCGCGCGTGCATCGCCGCGCGCGCCGCGACAGGGACAGTGACGGGGACCGGGTGGCGCGGGCCCGATGCGGATCACTCAGTGAGGGTGACTCGGCTTCCCAGCCCAGCAGCCCCGGCTCCGCCTGTGCCGCTGCCGACTCCCCAGGCTCTGGCCTGGCGGACGAGGCTGCCGAAGACAGCGGTGAGGAGGGCGCCCCCGAACCTGTACCAGGTAAGCGAGTGTACCCAGGTGGCCCGGGTCCTGGGATCCCAGGCTCAGGGGGTTCCTGCTCCCAGATAAACATATAATCAGGTAGCCTCGCTCATTAGCCCCTTACCCAGCTAGACCTATGCTCAGGTGACCCTGGGCCTCAGGACTCCACGCCCGGGCGGCCTTGTGCCCTTGCCCAGGGTCCCTGTGCCCAGGTGACTCCACACCCAGGAATCTCTCCCCAGTATAGACCTGGAGCTCGCACTGCTGAGTGCAGATGCAGACACCCATCAGCTCCCCTTGCAACCCCTTTCGGTGTTTGCATACACACACTTTTGACCTCTAGGGTTGATGGTCTCACCTGAGCATCTGTAATCCTAATTTCTGAGCAAAGAACACCATCATGGATCCCTTCTGAGACAAATTCCCTCCTCTTCCTTTTCTGCCTCAGACCCAGTTCTCACCATATGATGCACACACACACACACACACAATTTCCTCCACTCTAGCTGGGTAGAAGATTGTCTTCAAATTGGTGTGCAGTTATAATTAATCTCCTTGGATTCAAGTAACCCTGTGGGTTTAGAGACAGTTAATTGGAACAGATTACTTTCCACATAGCAGTCATGTAAATATTTAAAGATGCTTGGCTAACTTTGTTTTCATAATTCTCCTACTTTCTATAAATTTTAAACATTTTGATATTTTCTTTATTATTTTTTGCTTTGCATAATTGTTTTAAGTGGAAAGTGATGTTTCAGTGATAGAACTTGCATGTTTCTCCACAAAGTCAAAGATGTTTTTCCCTTCTCTGCAACGCTGTTCCTGACTGTTGCTTTTTACCTGGACTTTCAAGAGTATTAGAAATCAAAGCCCAGGGGCAGGGCTCTTTATATTCTGTGGTGAAGAAGATGACTGCTTTGCTGTGTTATTTCACAACAAAACAGAAGACAGTGTCATTTTTCCTTGTTAGAGATTTGGCCAAACCTGGACAGAGTTTATTACAGTCTTATACAGTGTGTTATATGAGGGTCTGTTACACTGAAATGCATATTGAGTCAACAAAGATGTAGAAGGCAAGTCTTTTCTCCTGTAGCAAAACCTGTGCTGAATCCATGCCCCGGTTGTGAGTGTCTACATAGGTAAATGAGTCTTCAGTAATGCGGATTTTAACTTGTCATTTCTTAGTCATTGGTCCCCGTGGGAGAAACAGGAGAACATGGCCTTCTCTGAAAATGCAGTGACCATTCAGTGAACATGTTTGGATTCTTTGAATAATTTGTCATGTGAAACCGGGTTGACCCCCTCATGACCCTTGGTTGACGTCTTTTAATTCTTGGTGTTCTTTTTTTATTTTTATAAATATAGATTTTACTGATTGTTCCAGCACTTTTTGGAGCACATGCTGGATAAAATATTGGGCTAGCACTATGGGTTTTTTTTTTTTTTCCCCCACTTTGAAGAGAAATATTCTTAATATTTGGAAAAGCTCTTGGGCCTCACTCACCCCATTGATTATGATGGTGGTCACATGATTCATAATAAGCTAATCCAGTAGTGCTTTTAGAAATAAAGAAGTTGGAAAGAACAAATGATTTCTATCATAAATTGGAAAATACTCTTTTTTCTTTTCAGGCTCATTAAATTTTAAGAAACTGATTTTTTATTTTTTATTTTTTTGAGACGGAGTCTCGCTCTGTCGCCCAGGCTGGAGTGCAGTCTCACGATCTCGACTCACTGCAAACTCTACCTCCCGGGTTCACGCCATTCTCCTGCCTCAGCCTCCCAAGTAGCTGGGACTACAGGCGCCTGCCGCCATGCCCGGCTAATTTTTTGTATTTTTTAGTAAAGACAGGGTTTCACCGTGTTAGCCAGGATGGTCTCAATCTCCTGACCTCGTGATCCACCCGCCTCGGCCTCCCAAAGTGCTGGGATTACAGGTGTGAGCCACCGCGCCTGGCCCTAGAGCCTGCTATTTATTAAAGACATTGTGTATATTTTTCTCCATATGTAACTTTTTGAGAAAGTTAATGTAGATCTCAGCTGATTCTGTAACAAGACATATAGTTAAATGTAACAAACAGTTTTGGAGATAGAATAAATAGGATATTTCAGCTTATTGAGAGAGGACAGAAATTTATGGTGCGACAGAGGCATAAAACATGCAAGAGCCTTGTTAGGTATATATGGGTCACTTTCCGTAATCCCAAAGGACAGTATCTTTCTACCTAAAAACACCAATTTTTCACTCATAACAGCCCCTTTAATAGTCTAGTGTAGCAACAAATTACTAATTCGTGGATATTCTTTAAGGAGAGAGACCATGTTCCATCAATTTAACTACTCTCCAAACACTGCGATTTGTGGGATTTGGCGCAGGTCTTTCACAGGGCCGGCCTGGAAAAGAAACTGGGTATTCTGAATCTTAATGTTTAAATCTGCGGCATTCCTTTCTTTTTCTGAAAAAATACACGCAACTTTGAAAAATGCTTGCCTTTCCTGTTACTGAAAAGATTAGTTAGTTCTTTGAGCATTAGGTTATTTTAAATTCTCCGAACTCTGATGGGATGACTGGCTAACACTGTTAGGTAGAGCAGCTTTGTAGAAATTGAGGAACGAAAGATAACGGGAGTTCTCATAAGCAGCGGCCAGCCTGCCCGTGGGAGCAGAGTTGAAATTAGAATTCAGATCTATGCGACCATTCCGGTAAAACCCAGTTGTGCCATAATTTTACCCGAACATTTTCTTTGATATCTAGGAATTGATTTGAATGCTGTTTCTGGATCTGGAAATAATTTGCATTATTAGATTAACTGAAAGAAACTCCTCTCCATTTTTTTATGGAACATGTTTCCTCAGTTGAATGTTGTCATCTATTCCTCTGGAAAGTTCTGATATTCATGTTACTTTTATCCCCCATAAGACTTGGTCGCAGCAGCTCTCATTATTGACTTAAAATAGTAGAAGCGCAAAATTATGAAAAAAGTCAGTCGTTGGGAATATGTTATAGCTTTAAATCTTCCACTGAGAAAGGGACGTGACGTGAACAGAAAGTCCACTTTTGGACTTCACAAAAAATTAATATTTTTAGTAGGAAAGAGGGGTGAAAGGGCATCTAATTGGAGTTTATAAAAATCAACATTTCCCACATTCCCGAACACAAGGAAGCTCAGAGAGCTTAGAAACCATCACTAAGGAAAAACGAATATTGCTTTGCAAGGAGACATATAATCCTTCAGTGTATGGGCTAAAATAGAGTTCTGCTCAGAAAGCATTTAGGCGATTCAGGAATAACAGAAGCACGCAGAGAGTCTGTACATCTCTGGAAGACTTGCTCTCAGAGTTCCTGCCATCCTGAGAAGTGCCTGGACTGGGCTGCCTGGTGCCCAGGCCACGGCAGATACTCTAAGGTACTCGTCATATACAGTCCACCGTTTAGCTGCATACCATTCAAGACTAATTTTACTACTCCAGTTTTTCCACCATTTCTTGTTATGCTAATGTCTGTCATGTAAAATCCATATTCCGTCCTGTTGAACCCACCCTCACTTTTTAGATACTCACTGCGACTCAATAGATGGGACACCCTCAAGTTTTAGATGACGTTGTGGGAAGTTAGAAGTACAGTTGGTCTTCTGTATCCGTGGATTCCGCATCTTTGGATTCAACCAACCACAGCCTGAAAATATTAAAAAAAAAATAGATGGTTGTTTCTGTACTGAACATATACAGGCCTTTTTTTTTTTGTTATTATTCCCTTAACAACACAGCAGAATTTATAGAACATTTACATTGCATTATTATAAGTAATCTAGAGATGATTTACAGTGTACGGGAGATGCGCGTAGGTTCCATGCAGGTATTTACACCAGGGACTTGAGCATCCTGGATTTCGGTATCGGGGGAAGGCCTGGAATCGGGGGAAGTCCCGCAAGGAAGATTGTGTTCAACTGTTTTTGATCAACATAATGGCAAATTATATGACTCAACTTAGAGAATAAAAAGAGTGCTTGGAACAATTGCCTTGGTATTATATGCAATTTGAAGAGTTAAGGAAAGAGTCTTTAAAATAAAAAAAAATGGTCAAGGGAAGAAAAGGTAATTAAAGGAGGAAATGTATCTACCTTCAGAGCGTCTCCTGTTTCCTATCCCCTGGCTGGCTGCCTCACTGCCACCCTGCAGCCCAATAGCCCCGTCCTTAGAGCCCATCTTCTTCCGCCGTCACCAACCACACTCAGGCTTTTGCCGTAAGGTGTTTGCCGAGCTCGTGCTTGGAGGCTGGCTGGCTGTCCGTGCTGGTGCGCTGGCTGTGAGGAAGGCCAGGCTGTAGTTGTGCGGCTGCGCAGAGGTTCCACAACCGTCCTTCCTTCTTTCTAATAGAACACAGGCAGCAATTGGAATAGCTTAGGGAGGGTGAGAGACTGTGTGTGTGTGTGTGTGTGTTTTAGACAGGTCTCGCTCTGTCACCCAGGCTGGAGTGCAGTGGCACAATCTCAGCTCCCTACAACCTCCACCTCTTGGGCTTACGCCATTCTTTCACCTCAGCCTCCAGAGCAGCTAGGACTACAGGCGGTCACCACCACACTTGAATAATTTTCGTATTTTTTTTGGTAGACATGGGGTTTTGCCATGTTGTCCAGGGTGATCTTGAACTCCTGGGCTCAAGCAATCCACCCACCTCAGCCTCCAGGAGTGCTGGGATTCCAGACGTGAGCCATTGCACCTGGCCTGGAGGATGTGTTCACCCGTTGAAATAGGATTGAGGGTGAATCTGGCCAGCAGAAGGGAGAATGGAATGAGGGGGTGAGCTGGGAGGTGTGTTGGCCTGTGTAGCCAAGCCTACTGGGCGTGGACCGCCTTTATATGGTACTCCTTCTAAGCGTTTCTTCAGGGCAGAGCAGGAGGAGCTCTCACGGTGCCTTCGTGCACTGACTTTGCAGCCGAATCCACTCGCGATGCTGAGTCTTTCGGGGACTCAGCGGTGTCCTGGCTTGGATGCACGGCGGGCAAGGCTTCCTCTGAAGCCTGGTGGTGTCCTGGCTTGGTCGCACCATGGGCGAGGCTCCCTCTGAAGCCGAGTCATGGGTTGGGAGGAGCACTTGTCCTCACACAGTGCTTCATCGTGGGTCCCATGGGAGGCTCAAAACGATTCAAAGAAAGAGGTTGTGGACCAAGGAGGAGGGAAAACGAGTGAAGTGCATTCATCCAGGGGAAGTTCGAAGTGTAGACGGGAAACAGCATCCAGTTTAGCTGGGGGAAGGAAAGCACACGCGCTGGGAGCAATTTCATGGCAAACAGCATTCCATGGCCTGGAGCTGTGGGATGCGCACGTTCTGAGGGGGTCTCGGTGCCATTGGGGCCCTCTATTAAACGGGAGCTTGCAGAGTGGGTAAAGGTAAGAACCACCAGGCCAGCTCCGCTTAGTATCCTCACAGGTTCACTCGGCCGGACTCGGCCCAGTTCCTTCATTGCGCCGCAGCCCCGGGCTCCTCTTGCGTCATATCTAATAAATGTTCACACATAGACTGCTCTGCTGCTCCTGAAGTGCGGGGGTGACAGGCCGTCCCGAAGTCAGGTGCCCCCAAAAAGTGACCGCTGCTGTCTGCCATGTGGCCCATGCCAGGCCCCACAGGGCTCCCTGGGTGTTTTCTCTAACCAGATGAGCCAGAGAACAAAACCAGAGTGGAATCTGCTGAGACAGAAACTCAGAAGAACGGAGACCGAGGTCACAAGCTGCAGGCTGATCGCAGGCTTCGGAAGAGCTGGCAGTGTGCCCCGCGGAGGGCCCTCAAGGGCTCTCTACCTGGAGCCAAGACACCCTTCCTGGCTTTACCCTGTACTGAGTTCTGAGGAGTTTATTTCGTTGGGAGTAAAGTATGAGTTGGAAAACCCTGATAATAAATTCTTGTTTCGTATAAAAATGCAGCAGTGTTCTTCCAGAGAAATAGTCAGATGCAGTCGACAGTCACATGCGGAATGCTTTGTGATGCAGTCAGCATCTTAGCAACCGGAGCCCACTCTGAATCCGCGCTCCCGCACGCATGGACACGACGGTGATTGTTCGTACGGCCCCGGGTGTCCTCGCGTGCTTTCCGAGTTACCAGAGGAAGATTAAATTACGAGGAGAGTAGTGTCTCCTAAATACGTTTTATTGTATTCTGATTCTTTCAGCGTGGATCATCTATGCATGGCATGCATGCTGATATTTGCTTGAACAGAGTGCTACATTTTGTGACCTTCCAGAATGAATTTATTAGGCTGTGAAAGGCGTTAAGACTCTAGAGATTATACTCTGGGGTTTTCTTCCCGCCACTGAGAAACACATGTGGGATGTACGCACTTGGTACCGGGGAACAAACATCAGGCGGACATTTTGGTTTGCTGGGAAAATTCCAACACTCGACGTATTTTCTCTTTCTTTCTTGACTCAAGATAAAATCATAGAATTTTTGAGGTGGGAGGGAACTAAGAGGTATCCATTCTGTCCTCCTGTTTTATCAGTAAGGAAACCGGGGCTCAGGGCAGGCTTTCGCCCTATGCCGAATGATGTGTGCACTGCTGAAAGACGGAACATCATTGGTGGAGGACACATGAGCTTGGACTCAGACACGTGGATTTTAATTATCCTTTAGTCACCAAGTCACAGCGTGGTGTTGTAAGTTCTTCAGCCCCTGGGAATCTGCAGTGTCCTGCCTTGCAGTGGCGGGGCGGGGGCTGTGGTTCCCACCGAAGCTGCTGTCCTTGCTGCATTTCCTGTCTGTGCCTGGCGCACTGTGGGTATCCTACACACACACACGCTCTTCCTGTTAGCGTCCAGCTTCCAGCCTGGGAAAGGGTCACCTTCCTGGTGTGTCCACGAAGGGCAGGAATGCGTAGTCCCAGGATGGCTCAGATTCTGGATCTGCACCTGTACCCATGTTGTACACAGGCCAGGATGCCCCCTAGCCACGGCCATGGTACCCTGTGAAGTCCTGTGGGGTGTGCCGAGTTTCCTTCCTGCCACGTAGGAAGTTACTTAGGATAGACATTCAGTGCATGTTCACTGAAAGAGAAGTTCATAATATTCTCAGACTCCAGTGCCAATGGATGTGTTCACAGATTCTTACCGGATGGAACAGATTTCAGCCTTTTCTTTCTTTGCCTATGATGCTAAACTTCTTTACTTCAATTCTCCTTTCCCTGCTAGATGTAACATTTTCCAGTCTGCAGGAGGGGTGGTGCTGGATACGACTTTCAGCCCTGAACCTGTTGGGTGAATGTCACTGTTGCCGTGTCGTGAAAAAGTGGCGCTTGGTCTTCCCAGGTGTGACTTGAACTTGTGACTCTGGCTTAAAATGGAAGGGCTCCTCTTTGTCGATTTCATCTATCAACAGTGAACAGAAACACCTGAATTTGGTTTTTCACCCCATTCCCATGAGATAGGGACCAGGTAGGATCGCTCCTGGTGGAGGGAGGTCTCATTCCACTCCGAGCCATCAGTTTCTGACCAGCTGGAAGAACGGACAGCAGCAGCTGGAGCAGCAGGTGCTGGGCTGGTTCAGGTGTTGCTGAGGGGTCTGTGCACCTGTGAGAAGAGGTACTGGTGGTCACAGTGGGGTTTCCCGGCCAGGAGAGGTGTGATGCCATGGAGTGGTGTGCACCCCTGTGGGGCTGGGGACGCGGCACCCCGCACGTGTCGTGTCACCCTGAGAGGGTGCCTTGCTGCTGAGCTGTCTGGGAGATTCCAGTCATTCTGACTGATGATTCTGCACCCTCCTGTGTTGGTTGTGTTGTCACCCTCCTGTATCTGTGATGTGCTGCGTCTAAGCCCATCCCTTCTCAATACTTCACTAGGCGTTTGCTTAAAGCACAGATCCACACCCTTCTGCTCAGCCCTTGGGTGTTCCTCCTTGCGAGCCGAGGAGGCTCCCAGCTCCGTATGCATTTCAGCTCTGGCACCTGCCCGTCTTCTCCCCTCTCACCTTACTGTGCCTCGAACGCTGTGCCCAGACTCAAGGCTACCATGTCTCCTCCACAAGACCTGAGCATCCAGCCGCGACGCAGCACCCAGGGTAGAATGCAATTCTGGGCCTCAGGCTGGCCCCATTCCTCCCCGTTGCGCCCGTCTCTAGCCTGGACATGTTCCTTTCAGGCCGAATGAACCTCTGCGTCCCCAGCATCCGCCTTGGGTCAGGTGTCCTGGAATTGCCATCTCATTGAAGGCAGGGGCCGGACCTTCTTTTTCTAGAGGGCCCCGCAGGACTCACGCTAAGAACAGTGGCTGGAGCTGCACCTTGATGGATCCTGTTCTTCAGAGTTGACAGCGAACTACATGGAGAAATGTATTCAGGACTGGGTAGTTTTGCACAGGAGTACTCAGTGCTCAGTAGTCCTTTTTACTGGATGTCTAGACTCTAGAGATCTTCCTGTCTGATCACAGAAACAGGATGACCAGCAGTCACAGCAGAGGCTGGCCTTACAGTTAGTATTTAATGGGCGCGTCTCGGGAGCCTACAGAGTCTTCAGTGGAAGGTGCTGCACTTGTGGATTTCAGTGCTATTGCCACTCAGGACGTGTGGCCGGGTGTCACTTCTGGTGTTGTCAGACTTAGTGGAGTGAGGATTCGGGGAGTCCCCTTCTTCCCTTCTTCTGACCCTACACGCCTCGTGTTGGAGCTATGGCTCCAAGTCGCTGTGTCGGGGGCCTTTGTTTCTGAATCGTTGTTACTGTGGACCAGGAGCAGAAGCTGGCTAAGCCCGTTCCCAGTAGAGAGTGATGCTAACATCGAGTGACCCTGGGCATGGGGTCCTGCTTAGGCCCCGGACTGTCACGGCAGGCTTCCTAGAGAGGTTGTTCAGGCCATTGGATGGTTTCCCACCTCAGTACAGAGGGCTGTGGTCCTGGTGGCCTTTGGAGGCCAGAGGCTGTGGGAAGATCCATGAATTTCATTGGTGCTGAGGCCCGGAGAGTGGGGCTGTAGGCTCCGGAACCCCGTCTGGGGCTGCTCTCCACTGAGCTCCAGCACACAGGGCTCAGGTGACACAGGAGAGTGAGCTGTCAAGGACACAGTTGAATGCATGTTCTCTATTTCAGCTAAGGTGAGGTGATGGGCCTGGTGAGCAGGTAGTGACGGTGCTGGCCGTTTGCACAGTATTGGCACTGAAGGCCGAGGCCTGTGGGTTGAGAAGGTAGCAGTGGTGCTGGTGCTTTGCACAGTGTTGGCACTAAAGGCAGAGACCTATGGGGAGAGCAGGTAGTGACAGTACTGAGGATTTGCACAGCTTCTTCACTCAAGGCACAGGCCTATCGGGTGAGCATGTGTCCATGGTGCTGGTGCTTTGCATGCTGTTGGCGCCAAAGGCAGAGGTCTGCGGAGGAGGGCAGGTGCTGGAGGACTGGCCATCCCACTGCTTGAGGAGTGCTGTGGGCGCCACATTTTGAGGACCTCTACATAGAGCCCAAAGCCTGTCCTTTCCTTAAGGATCCTTCCTTGTTCAACTAGTGACATCTGCAGAAACCATCTCCAAAGCTTCTCATCCACGGGAACTTTGCCATTGGTCCTGGCATTGGTGGCTGCTTAGAGTAGCAGACCCTGTCCTGTTCCTGCCAGGGCAGTGGTGGGCGGGGCCGCCTGAGTGCACTTGGAGGCGGAATGCATGGGGCACTGCATTGCATGTTAGTCCATTCTTGTGTTTCTGTAAAGGAATACCTGAGACTGGGCAATGTATAAAGAAAAGAGGTTTATTTTGGCCCATGGTTCTGCAGACTGTATGGGGAGCATGGTGCTGGCATCTGCTTCCTGTGAAGCCTTAGAAAGCTTAGGATCATGGTGGAAGGTCAAGGGGAGCCCATGTATCACATGGCAAGAGTGGGAGCAAGAGAGAGAAGGGAAGGCACCACACACTCTGAAACCACCAGATCTCGCGTGAACTCACAATGAGAACTCACTCATTGTAATGGCAGCACCAAGTCATTCTTGAGGGACCCGCGCCCGTGACCCAGACCTATCAGGCCCCACCTCCAACACAGGGAATCAGTCTCAACATGAGGTTTGGAGGCGGCGGATGTCCAAGCCATATCACACCTGTGCAGGACGTTCCAGAGCAACCCCTCTCTCTGCTTTCAGGATTGACTTCCTTGTATGACAGGCTCAGTCAGCTCTTAAAGGAAACTGTGGCTTGCAGTTTGATTTGCATCATTCTTAGTCTGCGTTTTCATCATGGGCACATGAATTATTTCATAAGTTTAGACTTTCTTTTAAATGCTTGAAGCATTTAAGTTTTATTTGATAAGTGTTTTTTTGTGTGTGTGTCCTCGTCTCTGGCACAAGTTTTTAATTTTTCATTTTTGTGTATGTGGTTTTTCTTTTTGTGGTTCTTAGATAATTTTCTGTGTGCTGGACCTAATCTGAGGCTAGTTTTTCATGAGGGATTTGTTGGCTATTGATAGGATCCAGTATTTGCATATATAATTTGCATAAGCCTTTGCATATTAAAATGGATTGCCATTTTAGGTCTGTATTTTACTGGAATTTTAAAAAGCTAGGGATATTTGTCTCTGGATTAAAGGTTAGAAAGTAAGACTCCAGTTACTGAGATTTTACCTGATTCTGTGTGCATAGTTCACATAGCGATATCCATTTACAGGAGGCCTTGTTTCCTGCTTTCTTTACAAAGGAAGCCATTGATTTGAAACAAGTATTTTCACAGATTAGTAAGACATTTGGGCGAACTGTTAGCTGCCAAATATGTTCCTGTATAGATGAGCCAAATCTGAGTGTTACTCATGTTCTTTCTCTTAACTCCAGAATAGTTACTTTCAGCACTATGAATAAACTCTCTTCCAAATTTAATACAATTACTGCTTTATTTGATAACCTACTTGGTTACTGAAATGTATCACTTAAAATGATAATTCCACGGTGCCGTTTGTTGAGCTGGCCATCCTGTAGAAAACTTACATATGTGCCTGAATCTCCTATCTGAAACCTGATGGAGAGTGGCAGCTGCCTTCAACGTCATGAAGTTAGGTTGTTGGTACATATGATAATCCCGTGATTGATTACAGTGTAGACGCTATTGGGATAGTTTGTTCATTGGACTGGACAATTAGAGAACATTTTTGATACTGAAATGATGGTCAGGTTTCCAATCTGACTAGTTAAATCCTGTTTCCTTTGATTTGAAATTAATCTGTGTTGTCACTGGTTTTTCAAAATTGATTGCTACATGACTCATGAGAATATGATTTTTATAGATTATTTTGGTATTAGACTAGGATGTGATAGGAGTGGAATGGATTGACATTTTTCATTTTTAAGAAATATTGCTGGGTTCTACTTTTTCAAAAACAATGGAAGATGGTAGGTCCAGGACCATGAGGCTGAAATCAAGGCCTGAACCTTCGGAAGCCTCATGGACGGGTAGGGAAGTGTCGGTAAGAGCCTTGAAATGCAGTGAAAGGTGCCCCCAGAAGGTGACTCAGGAAGTGCCTGAAGTTCAGGTATGAAAAAAGCAGTTGGAAGGTACTGGCTTGGGAATTTTCAGAAGCTCTGAACAGAAGGTTCTGGACAGGTTGTGCGTCACACCAGCAAGACAGAGTCTCTGCGGTTTCTATGGCGATAGCCTGCACTCCACTTAGAAACAAATTCTTGATGTTGTTTTGAAACCTCAGGAACAAAAGGGCACCGTGTTTGCTTTTGCAGAAGAGCCCGGTGGCCGCGCGGCGTTTGGCAGACATCGGAATCCTTGGTACCTTTTCTTTCCGTAGCCACAGCTCGGCGCATCATTTTCCATTCTGGGTCAGAATTTCCTGGTGTTTCTTTCTCGAGTGGAAGATCTTCTTCTTTGAGTTGAAAGATCTCTTGATCTGGGGGATGCTGCTGCTGGTGGTTGTGGAAGTCTCCTGGGCAGTGTGCGGCTTTCCCTGGTCACAGGGTGTCCAGGGTCACCCACACCCTCCTTTGTGCACTGCTGGCTTTGGTCGTCACCTTCCTTCACTGTGGGCACCTCTGTTCCTCCCCCTACTCCTCTTCCTACTAAAATGGGCAGAGTCAGGACCCCAGGGGCATCTTAGCACCAAACACCTTGGTGAGCCCAGAGGCTGGGGAGCGTGGATTGCTGGATCTGGAGGCCCTGGCTCTAGGTCCAGTCTCAGAGGATGCCTGAGCTTGTTGTCTTTTATCTGTCCCAAGGCCATGGACAGAATCCCAGACCAGGAGCAGTCTCTATGTGCCTGCGTGTGCCATTGTTACTCCCCACACACCTGTCTCCTCCTGGGACCCTCAGGCCCTTGGCTCTGGGTGCCATCTGCATCTGTGACTTCTCAGCTCTGTGATGCCCTGTGCTCGGGGAGGGGCTTCCAAACAAGACCTGAGACCCCAGATCCATCTTCTTGCCTCAGGACTCCTCATCCCCTACCAGGTGCTGCTGCTCCTATCCCTGGGAGAGGGAGGGTGAGGCAAGGCCCGACTTCCCTGGGGTCGGCCTGCACCATGTGCTGACCTCCCTGCCCTGCTTGCTCACCTTCCTCCTGAGCGGCCTCCTGGCCTCTGCGTGGGCTTCAGGGCTAGCTCTGGCAGGAGGAGCTCCCATTTCCTGGGCTAGACCCATGCTAGGCTCCTGGTTTTAGAGTTCTGCTCGTCCTTTAGAACATCCACACACCTTTTGTGAACACCTGCACATTGTAAAGAATCCAGAAGGTGGCCGGGCGCGGTGGCTCAAGCCTGTAATCCCAGCACTTTGGGAGGCCGAGACGGGTGGATCACGAGGTCAGGAGATCGAGACCATCCTGGCTAACACGGTGAAACCCCGTCTCTACTAAAAAATACAAAAAACTAGCCGGGCGCGGTGGCGGGTGCCTGTAGTCCCAGCTACTCGGGAGGCTGAGGCAGGAGAATGGCGGGAACCCGGGAGGCGGAGCTTGCAGTGAGCCAAGATCCGGCCACAGCACTCCAGCCTGGCAGCCTGGGCGACAGAGCGAGACTCCGTCTCAAAAAAAAAAAAAAAAAAAAAAAGAATCCAGAAGGTGAGGAGGTGCTTGGAAAGGAGCGGTCCTCCTCTGTTGACTGTCCTTGCTGGCCTCACCTCTTCCAGAGAGTTTACTTCTGACCCTCCTTGGTCTTTAAAATGTGTTTTCTGGTATAAGTGTATGTGTAGAATTTTTTCTTGTTTTGGTAGGTAGTAAGAGCATTTGACGTGTCTTGTTCCTCAGCCTGCTTCCCCACGTGACAGCATGTCTTGGGAATCTCCCCGTGTGGGCGGAGGACTCTCCTCTCTTGGACTGCTTGAGAGTGCAGGGTGATCTTGTTCTATTTGCCTATTGATCATTGTTCAAGTCCTTTCCAAATTTCATTACAGACAGTGCTGCAGTAAACATACTGGTGACAGGCCATCGACAACACTTAGGAGTGTTCCATGATGGATTTCTTTCTTTCTTTTCTTTTTTTGAGACAGAGTCTCGCTGTGTCACCCAGAGTGGAGTACAGTGGTGCGATTTCGGCTCACTGCAACCTCTGTCTCTCAGATTCAAGCGATTCTCCTGCCTCAGCCTCCTGAGTAGCTGAGACTACAGGTGCATGCCACCATGCCTGGCTAATTATTATTATTATTATTATTATTTGTATTTTTAGTAGAGACAGGGTTTCACTGTGTTGGCCAGGCTGGTCTCAAACTCCTGACCTCAGGTGATCCACCCACCTTGGCCTCCCAAAGTGCTGGGATTGCAGGCATGAGCCACTGCGCCTGGAGCATGATGGGTTTCTTTAAGTGAAATTGGTAGTTTCAGGAGTTTGTGCATTTTATATTTTGATAGATGCTGCCTGTTTGGGTGTAATAATCCTCATGTCCACCAAAAGCTTATGAGTGTGTGTGTGTTTTTTTCCACGCCCTCAATAGTTCTTAGTATTATAAATTTTCTAAAATTGCCTGTCTGAAAGAAAAAAAGTGGTATGTTTTTATTGCTTTAATTTCTATTTTCTTTTTTTCTTTTTTTGTGAGCGTAAGCATGTTTTCATGTTTACTGGCCATTTGCATTTCTTGCCTGATGCATTGTCCATGAATTTTGCACATTTAAAAAATGTGTTGTCCTTTTCTTGTTCATTTATAGAAACTCTTTATATATTGTGGATTTGATTCTCATGTTTTGAATACGTTCTATTGGTTTATCATTTGTCTTTTACTTTCTGAAGTCTTTTATTGTAGAAGTTCTAAAGCATCAGAGTTGTCTTTAGGGTTTTTGGATTTTACATATACTTGAGACGTTCTCTACCCTACCATTAAACTATCCTCATTGAATCAATCTAGTTTGCTTCATTACATTGGCCTTATTCCACATTGTGTTAACCCGTGTAAAACCTCGTATATATTCTGTGAGGTACTTTAAACATTTTCCCACATTGATCTGGTTTTTCCAACCTAATTTATTCAACAATCAGTTGAATGAATGTTTTCTGGTAGGTTATGTTACGTTTTCTCCACTGATTTAATGTGGTAACCTTGTCATAGACTCAGTCTCTGTGTGCTTTAGCTGTATTTCATATAAACCTCCAGCATAGCCTCATGAGGTGAAGGTGCCACTTGTCTCAAAACACAGATAGGAAATCTGAGGTTGAGAGGGTTAAGTAAACTTTCTCAAGATGGTTCCAGTCGTAAGTGTTGAAACCAATAATATATAATAATATATTATGACAGGCCACCAGGGTGTGAAGGGAAGAAGGGCAGGAAGATGGAGAAATGAAGGCTAGGCACTTGCCCTGTTTTCCTGGCATTGTGCCTTTTCTCTCTCTCAGGCTCTTGTCTCCACCCCGATCCTCACCTTTGCAGTCCCTACTCAGGGCCCAGATAGCAGGACCCTTGGGCTGGGACTGGCAGGTGGGATGTCTCCATAGCCTGTCCGGATGGAAAGGAAAGGACCGCGCCTTGGTTCCAGGATCCTTGCTTGCCTGGGAGGAGACGCTAGGGGTCAGTGTTGTCCATCCAGAGGCCCTGTCCGGTACTGACGGGCCACTGAGGCTCTGAGGATTGGGTTTTTGGGAGATGATGTCGGCGCCCCCTAGCTGTTTCTCCATTTCCTGTGCATAATTTCCACTCCTCCCAGTGAACTAATGGTGCTGCACATAGATGAGAATTGATGTTCCTCTTTATCCATGTGTATGTGTTGACATCAGCCTTTACACTTTTTTTTTTTTTTTTTTTGGACTCTTGCGGCTTCCTTTAAGTAATTCATTCAAATAATGTGTTTGTTTTAGAAGTTAGGGATGCCAAATTTAGTACATAAAAATACATTACTCCTGGTTAACTTTGGATTTTAGATAAGCAGTAAATACTTTTTAAAAAAGGTTTACGTATGTCCCATGCAACATTTGGGATATACTTACACTAAAGATTTATTTGTGATTTATCTGAAAATCTGTATTTTAGATAACCGGACGTGCTGTATTTGAGCTGGTGAGTGTCTTGTGAGTAAACCTTTTCTAGTAGGTTATGTTCTTTTAATGCATGGGGGAAATGTCTGTTCTTGTTGCTGATTAAAGCCTGTTGAGCACAACTCCTTTTGTTTATTACTAGATGGGAGATGTTGGCTACCTCACATCAGCAAAGGCTAGAAGAATAATTAGCTGAGGGAGAGGAGGGGAGATCCTTCAGTGGAGTTTGCTTTCTTTCTGCAGTTTACATTTGTTAATACTTTAAACACGTGGATTAGCTCTATTGAGGGTCAGAACAATGCTTGTGGAAATAGAGATTTAAAAGAAAACAAATAACCTTTCTGTTTCATTTGAATTAAAAAAGTGACTGCTGGCATTTTCTAACATAGTTCTCTAAAAGTTTCTTGAATTAGGATGAAGGAATGTACTCAGGTTTGCTATGCAATGTGAAGGCAGTTTTATGTTAATTTGATGTCTGAAATGCCCTGTGCCAGCGAAGAGCAGTGCTGGGGGTTTGCCTGCTTGGCGTGAATGTCAGCTGTCAGACCTGGAAGCTTGATTGGGCTCGGGTATTTCTGCAGGTGAATTTCTGTGTTGAGGTTTTGCTGGTGTCTCTTTCCCGGACGTCGACCCATCGTGAGTTGTCAGTGACTTGAGTGCTGCATGGGTGGGTCTGTCACATTTCATTTGCTTTGTGGGACCCTGGAAAATGCAGGACAAGCTCTGGTAAGAGTTCAGGTGTTGACAAAAGACACAGCTCCGACCAAGGGGCGTTAGGTCCTCTGCATGAGCATACCTCCTGAATTCAAAATCAGAACAGCCCCAAGAATTCCTTCGGTCCTCCTGAGATGTGGGCTTCCGAGGTGTGGAGACATGTTTAGCCGTCTCAGTGGCATGTGGTCTGTGGCCTGTGATTTTTCACAAGAGATGGGGAATCAGTGGTCAGGATCACACACAGCGTGTGAGGATATCAGCCCTCATTGTGACGTGGTTCCTTTAGTGGACACAGTTCCTCTGGCTCTAAATTGATTTTGTCTGTGCATGAGCTAGCCTTATTTAGTTTTGATTAAAAAATGCTAAGTTAATATGTGTGAAAAAATTAGTGGCCAATCACCATTCTCTTGGGAATTCTGTGTCCTGTGCTTGAACTGTTGAAGAATTACTGGTGGATTAGTTGTAGCTTCCACGGGGCAAATGAAAAAGGCATAAAACAGTGGATTCTTCCCATGCCTCCATATGCAAAGAGATCTCACACTTTTTTTTTTTTTTGAGAGATGGATGTATAATTGATGAAGATTCTGGAACCTGGTGTGTCTCCAAGATAAAGCCCTTCCAAGTAGGGAGGTTGCGACTTCACCTGCCTTTTTTCAGGGGGAGCCTTTCCACCTGCGTGTGTATTTCAGGGGGGTCTTTCCACCTGCGTGTGTATTTCAGGGGGGAGCCTTTCCACCTGCGCATGTGTGTTTCGTGGGAGCCTTTTCACCTGCATGTGTGTGTTTCGTGGGAGCCTTTTCACCTGCATGTGTGTGTTTCGTGGGAGCCTTTTCACCTGCGTGTGTTTTGTGGGGAGTGTTTTTACCTGTGCGTGTGTCTTTGCTGGGGAACCTTTTCATCTGCGTGTTTCAGGGGGAGCCTTTTCACCTGTGTGTGTTTCACGGGGGAACTTTTTCACCTCTGTGTGTGTGTTTCGTGGCGGGGGGGGAGCCTTTTCGTCTGCGTGTGTTTCAGAGGGGAGCCTTTTCATCTGCATGGGTGTGTTTCGGGGGGAACCTTTTCCACCTGCCTGTGTGTTTCAAGGGGGAGCCTTTTTACCTGTGTCTTTCAGGGGGAGAGTCTTTTCACCTTCACGTTTCGGGGGGAGACTTTTCACCTGCGTGTGTTTTGTGGGGAGTGTTTTCACCTGCGTGTGTGTTTTGGGGGCAGCCTTGTCACCTGTGTGTGTTTCAGGGGGGAACCTTTTCATCTACATGTGTGTTTCTGGGGGAGCCTTTTCACCTGTGTGTGTTTCACGGGGAGAGTTTTTCACCTGCATGTGTGTGTTTCGTGGCGGGATTGCGGGGAGCCTTTTCAACTGCATGTGTGTGTTACGGGGGGGAACCTTTTCACTTGCATGCATGTGTTTCGGGGGGAACCTTTTCACTTGCATGCATGTGTTTCGGGGGGAACCTTTTCACCTGCATGTGTGTGTTTCGGGGGGGAACCTTTTCACTTGCATGCATGTGTTTCGGGGGGAACCTTTTCACCTGCATGTGTGTGTTTCGGGGGGAACCTTTTCACCTGCGTGTGTGTGTTTCAGGGGGAACCTTTTCACTTGCATGCATGTGTTTCGGGGGGATCCTTTTCACCTGCATGTGTGTGTTTCGGTTGGGAACCTTTTCACTTGCATGCATGTGTTTCGGGGGGAACCTTTTCACCTGCGTGTGTGTGTTTCAGGGGGAACCTTTTCACTTGCATGTGTGTGTTTCGGGGCGGAACCTTTTCACCTGCGTGTTTCAGGGGGGAGCCTTATCTCCTGCCAGCATATGTCTTGTCATGTCTTGTTGCTTAAATGGTGTTTGAGGCAAGGTGCTGTCAGTTCACATTAAGGACGTATTAACGAGAACACGCAAGAAGGGCTTTGTGTTGTTTCTCTCCATAGAGGAATTTCACGAACCCTAGCATTTGATCCATGCAGCTTTTCCTTTCCTAGCTTGTAAAACTTGTGGCTGTTTTTCTTTTGGGAATGTGTACGCATCCCTTCCCTTGTAAAGAATGTGTGTAAATTCTGTTGTGGACATCCATTTTAATGGGTCTCTGTTAGATTGTGCGGCCGGCTGCAGAGTGCTTGAATCCTGGGGTCTCCAAGTGTTCCAGGTGAGAGTCCTGCGGTGTGCACAGCCCAGGGTCTCCATGCAAACTCCAGGTGGCCAGACACATCAAGGTTTAAAGTTGCAGAGCTCAGTGTGATATTGAGAGTACATCTCGTCTTCCTTTATCAGGTAAAAATGAACCGGTGACAAAAATAAATTATCTTTGCTTTTCTTAAGGATTTGTATGGAGGAGAATTAATTTAGTTGTCTTCTTATCTATTCCAGTTTTTCATAGTTCATGATTGGAGGTTTCTTTCTAAGCTGTTCTGCCCACAGTATACGCAGTTTCTGCTTGTCCTGTCCTCTGGAGAAATGGAATTCGTATCTTCTCCGCCGATGCCTCCCCAGCGCCCCATGTCTGCCCCCCATCATCCCGTCCCTGCCTTTTGCCCTTTGGCTGGAGCCCTCCATTTATTTGCTCTGTCCCTCCATTTATTTGCTCTGTACTAGGGTATGTCTACTTCACAACCCATTTCTATTTAAGTGGTGGTTTCTGGGTATCTTTTAATTCTCTACCTTTACATAAATACAGAGTCCCACTTCTCATAGCCTTCGAACTGCCTCATAATGAGTCGATTTAATTCTGAGGTTGTGCTTGTTGTTTTCACTGTCAATTGGTCTACATTTCTGAATCCTACATTTAGCTTCCGGAAAGTTAGGGCAGTCACGTGTTTGCAGGTGCAACACTGCTGCATAGCCTGAGTGTATGAATACACGGTCATCGGCCGTCACGCCCCTGGAGACCGTGGTCTGCTCCTTACTGCCGCAGTGCAGGGAGCGCCAAGGGACCGGCCCGCTCTCCGCAGGCTCCTCGGCGTGGCTGTGGCAGGAGCTGTCTCCCCGTTTCCTGGGTCAGGGCCCTCTCCAGGAACTGTTTGCTGTGTCTTATTTAGTGCTTGTCCTCCACATCTCTAGCTGATGGTGGTGTCTTCCTGAATTCTAGGCAACTCTACCAAATTCCAGTTGGGTGATGTTAGCATAGATACCGTGGCTGAATTTTTCTGGGATTTGCCTTAACTTGCTCATGTAGCTATGGAGTTGTTTAAAATAACAATGATACTCATGGTAGTCTGGTGCATTATTTAATTTCTAAGATTAAAAAGCAAAAACAAAACAAAAAAAACCCACTTGCCTTAAAATGGCCAACGTCGTACAGTTTGATCCATGTGTGAGGCAGAGAAATTCCTGATGACTTGGGCACCAGCCCTGGCCCACTGTGTGATTGAGATCTGCGGAAACTTTTTCAGAAACTTATCTCTTCTTTGAAAATACTTATGCTGTGGCCCTTTGTATACTTTCTTACTGTAGGTGAAGTCAAAGAAATGTGAGATGTTGGCAAAACATAGGTGACACTTAGTGTGAAGTGGTGCCCTCTGTCATAATGGAACATTTTATGAGGTTTCTTTTGGGATGTTGTTCACCCATAGGATCTGCTCCCTGTGGCTTGGATGTTTTGAAAAGACTCTAGGAACTTAGTGTGGAATTCTTTTGCCCCATTTCCCCTTCAAGCGAACCCTTGCATTGTCTAGCAGGTTCTATGGAGAGCAGAGGGAGGGACCCAGGGGTAGCTTTGCAAACACAGAACTCATGGGGGCTCAGCCCGGGCTCTGCTTTCCAGCTCTGAGATAAGGTCTGGCCTCACGGACTGGACCAGGGTACCAGTTGGGACATGGGACTTGTTCCTTAAAGCACAAAGCCCTGGAGCAACTGCCGGCACAGCGTCTCCAATCACCTAAGGCGTAGCCCGCCATGCCTCTGGCAGCCAGGACAGCAGCCTCAGAGCCTCAGCTGCCCTGCTCCTCTTGGGAGGTTTATGACTTCCGAACTTGACTTCAAACCCTGTCTCTAGAGCCCTTTTCCAATATGCACCAGCCTAAATGCAGGATGACTTCCTAAGGGTAATTCATCTTGCTTTGTAAATGTGTATCCGTAGTTGACCCTGGACATGCATATTGTGCACAGGAGTGGTGTTTGGGATGTATGTTGATCCATGAGCAGGAGGCGCAGTGCACACTGCTTTCTAGGGCAGGAGCTGTTAGAAATTGTCCATGTCCAAGGTGCTCAAGTCAGAATCAGAATCATGGGAAGTCTCCTTGCTTGTTCTCTTCCATTTCTCTACTTTTGGGCACCACCAAAATTCGTGATTTAGAAAGCAAATCCACTTTTTGGTCTATTGGTGTTTTCAAAAGACATCACTAAGGAAATTCAATTACACTTATTGATGTTGTGGATGAAGTACCCATTCGTGGACTAATCTGGGAATTTCATTACTGATCATAAACTTTTCTGATGAAAGTACATTTTTAGTTTTGAACAGCCAGTTTATAACTACTTTTTTTTGGTTTATAGAATATGACACATTCAGGAGGTGTAACCCCTCCCCAGCCCAGCATGGCAAGGTATAATAGAGGCTTGGGAAGCATAAACTTTTACAGCCACAGGAATTGCTTTTACCTGCAAGTTTTTTTGATCATCTCTCCTACTTAGAATATTTTTTTAAAGTATCCACTGTTTTCCATGACATAACATGTCCCACTCCCCATTTTCCACATACAAATAGTCCTGAGAATAGTGTATATATACCTAAAATGAGCAGTGTGGTTGAGTTTGCTCCTTATGGTCTAGTACTTTACTGATTTCAGCAGTTTGACAAATGACCTTTCTGGAATTCAGTGTATGGTAAGATGACCTTTATAGAAATGAGCAAAAAATAGAGACAGCAATGAGGGTTGGGGGTAGAGAGCAGATTTTGGGCCAGAGGGTGAGAAGGACGTTGGAGGAGTTTGGATAGTCAAGTAAACGTCAACAGATTTGGAGAATTAGCGTCTGCAGTGCTGCACCTTTTACACCATCTCCAGCAGGCTTACTTAGATCTTAAGCTTAGTGCAGATGTAAGAGCAGTGAAAACTGACTACCAAGAATGAAAAGCTACAGAAATGGCAGATATTAAATGCCTACTAAACAAAAGCACCTCAGCATCTGGGGCTATTGTGGGAGTCATGGGATCCACGGGTACCTGGAGTCACTCCCTCATGATCACCTGTGTGAGGTCAGTAGAAAGACTGGGCTGCCTCTCGCTCCGCATGCAAGGTCTTCACACACAGTGGGGACTCCTGGCTTCCGGGCTAGGAACAAATATAAAAGGAACAGTGTTTATGAGACAAGTAATATTTTTATTGTATCTATTCTCATGAACTTGTGTTAGTCTCTTCTCATGCTGCTAGTAAAGACATACCTGAGACTGGGTAATTTATAAAGCAAAGAGGTTTAATGGACTGGCAGTTCCACATGGCTGGGGAGGCCTCACAATCATGGCAGAAGGTGAAGGAGAAGCAAAGGCACGTCTTACATGGCAGCAAGCAAGGGGACTTGTGTGGGGGAACTGCCCTGTGTCAAACGGTCAGATCTCGTGAGATTTATTCACTGTCACGAGAACAGCACGGGAAAGACCCGCCCCCATGATTCAGTTACCTCCCATTGGGCCCCTCGCAGGACATGTTGGAATTATGGAGCTACAATTCATGATGAGATTTGGGTGGGGACGCAACCAGAGCATATCAAACTGTTTCAGAATGGATGTATTTTATTTATGTATTGTTACATTACGTACAATTTAATCGTTGCAGAAAATGCAGATGAGGGAAAAGAAAAAGAAAGTGTCACTGCTCACAGGTAATGACTGTTGATATTTTGGACTGGCTGCACCTTTCTACGAATATCCTTTGTGTATACACATTTGATACACATGTCCGTTTAGTATGTTTTTCTCGAGTGTACACACATACACCTAGCACATCTGGAAAATACTTATCTCTGTCCCATTGTTTCAACTTAATATATTGTGAGCTTTTGTTGTCCACATGTGTGCAGCCTCGTGTATAATCCTGGAGCATTCTGAATCCCCCCAGGGTCTCAGAAAGTGGAGATGTAGCTCATTTCTGGCATTTAGAAACTCAGGTTTCCAGAGTAGGAGTGGCTGCGACCCACAGTATCTGTGCCTAACGGATGTGTTTTATTGGTGAGATGGTGTGAAATGAAAGTGGACCCCTGTCCTGTCAGGGTCCAGTCCCAGCTGGGCACCAGCTTGCTCTGTGTCTTACATTTTTCGTCTGCAGAATGAGGTGTTTGGGCTGGAGGAAGGGGGACCCATCCGCCCTGCAGAGCCTCCGCCTTCAGGCTTCTGTTCCATCTGCGGAATGAGGTGTTTGGGCTGGAGGAAGGGGGACCCATCCGCCCTGCAGACACTCGGCCCTCAGGCTTCTGTTCCTTTGCTTATCCTAGGTCACAAGGCTTTCTAACTTCTACTTGTAAATGGGATTTTACATCTTGTGTTCAATTTTGGCTTTAAAACTAAATTCATTGTTTTCCCCGGCTTTGCACTACATGATAGCTTTCCAAAAAGAAAATTGAGATTATAATTACATTTAGAATAAAGTTATTGCTAAAGGATTTTTGTTTCCACTTTCCTTTTTTCACATTTAGAGGTAACCCAGAAGCAGTCTTCTATTTCTTAATCATTTGTTTTTCATATCTTAAGCCTGTGTGTTTGCACCAGTGACCCGGGGAGTTAGGATGCAGTGTATGTTACAGTGTGTTACAGTGTGTGCTACAGCATGTGTTACAGTGTTATAGTGTGTGTTAGTGTGTTGTGTGTTACAGTGTGTTAGTGTGTGTTATAGTGTGTTACAGCATGTTAGTGTGTGTTATAGGGTGTTACAGCATGTTAGTGTGTTATAGTGTGTTACAGTGTTAGTGTATGTTAGTGTGTTACACAGTGTATGTTACAGTGTTATAGTGTGTTACAGTGTATATCACAATGTGTTACAGTGTGTCATAGCATGTTACAGTGTATATTACAGTGTATGTTACAGTGTGTTACAGCGTGTGTTACAGTGTATGTTACAGTGTGTTATAGTTGTATGTTTGTTACAACGTGTTTGTTACAGCATGTTACAGTGTTATAGTGTGTTACAGTGTGTGTTGGTGTGTTAGTGTTATAGTATGTTACAGCGTGTTACAGTGTGTTACAGTGTGTGTTAGTGTGTGTTACAGTGTGTGTTAGTCTGTTACAGCGTGTTACAGTGTTATAGTGTGTTACAGCGTGTTAGTGTATGTTAGTGTGTTAGTGTATGTTACAGTGTTACAGTGTGTTATAGTGTGTTACAGTGTATATTACAGTGTTACAGTGTCAGCATGTTACAGTGTATATTACAGTGTGTTACAATGTGTTAGGGAGTGTGTTACAGTGTATGTTACAGTGTGTTATAGTGGTATGTTACAGTGTGTTATAACGTGTGTTAGTGTTACAGCATGTGTTAGTGTGTTATAGGGTGTGTGTGTTACAGCGTGTGTTACAGTGTGTGTTACAGTGCATGTTACTGTGCATGTTATAGCATGTGTCGCAGTGTGTTATGTTCTGTGTTAGAGTGTGTGTTGACAGTGAATGGATGTGGTAGGGAAACAGTCGTGGGGCCGCCACAAGCAGTGGGAAAGAGAAATGTAGAATCCTCATATTCAACTGACATTTATTTTTACGAAGAAACTGCTTATAATTCAATTTTAAAATGTCACTGCTATATTTGACCCTCTGGCTGAGAATCCTTTGTAAGATAACTAGCAAAATTGTGGAATCTCACATTTAATAAGTGACACTCTTTTGCATTTTATATATTTAAATATCATTTCTCTTCAGAGGTTGAGATGATATAAATATTTCCTAACTTAGGGCTATCTGAAACTTTTATGCAGAAACTCAGTGGTCGTCATAATTCCATAAAGGAAGTGATACATATGTTTTTAGGAATGGTAAGAAAATCTCGAGTGCAGTATTTTCTCTAATTGAAAGCTACCAAGTTAATGTAATTACATCAAAAAGGGAGAAAAATTCCCTTCAAGTTTTATTACTTCGTGGCTTTCAGTAACAAAGCAGTATCAGATGTAAATTCTGAAACAGGTTTTTATGGAAGAATCTTTAATATACATTAAGGTAAAAATCCATGCTTGGATTATATACCTATTTAAATGTGTTTACAAAGTATGAGTTAGAAAAATTGATGAGTTACTTGCATATATATTTGGTGAAAACAAAAAGTCATTGATGTTTTCCCGTTATTGAAGGCAGAAGACTTTTGAGATTTTAAGTTTCTCAAGATTCCTGGCATTGTTCTTACAGCTTTGGTTTCCACGCTTTCATGGGTTAATAAAATGTTGAAAGAGCCAGGAGGAGTGTAGAGTAAAACATTTAAGGCTAAAATTGTGCACCCAGCTCTCTACCCTTGCCTGGGACAGGGAGAGCCTGTTCTTTGAAGTTGAAAATGAGGGACCAGATGAGCTGTTCAGTAGCCGCCGCAGCATCGAGGCATTTGGAGTTCAAAGGCATCTCACTGAGACCATTTGCCAAGTTTCATTTCAAAACTTCACAGCAACCATCAAATGGTTGCAAGCTGAGAAGCATTGTGAAAATCTGTTTATTTCTCAATATCCCAGATTGCCCTGACCCTGTATTCTCCAAGTTATTTGTGGAGGTCTTTGGGTTATGTTTCCCAGGCATGAGAACAGCTAAATATTTCTGCTTTCGTTTTTTTTCTTTTTTCTTTTTTGTTTGCTTATTAACAACAGTGGTAATTTGAGATTAAAATCCCTCCCCCCTTTAATTTGAGGAGGGACAATGGAGAAATGAAAGAAGGATATGTTCTTTTATCTAAAATCAGTGAGGAAGGAGGCAGAATTTAAGAAGGGGGAGAATGTGTTTTAGTGGGTATTTTCAATTTGCTTTTTGCCAATCACTGAAGTTCAAAGTTTTATTTTATATGAAACTTTTAAACCTTAGTTTCAACTGTCGTAAAGGCTCAGGTGTGTGGGCGATGGTCCTCACACTTACTATTCAGAGATGTTTCTGATGAAGTCTAAATGAGGAACTCTTGGTTTCTGGCCCTTCAGGCCTACAGAAAATCCAAATCACAATTTCCTGAGCTAATATTTGTGCTTGGATTAAAGTTTTATTTGAAACAGGATTAAATACTTGACTAAAATCCCCAAACCCCCCAACAGTAAGTTTGGATAACTTATACCTCCTTGGTTATTAATGGAAAAATCTCATGACCTTTGACATGGTGTAAAGCATGGGCGACATTTCGGTGTAGGCTCTGCCCCAGAACATCTCAGCGTTATCACAGATTTGGGGAGCATCACCAGCTTTGGCTAAAGGTGGTGAAGGCCAGGGCGGTTCATTCCTGGCGTGTAGCACAGAAGGGGCAGTTCTTCCTGGGGAACTGCTGGCGTGTAGCATAGAAGGGGCAGTTCTTCCTGGGGAACCGCTGGCGTGTAGCACAGAAGGGGCAGTTCTTCCTGGGAAACCGCTGGCGTGTAGCACAGAAGGGGCAGTTCTTCCTGGGGAACCGCTGGCGTGTAGCACAGAAGGGGCAGTTCTTCCTGGGGAACCGCTGGCGTGTAGCACAGAAGGGGTAGTTCTTCCTGGGGAACCGGCCACCTCTTCCAAGGAGGACCCAAGTGTGGTTTCCAAACATGGTTTTCTTAAAATGTCTTGCTGCAAAGTGGTTTTCATTACCAAGTGAACATGTGTGTTTTCTGAGAGTTTTTCCTTCCCTTTCAGTAAGATTTAGTGATTCTGTGTGCTGTTGTGCTACAAGTTGACCTTTTATTCCATAGTGATTGCACACTTAGTATAGGAGGATGTATTGTTAGAAACAGCTTACTCTGTTAGTATAAATTAATGAACTTCATTTCCAGTTATTGAAAACGGCTGCTAACAGTATATTGACTCATTTGCAAACTGAGCTAATTGGCAGTTGGAACTGAAGCAAGTATTTAAACCCGTAGCTTTTACAGTCAGAGAGATGCTAACTTTTGAAGATACACATTGTTAAGGGATCCAGGGCCTCATTTATGCCTCATGGAACCTCAGTGGTGCAGACATATCCTGAATCAGAAACCCTGAACTTTGTTCAGGACATGGTGCATTTTGAGCCGGTTTCTCTCTGCAGTTGAAATGGGAGAAATGCAATTTGCAATAAGCTTCTATTTAGAAGCATTCTTTCCTGGGCAAGAGGTATAACTTGGTTCAAACAGCAAAACAGGCTCTTTCCACGGCTGTTTCCCTGAGAACCCTGACGACTCCACTGCGGCTGCTGTGCTTCAGAATGCACCTGTGCAGAATCCAAGGGAGAGGCAGGCCCTGCCTGGCCACTGTGGAGAGCTGACTGTGCCCTCTTTGCAGCCCCTTGATGGAATGTACGTCCACTTACTTACAGTCTAAGGCGATGGCTCAGAGGCGCGCACTTGTGGTTGGAAAACTGACATCTAGTAAAGTTAGATGGGTGTCAGAGCCACACCCAGGCTTGCTGTGACCACCATCAGTGCTAGGCCATTGTCACACACATGAGGTGGCCGGAGAATAAGTGTGCTTGAAACACTCACGCCCTATCAGTTCTGTTCTGTTAACAGCTCTTCTCAGCTGACTCTAAACTACTCTTTTCTTTTGTGCCTTTTTTTTTTTTTTTTTTTGGAGATGGAATCTTGCCCTGTTGCCCATGCTACTGGAGTGCAGTGGGGCGATCCCAGCTCACTGCAACCTCCACCTCTTGGGTTCATGCAAATCTCCTGCTTCAGCCTCTCCAGTAGCTGGGACTGCAGGCATGCACCACTACATCTGGCTAATTTTTGTATTTTTAGTAGAAACGGAGTTTCACCAGGTTGGCCGGGCTGCTCTCGAACTCCTGACCTTAGGTGATCTGCCCACCTCGGCCTCCCAAAGTGCTGGGATTACAGGCGTGAGCCACCGTGCCTGGCGTAAACTCTTTTTTTTTTCTTTTTTTTGTATTAGAACACAGAACTGGTCCATTGTGGTGAGACATTTAAGAATGTGTGGTGTCTGTGTGTGCACACACATATTACTTGATTTGAAAAATAGATTAAAAGCCAGGTTCTCTGTGTGTTTAATATCACATAGTTGTGGGAACATGAATGGCTCATCCTTCTCATGACTTATGTCATGTCATTTTAAGAAATTTAAGACCAAATTTTAGAATTTATTGGTTTATCATTCATATAATTATTCTTAATTGAGCCTTTAAACAACTCCAGTGCTAATGAAGTGGGTAACCTTCTTTGGGTGAAGAAAGTTAAAGAAAATCAGAAAAGAGAACTTTGATCGACAGTAGTATGTAGATTTAAATAGTAGGTTGTGGTTTACACGTGTAACTCTTTTGAAAATCACCATAGACATGAAAGCTGTGTACGTTCAGTATTGCCTGTATTACCAGCTGGTGTACGTAGTGACAGAGGGCATTTGTTCTGTGATCAGCTAAATGGTAAGACAGTATATTACATTTTAGGGATGAAAACCTTTAAAAAAAAAAAAAAAAAAACTGAAACCCAGCTGAGGAAAATAACACGTGGAGCTGGTATCCCACCTTTAAATAAGATTATTTTTGAGTGAAATTGTACTTAAGGATGTGCTAGTATACTGTTCAAGAAGGTAGGAAAATGACTTGTTTCAGAATAAGTAGGCTTTTTAAACAACTGGATTGTACACAGTCGGTAATGTGAAATCCAAACAGTAATGAAGGATTTCACTAATTTAATGAAATACATAGGAATCTGTATGTGTACATGTTAGTCTTTAACATTCTGTAAGAAATACAGTTTAAAAGTGAAGTTTTTGAGTAAGGGTAAAAGAGAATGTTTTGATGGCCTAAGAATTTCTCAAGAAGAAAACTTTCTGTTTCGATGTTTAATTAAAAAAGGTGACATGAAATTTCTTGAACTGTTTAGTAATCAGATAAACTGCTTAAGTATTATATCAGTTTGAAAAAATATTTAACAAAACCTTTTAAATAAGCAGATGTTCAGTGGTCTTGAATACATACAAAATTGTGTGAAGACTTGGGACTTTTTTGTGCATGAGGTTTTATGAAGATTTTTCTTGTTCTCCAATATTATTGGCTTTTACATCATCATTTAAAGACCTATTTCAATTTTAGTTTTATACAGTCACATTGAACCCCTGCCCAAAGTGGGTTAGATGAAGAAAACATGTATCTTAGCATAAAATCAGCTCTGGGTGGAGGAAACCCTGCAGCCCAGATATTTGGGGGTGGGCGTTAGGGTGTGCTGAGGTATTCGGGAGGATGAAATTGAACCAGTCATGACGTAATATTTTTTTGAAACAAAAAATGTACTTTATCTTATTCATACAGTCATAAAAAGTGGATGTAGTTCGTTGATTGATAATGGGATTGCATGGGAAACATGGATCCTTTCTCTTCCTTAGTCCTAGCGTCTTTCTATCAATTGACTAATTGAACAGACCTCTGTTGGGTGTGGTGCTGCTGGGCAAGATGAGTGATACCCACTCCCTGCTGCCTAGGCGCCTGGCGTCCGCCAGAGAAGGCTCTGCGCTGCCGAAACACGCAGCATGTCTGGAACACGGGGATGTGCCAGATTTACCCAGAAATTATACTTACCATACACGCAGACAGGAGTACACTTCATATGTTATATGGGCCTTAGATATGTGTACTTTATATATCATTTTAAAGTCATGTAGTAGTAGGATTTAACTGCTAAATTCTACTTAAAGTTCTTACACTACGTTTTTATTGTTTTGGCAGGGTTTGCAGGATTGAATTAGTCACTAAGGAGAGAGAGAGTGTGGTCAGCTTTAAAGCCACAGAAAACCTTTTTTTAAAAGTGGGAATAAGCCATATGGCATTTTCAGCAGTACGTCCAGTTTCCAAATAATAGCAGTTCGTTTCTGCCTCCGCTTCCACTTCCCACTTCCTCACAGAGTTCTTGGTTTCAGCATCACCTTGGTGGGTGCAGTGTCTCATGTCTAAGGAGAAGTGGGTCTCTGAGCAGAGCGCACTGCGGGCTGCGGTGGTGTGCAGTGATGCTAAGTTCTGGTAGGTTCCGGGTAGAGGAGGTTATGGCAGGACTCCAAGGTGGGTGAGGTGGAGGGAGGACGCCACGCTCAGCGGGGTGTCCCGGGACATTGAGGGAGAAAGACTAGAAAGGAGACCCGGAGTCCTTTGGGAGAGGAGAGGACTCAGTGGAGCCATGGACTCCCTGGTTGCCCAAAACTGTGTCCAGACAAAATCTTGAGAGGAAAAGAGTCCAGGAGCTCCCTCAGGTGCTAGTGACGTGTCGGTCACTTTGTCACGTGGGGCCACATCTTGGCAATGACTTGACTTCCTGCTTCAACATTAGGAGGCACGGTGTGTCCTTGTCCTCCGGCCTCCCCTCCCTTCCTCCATGACCCAGCGCACTGCAGTCCTCGAGGAAGAGACGAGGTCAGTCTCCATGGCCATTGTTCTCCTGAGGCTGGCCCTGCTGATCGCCGGGTGGGTTCATAGAGTGCGTGGACTCCTGTCAGTCCCCTGGTGAGTGGAGGCAGTGTTTGGGGTCACGCCTGTATGCAGTAAGGCTAAGCTAAGAGTAGGAATGGCCCTCCCAGGAGGGGAGGAAAGCCTTGGGCTGGAGTGGCCCACCCAGAGTCGGGGCCGTTTTCAGGTTTTCCTGTTTCGGGCCGTCCCTTTGGGCGCCGTGTGCGTCCCCTCTGTCCCCAGCATGGAAGGAGAGCATTGCCAGGGTGTTCTCCTCTCCGAGTGCAGCAGCAGGCAGCGGCAGGCAGCAGCAGTCAGCGCGGCGACCTTTGCTGGTCGTGGTCCCGGACTTCGGAATGCAGCCTCATCCGGGAGCCGTGAATCGTTAGTGCCGCTTCCTCTGAAAATCGTTTTTGACGTTCAGCTGCAACAGTGTCACTATTGACCATCTACGTGGTGGTCTCAGGGCTGCTCTTGCATTTTGCCGAGGTCATTAAAAAATCTGGAACACACACCCACACGGTCTTGGAGAGGATGCATTTTATGATCCGGGTCATCCCGGGTTGACTCCTTTGGAGGTTCAGATGTTTTTATTTTAAGAGTATTTTAAGGTTAAGATGACCTGTGTGCTTTGCTAGTTTTCTTATCTAAGTATGTGATAATAAAAAGTGGTATTTTAAATATTTTAAAAACTGCTTTATGCTGGAGGGGTGGTACCGGTTTTCAAACGCTGTCTCCCCACTGCCTGAGTGCAGAGGGCTCCTGACAGAGAATGTCCTGTCCACCTCCTCATTTTGTGGATGAAAAAGGAAGGTCAGGATGAGGTTTTAGGTCTTTGGAGCCTTCTGAGCCCTCTCCATAGTCAAGCTGTAATTTCAGGCCTTGTTGAGTTTGCTGCTTTGGGCTTTTGTGTTTGCTAAGTTTTTTTGTGGTGTTTTCAACACAACTTTCCATGCTTTCGGAATATTTTGTAACTTCTAAGTAGTCTATAGTTTTTGTTCCCCACCTTTGCTGCTCTCCTCTCAATGCCATGGAATAGTGTCTTGTCTATTAACTCTGATGTCAGTGATCCTAAGTGAAGAATCCAACCTTAGAATTACCTGTGGTTAAGAAATACTTTTGTCGAAGCAGCGACTCGCTTGCTGAAGTGCTTGGAAATGTGCTTGTCTCCAGTGCATGGTGTTCAGTGAAACTCAGTATATTTTGGAGGCTGTTGATGTAGAATCTGCACTGTGCGTAGCTGGGGTGCAGTGAGGCATTTCGTCTGCGGGGTATTGGGAAAGGTGCACGATACCCATTTCATCCAGAATGACAGAACCGTGACACTCAAGGCTGCACGGTCCTTCGTGAGTAGCCCCTGGCCACGAGAGGCTGTGTTGGACAGGGCAGATGTAGAGAACGTTTCCATCCCGGGGGAGGACCTGTTGGACAGGGTCCACGTGCTTTTCAATTGTCTTGAGAACATAACTTCTGAAAATGGAAGTGTTTCATAGCAGCAAAGCTGTGTTAGAATTCTAGCTGGTCTTTTATTTCTTTAATCTGAAAGTTTTATATCCTTTTAGGACCTGCAAGTGCTTCTCACTGATACATTGAAAGGCAGACTGAGCACAACACTGTTGTGTATTCATTTAGAAAGTGGAAGGTGTAGGTGTTTACTCTTCGATGTGTTTAATTGGCTATAACCTGAGATCTTAAAAAAACTCCCCCGGAGATTGCTGCTGATTGGATGTGTGTCTTGTATTATGGCTGCGTGGTGAACATTGGGAGATGAGGTAGAATCCCGTGTTAAAATTTCTCTTTTTCTACCCCTGCTGACTCTCAAGTCACCCGCAAGTGAATGGTTTATTTTCTTGGATTCCCAAAATAAATCTGCAAGGGGAAGATGTCCATTCTATCAAAACAAATTGAAGTTTTTAAAATCGTCGGGTTTTTCCTCCCGGAAAGCGAGTGTTACCTGTCAGAGTTCAGTGTAGTGAGGAAACCTCTGGGTACCTGAAGCAGGAATGCAGACTGTATAGGGAATTGCGGAACCGTTGTGCGAGCTTCGGGACCTGTTCTAGGCAAGGCCTCCTCCAGTGGCTCCCAGAAAGTGACAGGGTCAGCCCATCTCAGGGAGCTGTTTTCTTTGTGCTGAAAGGAAGAAGCCACAGTCAATGAAAACCGCTTCTTGAGGCCTTGGAAGCCAGAGAATGGGTATCTGAAGTCCTGACTCGAGAATCAGGAAGCTCTATCAAGAAGCTCTCACTTTTGCCACTGTTTTGTGACAACCGGGGGTCTGGAGAAGGAACCCAACTGTGGCGACCCCTCATACTTCCCTGTCCTTGCCTGCCAGCACTGGCAGCTGGGAACCTCCTGTATTAGTCCGTTCTCACGCTGCTAACAAAGACATAACCAAGACTGGGTAATTCATAAGGAAGGAGGGTTAATGGACTCATAGCTACACATGGCTGGGGAGGCCTCACAACCATGATGGAAGATGAAGGAAGATCTAAGGTGCATCTTACATGGCGGTGGGCAAGAGAGTGTGTGCAGGGGAACTCACTCCCCTTTATAAAAACCATCAGATCCTGTGAGACTTACTCACTACCATGAGAACAGTGTGGGGGAAAGTGCCACCACGAATCAGTTATCTCCACCTGGCCCTGCCCTTTACACATGGGGATTATTATAATTCAAGGTGAGATTTGGGTGGGGATGCAACCAAACCATACCACCTCTGATGTCCAGATCTCACTGGTGCGTCTCATTTGGGGACATGTAATTTATAGCCAAGCCTAGCTGCAAGGCAGTCTGGGAAATACAACTCTCTCGGTTTTCCGCCGTCTCCAGCTACAGGGAGCGTGGGCTCACGGTGAAGTCGCAAATCCAGAGAGCCCAGCACAGATGTCAACAGTTATCCAGACTGGCCACTGAGCATATTTTTGGTGTAATATTTGGTATAATATCGTTATTGCCAGAAAAACAGTCTGGCCCACCACCTGATTGTTCTTCAGTCTCTAGTTTGATGAAATGTAAGTGCTTGTTTTTTTTTTTTTTTTTTTTTTTTTTTTTGCAACACTAATTTTTACTGTAACTTCAAAATCAGCTTCTTAGAATTTTTTCTTTTTAATTTCTGTTGACACATTAGTTGTGACAGTGGTAGCATTTCTTGCAGTCTTCTTGGAGATCAGGTTAAGAAATAGAATTTGAGGCTGGGCGCGGTGGCTCAAGCCTGTAATCCCAGCACTTTGGGAGGCCGAGATGGGCGGATCACGAGGTCAGGAGATCGAGACCATCCTGGCTAATACAGTGAAACCCCGTCTCTACTAAAAATACAAAAAACTAGCCGGGCGACGAGGCAGGCGCCTGTAGTCCCAGCTACTCGGGAGGCTGAGGCAGGAGAATGGCGTAAACCCGGGAGGCGGAGCTTGCAGTGAGCTGAGATCCGGTCACTGCACTCCAGCCTGGGCGGCAGGGCAAGACTCCGTCTCAAAAAAAAAAAAAACAAAAAAAAAAAAAACAGAAATAGAATTTGATTAATTTTGATAATAACATTTTAATTAATTTTGATAATGAATATTTTGTGATTAAATTTGATAATGAAAATTTGGTCATCGAAGAACTCTGGTGTTCTTGATCTGTATAAAAATAGAGTTTCTATAAATGTACAGAACATACTTGTACAGAGGAAATGGAATCCACAACCACATTTAAGTGAAGTCTCAATTTCCTTGAAATCTTTCTCTAGCTGCTCTTCCACTTTGGCTGTGTAAATATTTTTTATTTGCTTATATTGGGGAGATCTTATATATAAATGATTATATCTAGTTATTTGCTGTCTATTTCTCTGCAAGTATAAAACTTTTATGAATTTTTTTACAGCTTCTTTGTTTTCTGAAGGTTAGATAGATAAGAATATGTTTAACTCTTTGTATCTTTGGCTTGGATTCTGAATGGGGGCGGAAGCTCAGTCTGAGCCTCAGTTTAGCAGCTCATCAGTGTCCTGAGCCCCGCTTCGTGGTAGCTCCCTTCACAGTGTCAGGAGACAGAGGACTAGAAGTGGGTGCCAAGTATTTCATAGGAAAATGTTTGTCGACTGAGGGTGATACATGACTGGAAATCTAAGGACAGCTTTGTGGAAGCCGTTTCATGTGAATTAATGAGCGAACCCAAACGTATCATTATGTAAACATTGACATGGGTCAGTTTGGGAAGACCTGTCCTTACGCCTCTTTCTGTTGTTGGCGGTCACGTTCTTCTTGGTTTTAGGGTGCCAGTGTCTCACACAGCCTTGGGAGCCATGCGCCCTCAGTTTCCTAACTGGATGACAAACATCGACACCTTCCACCTTTAGATGTTTTTCACCTCCTGGTTTCTTTTAAACCATTCCTTCAGCCTGACAGTGTGCTTTCCGAGCTACACCCGAGCCATGCAGTAAACCATTCCTTCAGCCTGACAGTGTGCTTTCCGAGCTACACCCGGGCCATGCAGTTCTTCCGTTTCGCAGTTTTCCCTTGTGACTGGTTTCACCCCAGCTGGAACTCCCGGAGGGTCTCAAGTGTGTGGCTGTCAAGAGAGACGCACGCCGCAGCCTCCGCAGAGCTTGTCGTCCACACCAGCCTGCAGCAGCTCTTGGATGAGGATCTGTTCACCCACCTTGGAAACAGTCTTTCTGTCGCTAGGAACTCAGCCTCCGATAACAGCAGGGAAGTCATAGTGACGTGCGGTTAAGAATGTTCATGCGAGGTCTACTTTCCTAGTCCTGCCAGTTCTGTCCCTCCAGGGCTCTCGGTCCCTCCTCACAGAGACTGTTGCCTCCTTTGTCATCCCGTGAACCATATGGGAAAAAGCCTTCTGGTTCTTTTAAAATGGTGCATGGCTAGCGTGCCAAAAATACAGAGGACAGAAGCAGCGCGGGCTGCACCGAGAGGGTGCAGTTGGCATCATCTAGGTGGTGGGAAGCAGGCAGTGGGCCAGCCCGTGGGCGGGAGACCCTCAGACACATCAGGGAAGGGCCCGGCGCTGCAACTCAGAGGGCTGCGTGTTTGAACTACATAGAGTAATGCAGAGAAGTGAATGCTGTGGAAAACTGGGGAGGGGCTCTGAGCCCATGGGCCCCGTGGAGGGGTGTCTGGGTGGCTGGGAATGACTGTTTCTTGGCAGGGTGTAGCAACAAGGGTGTTCACTTTCGAATAACTGATGAAACTGCACATCGTGTTGGGTGTTTTCTGTATCTGATGGTGTTTTACCATCAGAAAGGATGAAAGCGTTAAGGGGGAAATGGCAGCACTGCTAGAATGATGCTCGGTGGTGGATGAGTGGATTGGCACGGCTTGTGTTCACAGGGCGGTGTTGTCTGTGCCAGGAAGGCTGGGGTTCCAATCACATGACCCCATCTCCCGTTAACTGTGGGCGCTGCTGCCCGAATCCCTGCCCTTGCATTGAACCTGCACTATTGGGTTTCCTCCTCTCCACTCCCCCCTTCTTTTTTGTTATGAGACAGGGTCTCTGTCGCTCAGGCTGGAGTGCAGTGGCGCAGTCTTGGCTCACTGCAACCTTGATGTGGACTCAAGGGATCTTCTCACCTCAGCTGTTCGAGTAGCTGGGACAACAGGTGCATGCCACCACGCCTGGCTAATTTTTTTATTTTTGTGGAGATGGGGGTCTCTCTCTGTTGCCCAGGTTGATCTGGAACTCCTGCACTCCAGTGATCCTCCCGCCTTGGTTTCCAGTGTTGAGATGACAGGTGTCTGCCACCATGCCTGTCCTGGGTGTCCTTGAATCCACCTCACAAAGTAGAATTAATGCATTTTGTAGTGGAGGAACCCAGAGCCGTTCTAACCTGTCCACCCAGCCTGTGCATGAGAGAACCTGGATTCTGACTGGGCGAGGTCTCACCCAACGGTAGACGGAGATGCACTGTGTGCCCGGAGCTCAGGGACTCCGGCCTGGCAGAGGACACTCAGATGCGGCCAGTCGGCTGCTGTCTCCCACTCTCGAGGCGGTGCTTGTGTGGGTCTGTCTCTGAGAAGGATAAGACTCTGCCCTCCTGGGCCATCCCCTGGGTTCTGTGGGGACTTCCTGCTGTGATGGTGAGAAAGAGGGTAATTTTATTGACTGTTGGGAACTTTGACATCTCTTAGGTTTACAGGAACATGTTGGCGAAAGCCTGGAACCCATGATAACATGCAGACAGGCCAGCAGAGCCAGGAAGGCTCAGGAAAGGGGAGATTTAGGGGAGACACGGAGCGTGGCTGTCTCTGGCTTTATGGTTTCTTATTTGTTTTGTTTTTCTTTTTAGACGGAGTCTTGGTCTATCACCCAGGCTGGAGTGCAGTGGTGCGATCCCAGCTCACTGCAACCTCCACCTCCAGGGTTCAAGTGATTCTCCTGCGTCAGTCTCCTGAGTAGCTGGGATTACAGGTGTGCAACACCACGCTCAGCTAAATTTTGTATTTTTAGTAGAGATGGGATTTCACCATGTTGGTCAGGTTGGTCTTGAACTCCTGACCTTGTGATCCACCTGCCTCGGCCTCCCAAAGTGCTGGGATTACAGGCGTGAGCCCCCGCACCCAGTCTTGTTTTTGTTTTTAAGAGGAAGATTGGATAAATAGATGGATAAGGCTTCAGAGGAGAAGTCTAGCACAGGTGCCACGTGGTGGTGAAGAAGTCAGGGTAAAAGAGAGGTTTGGGGTCTGGGCAATGTGGGCGAGTTGCAGGCCGGGTGGTGCCCTCTGGAGAAGGGGCTGCAGGGTGTCCCATGTGCCAGCTGCCCTGAAGGAGGCCCCTCACCTGCGGGTGCTATTGTCTGATGGCAGCTGGGCCTGCCGAAGACACTTCAGCACGCCTCTCGTGTGGATGTTTGGTGTGAGGGCCAGGCATGACCACTTTGAGTTGTTCAGTGTGTCAGAGGTGGATCTGACCAGTCTGTACAGAAGCCACCCATGCGAGGTGAGTCCCTGACCGATGGGGTTGGCATGGACCTGTCACCCTTGGGACAAGGTGACGGGATTCCAAAGGAAGGTGAGTCGCCTTTGACCCCGACTGAAGTATGGGGAAGGGCAACTGTCATCGGGCTGAGTGTCACCAGCCCGACCAACATGGTGAAACCCCGTCCCTACACTTGGGCTGAGTGTCACCAGCCCGACCAACATGGTGAAACCCCGTCCCTACACTCGAGCTGAGTGTCACCAGCCCGACCAACATGGTGAAACCCCGTCCGTACACTCGGGCTGAGTGTCACCAGCCCGACCAACATGGTGAAACCCCGTCCCTACACTCGGGCTGAGTGTCACCAGCCCGACCAACATGGTGAAATCCCCTCCCTACACTTGGGCTGAGTGTCACCAGCCCGACCAACATGGTGAAACCCCGTCTCCACACTCGGGCTGAGTGTCACCAGCCCGACCAACATGGTGAAACCCTGTCCCTACACTCGGGCTGAGTGTCACCAGCCCGACCAACATGGTGAAACCCCGTCCCTGCACTCGGGCTGAGTGTCACCAGCCCGACCAACATGGTGAAACCCCGTCCCTACTCTCGGGCTGAGTGTCACCAGCCCGACCAACATGGTGAAACCCCGTCCCTACACTCGGGCTGAGTGTCACCAGCCCGACCAACATGTTGAAACCCCATCCCTACACTCGGGCTGAGTGTCACCAGCCTGACCAACATGGTGAAACCCTGTCTCTACACTCGGGCTGAGTGTGACGGTGTGGCTCTGTGTCTCGGACAACACACACATTCATCACGCGTGTGTCAGCAGAGTCACCAACTCACATCGGGGTGTTTTGTAAAAGTATTGCAGGCCTGGTGACTGTGAATGTCTCTGAAGGGATGAATGCTTCACTATGGTGCTTAAGTGAACTGTGAGCAGAACCATGATGAGAACACAACAGAACCGAGTGTCCCAAAAGTGAAAGGGTTAGAAGGGAAGGCAAGAGCCGGAGAAGGAGGCCCTGCAAGCTCCACGCCTCCTGCTCCCAGGCTGGGGCCTGCTGCCTGCTGGCTGTGCTCAGCTGCTTCCTGCTGAGTGCACTGCAGAGTCCTCCTCCCGTCTCCCACGCCCTGTCTGTGCCTCTCTAAGCCCTTCCTGAGTGTCCTGTCCTATGCAGGTAGCACTGGTGGGTGTGGGCAGTGTGGGGTGGAGGCTGAGGCGGGAGGATCACTTGAGCCCAGGAGGTCGAGGCTACAGTGAGCTATGATCGCACCACTGCACTCCAGCCTGGGCAAGAGGCAGACCCTGTCTCAAAAAAGGAGAAAAAAGTGCTGCCTTGTTTTGCCGTGTGCACAGATCTATGGGACACAGTGTATCTGATGGGAAGCTGTACAGTTTCGGGGGTGCTTGGGTTCATGGTGCCAGTGCAGACCCTGTTCCCTGGAAACCGTGTCCTCGATGACCTCGAGGGTGTGTCCTTATCTTGGCCCCGGGAAGCTGGTTCATCAGGTGCTGAGGAAAGTGAGTATCTGCCTAGCTTGTGTCTGTGATGGGCCCAGCGCCGGAGGTCTTTGCCTGGAGCAGAGGGCAGGGTACTGCTTTTACCTGGGGTGCTGCGTGTGTGGCGAGGGGACCAAGGAGGGTAGGGGACCATCGACCATGGCTTAGGACTCTCCTGTCTGCAGGGATGGCCCCCCGCCACACGCTTATGCTCACACTTACGCTCACCACCCATGGACAGATGCTCACACATGCACACATAGTTCCACAGTGATACACTGCAAACTCGTGCACACGTGCTAACATGCACATGCCTCACACACGCACTCATGCTCAAACATGCTCATATGCTCATGCACACGCTTCACATGCTGATCACATGCAGACACGTGCATGTGCTGATGCTCACATTCATGCTCAGGCACAGACTCAGATGCTCACCCATGTACACATGCACATACATCTTCACACAGGTGCACTCATATGCACATATACTAACATGCACACATGCTTACTCATTACATAAATTCACAAACACATGCACACTTTCACACTCATGTTCACACACACAGTATGTTCATGCAATCACATGCACATACACACATGCTCACACATGCACAAACACGCAAACTCTTGCTCACACACATGCACAAACTCACACGTGCAGACTCATGCTCACCCCCACACTCACACATATGCTAAAACTGCCATTCACACACATGTGCACACATAATATATGCACTCACACATGCACACTCACACATAGTATGTGCACTCATACACACGCAGTATATCCACGTGAGTATATGCACTCAGACATACACATGGTCCACGTGAGTATATGCACTGACACACACACACATAGTATATGCACTGACACATACGGTCCACATGAGTATATGCACTCACACGAGTATATGCACTCACATATACACACACGAGTATATGCACACACAGTCCACATGAGTATATGCACTGACACATACACACTCACACGTGAGTATATGCACTAACACACTCACACATGAGTATATGCACTGACACATACGGTCCACATGAGTATATGCACTCACACATACACACGGTCCACATGCACGAGATGCTGGAGGGGGGCGAGTGGGATCGTGTCATCTCTCCCAGGCCCTCATTGGTGCGTGTGTGGAGCTGCATGTGAGGTCCTTGGGGACCCCCCTGGCTCTGGGGTTCATGGAAGAGGGCGATACCATGTGGGACCACCTGCTTCGGAGGGTCTTCCCTTTGCCCAGGGCTTGGGGTTGGTGACTTCTCAGCAACATTTGTCACTGGAGACTGCTAAGTCCCCAGGGGTATTGGAGAGCCGCAGGGTGGAGTGGGGAGGCCAGTTTTGCCCCAGCCCTGCCCAGTGGACAGGAGCCCTAGGTTGCCAGCCTGTCCGCTGCCTGCCCTGGTACCCACGTGGGGGCCACAGGGAGTGGCGGTCCATGCTCGCTGTTCGCAGAATGCTTAGTCTTTGGACCTGTGCCTTTTGAAGACGTCGGGACTATTGCAAGGGTTATGTATGATTCCCCAGATTTTAAAAATAATAAGCATTTCATTACTGGCAGTTGCATCTTTTAGTTTTGATGTGAGTGCATCATATAGATCATGAAATTGATGAAAATCTGTCAGTAGGAGAAGGTGAGGCCCTTATGATGTGTTTTGCTCGTGATACGTATGTGATTTCTTACTCAGGTTATGAAGGATGTAGATGGGATGCTCTCAGCTTTAAAAATTATCTCCAAACATGTGCCCATGTTCTCGCTTTGAAGAATGGTGGATTCATGGGTGTGAAACTCTAGACCTTGTGTATGGTTGTAGGAGGTATGTGAGGGTCAGGGCCGGGTGCTCTGTCTCATTGTACAGGCGCGGACCCCTGCAGTCCCTCCCAGCCGAGACCATGCTGTGATTCTCTTGTGGGAAGTTGTGCAAATGCGTGTGTGACTGCACACGTGCTTGTGCCATGTGTGCCCCCCAGGTGTGGCTGTGTGTGTACAGTTGTATGTATGTCCACGGATGCATGACCACATGCATGTGCTTTGTGTGTGTACCCATGTTGGTGTGTGTGTCAGCCTGCCTGTGTGTGTGGCTGTTCATCTGACTGCATGTGTGTGAGAAGAGATGAACCAGGTCAGGTAGACAGGTGCAGGCAGCAGTGTTGACCGAGGTGATGTCTTCAGCAAATACAAGGCATAGGGCTGAGGCTTGTGCATACACAGTTTCTTTTCAGAGAAGCCCTCCTCTTCCTGGGGGATGCAAAGATGGCTGGTCACATTCACGCACACACACGTGTACACACACGTGTACACACACAGGCACGCACAGACATGTGTAGTCATTCTCTAGAAATTGCCTATACAGAGTTGGCACTCAAACAATGCTGGTTTTCTCTATCCCTCTTGAGAGCCTATAAAACAGTAGTGGAGAGATACAGCGCAGGTGCGTGGTTGGCTCCGAGAGCCCCGGGAGGGAGCGGGCTGTGAGGCCCGTTGTGCTCTGGGCTCACCTTGCCCCAGGACTGCCGTCCTTCTGTCCAGGGGCCACATCGGGGCCCAGGCGGGCTCTGCCAGCAGATGCAGGGCATTTCGGAGATGGCCTCGGAGAAGCCCGTGGGCGGAGAGGGACAGGCTTAGGCTTGGCCTCTTGTGACCAGCTGTTTGATGTGGTACTTGATGGAAAACAGCTTACTTAGCTTTCAAAATTCTGAATTCCTAGATCTAGGGCTCCAGCTTGGCCAGCGAGCTCCTGGGAAACAGTTGCAGAGATATTATTCTGTAGCTCCTTCTCAAAATGGAAATATGGCTGAGTGGTTGGGAAGATAAATGCAGTAATCAGGGCTTGGCTTGCTGCAGATTTTTCTCAGGCATTGTTCAATTGGGGCTTGAAATTCTTTTTTTTTCTTACAAAAAACCCAGATAAATTGAAGGTGAACTATAAGAGCAAAACATAACCCATTTATAGCGGAGGTTGCAAATTTCTTTTTTTTTTTTGGTGAAAATTCAGACCTTGGTGATGACCTTGAGCAGTAGGATGTAAATAACTCTCATGGGCTTAGCGTTCAAATAGTGGAACACTAGGCATAAATGGGTTTAGATGTACAGGAAAGAAAAATACAATTATTTCCTCTTTCTAAAAATAGAAGAGGCAAACGAAGGAATGAAGTCTGAAGGAGAAATATATGTTTTTGTTTGCATCATTTTAATGGACACTATAATTACAACCGTTTTGTTACAACTTACAGTGTGATTAAGGAAGCCTGCCTGAGATATTTCAGGAACAATATAGTGATGTGATTTGGGGAGAGTTGCTGAAACTTTTAAGTAAAATGTCAGATCTTTTCCTTAGGTATCCATGGTGGAGTGGAACTTCTGAGACTCAATATTTCTATTACACAATAGTTTGAACTCTGCGTGTGGGAGATGTAGAAAACCTACATGTCTCACATTTGTTTATGTATGTCACCATAACATGCTTTAGCTCTGCCCAGCTTTCTGGGTGGAGAAGCTTCCTAACCAGACAGGCCGTGCCTATGTGGTTCGATTCCACTCGGTCACCGCTCTCTGCTCATAGCTTTATAATCCACATTCAGCCAAGTACGGGGTCAGTACCAGCCAGGTTATGAATTCACCAGAACCATAAGAGTAAGAATGTCTGATGGGGCAAGCTGGGATGTTTGTTTATTTATTTAGTGTCCTCAAATAATGAAGTTTTAACTTTGTGGGCATTTAGGTAGCAAATCCTAGCAAGTGCCCAGAAGCAGTTGTTCCTAGAATTATTTAGTCCATCTTACCAGAAGACACACATCACAATACCCAAAGAATGACAAGAATTGTAACATAAACCTCTGTGAAAGAAGTTAGAAAATTAAGTTGTGTCGTGAACACCGTGAGCCTCACCTGCCTCCGTGTTCATCTCTGCCCTGGGCTCAGACCTGGGGGTGGTCCTTTTCCCTCTCTGGCTTCTGCCCCAAGTCAGCCTCTTGGGAAATTGTCCCTCCGTCTCCCCTCCCAGTTGCTCACTATGAATTTCCAGCCCTTCCACACCCTCCTGCCTCAGTTTGCTAAAGTGGGGGGTGTGAAGGAAGGGCCACTTTCAGAAGAGCTGCTGCCCTTGTGCAGGGCCGATTGCTCTGCGGTGGTGGTCTGCTCATCCCATGATGGGAGAGGCACATCCTTACCCTTGAAACCACCCCACTGGGAGACCAAACTAGGCCAAGGAGCCAGGTATCTTAGCAGTTTCCATTTCATCCCTGTGTCCCTCACAATCTCAAATAATTATTGCTGGTTCTAAGCAGAAGCTTGGTGACGGCTAGTGGCTGGGTCTCCTCCTGCAGGTGGTGACAGCCTGGGACTGGCATTGAATGGACAGTGTCTCCCAGAGCTACGTTCAAGGGATGAGAGGATTTCTTAAGTTATACAGTGTTGGAGGGCCGTGGGGCTAGAACTCAGACCTCTGGACCTTGAGTCTAGAAGTGACAGAAGACAACTCAGGCGCTGTTTTCCTGAACCTACTCTCCTGCCCTTAGAACACACCCAGGCTTTCGCTGAGATGAGCTACCTTGAAGCCAGCATGGCGAGCATTTTCAAGTCAGTTACTAAATGACTAACCTATTTTAAGTCATTACATTGAATTAAGTTTTTGCAAGGTTGGGCATTTTTGAAGTTGGATATGCTGGCTATATATATAATTCCCCAAATCGAATGCTCATGGACATAGTTTGCTTAATTCCATCTTTGCCAAAATACAAGTGTATTATTAATGTAAAGCCCTCTGCATTTTTAGCCTCTGAAAATATTGGAGAAGGTGCAAAACTAAAATATAAGATGCACATCAAAAGGGTGTATTGCTATACTGACAGCACTGTGCTTCAAAAGACATATGCATTTGTCCTGATGACATTTTAAGGCAATCTTTTAGTGTTAAGTCTTCTGCAGATAAGTACCTGTGTTGAAAAGTGGATGGCTCTTCCATGCTGGTTCTAACGTGCGGGGACCACAGGAGTAGCACCAGTGCCCGGAGGGAGTCAGGCTATAGCTTGGGCGCAGGTGCCATCTAGTGGTAGCTTCCATGCATTGCGTGGGCTGCCAGGATGCCTCGGGGAAATCCGCCTTCCTCTGTCACTGAGGACAGAGACTGCTTGTATTATGAAATGGCCTTTGTTCCGCAAGTCAGGCACGCTTGCCTGATTTTAAATCTGAACACTCTACTAATAAGTGATCCTGATCTTTTTTTTTTTTTTTTTTTTTTTTAAGAATCATTACAGTTTCTTTGTAAAAGACACAGAATCTGGATTTTGTGTTTTTGGACATTTATACATTGCAACAGAAAAAGTTTAAGTTGCAGACGTGTACAGTGTTACTTCTCTTCCTGAGACTTACTCCCTCCTATGTCTCTTAAAACACTCAGTGTAGGAGAAAACACACAAGTGGTTTAATTGTATTCTTTGTGACTGCTGTTGGAAGATTCCAGGCCCACACTGCTTCAGAAAGCAAATGCAAAACTTGTGTTATGGGCCAGGCTTTCCTGCTCTCCTCCTTACTCTATGCTTCCTTATTTTCATTCTAACATCTACAAGCGGCGTCAGCACCTTCTTCCCGACACTCCCCGCCACCGTTCTTGATAAGGCTTCATGTGCAGCCTTCGAGCTAGTTGGCATCTGGTTCCGACCGCCACGTCATGCAAGGAAGGATTTGTGTTAGCTAATTATTTTTTGCCAACTTGGATAAATTTGTAAATGGAAATCTTCATTGCTATCTAATTAAAGTATGGTTTGCCATGTTTTTAAAAATAATAAAAGAATATTTGTATTGATTGCATTTTCTCCAGTGGATGTGTTTTGGTTTGCTGCTAGGATTTGGGGATGAAGGAGGGTGTGTAAAGTGTAGAGTAGCCGTAAGAGCCAGCTTGAATTCGATCCCTTCAGCATTTCATTCACAACAGAAAAACCAAACCTGAGCGACATTTCTTTGTGGTCGAGTCAATAGGAAGCAGTTAGTAAATTCTAGGTTTCTAGAATGTGATTATGTTTTATGCCGGATGAACTGCTGTTTAACTGAAAGCTGTCATGGAAGCTGGAGGTATTTGATTAAGCTTTAAATTGTTGATTTTGTACTCACTGATTTAAAAAGTAACATGAATAATTTGTCTAGTCAGAAATTCTGTATTTAATTTGGGACTGTTTTTGTTCGGACATCAAAATTCAGCTTCCGAGGCTGGGGGCACAGTGGCTCATGCCTGTAATTCCAGCACGTGGAGAGGCCAGGGAGGATCACTTGAGCCCAGAAATTTGAGAACAGCCTGGGCAACAGAGTGAGACCCATCTCTACAAAAAAATAAAAAAAAAGGTAGCCAAGCGTGGTAGCACACACCTGTAGAGCCAGCTACTCAGGAGGCTGAGGTGGGAGGAGGGCTTGAACCTGGGAGGTTGAGGCTGCAGTGGACTGTGATTGTGACAAAGCAAGACCTTGTCTCAAAAATAAAATATGATGTCCAGAGTACTAAGATATTTACGTCATTTTCTGTTAACACAGATAACATACTTCTGCAGGTTGTTTATGTTAATAGATTATCATTTAAAATGAAAACATGTATACTCAGTCACCCAGAAAAAGTAGAATAAACATCTTGGGGTATAATTTATAAAAATTTTATAATATCATTCATTTCCACGTTGCTCTAGTCCTGGCATTTTCTTGTCATTCAGGCTTTTTTTTTTTTTTTTTTTTTTTTTGTAGTTCACATCTGTGTGTCTTGATAAGAGTGAGAAAGCTTTTAAACATTTCTTTAGAAGAAACTTTTCTGGCCATAGGACTGAACTGGACGATTGGCAGCAGCGTTTGTTATTCTGTTTGAAAGCCCAGGGCTGCCCTTTGATGAGGATGAGGGGAGATCCACGTTGTCGCTTTCCCGCTCCATGGCCTTGGTGTTTGGGGCGTGGGTCTCCCTGACTCGGTGCCCCTGGACGGGCTCATGGCTTCCTGATTGCCTCCGCACCTGCTTCTGAACTGCGTAGCCTCTGAAAGCAATTGTGTGTCCCCCGGCTTTTCTGTGCCCCTTGTGTCCCTCTGAAGCACTGAGTCTGTCTTGGTTATTTTTGTATGTTTGAGGAGGAGAACTTCCAGATCACACCAGCCCGTGGCAGTGGTTTTCAACATTTCTTTGGCCGCACTTGCACAGGCAGCTTATGTCTTGTTTTTATTGGAAAAGCTCCCCCCCCCCCCACCTCCGGATATTATAGCTACAACTTTTCCTCGAGTATTTTCTACATCACGTCCAAAAACATCATCTGACAGCGCGCTCCTGGCCTTCACTCTCAGCAGAACGGCCTCTCTTCTCCACGGCTTGGAGAACCACTCTGCCTGCTGCCAGGATCCTTTCAGCTTGAATATCTTTGCAGGGGCTGTTTTTTTCCCCAGACGTCTATGTAGTTTTCTCTTTCTTAGTCTCTGGCGTTTTTGATTGTCTTAGAAATTCAAATTGTGCTGAAATCTGGATGCCTGATTTCATCGAGTTTCCCCCTTTCAGGACAGGTTAAAAGTGAGAGAGGATGGATCTTCTTCTGAGAAACACTGTTGATGACTGTGGTGTTCCTGCAGTCATATCCAGTGTTTGGGTGACTAGTAATGTCTGTTATAAAAGTTACTACAGAGTCACAAATATTAAAAGTAAATGCTGAGATCTTGAAATGATTTTGAATGCAGCGGCCCTGAGTTCTGAGACGGCGTCGGGCTCTGGCACTGTGCATGTTCACCCTGGGAGGAGGGTGACCCTGCCCGCCATATGTGGTTGAAATCACCAGTGTCATTTGGATAGAGGCTGTTCGCTTTTGTATCACAAATACCTATTTGTTACCCACCTCCATACACTTGTATGGGGCTAGTTTCATAGATTTTTCTTGTTAAATACGAGGGAACATCTAAGAAGAGGAAAGTGAAGGAGGAGTGTGGCTATCTCCTAATCATAGCTGCTGGGGATGGGAGAACCGGTGACCCGAGTATCCCATTTGCTGTCAACCGTGAGCACTGTCTACCATTCGAGGCCATCACTGCAAATATTCCATCTGGGTTTTAATTAAGAGAGTGGCTGCTAATGAAATGTCATACTTCGGGTTGTACATGGATCACCTTCTGGGTCAAGAGCATGGACGCTGGGGAGAAGGCAGGGCTTCCTGTTTCACCTGCAGCTTTGCACACTTCCGGATGGTGAAGCGCGCGGTGGGGGGAGCTGGACAAGGAGCAGGTTCCTGCCCGTGAAATACTTGGCTCCTGCAGGGCTGCTAGCCCGTCCTCACGGCCGGCTGCAGTGTGACCGGGGTGGAGCCGTCATCTGGGAAGTGCTTTATCTTACCGTCATTTTGAATTTGATTTCCTCGGCACATGCTGGTGCATCTTGTTTTGGAGAGAGACTCCCTCATCTAGAATGCGTGGCCTCCAGGAGCCTGTCCGTCGTCACTGACTCCAGTTACTGTAGCTCTGGGATGTCCACCTCAGCACCCATTCGAGGTTGGTAACTGGGTTAAGAGCTGTGCTCTGTGCTGCCAGGACTCCATACCTGCCCCCGAGGCTGCCTGTACTTAACGTTACGGTTCTTACCTGCAGGCCCTTCAGAGATACCTGCTGAATTAACACATTCATCTTGCTCTTCATGCTTTTTAGAGCACTTTCCTATGCACTGTCTCATTGCGTGTGAGTCTTGGATATTAAATGACATCTACCTGCCTCATTCATCCCATAAATACATGTTTGTTGATGGTCGCTCTACCTGGAGCCAGATGCGCTAGATAGTGGTGATAAAGCTGTGAAACAGGGTTTGCTTTCTTGGTGTCTGGGGAGATGCTCGTTTAGGAGGAGGTGCAGCCTTGTGAATTGCAGGGGAAACAGCGAGTGCAGAGGCCCTGCGGCGGCAGGAGTGCCTGTGTGGGAAACCACTCTGCTGGGTTAGGGCCACAATCGCCTTTCTCATGGTTTAACATGCATTCCCTTACAACCTAAAAACATGGCATGCAGGCTTTCTCTGACTTTGCTCTATCAGTTTCCAGTATTCCCACCTGGCCTGAGATGACCAAATGCTCACTCATGTGTTGAGTTAAAGCAGAAGGATTTGGAATCGGGACTGAGTTTGAAAAGTGCAGACCTGGGATATCATCCAGTTCCCCCAGTCAACCATGGTTCAGTCAGAAAGGGCATGTGTGGTGATTGGGCAATGGGTGAGTTCCCGTGTGTGGACAGCACTCTCTCCTGGAGGCTGTGTTCTGACCTGCCTTCCCACCAGCTCTCCCTCCACCTGGCCACCTGCCTTCCCCGCACCTGTGTTCCCACCTGCCTTCCCACCTGCCCTCCATCCACCTGGCTACCTGCCTTCCCATCTGCCCTCCCCTCACCTGCCTGCCTCCCACCTGCCTTCCCACCTACCCTCCCCCTACCAGCCTTCCTGCCTGGCCACCTGCCTTCCCATCTGCCTTCCCCTTACCTGCCTTCCCACCTGGCCACCTGCCTTCCCCACACCTGTGTTCCCACCTGCCTTCCCACCTGCCCTCCATCCACCTGGCTAACTGCCTTCCCACCTGCCCTCCCCCCACCTGCCTCCCTCCCACCTGCCTTCCCACCTACCCTCCCCCTACCAGCCTTCCTGCCTGGCCACCTGCCTTCCCATCTGCCTTCCCCTTACCTGCCTTCCCACCTGGCCACCTGCCTTCTCCCCACCTGCCCTCACCCAGCCTGCCTTCACCCGACCTGCCTTCACCCCACCTGCTCTCCCCCCAACCTGCCTTCCCTCCTGGCCACCTGCCTTCCCACCTGACCGTCTGGCTTCCCACCTGCCTTCCCGCCTGACCACCTGCCTTCCCACTTGCCTTTCCCCCACCTGGCCACCTGCCTTCCCACCCGCTTTTCCCCCACCTGGCCACCAGCCTTCCCACCTACCTTCCCACCTGCCTTCCTGCCTGACCACCTGCCTTCTGCCTTCCCACCTGCCTTCCCACCTGCCTTCCCACCTGCCTTCCCACCTGCCTTCCCAGCTGACCTCCTTTCCTGGTCTCTGCTCTTGAACATGCAAAGGGCTTCCCAAGCTGTGCTACTTCCTGGTGACTTCTGTTGCCTGGGACATATTTTGAGCCCTGTGAATGTCACCTTCTGGGTGAAGAGCCTTGTTTGCCAACCCCAGAGCCTGTGGCTGACCAGAAGATTATAAAACTATGACCTGTTATTAGTGACACTCCCTGTGATCTTACATCTCTTTAGAACCTAGAGTCTTTTTCCCATATGTCAAAAGATGCTTCTTTCCTTTTCTGTGAAGTCTTCTCATTTTCATGGGGATAGCAAGGAAAAGGCCACCCTGAGCCCTGGATGTAAGGCCTGTCCCTTGGCCGCACTGTGTTTCTTTGGTCCAGTGGCTGAGTCTGCGCTGGCTCTCTGGTTCGACTGTCATCGCTGGTGGTGGACATGGGGCTCTTCTTCGGCTGTGTGCTCCCCGGAACCCAGGGGCGGCATCGTGAGCTGCGGCAGAGAGGACCATGGTGGTGTTTGCCTCGCCATCCCTCTCCCTCTGTGTTTCATGTTTCCCTGCTCTTGTGGCCTCTCTGCTGTGGGCCTCCCTGCCTGGCCTCCTCCTGCTGGCTCTGCCTGTCTCAGTCTGATGGGGTCTCCGGCCCTCGGGCGCAGATGAGATAACAGCCTTGTCCCCAAAGCACACAGGTGAGGCTGGGGCCATGGACTGACTGAGAGCTCTGTATCTGCAGTTTTCCACCTGGCCGCCTGGGCACCTGTGGAAGTTCCTGTTTCTCATTTGGTGTTTTAATACAGGTTCTGTAGAGCTGGTGCGATTGGCCAGGCCACTAGGAGGAGAGTACGTCATGTTTGGGGACCCCTGCCTAGTCACGTGTCCAGGATGGGGCCCCGGCAAGAATAGCTGTGCAGGTTCGCAGGAGGACCTGACTGCGGGCAAGTCCGCAGCAAAAGAGGGAGCGGTTCGGGTTAGAGTTGGGTTAGGGTTAGGGTGAGAGTTGGATTAGGGTTAGGGTTAGAGTTGGGTAGGGGTTAGGGTGAGAGTTGGATTAGGGTTAGGGTTAGAGTTGGATTAGGGTTAATAGTTAGGGCTAGGGTTAGTGGTTATGGTTAGCAGTTAGGTTTAGGGTTATGTTTGGTTCGGTTCACGGATAGGGTTGAGGGGGTTAGGATTGGGATTAGTTGTTCATGTTGTTAGGTTAGTGTTAGGTGTATTGCTACGGCTATGGCTAGGGTTAGCGCTAGGTTTAGGGTTAGGGTTAGTGCTAGGTTTAGGGTTAGGGTTTGGCTCATCCTTACGGTAGTACCCTCCTCTGTCAGACCCCTCCTGCTCACACTCATTCACCACACAGCCTGTTTCCTAAAGTGCAGACTCTTCTTACCATTTTCTCTTTTCTTTTCAAAATATCACAGCCCCCTTAATGGTTTCTTTGTGCAATCTCCATCCCTCCTGGGTACCCCTGGTGTCCCCCACCTTCCGTACCTGCTGTGCCTGGTTTCCTTTCCTGACGGCCCTCCTGGGATCTGGGACCTCCTGCCAGTGTTGAGGTGGCCAGTGCTGTGGGGTGTGGGCTGAGATTGACGCATTTGAAGCTGGCATCAGCTCTCAGCCTGATGGCCTTAGATAAGCTACTTTGTGCCTCTACAAAATGGGACAGTTACCTTCCCTCCCTGGACCTCTTCTGAGGGGCAGGTCATGGATGTGAAGTTCTGGCATGGTTCCAGGCACCCAGTGAACCTGGGAAGTGTCATGTTTTTATCACACCCCGGCTCGGTGCTTCTGGCTGGGGAATGCAGTGCTCAGGCTGTGTTTGCAAACCCAGCCTCTCCTCTCCAAAGGGTAATGACTGATGTCCACATGGGCCTACCGTGTGCAGGACCCAGGTTGCTCTGTGTCCCTCGTTTCCTTGGAGACTTGGAGACTTGTGGGGTGGCACTGGCAGCCAGGCTGCTTGGCCATCGTCCCAAGGCCTGTCTGGTTCTTCCCTGAAGTCTCCTGGTCCTTGGTGAGCTGAGATGCATCCTGGGCACGTCAGTGCTGCTCTCTGGCTTGGGACTGGCCTCCATGGGTGACCTGCTCCGCCCTGCAACAGGTGTGTGCATTGGGCTGGATCATTAAAGCCACTGGCGTAAACCCCGACACGGGTGTGCCATGGGGACTGAGAAACTGCAGTCATGGTTCCTTGTGGATTTCATTACAGACGTTCATGGCTCGTAATTTGCTGGTAGATTTGCTCGTTCTCATATCAAAGTGACCAGTTTGTGTTCAGTACCCAGCTATCTGGGGTGAGAAATTGGGGAGACAACAGAAAGAGGCCAGTTGTATTAAAAAACCTCAGCGCGCCCCTCACTCGCCGCCGACGACTTGTCTCGCTGCGCGCACGCCCTGCCGCCGCCCCGCAGAAATGCTTCGGTTACCCACAGTCTTTCGCCAGATAAGACCGGTGTCCAGGGTACTGGCTCCTCATCTCACTCGGGCTTATGCCAAAGATGTAAAATTTGGTGCAGATGCCCGAGCCTTAATGCTTCAAGGTGTAGACCTTTTAGCCGATGCTGTGGCCGTTACAATGGGGCCAAAGGGAAGAACAGTGATTATTGAGCAGAGCTGGGGAAGTCCCAAAGTAACAAAAGATGGTGTGACTATTGCAAAGTCAATTGACTTAAAGGATAAATATAAAAACATTGGAGCTAAACTTGTTCAAGATGTTGCCAATAACACAAATGAAGAGGCTGGGGATGGCACTACCACTGCTACTGTACTGGCACGCTCTATAGCCAAGGAAGGCTTCGAGAAGATTAGCAAAGGTGCTAATCCCGTGGAAATCAGGAGAGGTGTGATGTTAGCTGTTGATGCTGTAATTGCTGAACTTAAAAAGCAGTCTAAACCTGTGACTACCCCTGAAGAAATTGCACAGGTTGCTACGATTTCTGCAAATGGAGACAAAGAAATTGGCAATATCATCTCTGATGCAATGAAAAAGGTTGGAAGAAAGGGTGTCATCACAGTAAAGGATGGAAAAACGCTGAATGATGAATTAGAAATTATCGAAGGCATGAAGTTTGATCGAGGCTATATTTCTCCATACTTTATTAATACATCAAAAGGTCAGAAATGTGAATTCCAGGATGCCTATGTTCTGCTGAGTGAAAAGAAAATTTCTAGTGTCCAGTCCATTGTACCTGCTCTTGAAATTGCCAGTGCTCACCGTAAGCCTTTGGTCATAATCGCTGAAGACGTGGATGGAGAAGCTCTAAGTACACTCGTCTTGAATAGGCTAAAGGTTGGTCTTCAGGTTGTGGCAGTCAAGGCTCCAGGGTTTGGTGACAACAGAAAGAACCAGCTTAAAGATATGGCTATTGCTACTGGTGGTGCAGTGTTTGGAGAAGAGGGGTTGACCCTAAATGTTGAAGACGTTCAGCCTCATGACTTAGGAAAAGTTGGAGAGGTCATTGTGACCAAAGACGATGCCATGCTCTTAAAAGGAAAAGGTGACAAGGCTAAAATTGAAAAACGTATTCAAGAAATCATTGAGCAGTTAGATGTCACAACTAGTGAATATGAAAAGGAAAAACTGAATGAACGGCTGGCAAAACTTTCAGATGGAGTAGCTGTGCTGAAGGTTGGTGGGACAAGTGATGTTGAAGTGAATGAAAAGAAAGACAGAGTTACAGATGCCCTTAATGCTACAAGAGCTGCTGTTGAAGAAGGCATTGTTTTGGGAGGGGGTTGTGCCCTGCTTTGATGCATTCCAGCCTTGGACTCATTGACTCCAGCTAATGAAGATCAAAAAATTGGTATAGAAATTATTAAAAGAACACTCAAAATTCCAGCAATGACCATTGCTAAGAATGCAGGTGTTGAAGGATCTTTGATAGTTGAGAAAATTATGCAAAGTTCCTCAGAAGTTGGTTATGATGCTATGGCTGGAGATTTTGTGAATATGGTGGACAAAGGAATTATTGACCCAACAAAGGTTGTGAGAACTGCTTTATTGGATGCTGCTGGTGTGGCCTCTCTGTTAACTACAGCAGAAGTTGTTGTCACAGAAATTCCTAAAGAAGAGAAGGACCCTGCAATGGGTGCAATGGGTGGAATGGGAGGTGGTATGGGAGGTGGCATGTTCTAACTGCAAGACTAGTAGTGCTTTACCTTTATTAATGAACTGTGACAGGAAGCCCAAGGCAGTGTTCCTCACCAATAACTTCAGAGAAGTCAGTTGGAGAAAATGAAGAAAAGGGCTGGCTGAAAATCACTATAACCATCAGTTACTGGTTTCAGTTGACAGAATATATAATGGTTTACTGCTGTCACTGTCCATGCCTACAGATCATTTATTTTGTATTTTTGAATAAAAAACATTTGTACATTCCTGATAATGGGTACAAGAGCCGTGTACCAATGTACTGCTTTCAACTTAAATCGCTGAGGCATTTTTACTACTATTCTGTTAAAATCAGGATTTTAGTGCTTGCCACCACCAGATGAGAAGTTAAGCAGCCTTTCTGTGGGGAGAGAGAATAATTGTGTACAAAGTAGAGAAATATCCAATTATGTGACAACCTTTGTGTAATAAAAATTTGTTTGAAGTTAAAAAAAAACCTCAGCGCACACTCAGTGCACAGGCAGCAGGGGTCTGGGTCGTGACCACAGGTTCACTCTGAGGGACCCGGCGGGACGTTTTGTGTGGGAGGAAGAGCCCAGGTACTCAGAGGTGTTCATGATTTCATGCTTGGTGTTGCATTTGTGTTTCTGTTTTGTTTTGTGTTTCGTTTTAACCAAGAGTGAGAAGCTCTGAAATGATTGCTATGATAAGCGTGAGCAGGGAGGCACACTGCCTCATGTAATAAAACAGCATGCTGCCCACGATCGCTCATGACCACAGGTGAGGCCATGGGACCGAGCCGGACTAGCAGCGAGACTCATACGAAACGGCCTTTTCTCCGGAGTCACCCATCTCCCCCTCAGGTCCCAGGGGTGCTGGCAGTGATGGCTGTGTAAGTGCTCCTCAGAGGGAAATAACTGCTTGCTATTTTTAAAGGTAGAGATTAAGAAATGACAAAACATTTTAAAAAAAAAAAAGTGTGTTTCTACTTTGTACTGCTTAAAAATACCTCTGCAAAAATCAACTAAGTCACAAGGAGTTGAATAGAAAATAAAAACATTGAAGAATACATAAGAAATGAATTACTCCTGTCTGGTTAGCAGTTTTTGGGTCATTTCTATACACAAAACTTAGAACCCTAGAACTGACAGGGGGAGATCATGCTTCCGTGTGCGTGCGCATGGAAGGTCTGTCCCTGCGGAATTCCTGAGAGCTGCCTCCTGCTTTCTGCCTGCCCCTCTCGGTGGCGAGGAATGCACTCTTTATCTCAGATGAACGCTTCTCCCTTGGCCTCCCCTGAAATCTCATTCTCATTGATTTCTGTTCATTTGTCCTGCGTTGCCCAGCCCTCCTCAATCTTGGCTGCAATTAGAATCACCCAGAGATTTTTTTTTTTTTTTTTTTTTTTTGGAGAATGTGCAGGCCACTCCCTCAGAAGCCTGGACCTTAGGCCAAGTTCTGGCCTTGATTAGTTCTTGCCAGCTGTAGCTCGTGACCTTGACAGATGATTCTCGATGCCACCTGCAAGGCTGTCCTGGATGAACTGATTTTCCTGCGTCCATTCAGTGCTCACCAAGTGACATCGGGGTTTGCGGCAGCCCAACCCACCAGCCCCCTGTTTTGGGTGGAACGGTCCACATTCTTGCAGTCATTCTCGTATTACTTGGTTCCCAGAAGTCTACCCCGGGCCTGTTCTGGACGCGCTCTCTCTTGTTCGCTTGCTGCTCTTCCATGTATGGTTCGGAGCCCAGGCTGGGCTCCTGCTGCCTAGTGTGGAGAGAGGACCCTTGGCCAGCCCTGTCCTGGACCTTCCATCTCCGGCTGTTGCTGAGGATGCTTCTGTTGGATCTCAACCCTGAGCCGAGGAACTCGCACTGAGCCTGTGGTCTCCCGGGAGCTTAGGGTCTTTTCCGTGGCCAAAAGTTTTTCTTCTTGCACTTTGTCTTTCCTGATGGGATTTCATCTTGTTAGTTTCAAGCCTTTGTTGCATCTCATCGAGAACTTTTGAGTCTCTGTGCTGCTTTGGTCTCCCTCATCTCTGAGTGTCAGCCCTGGTCCAATAAGCTTGTCCAGTTCCCTTTCCCCATCTGGGGTGTCAATGCACATGATGGCGGCTCATGGGAGGGCCGGCACTGCAGCAACCTCTGAGACCTCCCTCCTTCTGGATCTGAAACAGGTGAGTTCCCTGACCCCTCGCGGGACTTGTCATTTGCTCATTTGCACTCAAACCCCCTTACAGGAGGGGGAGCAAGCAGATGGGCAGGTGCAGGAGCTGGGTGAGTGCGTTTGGGCCCCGGCCCCATGGTAGTCTCTAGACAATTAATGCTGTTTTAGCAGTTGCTATCTGCAGATGGCTAAGTGTTCAACCAGCTCAGTGGCGAATCAGGGTGACAGCCTTTTACACCCTGCCCTCTTGGTACCTGGGTCCTCGTCTGGTGTCCAGGAAGAATTGGGTCATACGGGCTTTGAAGGATGGTGAGTGCAGGGATTTCATTGAATGGTGGAGGTGGTTCTCAGGGGGATGGATGGGGAGCTGGAAAGGGGATGGAGTGGGAAGATGATCTTCCCCTAGAATTCACCTGTCCCACGGCCGACCTCCTCTCTGTCCCCAGCCAAACTCCTCTCAATGTTCAGATGCTCCTTCTCTTCTCTGCCGTGCCGTTTTGCCACGCTGCTAGTCTTCCTGTCTTTTGCTCTTCTGCTCTCGGAGTCTGGGGTTTGGGGTTTCTGTGGGTGCAGGATAGGGAGGCATGGCGGGCCACAAGGCAACATTTGAGTTCGAAAACAGGAATGCCCATTCCCATTTAGGGCCACAGGGTTCCAAGCTTCAGGGTGGGGCCTTTGCCAGGGAACTACTCTCTCCTACCCAATATTTCTCTGTCCCCTGTGTGTATCAGATTCAGGAAAGGCCATTCCTGGGCAGAGGCATTGGGCCTGCTCCCAGCTGACCTCTATGCACTGTACCCAGCCATGTGCTCCTTCCTGTCCCCAAGACTGTCAGGGAGAGAACAGGTCCATGCCTGCTTCAGCCTCCCATATTACCAGCTTAGTAATCCTCTGAAAAAAGAAAATCACGTTATATAGTTGATGCGCTTTTGCGTGACTGTTTTTTTTTTCTTTTTTCTTGCCAAATCTGGGATATAATGTATTGAAACGATTTGTATTTTATACACCTACCCCAGCACCTACCCCAGCACCCAGAATTGATCTCATTTACTTCTGCAGCAGGTCAGTGGCAGAGCGTGTGCGGACCTGTGCTGGTGTACCTGCGGGCTGCCTCCCTTTCTGTTCAGTGCCTTCAGTCCTGCCAATGTACAATGTGTTGGGAAAGCAAAGTATGTGTGAGGCATCTAAGAATCATCCCGTAGGTTACTAAACTGGCCTAGGTGTGGTGCATGGATGTGCCACGTCTCTGCAAAGATTCTTCCTGTTCTGTTATCGTGGTGGGGTGCCTGGAAGAAGTGTGCATTTTGTGCACATGTCTGACCTGAGCTGATGTGGCTGAAATGAGAGGGGCTGTGGGCTTGTCCCGTGGTGGCCGTGTCCCAGGAACTGAGTCCTCGTGGATGACAGAGCCTTCAGAGGGGCGGGGCACGGGCCTGCCAGGTGGCCGGGGCTCCGACGATGGGTTCTGGTCTCAGGGCAGCAGGTGTCCGATCAGCCTGTGCCAAGAGATCAGTCCAGTGAGATTCTGGATTGTTATGGGTTCCTCATGCCCTCAGCAGGTTTTTTCCTGTGGGAAGGATGTGGTAACATAATTGTTAGCTGAAACTGGTTGCTGAAATTGTAGAATAAGATATTTAAGATGTTTGGCTGCATAATGAAAATGACATGTGTGGGTAAAATTGTCAGTCACAGAACTGGAAAATCTTCAGAAGTCAAGCTCTCTTATCTGTTAGAAAGGAAATCGTGATAAGGTTGAAAAATTTAGAACCAGATAAAAGTCCTCATACAAATCTCTGTACATGCAGTTGTTCATTAAGCAGCCCTTCTGGTAGTTCTGATGCCATTTGTAGGTTGGGAGGTGAGAAGTTTTATTCCTAAGGCTCCTTAGAATTGTGGTCGCTTAACTAAATTCGTCTTCTAAAAAAGCATCAAGCTTTCTTCCCTGTATAATCTTAATATTGTGGAATTTTACCTTTTCTTAACCTTTATAAAAGTAGTGCCATTTTCTCCCCTCCTCCCTCACCTCCCGTCCCCTCTTCCTTGTCAGCCTAAAGTTGAATCACAGATGTCACTGATGAATGTGATGCTTGCAATTACCTGTTCATTCCCTTCTCACTCCCTGTTAATATGCAGGGGAGCCCCCGGTGTTGAGCTCAGGCTGTGCCATGAACTTGACTGCAGGCGGGTCCAGCAGCTGTGCCGAGTGGGGAGCCTGCCTGCAGTCACCCTGTGTGTTCAGCAAAGCCAAGCCCAGCAAAGCACCACAGCTCCCAGTCCCCAGGCGCGGCCTCTAATCTTCACTTAGAAACCCAGAGAGGCTCGGTGGGCAGACAACCCTTTCTGTTCATGGAATTAACTAAATTGTATCTGTTATGGATGGAAACAAATAATGGTTTTTATGAAGCCCAATATAGAGGGGGCAGAAATGGGAAAAATCTTTATTTTAAACACTTAAGAAGTTAGGCAAGAAAAGCGTCTTGCAGAGGGAGCGTGGGGGTGCATTTCAGGAGGAAGTTGGGTTTTGGAGGCGCTGCTTTGTAGGAGTAGCAGCTCAGGAAATAGGCTGGAGGATGTGCTGTTAGTGCACAGAGGGCATGAGGGTCCTGGTGCCGGGGCCAGCGCTGCGACCTGCAGGTGGACAGCCTGGGAAGGAGAGAGAGGCGACTGCTCCCGTGGGGGTACAGCTCCCGGGGGTGGGGTGCAGCAGTACCCTAGACGCAGGGCCTGGTTCTTCAGCATCACCAGAGCCAGGTGCAGACCCAGACTTGGCTGCCCATTGCACCTCCTGGAGTAATAGCCAGCAGGGCGCTCCTGGGGTCCTGTTTATTTTGCAATGAAGAAGAGAGGCACAAATGTACCCTCAGAGTGAAGTGTCTTAAAAACCCATGGAAAACTGAAAACAAGATGAGCAGGCAGCCCCAGAGCAGCCACAAGCGCGGAAGGGGAGAACCTCAGCGTGGCTGCGTGGCTGCAGACTTCCTTTTGTTATGTATATTTTACTACAATAATCATAAAAGCAATTAAGCGAAAGGGAAGTAACTTTTTTTTTTTTTTTTTTTTTGAGACGGAGTCTCACTCTGTCGCCCAGGCTGGAGTGCAGTGGCCAGATCTCAGCTCACTGCAAGCTCTGCCTCCCGGGTTCACGCCGTTCTCCTGCCTCAGCCTCCCGAGTAGCTGGGACTACAGGCGCCCGCCACCTCGCCCGGCTAGTTTTTTCTATTTTTTAGTAGAGACGGGGTTTCACAGTGTTAGCCAGGATGGTCTCGATCTCCTGACCTCGTGATCCGCCCATCTCGGCCTCCCAAAGTGCTGGGATTACAGGCTTGAGCCACCGCGCCCGGCCGGGAAGTAACTTTTTATACAAAGTGCCCTCACCGCATGTCTGTGCTTTTGAGGGCGATTATGTACGTTGAAGATGTTGCCTCAGGGACTTCAGACAGTGCAAGTCCGCCACTCCCTGGGCCCTGTGTGCAACTCTTGTCCATGGTGTGCGGAGCCAGCCAGGCCAGGGCCAGCTTGGGATGCAGTGGAGTCACCCAAGACCTGCTCCGTGTTTGTGTTTCCAAGACACATCAGGAAGGTCCTGCTTAGAAAGGAACCCGGGAGCCCCCGGTGTGTTTGGGCCAAGGGCAGAGCGGCCGGTGTTGCCATCCATGGCATACGCGTGCACACTCAGTCGTGAACCACGTGCGCCTTCCCCAGGGCTGCTCGGACCCGGCTGGTTGCTCGGACCCGGCTGGCTCCTCCTGGCGCATGCTTCCGTGCACCCAGAGAGCATGGGGTGCGTGTTGGAGATCTTGCTCCTTCTGCACAGGGCCGCTGCCAGGCCTTTCTGAGCCAGTCTTCCCTCTCTCTGGTGTGTACCCTCGGCACCGCGGTTAGGGTTAGAGGCAGCCATCTGTGCAAGGCCACGCTGTGCTCAAATCAGCACCGCTCTCTTTCCTTTGTTTAATTCTAATAAAGTGCCCGGTGAGCACTGCCACCAAGGGGCTGTCAGACTGGCAAGGACTGAGGAGCAGAAGTGCTTTTTCCTGCAGACCTTCTCCCTTCGTGGCGTGGCAGCCACAGAACCAGGCATTTCTTCAACCAGGCAGCCAGAGCCCCCTTCCCCAGACCCTTTTCTAGCTGAGTTCTTCCGTTTCAGCATCAGGGCCCCTGAAACATCAGAAGCCACCTACGCCGAGTCCCAATTGTGGAGGCGGGGGGTGCGTGGGAGCGGTGGAGGAAGGTGTGGGAGCTGTGGAGGGGGGGTGCGTGGGAGCGGTGGAGGAAGGTGTGGGAGCTGTGGAGTGGGGGAGTGTGGGGGCCGTGGAGGGGGGTGTGGGAACCGCGGAAGGAGGGAGGGGTGGGGGCCATGGAGAAAGGTGTGCGGACTGTGGTGGGGATGTCGGAGCCGTGGAGGGGGGTGTGGGAACTGCGGAGGGAGGGAGGGGTGGGAGCCGTGGAGGGGGTGTGGGGGGCCAGGGAGGAAGGAGGGTGCGTCATGGTGGGGCCCATGGAGGAAGGAACGCGGGCTGTGGTGGGGGCGTGGGGGCCGTGGAGGGGATGCAAGTGTGTCTGTGCCTGCTGCCACCTGTAGGGGTGTCCTGAGGAGGCCCGTGTGTCAGTGCTGGCGCGTATTTCTCTGGGAGGTTCACCTCGCATGTGAGGAGGGAATGCCGCTGTGCTCCACACGAGAATGAGGAGTGTAGAGAAAAGGGATAAATGAAGTCAGAATGGCACTCAGGAACCTAGGAACAGCGGATGGGTGTCGTGGTCCCCTTGGGCCGCCTGGGAGGCCCCTTGTCTTAGTTTTGCTTTGACCTGGCTGTAACGAAACCTTGGCAGTAAGGAAACCTTGGCTGTGTTACGTGGCAGCACTTTGCCAGGCCCACTGGACTTGACAGTAGTTTATTCCCGTGATTGGAGGTCCCTGGAGGGTCGTTGTCAACGGCACTGGGTCCAGGAGCCAGGGACGAGGGGCGAAGCTGGCTGTTCTGGGGCTTTCTGATGACGAATGCAGGGAGCGCTTGGGCCTGCGCCTGTCTGCACACCAAGGCCTGAGGCCCGATCAGGAGCTGGCTAGAGGCTCTGCTGTTTCAGTGGCCCTGATCCTGTAGCTGAAGAAACCTCGGCTAGAAGGGAGTCTGGGGAAGAGGGTCCTGGCTCCCTGGCTGAGAAGGTGCTTGGTTCCTTGTTGCTGAGGATCTTTCACCTCTCCAGTTAGCCACATGTTTTCTCCTTGGAAAGGAAGGAGGTCCTTGGAAAGCTGTTCAGTCTGTCTGCGAATAGCTTCAGTTTCTCGCCCCCTGCCCCTCCACGTGTGGTCATGCTTCTCTCCCGCCCTCCTGGGGTGGCCTGGGACTCTGTGCAGGGTCTGTGTGTTCCTGAGGCATTTTGCCATTCACTCCCGACCGGTGACTTCGATCACTTGGGCTAGGCCATTCACTTTTTTTTTTTTTTTTGAGATGGAGTCTTGCTCTGTTGCCCAGGCTGGAGTGTGGTGGCGTGATCTTGGCTCACTGCAGCCTCCCCCTCCCAGGTTCAAGCGAATCTCCTGCTTCAGCCTCCCGAGTAGCTGGGATTACAGGCACATGCCATCATGCTTGGCTAAGTTTTGTGTTTTTAGTAGAGATGGGGTTTTGCCATGTTGGCCAGGCTGGTCTCGAACTCCTGGCCTCAAGTGATCCCGCCGCCTTGGCTTCCCGAAGTGCTGGGATTGTGGGTCTGAGCCATTGTGCCTGACCAGATTATTCACTTTTAGTTTATTACTCAGTGTCTTGGACAGAAGTACTGGAAGTCCTGGGTGATGTTTTATGATCCTTTTGGGGAACATTTTGGAAGCCTTGACAGTCGTGCTTTGAAAACCCCACAGATGTACAGGGGCAGATTACACAGCCGCATTGTTTCAACTTACAAACTCCAGAGTAGTCTTGAACATGTGTGTTCAGAAATCTTTATTCCTTTACTGTGGGGAAAACTAGATCTCTCCCTGCCAGATGTTGCTGTTTTTGAATATTTAGAAATGAATTGAATGTACTGAGCACCAGTCTGACTTAAAGGCTAACATTTCCTCTTTCTTGTACTTAATTCCGAGTAAAGTCCACGTTTTTATCCGTGGTGCATCCTAGCGCTGCCCAGTCTCCTTTCTCATACCAGTGTCTGCATATTGACAGACTCATATACCTGACTTCATTGATTTTTTTGTTTTAAAATTTATTTTATCATCATTATTACTATTATTTTTTAAGATGAAGTCTTGCTCTGTTGCCCAGGCTAGATAGAGTACAGTGGTGTGATGTCAGCGTGTGATGTCAGCTCACTGCAACTTCTGCCTCCTGGGTTCAAGCGATTCTCCTGCCTCAGCCTCCAGGAGTAGCTGGGATTTCAGGCGCATGCCACCACACCTGGCTAATTTTTGCATTTTTAGCAGAGATGGGGTTTCACCAAGTTGGCCAGGCTGGTCTTGAACTCCTGACCTCAGGTGACCCACCCACCTTGGCCCCCCATAGTGCTGGGATTGCAGGCATAAGCCACTGTGTCTACCCTGACTTTATTTAAATATTAGCCTTTAGGAGCCCCTAGGAGTTGGATAGTTTTTTCTTCCTTTGTTTCATCTCCTCATCAATTCTGCCGATCAGCCCTTACTGCTGACATTTTTGTACATGGACATATCCTTTAACATTGCGTATGAATTGCACATGAACTGCCCACTAATTGAAAACCAGCCTTTGTTACTGTGTCCCTCAGATCTGGGCAGGTGCCTTCAGTGACAGATGCTGTCTGACCTTGATGAAGAGCCCCTTGGAATAGGTTGTTACAGTGTGATGGGATTCCTAAGTGTTGTCTCCGAATATATACTTAGAACGTTTTAGAGGAACATTCTGAGTTAGCAGTTCCCTCCATTCTACTGAATGTTAAAAATCTCTGAAAATCGTATTTGAAAACCAAGAACACGGGGCCTTGTCGTCGTACGTGGACACCCACTGAGACATGGCCGTGAGAGACTGCAGACGGCGGCTGGGTGGGAAAGAATCTTGTGTTTCGTAGTTCAGAGAGTTTTAAGATATCCAGAAACATTTGTACTGCTGCCCAGTTTCGATGTCTAGATTTAAATAAACCCAAGGCCATAAATGCAAAACATAAAACCCAATTTTTGTTACCCCGTGTTGTGTCCACTTGCAGTACATACAGTCTCTTCTGACTTTGGAAAAGCCTTAACACCTCCGAGCCCAGCCCACACCTCGGCTGTGTTTCTCCCTGTCACACGCATTCCTTAGGTAAAGTGGGAGGGTTCTGACCACACCATCCCTTCCCACCGCAGAGTTCATCCCAGACTGTGGCTCAGACACACACTCCGTCAAGGCCGGACCATCAGGGGCGCAGAGCTTGGGGGTGGAACCCCAGGCTCATTTCTCCTGGGCAGCCCACAAGTGGCGGCATAGAGGTGGAGAGCATGGCTGCCCTTTGCTCATGCGCCTCTGGGAGACCTTGGGGCATCACGGTTCTGGGCTTGAGAACTGGACCTCACAGGAGAGATGCGTAGGGAGGGAGCCCTACGGCTGAGGTGAAGGTGGTCGGTAGCCTGGTGGTTTTGGAGGCAGACGCTGGGGTTCTTTGGACGGAGTAAGCTGTTACCCTAGCCTGCTTCTGTGACTGTGGGCTCCACCCAACTTCTCTGGTTTTCTTACCCTGCAATGAATGATTGTGAAGATTCCACAAGAGCCCTAAATGTAGAGTTCCTTGTTCCTTGAAAGTTATACAAACCTTATACTGCTGTGAACAATTTATTATTTTCCTGAGTTTTAATATGCCAGTCACCCTCTGTTAACTAGGGACAGCACAGTTACGTGTAACTAGATACACCACTGCTATTGTATTTTTTTCCCTGGGATCTTTCGGGTCATTTAAATTGAGAAAAGAAACCCTGCCCGACTCAGCCTCCTTTTGTTCTTGTCTGGGTGGCTCCTCATGGATTTTATGAGACCCCCCCAGACTCAAGGGTGGTTTGTCCTGCTGAAGACAGATGCGCTTGGAATGTGCTGTAGCTGTACGTGCCCTGTGTCTTGCTGTGTTCTGATGAGAAATGGTAACTTCCCATTTCATATTTTGCCTCCTCTAGGGGGACAGCCACGCCGCTGCTGCTTTTCTGAAGAGGTGACTTCGACCGAGCTCTCCAATGGAGACCAGAGTCACAAGCTGGGAGATAACGCCTCGGAAAGAGACACCGGCGAGTCCAAGGCGGGGACCGCAGCTTCTGTGTCCATACTTGAAAACAGTAGCAGAGAGACTTCTAGAAGGCAAGAGCAGCACAGATTTTCTACGGACTTAAAAATGCCAGCATTTCACCCCAAGCAGGAGGTGCCCGGCCCTGGTGATGGTGTGGAGTTCCCTTCCAGTACGGGAGCGGAGGGCCAGACGGGTCACCCTGCAGAAAAGCTGTCCGATTTGCACAACAAGGAGCACTCTGGGGGAGGGAAGCGGGCGCTGGCCTCAGACCTCGTGCCGCTGGATTTAAGTGCGAGGTCGACGCGGGATGACCCCAGCAATAAGGAGACAGCCTCCTCCCTGCAGGCGGCTCTAGTCGTTCACCCGTGTCCTTACTGCAGCCACAAGACCTACTACCCCGAGGTCCTGTGGATGCACAAACGCATCTGGCACCGCATCAGCTGCAACTCCGTGGCTCCCCCGTGGATTCAGCCCAACGGTTACAAAAGCATCAGAAGCAATTTGGTTTTCCTTTCCCGGAGCGGACGCACGGGCCCCCCGCCTGCCCTCGGTGGCAAAGAATGCCAGCCTTTGCTCCTTGCTCGGTTCACCCGCACTCAGGTGCCAGGGGGGGTGCCAGGGCCCAAAAGTGGCTCTTCTCCCCTGGGAGTGGTCACAAAAGCCGCTAGCATGCCTAAGAATAAGGAGAGCCATTCCGGAGGTCCCTGTGCTCTGTGGGCGCCCGGCCCCGACGGGCATCGACAGACCAAACCCTGTCATGGCCAGGAGCCACATGGCGTGGCCGCACAGGGGCCCCCGGCCAAGCCCAGGCAGGAGGCTAGCTCCAAACCGGTGCCTGCCCCCGGTGGCGGGGGCTTCAGCAGGAGTGCCACCCCCACGCCCACCGTCATCACCCGGGCTGGCGCGCAGCCCTCGGCTAACAGCAAGCCCGTGGAGAAGTTTGGGGTCCCCCCAGCGGGGGCTGGCTTTGCCCCCACAAGTAAGCACAGTGCCCCGGACTCCCTGAAAGCCAAATTCAGCCCTCAGCCTCAGGGTCCACCTCCTGCCAAGGGCGAAGGGGGCGCTCCTCCTCTACCTCCCCGCGAGCCCCCTTCGAAGGCGGCCCAGGAGCTGAGGACTCTGGCCACCTGTGCGGTGGGGTCCAGGGGCGACGCGGCCTTGCAGGCCCAGCCCGGCGTGGCTGGGGCGCCCCCCATCCTACACTCCATCAAACAGGAGCCGGTGGCCGAGGGGCATGAGAAGCGCCTGGACATCCTCAACATCTTTAAGACGTACATTCCAAAGGATTTGGCGACCCTCTACCAGGGCTGGGGTGTCAGCGGCCCTGGGCTGGAGCACAGAGGTAAGATGTGCGGGCCCCCTCTTCCCCGGGCCACATGGGACCTCAGAGCCACCCCTGGAAGGCCAGGGCTGGTGCCCACCTGCCTGCCCATGGCCTCTGAGGACAGAGCCAGCCTGCCCCATCCCACTGCTGAGCTGAGAGCCACTCCCTTGCCCTGGCCCAGGAGCACAGCAGATGGGAACAGCCCTCCCAGGCTCCACCTCTGCTCTGCCCGGGAACGCCTGCCTGGGGTTGGTGGCCCTCTGCATGCTGGACCTGGGAGGAGGTCGCCAGCCCCGCACGGCTTCCTTCCTGCTGAGAGGACGTTTCCTCCACACCGACATTCCGCAGGAGCAGGCAGATGTGATTGCACTTCACGTGTTTGTCATTTTAAACAGAATCCGTAGATGTTCATTGTCCTGTCTCTCAAAAGACAAGAATGTTTATTTAGTGTGATTAAGTTTTATTTATTTTTTTTTTTTTTTTTTTTTTTGAGAAGGAGTCTCACTCTGTCACCCAGGCTGGAGTGCAGTGGCCAGATCTCAGCTCACTGCAAACTCCGCCTCCCGGGTTTACGCCATTCTCCTGCCTCAGCCTCCCGAGTAGCTGGGACTACAGGCGCCCGCCACCTCGCCCGGCTAGTTTTTTGTATTTTTTTAGTAGAGACGGGGTTTCACCGTGTTAGCCAGGATAGTCTCGATCTCCTGACCTCGTGATCCGCCCGCCTCGGCCTCCCAAAGTGCTGGGATTACAGGCTTGAGCCACCGCGCCCGGCCGGCAAGTTTTATTTTTATATATCTACAATTTAAAAAACACCTATTTAGTCTTCTAGTATTAGTAAGCAAAGCCTTGCAGAGGATGGATGTACCATGTAAAGTCTGGAGAATGGGATTTGTGCAAAAATTCCTGAAAAAAATACTTGGAAAGGGTTGTCTTCGCTTCTCCCTCTGCCTTAGTATTGCCGTGTAACAGTAACACTGAGAAGGAATTGCTTTCCTCCTGCCTCTCCGGTGCGCGCCCCACCCTGCATGCGGCACCATGTTCTGGAACATAAATTGAAGGTTACTCTTACTTAATGTCCAGAACTCGAAGATACCCAAGTTCTGTTAAAAACCAAAACAAAACAGAGTCTCAGTTCATTACCTGGGAAGTCCTAACCGTGCTTTGTTAGAATTGTTCATTGTGGCTGGGTGCGGTG